>NC_087144.1:3810857-4446000 GCF_030705265.1 Helicoverpa armigera
TTGCGAGTAACCCGCACCACTCCTCCGCGAACACTCGAGTAATATGCACGTCCCTTTAAAATAACACATTGATACACTGCACATACGAGACTACAAATATTTCTATCTATCAGCCACAGCGGAACTAATTTATCTGGCTCTATATTTAGTTCGCTGCAATGAAATTACATTCGATATAATTATATTATGTGATAATTGATGGCTCTTAGAAAGCAGTTAAATATCAATTTTATATCAAGTGATAACTGCATTGATTCATTGTGAATTTAATGAGTTTTATACCCGATTTAATTGCATTTAAGGTGAACAGAGTGTATCTCAAACATTCATCCAAGAGAGAGCTTTATTCACCCATTTATCATTTGAATTCTGCTCCTACTTCGAACACAATTTAGGTGTATTACCTATCTAAGTTCGGGGCCTGTCAATTCCTCAAACCAGATGCATAGTATTGTATCTTATCGTAACATTCATAGCTTTCCGGTGACGTCACAAAATTGAAGAGGCCATCCTATTGCCTCGAGGCACGACACGGGCACAAAGGCGTACACAGCCTGCCTTGGGTTTTATTCTACCTGAGATAGGCACCAAACATAATCACTATTCGACGTTTTACTATAACGAACGACCCTTATATTGAAATGTCAATTTTGACTAACGCTTGAGCAATTTCGTAGCTTATGTCCGCTTCAAAGTAAGAGTGCCAGAGATAAAAGAAAGTTATTTGAGTGACATTTTAATATTTTCTTGGGAGAACTCAGTGTGGTTATTTTATTTTGTTACTTCGAGAAATTGGGGTCCAGCAGTTGAATTGTGCAAACCTACGTTTTTGAGTAAAATTTATAAGAGAAACTGTTTACACATATTAATATGCGAAAGGCTAAGAGCCGATCACAATTGAATTACAAATCCGACCTTTATGTCAAGGTGATAAGGAGCCTCATATATCACACTGCGTACCTACATACATGTTTATTTATGTATAAATTATGTTTTCACTTGGCACACTGTTGACAAATCCCCAAAGAGCTTAAAATGATATAAGGAAGTGCCAGGATATAAGTCAAGGCAAAACATTCAAAAGAAAAAATAATTAAAGCTATGTGTAATATACCATATGCCAATGCGGTACCGAGGTTGGTAAAATGGCAGCTATGCCAAGGCAGGCGCTTTTTCGACGACAGGAATTTGCGGTCGCAGCTAGGTAAATTCTTTTACAAAAACATCTTTATAAAAGCCGTAGTTAATAAGAAATAACGACCTCTGAAACCTCAAGTAGTAAAGAAAAGCAATCTAAGAAATATGATATCTTTCTATCATAACGAGGCATTTCTCAATCCCCGAGGGTAGGCTCGTAAAACACAGGGTCAGTTCACTTACAAGTTATGGCATAGGGTATATAATTCTGAAATATTCCCGGATAACTGATCAAAACTCGGAAACTTTAAAACATGTTTTTGAGTATATTAATTTACAGTAAAAGCTTTAAAAATATAAACGGTAAGTTCGCATAAAGTATGTAATTACTCCGGGCGTTTACTGTAACCAAGTCTCCTTACTTACACGTATTTGCGCATGTTCGCAAAAAATGCGACAGTCATTTACTGTAGAGAAAAAATAGACATTGCATAATAACGGTGGCTGAACTTCCTTGCATACACGTAAAATAGGGTAAACATTGTTACAAAACTATGATGTACGGAGAAGGACCACTTCGTACAAATTGTTCTTTGTGAGGTTGCATGAGCACGCATTTTAGAGCACTAAACTTTTCTACTTTTTGTAGGATACTTTGATCATTTGTTTTCAGCGTCAAAATAATGTAAAAGACACCACAATAAAATCTAGGAATTTCTGGGTACATTTTTTAAAAACTTTCTGACATCACATACGAAAAAGACATAAGGACCTACCCAATAGGTCTGTAGTCTATACGGAAAGACCGAAACTTCTGCACGTAACTCCATGTTGTAATAATGTCGTATGTGGAAATCACAACACTCGTAGCAACCGCTCGCATTGATTACAAGTTGGAACTATTAATAGTAGTACACAATATGCAGGTAGTTACTAGTTACCATGTTTGACATGTTAGTTAGCTGTACATTTTGTGTTCAAACAGTTATGTTAATATTTCAGCTTTGTGTTATGGTTTTTGAGGAGCTTATGGCCAAATAACAGCCACGATGGAAAGATCGTAAGGTTAAGCCATGCTTGGCGCGGACGGTCTGTAGATGGGTGACGAGATTCTCCGTGTGTCGGCACGATAAATTAGTGGGTCTCGGCTATTATTTGGACATCTCTGACAGTCCTTACAGTTAGTCTGAAGCTAGAAATTCTGACAACCAGTTATACAAAGGGGTATCGTTTTGCCCGGGTAACTGGGTTGAGGTGGTCAGATAAGGCTCCATGTAAAATACTAGTTCTAAGCTGTGTTCGATTTGACTGGAAGCCACCCCAACTTAGTTGGGAAAAGGCTAGGCAGATGATAATTTGAAAGTTTTTATACTCTCATGTGTATAATAACTTAGATGGGTAGCTTACAGCGCTTCAATGGCTTCAGTTTAGAATTACAATCGCATAAATTAACCGGTAAGTATTTGTTTGCGCATTTTCCAGGAAGTTATTTGAACGTGACAGGCAAGATTACAGGGAATTATAAATATTCCTTTTGACTCTTTGTTTCATGGAATAAAAAACACAAACATAACAGTATTAAGGGGCAGAGGAAGGCTGATGTGTGTTAGGTAAATGATAAAATCATCAAGGACGGTGCTCAGGTCGAGTATAAATCTTTAACTGCAACTATAACTGAAGGACTCCTATATTTACCTGAGGAGCTTACTCTTAATATGACACGAGAGAAGGCACTACATATTTCAAAGAGTCTATTTTCTACTACAGAATAGTTTTAATGCCAAAGGTTCTATCTATTTGCAGCCTTATGACCTTTAGCGAGCAATATCCTGTAGTTTTATATTTGTATTTTGCTCTAAAGTAAATTAAAAGCGCTGCAAAACGGGAACGCAAAAACAAACCAGATTTTATTACTGTAGTTTGTTAGGACACTGTATTCATGTTTACAGAGATGCAGCAGTGTGTAATAAAAATGGGTGTGTTTTCAGAGTTACAGTAAATTAACATAAATGGCAGTTGAAGTATTTTGCATGTTGCATTTCAAAAATTACAGACAAAGGCAAGTGAGTGCTTGTTTTTACAAATTTTAATAGAAGCAAAAATTTGCAATAGCAAACGAGCAAATGTGTCATTGACTGAGATGTTTGTGTAATCAGCCCAGGCAATAGGTACTTTCCACAAGTTCGATATGGATTTCTTGGACCCAGTTGCACCATTTAACTATAACAATCCAAACTATAACCAGCCGTAGGTATACTTGACGGCCATTGATCAAATTGGCCATTTGACAACTGAAAATGGTTCAGTTATAGTTAAATGATGCATGCAACTCATCTTTAATAGGCTAGTTTCCTAAAAAATAATAATTAGTCCGTCTTGTAGATTGTCCAAAATTAAGCGATACGTATTTTTTCTTTTTTAAATTGGATCAGAACTTGTTAAGATATAGCGTGTTAAAGTTGAGTGTGACGTCACAAGTTGCTACAATTTTCAGGACACTGTGACGTAAAAGGCCCCCACTCCTAATTTTTGAAGTGTATTATCTTTGTCATTTTATGTTTAATTAAAAAAAGAAAAAATACGTATCCAATATTTTTTGATTATCTAAAAAGCGGACTAAATATTATTTCATTATTTCGACCCTGGACACTACCCTATTATATGTAAAACTAAAATCCTTTAATTTGAATATCCAATCGATCTTGAAACCGATACAACTAATTTTAACTGACAGCCAACGCGACATTACACAATGAAAATAAAAATTAGGTCAGCAACAATTTATTAATACATGTGCATGTCCATGTTATGCTAGCTTTACTCTTTCAACGCCGTTTAAAAATACAGCGTGTTTATTTTGGCACTTTACCGTGTAACTAAAAATATATACGGGTTGACTTTTTACGCTATTTCAGTGCGTTTCGCAAAGTGATTGAAGTCACATTAGTTCGAACTAGTTGGAAGTGCTTTCAGTGATTTTTCAGTACATTTATCAATCTTTTTTCATGAGCCAGCGTGTTATTGGCGTTTGTGGACGAAATGTGAATTTATTTTCCACTTCTCTTGGGAAAATTTATTGAGTTTCAATTATATTAGAAGCGTTTCACGTGAAAAATGTTCAGTATTTTATCAAACGGAAAATGTAGTACTTTTTCTTATTTTATTATGTTTTCCTTGTTTCATTTGAACATAGAAAATGGCCAAAGATATAAAACAATTTGGAATTGGTCACTAACATTGCTAACCCAAATACTTACGCGAAATAAGTTGCGAGTTGCGCCAGACATTTCCGAAAACCAGACAACAGTTGTTCAGCGATATTATCTTTTCGCTATACAACTGTCGTCTGAATTTATTAATGTCTTTAACTAACTACTGCCCACAGTCTTGTCTGTGATGTGTCATGTCGGTGTATTTTAAGCTGAATCATAAAGAATAACCAAAATCAGATATCTATTAAGAATAAAGAAACATAGTTTATTTATATTGTAGTTTTTATAGGTTGAGGAGGTTAGATAGGCAGTCGCTCCATGTAAAGCACTGGTACCTACTCAGCTGCATCCGACTAGATTCGAAGCCGACCCATCATAGTTGGGGAAAGGCTAGACAGGTGATGAGTTTATAATTGACCGCATCCATATTAATAAACTAACGCCACGAAATAGCCAAAATTACCCCTAAACTTCAGTTTCCAAAACAATTAACGATTAAAAACAACGGTAACACCATTAACCAATGAAACCTTAAGACCAACACACTACCAATATCATGAAAGAACCAAACCCCATAAAAACACGCAAAGACCAATTAAACACACAGTTCACAGATCCTTCGCCGATTAACCTGTGAAGGTGACAAGTATGTGCCCCGGTAGCCTGGCGAGCCATTTGACGGAACCCGTTTCCTTTGGAACACCTTGCGGGAGAAGCAGATGTTTCTTGTAAAGGATGTTATTGCAATATGTGTAACCTTGATGAATATGGTCTTTAGTTTATTAATTGGTTTGATTAATTTATGTTATCATTTGTGAGCCATTACGAGTATTTTCATGAGGTTATTTGTTACTACTTTCAATTATTTGTATGAGATCTAGCTTCTGTCGTCGGCTAAGCCCGCGTATCGTGAGAAGTAATTCACGCACAAGGATAAAAAGTAGCTTTTACATTCTATCGATTAACGACCTATGTAACACTGAAAGAATTTTATAATCAAACGAATCCTTCGGCTTCATAATAAGGGTAGGTTCAGATGACAAGCGCTCAACGCGCGTTTACAACTACATACATTTTATTCAGGCCGTACACATGCTATCGCGCGTTTTAGTAACGCGCGCGTTCAACGCTGCGCTAGCGCTCGACTGTTGTCAGCGCGCGTCAACGCGCGTTAACGCGCGCTTTGAGATCATTGGTTTTCTATGTTTCCGTTCAGTTGAGCGCGCGCTTTCGACGCGGATAGACGTATTTTAGGGTTCGTCAAGTTCGTCCGAAAATCGTCCGAAATGGAAACCGAAGCTTTTAATACGGAATTATTAATTGGTGAAATAGAGAAACGTCCTGCTATATGGGACATGACAAGTAGCGATTATTCAGATAAGAATTTGAGAAGACGGGCTTGGGAAGAACTCGTCCTTATATTTTGTGAAGGACATGACAATGAAGAAAACGCGCGTTTAACGCCTGACAAGCGCGCACCATGTGAACACTATACAAAAATTCAACGCGCGTTCAACGCGCGTTGAGCGCTTGTCATCTGAACCTACCCTAATAGCATAAGGTATCTAAAGTGTCATGTCTCTAAACAATGGTAACTTGTATAGATTAAGTTAAGCCTAAATTATGTGATTCTGATGTTACATAATCTTAATAATCTCAATCAATTCAATCTCCTTCCTTTTACCATCCGCATTGAGAAATAGATACCAACATCCTATAGATAGTGGTTTCATTTTGTATTCGTAGTAAATAAGCGAGACTTCGACAAGGGATCGAGAGGTCATTTGCTGAAGTTCAATCACATTGATCATCTGCTATTGCGAACTAACAAGCTTCGAACGAGCCAAACAAATTACTATCAAAGCACATCAAACAAAATTGAGTCTCAATCATTTAAAAGAGGAAAGCATAAAATATTTAATAATAAAAATGTTCGCTATAATTTACGTGCTCGGTTCGACGAATAGAGCTGCGCAGTGTGCCTGAAAACTTTATATTTCACGTTATTCAGAAGACTGGCAGCCGTGATTGCGGGAAACAGGATCAATATTGCACCCTGGATGTTCTACAAATAAACTATATACGGACGTAATAAACAAATATCAGGTTTCCACGTAAAATCAATATACTGCGAGGTTCAGGAGTGCTTGTTAACTGTGAGCGATAACTGGGTCAGAACTAAATGTTTCTCTCTTCATGTTTGTAATTGTTTCTAGCATAACATCACGCCTTTGCACGAAGGCTTAGGCAGAAATATACCTTTACAAGTCACCCATATACTGTCCTCAATATTTTATTACTATATGAAGCTACATGGTGGATCTATACATCTAACGGCAATGGCTAATCATCTTTGCAAATTACCAACTTTCTGTATACTGCCTCGTGTATCGTAACTTATACCCACAATCAATGAGAAACGATCCCAACATAATAGGCTATCGTTAGATAAATTCTATTTATGCACTATAATCGGTATGGAGATTAGACCATTATCGATACAATAAGCCTTGCAAGTGAACCGCTTAGGCTTCTTTGCATTATTATTCTCATAATAAAGTAAAGCAAACTAAGTGCAGAAAACAAGAGCTTAGTAACACGTGCCAGCTCTTTGCGAAACAACATACATAGTTTCATCCTGTGAGATAGATGGAAATATATGTATACGTCTGAAGTGTTTGTTTTTAACATCAACTTCACAGCTTTTCACGAAATGCATTAAGTTTATGCGATAGATTGGTAGGTAAATCCTGCTGTTTTGGATAAACTCCAAAAAGGCTAGACCCTAATTTGACAGAACTTGCTAAAGACACAACTGACAAGAAGTTACCAAGCAACACTTACTAAAACCAAAGCCAAGAATATACAAGGAGTGGGCAACGCCGAAGGCATAAGGTAGGTAGTAAAACGATAAAATGGCAGATACACCACCTTAAACGTCTCCCTAACTCGAAAGCGGACGCCGACAGGATGTTGTGAAAGTCGATATAGAAGACGACAAACTACGGAGGATGCAAGTCCAACAAAAGCAAAAAGAACCAGCTTCCAATTATTCCGGGCGGACTAAGGTAGCGTGCTAAACGCACACAAATTATACGTAAGCATAGATGTTCATGTTTAGGAACGACTAACAAAAACCTATAGATTCGAAGGTTCTCGATTGAGGCGGAGTATAGCCAAACATTGTCTTTTGAAGGATTTGGAAAAAAAAATGTACGTGAGAAACTAAGACTGAGTTTTCAGAGTCAACAAAAAAAACAATAATAGTACATTACTGTGCATATTTTAATCAGTATTAATAAAAGAAAACACTACACATGGTAGTAAAGTGCATCGCCAACATTGTTTATCTTCGGCCACGTTGCAAAAACGTCATGTCAGTAAAATTACGTCATAAGCACATCTGACAAGTCCGCTTGCAATATACCCCGTATATCAGGACCAAAAATAGAGTACAGTTAGAACCATATTAAAGAAATGAAGGTAATTTAGTAGCTCTTAATGAATGAATAAGAATGTCTTTAATGGAGAATGCGGAGATTGAATCATCAAACAAGAAACTTTTAGGAGCAGTGAACCAAGATAGTACGTCCAATAAGGCCAATATCGAGCACATATCTGTCCATAACCGTAGCTCGGAAGTTCATGAAGATTAACAGCGGCAAAGTTTCCGGAATACGAGTAACTCGAACTTGCGGTTCCAATGTTACGCCCCGTATATTATATTATCTTGTGAATCCCAAACAATGAATCAGGCGATCGACTGTCTTATTTGGTCATCAAAGAGTAAACAAAACAGCTCGTTTATGTGTGCAGATCTGTTTGTTATACAAATATTTTATGGTTTGAACGTGAAATAAATTCCTGGTAACGAATATTCTGGTTACAGGGGTGGTTGAAGGTGGGAGTTGAAGAGCTCGCTCACAAACGATTTATTTACCAGCAGCTTTATTACGTAACAAACTGCTGGGCGGTAGTTACCTAGTTTTATATTATTTTCCAAAAAATAATGTTTAAACAATGAAATAATATTACATTTGATCGTGTGTGGATGACAATCGATACAGCCCAACCAACGCGGAAGTTGAATGCCAAAATACTTAAATTTTAATAAACATGAGTGAGTCGTTTTATCTCATCCACCATCGGTGATAAAAACGAGGACTTTTCTCTTATCCGTTCTCTACCAGAAATTAATATCATTATTGTCTGTAAAACCAATTATGCATTGTGAATAAGACTACGCATGACGTATACGTAAGACCAACCAATACGAAAAGTATGCTGAAAACAATAAAAAAAAAACTTATGTGTATTGTTACCGTATGTAATAATTGAAACAATTTTAACCAAACCTCTGCTATTCCCATTTGTCTTCATTTTTTCCTATTCACATTTGATAATGATCGGTGACCGATTTTTTTGTAAGTGAAAAATAGAACACACTGATAGCAATAGTTGAACGCACACATCCTACAAAAAGTCGGTGAGAAAATCCTACTCAGAACATCCTAAATAAAAAATCGCCCGATTAGTCCTACATAAAGTCTGACGTGAGCGGACATCCTAAACCTCGCCATCATAAACTCGGCCACTTTCTATGTATGTACTTGCCCCTTTTACCATCAAAAAATTCAAACGCAAAAGCTTGATATTAAAAACGCAAAAAACAACTCTCATATTGCGACGATCTGTTTGACGAGCAGAGTAAAGAGAGACAGATTGCAAGAAAAACAACAACAATATATCGATCCAGTGTACCGTCAACGAGGTTCGTTTGTGTATGAATTGCGAAACGCAGTTGCATGCGTTGCATCACTGGACACCTGTATGCATCGCGTCCTGAGGCGAATAACTCAGGCTTCCGATATCAGGCTTTGATCTTAAAGAGCCCAATTACGAGATTGAGCGGCTGTGTCGAGATTATTTTTTGAGTGAAATAACAGAACTTGTATGTATACTTTTAGTAAATACTGAACATTGAAATATATTTTATTTTCTCATTTTTCTTACTGTTACAACCTTTTTATCGTCCCACTGCTGGGCAAAGGCCTTCTGTCACATTTTTCTTAAATTGGATTTATTTATTTTTAAATAAATAATAATTTACATACCTATGTTTAAGTATTTATGTTCATAAAAAAAAAATTGATCGTTAAGAGGCGAGAGACCCATTGCCGAAAGGATTTATAACATTCGGCAAAGCAGATAGAATAAACCCTTTTTCTGTTCCGATGTATGTAGATATGATCTTACCTCCTCCGTATTTAGAAGTCGGATAAAAGTCTATTATTTATGTGGACAACTATCAGGAGGGAAAGGACAAACCCACGTAAAATGTCGGTTCCACAACCCCATCAGATTTATTCTTGGCAAAAAAGCTCAATGTGGATGTTAGTAGCTAAGTTTTCACTTCGTAAACCATTATTTATCTATATCAAAATGTGCTACATCTACATTTCTATTACAAACACTCACATGTGATATGACATATATAATTTTCTAGATAAGCACACTAAGGGAAAGCCTGCGCGAGATATCGGATGATAAATTAAAAATGACACTCGTAAGTACGTATTATAAATAAATAATCCCCTGCATTAGTATTGATTAAAACCAGTTTCATAATCGTATCAAGATAGCAGAGAAAAATAATGGAAAATGTCTCTTGATTCAGTGGCCGAAAGATTGGCTGTTGCTCTGCCCATAACGTGTTCGATTCCAGGACGCGAACAAATTTTTCAGATATCATATTTCATTAAACGAATTGTCCGGGTAACTGGGTTGAGGAGGTCAGATAGGCAGTCGCTCCTTGTAAAACACTGGTACTCAGCTGCATCCGGTTTGACTGCAAGCCGACCCCAACATAGTTGGGAAAAGGCTTGGGAGATGATGACATTTCACTAAGCAATTCTTTCAATTAAAATTAAAATATGAGTTAAAATTCAAAAGTTAGTAGATTGAATAATGTAGTTCTAAGATAAGATCTCATTTGATAAGTGCACGATACCTCATTATAAGCATAAATGTTTGTTTTTTAACAAAAAGTCATAAGGGCCAGGTTATTAATAACGCATGGTAATATTCAAAATAATTAGTCACGCGATTTAGTATAAAATTAACCAATGATGGTTGCCACGTGTTATGGTACGAAGCATGCGCATAGGTGCCCAATTATACATAGTGTTGCCATAAATATGTTCTATCTTCCCAGTTCTCTGCTTTGTCTTAAAATTGCAAAATTAAAATAATAATCACATAACTACAATATAAATATTTTTTTTGCATTTTGATTACAATCGTTGTAGACGCGCTTTAATTCATTTCCTGGCCATATGTTAAAGCTGGGGCTGCGGGATCGTTCGAAGGACTGACCGCGGCCTTGGTAAACAAAGGGGTCTAATAAGAAGCAACAATTAATAAAGGTATATTTTAGTCAGTAAAATACTGATACTCTCGCATATATGTATTAAAAATCAACAAACCAACAAACCGAGATACACTAATCTAATGACTATGCTTCCCTTACACTGACGACTATCGTAAATATTTTTGCTCGCTTAACCAAGACCCGTAAAAAAGGTATGGGGGCAGTGTTCCAACCCGACTTAGTAACAATAGACCCAAAGACCACTTGATGGTTTTATCTGACAACACTACCCCACTCTTATCTCGCCCTTCAATCCGGGGATAGCCGACTGTCGAGTGGATTTACGCTATCTGACGAGTTTCATACTATTTTAATTAAATCAACTTATGGAAATAAAAATAATAATAATTTTGTCAACTAAAAATAAATTAAAAAAACTATTTTATGTTATTTTATTTATGTTTATTAATTAACTGAAAAGAAAAAAAATATTTGTAGCCTTTTTCAATATTGTACATGCAGACCTCCTTTGTAGTAGGTACATGAAGTACATGTCCTGGAAGGTCCCACAGATCATAACTTAATATTATACATATAAGACAAAGTGCAATATAAATATAATGGTATGCTTGAAAATTAATATTTTAACTTTCCTGCGACAGACACCTTCTGGCATACTAAAAACCTGTATACCTATATAATATGTCAAATATAAGGAGGACATAAAGAGTTTGTTACTAATTTTCAGTCCTATGGTGAGTTGCACCATTTAACTATAATGATAACCAAACCAATGTATGTTACTAGTTATGGTTTGATTATCACTGTACTTAACGTGTAACTCATCATTAAACTTATATTAATATTCATTTTGATATTACACTATTTGTACTGTTTTTTTATGAATAAGTTTCTCAGTAAGCATCACCCAAAAGTGGAATAACACTTAAAAACTTTCTTTCTCTTAAAACCTATAAAGAAGTCCTAAAAAACAGTGACACTTACCTTAAGTCTCCTCACAAGCTCATCTGGACCGAGGTCATCGGTGATTGGACGGCAGCCTTGCGGGTACACTATTTCCGCCATGCTGCCAATCTGATGACAAACATTTTATGTTCTAGAGCATAATTAAGTAAAAATTGTTTATTCTAATTAGGCTGATAAATATTTGCCTAATAAACAATTCAGATTTGTGATGATTTCAGCACTTTTTGAACGTCAAAAACAAAAGGCAGCCCCCAAAACGCCCAATCGTCACTACTTCCTATGTGATTTGCTGGGAAGAAGTAGTGGCACAATCTTCTTACTAACTAATACATGCCTGACTGCAAAGGTTTGAAGAACCATCTGTACAATTATTGTAACACTAGCTTTTGCCCGCGACTTCGTTCGCGTGGAATAGTGACTTGCGGCAGATTTATGGTTTGACCAATAGATGGCGGTATATGTCCGGAATAAATTTTATTTTTATTTTTGTATTTTGTATTTCTTTGTAATAAAAACTATCCTATGTCCTTTCTCAAGTTCCAGACTATGTCTGTAGTTTAGGCGTGAAGAAAAGACAGACAGACAGACAGAAAGACAGACAGACAGACAGAAAGACAGACAGACAGAGTTACTTTCACATTTATAATATTAGTTAGGATCTTGACAACTTACACATACACCTCTAATGTACAATAATTATATGATAATTTTCGAATTTACTAATTGGTCATAATTACTGTTATAATGTATAGTTAACTACTATACTATGTATAATACTCTATACTATGTTTATTTGAAGCCTTATTTCACCTTTGTTGGTGTGGATTTCTCAAGCCTAATATTTTAGAGTCTGGTTATTTATAGTTCCTTACTTGCTGTCCCCGCAGTTTCACCCTGTTCTGGGAGAATCACTAACTTCAACCTAAGTAGCAAATCTTCTTTCTCGGGCTCAAGACTATCTTTATACTGAAGATTGAATGGTGACAAACAGACATACTATCGCATGTAGGGTGTAATATTAGTATGGGGGTACAGTTCCCGGCACGTAACTTGGCAAGAATCATGAGATGAAAACAGGTCCTATTTTTCAAGCAGACATAATTGCCAATAAATGATGTCAATAGAATCAAAGAATGATGCACAAGCAATAACAGGGACCACTTTTTTGTATCATTTAGTGCACTATGTGCAAGCTCGCACTTATTACAGGATCTAAATCCTTGCCAAGTTATATGCCGGATACTATACACATAACACACAGCAATTTGACTAGCCACCAAACGTTACAATATGTCATCTAAAAACTTTTCCTTGTTCAAATAATAAGAAATGATGAGTGATTTTTCATAATACTAAGAAATAGAATGGATTTTCAGACCTACTATGTTGGTATAACATAGACACACTACTTTTTGAAAGTGCATTTAGCTGTAAACCTATCAATGAGAGTTGTATATAATGGATATAAGCGCTGCGCTAGTTGTTTCCCAAACCATAAGATTGGTAAATACCGTCACACATCTCACGTAGGAAACTAACTCGCACATCTGAATAAAAACACTAATGATTGTTATTAATCAGATCAGTGGTTACTCAGATTAGTGTTTGTCAAACAAATAAACTCTTCAGCTCATTAGTATAGTTTACCTGCTCCCAGTTTACAAAGCAGAATGTTAAAAAAAAAACTCAAGTAAACAACCAATGTACATTACTGTGCCCTTCTTGATGATATAAACATCATGCAAAGCAGGATAAAATAGTTTAAAATGCAAGAAATCATGCATTTTTCTCTCTTCTCAAGTACAAAAATAAAACATTCATGATTTTACAAGCATAAGTTTTACTTAAAAAGTAGGTCAAGGCATTTAAATAGGGATAATGCTTTACAGATTTTCAGAAAAACACTAAGTAGGAATGTGTAGAAAAATCTAGAATGTGAGTTATGGAGTCCCTATATGATAAATGTGTAGGGCATTTAGGACAACCAAAGACAAACCTGGTGTTCAGGTAGTGCCAGATTTTAATCAGAACATGAAGGTACAATGTTTACTTGCTGGGTGCCATACTGTCACATAATAATGCAAGATGATGGTCATACAAAATGTGCATCCACAACACAGGGAACTACAAGCAAACAGTTTTTGTGTACATTGCATTATCTGTTCTTGACCTAACATGATTCTGGCCGCTTATCACGAAAATCTTTATTGATTGAGTGCGATCGTGAAAAATAAAAAGACATCGTCCTCAAAACAACATCATTACAATGTTTAGAAACATAAAACATGACGTGTCGATCAAATTAAGTCATAACTTTTGCTTTTCTGACACAAATAATATCGCAAACGTGATATTTACCCTACCCTGTTGCTGTGCTCGTGGTTTATATTGTAGGTATTCAAACTTCTGGTATTCTTGAAAGTCTTTATTAATAGTTAAAGAAATACAATCACATTTTGTTAGGAATTATAACATTGTTCTCACTGGTTTTTACATCATGACCAATCACACCACCGTCATTCTTTTTCATAGACCAACAAACCCTACATTTTTAAATGTCATAGACTATAAATTCCTAACACCTTCTCCTATTTTTAATATATGAACATAAATTAAAAATACCTTATAATTACTTCAGAAACACCATCAGTTTTCAAAACATTAACTTAAACAAGTTTTCAAAACATTAACTTAAACACTTCTAATTATAACTCTCAATTTACACAACAACTTTATCGCAATGAAATTTAAATTTTTCTTTATATAGTGGTTTCGTCAACATATCCGCTATCTGATAATTTGTAGGACAATATATAATATCTAAATATCCTTTCTTATAATTTTCGTGTATAAAATAAAATCTCACATCTATATGTTTAGATCTCTTGCTGAATGAACCTGTTTTTATCAATTGGATAGCACTCTGGTTATCAATATTCAAACTAATCTTAATACTGCTACCAATTAATTCACTTATAAAAGTCTTTAAGTATAAACACTCTTTAACGCAATCTGCTGCTGCTATATATTCAGCTTCAGTTGACGATAGACTTACTATCGGCTGTCTTTTGGAGCACCAAGCTATAGGTCCACCTGCCAACATTATTATGAACCCTGTTGTACTTCGTCTGGTCTCTGTACAACCTGCATAATCTGAGTCACAATATGCATGCAATCTTGTAATATCTTTCCCAGCATTATACAAAATCCCTTTATCTCTCGTTCCATTCAAGTACTTCAACACCTTCTTTACTGCTAATATGTCTTGCCTTGATGGATTTTCTACCTTTTTACTTGCTTCATTCACAGCTTGACTGATATCTGGTCTTGACCTGGTTGACAAGTACAATAATCCACCAACTAGTTCTCTGTATGAAAAATCTGACGTAGCCATCTTAGATTCATTTTCCTTTCCCACAATGCATGGAGTATCTGCAGCTTTGGAATCATACATATTATATTTTCTAAGTAATTTTTCTGTATAATTCTGCTGATGCAACAAAATGCCTTGTTCTGATCTTTTATTTCAAAACCTATATAGTTTTGAGGTTGTTCATATGTTTTAAGATAAATTCTTTTTCCAATTGATGCAAGATCTGTAATAACTTTTCCTTGTCTTTTGATATGGCCAAACCGTCATCAACATATATAGCCAATATTATAGTTTTGTCTTCGTTAAAAAACACACACTGATCTGACTTTGTAGCTCTCAGTCCAAGTTTCCTTAAAGTTTCTGTAAATCTTTTATTCCATGTCATTGGTGCCTGTTTTAGCCCATATAGTCCTTTCTTTAAACGACAAATTTTATTAGGCTGTCTTTCATATCCTTCAGGAATATACATAAATATGTCTTCCTTTAACTCGCCATACAAAATGCTGTTTTCACATCAAAGTTATCATTTCATATTCCTTTGAAGCAGCAATTGCTATTAATGATTTTATTGCTGATTGACTTACTACTGGACTATATATTTCTTGATAGTCAATGCTTTGCTGTTCGAAGCCTCTCGCTACAAGTCTTGCTTTGTAAGTACCATTTTCTTTTATACAAAATACCCATTTACTTGACAATATCTTGTGTCCTTTTGCTCTTCCTATATCAACTATTTCCCATGTATTGTTACTTTCCAATGATTCCTTCTCCGAATTTATGGCCTTCTCCCAATTATTCTTTTCAGCAGATTTCATGACTTCATCATACGTAAGTAATACATAATCTTGCAGGTAAGCTGGTTTTTTCCGTTGTCGTTTTGTATTTATAGTTTCTATCTCTGCAGTATTACTTTCTTTATTTTCATCATTTTCTACTTCATCAATAATATCTGGGATGTTGTCTTCTATTACATTACTTTGTTGTTCTAACTCTTCTATTTCATAATAACTGTCATCACTTTCTTCTTCTTGATTTATTTCTTCTTCATTATTACCTGGTATTATTTCTGTTATCACCGAACTTCCTGTTTCTTCATATTTTTCTCCAATTTTCTTATTATTATTAATTATAACAATATCCCTTGCTATTTCAATTCTTCTTTCTTCTTTATTCCACAATCTATATCCATTATTAGTATATCCAATCATGATTAACTTTTTGCTTCTTGGATCTAGTTTCTTAATATTTGAATGTAATTGTTTAGCATATACTATTGAACCAAACTTGCATATATTAGATATATTAGGCCTTTTACCATGCCACATCTCATAAGGTGTCTTATTCTTCAATGATTCACTTGGTAATCTATTTATAATATAAGTAGAACAGTATACAGCTTCACCCACATTTCTTTATCTAACCCTGAATCAAATAGTAATGCTCTGATTTTATCTAATAATGTTCGATTTAGTCTTTCTGCTTTACCATTTAGTTGTGGTGAATATGGTACCGTATAATCTAGTTTTATTCCCTTTTCAGTACACCATTTTTAAAATCATTGCTTGTGTATTCACCTCCATTATCGCATCTTATGGTAGATACCTTTTCTGTTCTCTCTCTTTCTGTTTCTTCTATATAATGTTTTAAATTTTCTTTAACTTCATTTTTATATTTAAGCAAGTATATTTTTGTAAAATGAGTATAATCATCCATGACGGTTAAAACATAACTATAGCCATCATAAGTTTTGTTTTCGAACGGTCCACATACATCAGTATGTAATAATTGAAGTGGTCTACTGGCTCTGTTTCTTACTGTGTTAAATGGGAGTCTTGTTTGTTTAGCTTGTGTACAGATTTCACATTCGTCTATTTGCCTTAATCCATTTATTTTTATTCCATCTGCCACATCTGGTAATATATCTAGTATTTTCTTTCCTGGATGTCCAAGTCTTTGATGCCATTCTAAGGCAGTGCCATTTTCTTTCATTAACAGTGTTTTTTCTTGCATATTATTATCATCCAAATTAATTTTATATAAACCGTTTTTTCCTGTTAATATTAATTCTGACTCCTTATATATTTTACATTATCTTTGGTAAATATAACCACTCCTTGATTGTTTGTAACTGCATTAACCGATAATAAATTTTGTGATAAGTCAGGAACAAGCAGGGTATTATTAAGAGTACATTTATTGCCAATGACTTTACCAGTCCCTTTCACCTCTATTGTTTCTTCATTTGCAGTCAAAACAGATGATGGTTTACATTCAAAAAATTTTAGTATGTCTAAATTTTTGGTCATGTGTGCAGTACACCCAGAATCTACAACAAATTCTTTCAGTTTTGGTTCTTGAATTTCACCGTTTGTAAAAATGCCTTTTCTATTCTTTTGTTACTTTTTCTTCATTCTCATTCTTATTCTTATTTTTGAAAAACAATTTTCTTCTCTGTGATTAATTTTTTACAGATTGAGCACTGTTTATTTTTAAACTTACAGTCTTTATCTTCATGGTTGTCCCTTTTGCAGATATTACAGGCTCTACAGTCTTTCTTCATGTGCCCTGTTTTGTTACATTTGAAACATTTTATTGTATTAAACTTTTTCTTAGATGTAGATGAAGATGTAGCTTGAAATGCTAGCTGCTTGTCACTTTCTTTTGCTTTCAACATTCGATTTTCTTCAGCCAGAAGTCTGTTTGTTAAATTTTGAAGGGTTTTTATCGTCTGCCATGCATTCCCAAGAAGTTATAAAATAGTTTAAATTATTTGGTAAACAGCTTAGTATTTTGGATATGACCATTTCATCATCTATTTTTGTTCCTAGCTGATTTATACGAAATTGTAAATTTTCTATTTCGCTTATTAATTGGGAAAGCGATTGACTGTCCTGTTTCTTATATGTGAAAAACTCTTGTAATAGGGCATCTTTGTTTCTTTGCTCAGAACCTTCGAATATTTCACATAATTTTACGTACATTTCACGTGCACTGTTGCAATTAATTATGTGACCTTTTAGTTTCTTATCAATACTGCTTATGATAATTCTTTGCACCTGAGCATCTTTGATACTGAAGTCACTTTTCTTGTCATCTTCTTTTATTTGTGCAATTGTTTTTGCAAGATTTGCCGCTTTTAAGTGTATATTGAATTCAAATTTCCACAATAAAAATGTTTCCGCATCTTTTAATTTTTCTATCTGTATTATCTCAGGTTTTTCCATTTTTTAGTTTTTCACCGTTTTTTATTTTCTTCCTTGTTATTACTGTTTTTTAGTTTTTTTCACTTGTTTTTCATGTTGGGTTTTTCATTACCCAATCCCGGTTTTTAATTTTTTCTTCTCGGGCGTTCTGGGCCCATAACCTATTGTAGGTATTCAAACTTCTGGTATTCTTGAAAGTCTTTATTAATAGTTAAAGAAATACAATCACATTTTGTTAGGAATTATAACATTGTTCTCACTGGTTTTTACATCATGACCAATCACACCACCGTCATTCTTTTTCATAGACCAACAAACCCTACATTTTTAAATGTCATAGACTATAAATTCCTAACAGTTTATACAACAATCAAAATTATGTTAGATTATGGCAGACCCAGTTTTTACGACCAAGCAAACAACACAAACTTAAGAGGTTAATCCATCATAACTGCACCAAATTATAACAAAATATATCGAATATGCATCTTGATTGCGCATAAACAGACAACTAAAAACTATAATGGCTAGAATACGTACAAGAATTCATAGACGTGGGCCTGCGTTCACGTCCCGATGTTTACAAAATCCACCACAATATAACAACTCAAACAAACTGTTCACAGTTATAGCATAATAGTTTCATGAACACGTCACTGGAAAACAAATCATAGGGGTTGAATAATGTCCTATTGATCTAAATACATAGAAAAATCGTGCTAATAATTTTTTTATCAATCTATGTGGACGCCAAACTGCGGGAAAAACTACAGCGAAGTTGGCATCATATTGCTCGCAATTCAAGGCCGTCTATAATCTATGGTCGTGGTATCGGTTCTCTATGCCAGATTTTTGTTTATGGTAAATCTTTATGGTAAAAAATATGTTTTAATAAATAAGTACATTCGAATACAAAATTATTATTTCTTCGTAATAAACTGTCGCATATTTTAAATTATATAATACGTATATAATAATAGGGATAAGCCCTAAGAAGAAGAAGGAGATGATATTAAAAAACAAACAAGGATTCTGATTGATTTTTAGTTGATCTGTCAACCAATTTCGTGAATAACGTATGTACACCATTATGATTTATTTTGGTCATTTAATATTTTGCAGGGAAATAAATAGACAGGAATTCAACATACTTTATTTATTTTTTACAACTTACAACATAGGTACTCTACCCATTTTTCGAATGACTTATAAACCAATGATGAATTAATACAAAAATCATTACAAAGAAGCGCTGTTACAAAAGCCCTTTTTCATTACAAAAGGTGATCAATTTAATGCAGCAGTCAGTTTGTCATGTTGGCAGTTATCTTAAATATACGAGAAATCTAATTGATAAACACACATCGCAACAGATGGTAATGACAATATTTTTCAGAACCTTCCGTTAAGAATGGTAACGTGACACCACCGACGGCTGCCACAAGCTCTCTATAATAGTTACTAAAATAAACGAATAAATGTAGGCTTATAGAATTAACATTAATGTTGTTTCAGCAAGATTATATAACTTCAAAAGCATTTCTATATAGTTCATACCCATTTTTCAAAAATGCTTACCTAATAACAGTGAATGAGATCTATTTGCATACAGTTATATTACTGAGTACATTTGATATTGTTTAATTAACAATAACCATCACAAAATGATTAATTAGCTAGTGAAATTAAATGTAAACCCTAATTAAAATATTGTGAAAGCAAAGCAAGGTTTGGAAACGTAAAAGTTAATTATAATCATATTAAAATCTAAGCTAATAATTATACCAACAATTGCCCAGCAAACTTCGAAAGGATTGTAAAAGTTTCGTTCACAAAAATATTTACTTTGAAGACATTTCGTTAAGGCTGCATTTTAGAGCAAACTATAATATTAGTTCTTAATCTAATTCAAGTTTTCTGAAGGAGCCAGCTGTCGAGTGTATATCTTGAGTTAAGTCGTTTTTCTCCAAGGCGTGTAAGTCAACACACATGTCATCTAGAGAAAGCAAGTCATCTCTTCGTTTCAGAAGGTTGCGTTTTAATTCTTCAATCATGTCTCTGAGAGGGACGGTGCCTCCGTACTCTTTCGGCAGAATTGCTGGGTCTACGTGCTTCATCAAATCCTCGCTGGTCCGGTGGAACTGTGAAACGTATTGAAAGAATTAGAAAAAACCCAAAATTGGGGATTGTAATGTATTCAGGTAAGAGTTCAAAGGGCAATTTGAAATGTACAATTATGTATGGTTTTTTCTCCAACAAGTTTTGATAAATTAAACGAAGAAGGTCCATGAGCTTGCGTGAATTTTGTAAACTCATTTGCATTTCATTATAAATAATGTAACTTTTAGATATCAATTTTAAAATATCTACTTATTTTAAGTAATAATTAATCATAGAAATTACTTAAATATTTAAATTAATGCATACATTTTTAATAATTCATTTCTGTCTGCGAAAAAAATAAAGTTCAATCGTCTAGACGAATTAAATTTCTACTTTTCTTTGCAACTGTACCAGCGTTCAAAAAGTGCACTATGGTTTAAAAAATCCCTTTTTTAGATAATGGACCTTTTTATATGCAAAAGAGGTAATTTAACAAATAGGTTTTATTAATAAACGTGAAAAGTTAATGTTTTTACCATCACACGGTCCTTCAACTTATCACTGAGCAGAGAGACTGCGAACTCAAAGAACTTGATGCCGTAGGTTGGAATGTTCACGAAGTGGGTGCGCTTGTGCCGCATCGGGGTGGAGTTCTGAAAATGAAACGAATAGGTTAAGAATAATGAAATGTCACTCAAATAAAAATTCTACAAGAAACTACAGAAACGATGCTATTTACATAATCATACATTTTCATTTTTTCACATTCTGCCACGTAGGTATAGGACTAGGTATAGGACGTTTTTACGAATTCCATCAGTCCGTCGGCAAAGCAAATTGAAAATATGAAACCTTTCGAGGTACCTATCTTTTTGGTCTTTGAACTTAGAAAGCGCTTTCTTTCAATCGTCAAATGCATAAGACAACAAACTGGCTGGAGCTCCACTGTCTCATAAAATGCAAAAGGAAAACCTTCATGCATGGGCTATCATAGGTATCTCAGATACATAAATTAAATTATTGCTATTCCTCACCTGTATACAATTAAGCATGATCCGCACATCAGTCAACGACCACAGAGACACATGAGGCATCTGCATACCAGCCTCGTCATTCACATGTGTGTAGCCCAGCAGTTGTGAACGAGGCTCGTCCAACAGCAGTTCCACTATCATGGAGTGCACGCGCGCCATCACGCAGTTGTCGAACTGGTGGGGGTCGAAACGACCTGGGCAATTGAAGATAGGGTTTGCAACAATCAGGGGGAATAAATAAGGAAAGATTAATTTAAGAGCCAGCCTATCGCAGGTAAAGCTAGTTGTAGTACCAAACCACGGCCCGTCTCTTTAAGCATCTATATAAAAGATTTAAGTTGGTCCATGTATAAAGTTGAAGGATCACAGTCTCAAGGACTGAATGATGGGTAGATACAAAAAGGGACGGCAGTCAGTTTACATCTTTTAAGCTCCATCTTTCTTCAGATCCCTAAAAACACAGGTAAAATCCCGGAAAATTGCACAAAATTATCCTTAGGTAAGATCTTCTGAGACTTACCCATACAAGACAGCACCACCCGTCGTCCCTCAGCGTCCCTCTTAGGCAAAGGCACCAGGTAACCAGCGTCAATCACCGCCGCGATCTTAGGGTCCAATGGGTCCAGCTTCTGGAACCACTGCGGATACATCTGCCGGATGGTCAGGTAGCGCTCCAACATGGAACATGCTTGAGGGATCGAGTACTTCTTGGTTCGGAGGAAGCGGAGGAGGAATGGTGAGTCTGTGAAGAAATAGGCATAGTTTAGAAATGGCTTGTGCCTACTTTAATTAGTATCAATAAAAGATAGGGGTTCTGGTTGATCTAATCTAGTCTTTTGCCCGAAGATCACAAGAATAGCACGGAATATCAATTTTCGAATTCTCAAGGGAACACTTAAAGACGTGTTGACTTTAAAATACTAGGGAAAGATTAGACACCAATGTTTCGAAGACGATGGCGGATTCAATAGTAAAAGTTATTTGTATGTAGTACAAAATTGGGGCCATCTGGTAATCCCAGACCCACGTCCTAGAACATAATAGGTCCTTTAGCCATTTTGTATTCGAGAGATCAACCCAAAGGGCTTCGCGATGAAGTAACGGATACACAATTTACATACACCACGTGATGAGAATCGCAAGTGGCCTTATAGTGTATCAGTTTATTATAACAATTTACCTTAAACCCTTGCTATAAAACTTCTTTTACCTGGAGAAATGGAGGTCAAAAACCTTGGAAAGCAACTGGCTTGACATCGAAAGGGATAAAATAAAACTTTTATTTGGTTAAAGGTACCATATTTTTAAAGATATCGGTTAGGTACATTATGACTTGAATACCCACATAAAAGAGTCCTTTAAAATGTGGAGTATTTTACGACTTCAACATATTTTCTTGGCATGAAATCACTGCTAAAATCGTTACAAGAAGTCATCTGCTTTGATGACGCCATTTAAACTTATCTTAGGTAAGTCCTTTAATAATGAGGTAAAATGAAGTTACGAGGATCATATGTATCTTACCAGTTCTACATTTCTTAATAGCAGGATGCTTCTCAATAAAATGTCTCATTTGTGCTAAAGCCTGTTCTCTAAGTGCTGGTTCTTCCCTCAACTCAGTCCTGGCTTTCTCTCTCAATTCCGGAGGCAGTTCACCAGTCTCCCGCTCTTTAGCTTCGAGGATATGCATTCGGTCATCATCGGTGAGCCTCGGTGCTTCGATGATGTCCGGCTTGGGTTCGTGCTCCCTTCGGCAGTCTTCGGGTTGGAGGACGGATGTCGCCATCTTGATCTGGATAAAAGAAAATAATTTATAAATATTGGTGAAACAATTTGGGCATGAATAGCTCTGAAGAGAATCACCAAATAAATAGAATCTGCTTATCCTTTTCTTATGGTTAAGGTTGGGGTCGACTAGAAAGACATTTTTTGAGAATTTGGGATAGACCAGTCTCAATATTTTGCATTCAGTTTTCTTAGTAGCAAGGATGTTAAGTAGGTGATGAGATGTATGGGTGAGGCCCTTTACGCAACATGTAGGTGTGACATACCTAACTCCGGTAAACCTAACATTTATCTACACAGGATATAGACGATAGGACCACTTAATTTTCATATTCATATAGACTCAAGATAAAATCTAACATATCAACGAAATCCCTAACAAGGTACTTATAATTTATTTAAAATAAACATTGTGCGACCTTCGAAGTTTCACAATATACCGCGAAGTGTGCAAACACGCGAATATAAGGATTTGCTAAACGGGTACTGCGAGTAAATAGGTTTTAATTAGCTCTAATGGAAGAAGCCTAATAATTAATACTCATAATAACTTATTATCTAGTGCCATATGCTTACGCAGTCAAGAAAGCTATTTATTCTAACGTAGGTAGGTATTAGACATAGTAAGGACTAGCAAAAGTGGTTACCACGTAACAGTAGACCTTTTATTTATTACTTAGATAGAAACTAGCAAGAAATAAATACTTGGAAAGAAAAGCCAAACGATTTTTAAAATATATTTGCAAATGACGACCATGATCTCAAACGAAAAGAATCAGAAGGAAGCTATTGTCTCAACTACAATGGAGACAAGACATTAAGCCAGCTCCAGACAAGACAGTCACGCGACAGGTGCGGGAAATAAACTTCAAGAAAAATATAGAAGTGTATGTGTCAGGTTTGATATTTCCTTCCTAGGAAGTCCTATGTACCTACAGTTGTAGAGATACATTATTTTGTCTTTCTATCTGTGAATTTATAAGTGGATGCTCTTTGCTCTTGTCTCAAGTATTGACAAAGTATTGACATAGTGAAAAAAAAAACTGAGATTAGACGGAGGGCTTTCCTCGATACAAATTCCTTATCTCCGTAGGTATATGGCTCCCGGACTAATGTCAATTAAAACTTAGCTCTTTGGCTAAGTAAGCTCCCTACATAAATTGTGAAAAAGGAAAAATACTCTGTACAGGCATTTATTTCTCAGAAAAAGATCAAGTTTAAAGCCCATGTTAGCATTGATCGGAAAAACCAAACAAAAGCGCGCGAAACCCGAACAAAACGTGCCATAGACAAACATTGACTTAGTTTTAAAACTGGCTTTTGTTCATTACATAACTACAAAATAGTCGTGCACTTGACTTCAATACAACGAATTTAATAATTCTACAAGCCTGTTTGGAAAGAATACAATTTGTTCAGAGTGTAAAGAGAATTGTACGTGAGCTGCATTACAAATGCAGTAGAGTAGATGACGAAGCGATGTTACATTGTAACGTGGGTTCCATGTAGAGCGAAATGAAGGTGTGCCCAAAAAAGGATTTATACCTTTTGGAAACTACCACCAACTGATGGTTTCGAGAAATATTCCTACATGCAGGCTGTGAGCCTGTGATGCAGGTACCTACCTATCATTTTTGATAGGTCTTGAATTGTGAAAGTTAGAAGCTTGTCTTTAAAAATTAGATTTGGAGTCTATAGACCTACATTATATAAAAATAAATCCCATATCCTTTGCTCTGGTTATGACGCGTAAATGGCTGAACCTTTTAAACCTAAGAGAAGGTTATAGTATAGTTTTGTCACCATCCTGCAACGGAAGGCAGTTATCTTCGGACGCGGGTGAACGCAGGCGGAATTATAAGAACCATGAACCATCAGATTTTTTTATTACCAAAAACAGCCTATAACCACATTCCGTAAAAAAGCAGTCTGCTAAAAATATCTAAGTAAGTATTCTAATTTCTATTCGTACGTCATCGTGACCTTCAGACTGGTTCGCTAAAAGTAAACTTTCACTCGCCACTTTCCCCTTTAGATTATTATGACTTGATATTATTACTGTTTATGATAGAACGAGAACGCCATCTTGTTTCTGTCTAAATAAGAGTTTTAGGCAATGTTTTCACTGCCATTTTTGTTACAGTTAAGGAAATCTTTCGCGATTTTATGGCTGTTGCGTAAAATTTGTTGCGAAAAGCATATAAAAAAAAAGGAAAAAGCGCATAGTCATTGTCGTTTTTTATATCATGGCTTATAGAGGGCCAAGTTAAACGGCAACACAAACGTCCGTTTCTCTTAAAAAATCTAGGTATTTACTTTAAACAGTGAACGTGAAAATTCTTAATAGGTAAACAGTTGTTTTGAAGAAAACAGACGTTTATGTTGCCGATGAACTTCTGCTTCTGAGTTTGTTTGGTATTAGAACCTAGATAAAATGTCCTTAGTAGACTCACAAGGTCAACTACTGGATTGAACTCGCAACCCCTTAATTACAGCAACAACTATTTTGCCCTAGTTAAAGTGACTCTTTAAACGGCACGGCACTTAGGGCCAGTTACTAGTTTACAAGAAATGAATATTCAGAAGTATTGAGCATGCTTAGAATATTGACTGACTAGTCACAACACAATAAAAAATACTTCATACAAGTAAAGGAAACCCCAGTTACTGTCACGAATATAAAAAAAATAACCTGGACATCAGTCAGTAAATTACAAAAGTCGTTGAACACAGGTTTTGGTGTTCAGGCATTTTGAAATTTTAATTGAGTTACGACTTTTGTTGCTGGCAGTACTTTTGTACCTAGTTTTAATTATCATTAATTGGTAATCTTGACTTGGTAACCGTTACTTACATCAAGTCGAATAATGATTTTAATTTCAAATTAAGTATAAGTAACCCATTAAATAAAAATTTTATATCGAAGATAGTTTCTCAGTACTTACTTTCGTACAATGCCTTACTTCTAACAACATCTTAGCTAAGTGAGTTAAGATGTATAAAAGTGTGTTTAAAAATACTTTACTGAAAATCGTGACCACAGTGCCACAGCGGAGCAACTTGGAATTTAAACTTTTTCGAAACTCGCGAAAATACGGCAGATTTAAAACGTGATTGCTCCTACATTTGGACTAGCAATCTGCGGCCTACTTGAGTAGAGACGTCCATTGCTCCACTAGCAAGTACATGCTATCTTCACGACCAGTTTTACACAGTAATGGACTTAAAAAGGGTCAGTCGTACAAGCTGCAATTGCTTAATTTAACATTATGCGATGTCACACCGGCATTGTTGCAATACTGCCGATTTCTTAAGAACAACGAGCGTAAACTGTTAAGACAGCCGTTTAGTTTCTCAATCTTATAAATAAAAATAAAAAACAATTTTTCTTTTATCAATACTTTTTTTTTTTATGGCAATCTGCCGTATTTGACGGCAATTTCTGCCAGACTCGCGTAGCTAGTGACGACACATGGGAAAATATGAAACAGAAAAAGAAAAATATATAGAAATTAGTGTAAGAAAATAATTCCAACTTTTCTGGTGGAGGATATCGAGCCTGCAACAAAATACATACACTATAATTAATGAATTTGCTAAAATTAACTTAGTACACAAGTAATTATATACACATTACATATTACCATTATGAAAGATATAAACACTGTTACAATTTAATATTATTAGAAGAAATAAATCTAACAAAAGCATTTACCATTAGAGGGTTAGGAAAGAATGAAAGAAGATGACGAACATTTACCGGGTATTGAATTTTTAGTTTAGCAATGACACGATCAAAGAGAAAGCATCATTCAGGGGCAATTAAGAAAGATATGGTCAAGCGTGCCTTCATCTAGACCACATTCACAGAGTGAGGAGTCCCGAACTCTTATTTTGTTTAAGAAAACTGGGGAGCAACAGTGACCAATACGTATTCTGCAGATAACGGAAATAACGGTCTTGGATACTTTTTTATGTTTATAAAACCAAGGCTTCGCAGGAATGGATGGTTGAATAGAGGCAAACAGACCACCTTTCATCTTACTGGACTCGGACCAGTCAGTTTGCCAGGACTGGAATAGGTCTGATTTAGCTTTATGAGCCAGGTCATAGATCTGCACCGAGTAGTGTTTTTTATCAGCCATGCTGCTACTAATCGCACCTTTGGCTGATACATCCGCAATTTCATTACCTCTAATACCAACATGACTAGGAATCCATACCAATACAATCTCCACGCCCTTTGTAGAGCACAAAAGCAATACTGATTTAATTTCAACGATAATTGGGCTACGGAGATGGTCCTTAAACGAATTTTTAACAATCGCATCCAGGGCACTTTTGGAATCAGTGAAACCACTGCTTTTTAATAGCAGGGTGAGAGGAGATAAATAAACATGCCTCGAGGATCCCAATGCACTCTCCCGTGAACACCGATGACTCAGGAGGACATTGAAATTGGAGAAATATCTGAGAGTTAGAGTTGTATACGGCAACACCAGTCTTTCCATCAGTGGTTAATTTTGAAGCATCCGTATAGAATTTATAATAATCAGGCCACTTGTCATTTATAGTGCAGAGAAAATGGGCATTTGCGTTTGCAGTATCTTTCCTAATGTCAATATAGGAGACATTTGGCACAAAGTTACACGTGTCAAAGGAGCAGGAATACAAGGGAAGTTTATCTTGCTGAGAGATTAAGGAATTATCCTTAATTTCAAGGATTTTCGAAAGGAATTAACTAAAAGAGGAGGGGCTTTATGTCTCCAGTAATCACTCTGCCTGCATAGGCCTTCAAGAGTTGACAGCCTAGGCAGAAGCAGGTGCTCACTGAGGAAATAAGTCTTGTAAAGAAACTTGTCGGCTAAATACTGTCTACGGATGAGAAGAGGGGTCGCCACTCTCCACTTGCAAGGTGTTTTTAGGGTGGACCTCATGCACCCTAAAACGATTCTAAGAGATTTAGCCTGAATGGCCTCCAGCTTAGCAATAGCAACTTTATTACAGGGTTCAAATAAGAAGGAGCCGTAATCAAGCAAGCTTCTTATTGTAGCATTATATACCAATTTTAGGGTGAAGGGGTGAGCACCCACCAGACTCCTGCTAGCGCACGAAGCATATTAAGTTTCTTCTCGCACTTAAGGCTAATGTAGTTGAGATGAAACACCCTGACAATTTAGAGTCCAATATAACCCCAAGAAATTTCACATTATTAACAACTTCAATGGGAGATTCTTCAATTTTAAGGTTGACATGAGGAACAGTACGCTTACGTGAAAAGACAACCGCAGAGCTTTTTGGAGCAGACAGTACAAGGCCATGGTCAATTAACCACTGATTTAAGGAATTGAGTGATATTTGCATGGACTCACTAGCTCTTTCAATAGATGAAGTAGGGATGTACAAACACAGATCATCCGCATATTGAAGAATCTGACAATCCAAGTTGAGGGAAACATGAAGATCCGAGGTGTAAATATTATAAAGTAGCGGACTAAGAACGGACCCCTGAGGAAGCCCACGCCAGACCGTTCTACAATCGGAATCTTCTCCAGGGATACGAATCTTGACCCTACGACCAGAGAGCAGGTTACATGTACAATGCAGCATCCGTTCAGAAACACCCAGCTTCCGTAGTTTTCCCTGAGAACCGAAAGAAGGACATTATCGTATGCCGCTGTTATGTCTAGGAAGACCGCTAAAACCGATTCATCTCTACTGAATGCTATCCGGGTATCAGTTGTCAGGATGCTAACACTGTCCATGGTACCTGCCCCCTTTCGGAAGCCAAACTGCGACTTAGATAAAACACCTCGGCTCTCCACAAACCACTCCAATCGGTTTTTAATAAGATGCTCCATAATTTTGCCTATGACTGGAGAAAGGGCAATAGGACGAAAGTGATCTGGACTATCCGGGGATTTCCCAGGTTTCAATATGGGGATGATCAACTGTGTTTTCCAGCTATCAGGGATATATGACAGAGTGAAGCAAGTATTCATGATGTCCAACAAGTATTGGCGTCCGCAGGCACCCAACTTCTTATAAAAGAATATGGATGGCCGTCGATACCAGGTGCAGTGTCCTTGACATGCTGGAGCACGGCATTGAGTTCATTAATGGAAAAGGGGGCTTCCAACGGGTCTACCGACATGACCTCACTACTGGGAGCAGAAGGGCATTCTGTTACAAAAGGGACAGACGAAGGGGCTAACTTGTAAAGAAAAGAATCTGCTAGGTCAATGGGGATAGTTGAAGAATTTTGAACAGAACAACCACGTTTAAATCTTCTAAAGTTTTGCCAAATCATGGAAGAAGGAGTGGAGGGGGAAAGCGAAGAACAGAATTTTTTCCAACCTTCATATTTCTTTTTCTTAAGTAGGCGTCTGGATCTCGCAACAATCCGGTTATATTCCACCAGGTTTTCAATAGCCATGTTGAGAGCATAGCTCTGTTCAGCTTCATTGCGGAGTTTGATGATGCTGGTGCATTCGCGGTCCCACCAGGGCGGGGATGATATTTTTCCAGAAGCCGAATTCTTAAGAGGTATGCTCTCATCAGCAGCTGATGAAATGGCATCAGAAAGTTGCGAAATACAGACGTCAAGGTTGTCAAAAGACACCTGGGGCAAGGTATGGATTGCGTCCTCAAGGATCTGAGAGTACAGGTCCCACCTAGCATCAGACAGCCTGTACTTTAAAAGAGGGGGGCTTTCCTTTTGCGGAAGGCACCTAGTGGTGAGAGTAGTACATATAGGATAGTGGTCACTACCATGTGTTAGGTTAAGCCTTTTCCATACCATATCAGCGGCCAAACGGGCTGAACACAGTGTTAGATCTAAACAACTTAGCGATTGTCCAGGTCTAGGAAGGCGCGTGAAAGATCCATCATTGATAACACATAACCCCAAGTCATCCAGCAGATTCACTAATTCATTACCCGCACTATCACAATGGTCAGATCCCCACAGAGAGTGGTGGCAGTTGAAATCACCTAGAAAAATTACAGGATAAAATAAAGAGCAAATAGAACGTATATACTGGAAACAAGAGGAATCAGGAGAGGTATATAGACAGAAATAACATTAACACCGACAATATTAACACCTACGGCATTAATCTCATCTCCATGTGGGGGAAGGGATAAGGGGGAAAATGGGAGAACATTATTAACCAGTATAGCCGCTCCGCCATAACCGTCAAGACGGTCATCCCGAAGCACGCTATACCCAGCCATATTAAACACGAGATGTGGCTTTAGCCATGTTTCAGAAATTGCAAACAATGCCGGTTTGTACTGATTAATTAAATGAGCAATTTCATTTTTTTTTGGGATCAGACTTCTGGTATTCCACTGTAGAAGATGGAATGTGCTGAGATTTAATGGAGCTTATTAAATTTGTGGCAACGTGGTCAGGTAGAGGAAAGTTAACGAGTAGAGAGGATAGTAAACGTATAATAGATTGTATGGTCTGTACATGATCTTTTTCAGAAGGAGGAGAATCCAGAAGAGCACAACCATTAGGCGAAGGGGAGAACGAGAAGCTATTAATAATGTCCTGGTGAGCCCTTCGGTCATAGCCAGGCTGCAGCGAGGGGTGAGGTTTAGGGCGGGTGAAAATAGTTTTTTTGTAGGATGATGAAGTGGAGGGTTGGGAGTGAGAAATGTAATTAGGGGAGGGGACGTGGGGAGCGAGGTTCCTGTGTGAGAATCTGATGAATAGTCTGAGTGATAGGGGTTGAAGCCGTAACATCTGCAAAGGAACGGAAGGAAGGGGCATGAATTCTGGCAGCTTCAGAGTAGGAAATGTTGTCTTTGGCCATGGACGCTTTGATATTTTTCTGACGGATAAACTCTGGGCAGTGTCTGCTATTAGCGGGATGAGAGCCAGAGCAATATAAACATTTGGGATCCTCAACAGAGCAACCGTCCCCAAGGTGATCCCCACCACAACGGAAGCATCGTGGCTTAGACCTGCAATTGGGTCTAGTGTGCCCGTATTTGCAGCATGCATAACATTGAACAGTGGGGTAGTTATATGTCTCCACAGGGAGCGAATTATAAAACAAAGACGCGATCCGGGAGGACCTGACCATCAAATGTGACGACCACGCTTGATGTAGGGACCCACTCCGACTTACCTTCATTGACAACCCTCCTATTTAAGCGTCTCACCTTCAACATTTTAGCATGGGGGGACTTAAGATTATCAATGACCTCTAATTCTGACCAATCAGTTGGTACACCCTTCACTACCCCCATCCTTGTGATGTTGAAGGTGGGAATAGTAGAAACAAAACCTTTGAGCTTAATAGCTGGGCTTTCAATAAAGATATTAGCATCCTCATGACTTTCAAACTCCACCGAGATCTTATTTCTGCCAATTCTCTTGATCCCGCCTAATTTAATATTCTTAATGTTTAATTTTTGCATTAATTGACCAAATCTTATGGGGTGAAGGGTGGATCCAGAAGTGGAGTCTGAATCCGTAAAGGAAACATATACCAGATATGGCTCCCTATCTAAGTTGGTATACTTGGAACGTGACACCAATGATGGAGGGGTGACTCGGTCGCGTTTTGTAGCATTAACATTATTAACATCAGTAACATCCTCGTCCTGACTAGGATGCTTTCTCTTATGAGTTGAAGTTTCCGCTTCCATTGCCTCAAATTTAGACAATGGGACGGTCATTACTGTTTCAATTGCAGAAGTACATGAGGGGTCGGGAGGGCGTCCCGGCGGCCCCTGTTTGTCCGCCATGTTTATTTATTGGCATACGCCGACGTCGCACAAAATTAATTAAAATACAAGACTACTTACAGATGAAATGATGAAATGATGAATAATGAAACACAAATCTACATATAAAACACACTCAAAACTAAGCAGGCACCACAGAAAACACCAAAAAAGCACAAATATAGCTCAAAATTTGCGTTGAGAAGAAAACCACATGTGAACACCACCAACTCAAAATTCGAATCCTACTTTTTTCAAATTGTTCCAAAGATAAAAGGCGCGAAGTGATTTTTTCTATTTGTAACATTGCCTGCCATCTGTCAAATTTCAAATATGGAAAGTAGGGTGAAAGCCGCAGTTGTCGTCCTATAAGTTAGAGTACAATTTCTTGTATTTATCGAGATACAAAGCACTGTTTGATATGCCACTGACTGTTGTATCGTTATTATCAATAAACCCATTTGGAGTCGACAAACGTATCGCGTACCTACTCATGTCTAACGTCATTGTTTTAGTTCCTACAAGATGTTTTGGACCTAAGTTGTTTGCTTTAGGGTTTATTTTCCTTTGTTCTCGGTTTATAGAGTGTCCGAAGTAGACTTATAAAAGACATGGCAATGTACTTAGCTGTGATCACAGGATAAGGGTTTCCTGCCGTTTGTTTAAAGCTTATTGTATTTTATTTTATATTTTAAAATTTTAAATCAGTGTCTCTTGTTTATTTACTTTTCTTCCAGATTGCAGTCTTATTTACAGAATTGTATACCAAAATTGGGTGGTACAAAACACGATTTTTTTTTCGTTACTATCAACGAAAAAGAAATATTTAAAATTTTATTATTATTAAGTAAAATATTATTAAAATTTAGTTAACGATGCACTACACGGATTATGTAGTTATGCAAATTTTACAGCAGCTACCAACTTATTTGTAGATCTCGCTCAAAATTATTATGTACGTGTAAAGCAGATATCGTTAGTAAACATTACATCAGCAAAGGTATTAAATAATAAGTAAACATCAAACAACATTCTTTGGAGGTAATTAAACAGCAATTATACCAGTAGGTATAATTACTAATTATTTTGAGTTATTCCCAATTTGTCATTAGTACCGATTGGTCACCAACTATTTTTTCCATACACCAAATCCCAATTGGTCATTCGAGCAAAATAAATAATTTAATATTTAAATTTTGAGTTTCGATTCGTCACCCGCATAAAATTTCACGTATCAGAGTACCGTCAGAAATAAAAGTGTTAGAAGAAATTTTAAATGAAAAACTTCGATGTAGGTAAAGGTTGTGCCGGTAACAAAAGTACCAGGGGCCCATAACTAGCAAAGAGATTGTATACATAAAAATGATGAATGATGGTGTAAATTGGTATATTTATCTACAATTAGGAAAAAAACGTAAAATCCTGACACTCTTGACTGCTATACTCCTGTAAGTTATGCGGTCCTAGTACACGGTGGGCAGTTCCATGGACACTCGTTGATTGGTATATTACTCATCTCATTTATGCGATCCTGGTATTTTGGTTTTGGCCGTGCGGTGTGTGACGCCGTTGAAATCGCGATTTTATTAATAGCGTCTTGCAATATTCGGAAAAAAAACGTAACCAAAATAAATAAAAATAAAACATATTACAATATTGTAATAAAAGCTTATCTTGTTGACAGTACTTTTTACAAAATAAAGTACGGATGACCAATTGGGACTAAGCAAAATAAAATATTTTATTGAATGACCAACTGGGACACGTTTTTTATGGATGCCAAATCACTAAAATGACGAATCGGGCATAACTCATTATTTTCACGTTTAAGTACGCATTGAACGCGATCATTACATAGTTCTTTAATTATTTTGCATGTTAGCTCGATATTTAGGTCAACGCATCATGAATTATTTAAGTATTGTTATGAAGATCATGCTAGTATTCCTTGCATATGGACATGATTATTAATTTTTAATTAAAATCCCTTTTTTGGATCTTATGCTATTCCTTCCAAAATCTGCTTATCATAGTTGAATCTCTTCTAATGTGTTTTCAATATTTAATAAGATCTTGTTGGAACGCACGCTTCGGCGACATAAGTGGCATTACTCAAAGAAACGTTATGCAGCAAGTAGTAAAAACAAAACAATAACAACGCGGCATTTGTGAAGATTTACTGGTATGGTAGCTTTTCGTGTTCCACCAACACACATAATCACTCAAGAACACGTTTCTTTCTGCATATCCAAAATCCTATTTAAATTATCTTAAAATTTCGCATTTTTCGTTGAAAAAAATTATCTCCTTTCATCTTTTTCATAATAAGTAATTTCAGTCTAGATCTCACAATTAAAAATACTAATTAGGTGCAACAACTGCTACAAAGAAAGCGCGCCAAAACACAATTAGACTCCATCGCATCGTACACAAAACAACGAATAGGCAAACGCACCAACCATGAGTCCAGCGTCACATTTTCAATAAACCCAAGGGTTTCACTGTTGTCGGCACGTCACACGATAAACGTAGGCCAAGTCGCACTGGCGCTCGGTCGATGCACCCGGGCCTCACCGTTAGCTCCCGAAATATTGCGACATACGGCCAGCCCTCCGTGATTCACGGAACAAACTACCTTAAAAGCCCGACTGCACTAATAACGTAATCCTCAGTTTTCGAAAAACAACTGTTTATTAAAGCATCAAATTAATTCCTATTTAATTTATAATATACAAACCTATTCAATTTATTAAATCTATATATTTACAATTTCTAAAAATATACGAAAAGTTTGAACTAAGTATCAAAAAATTCACCCGCGTCGCTGTCAACGGGGATCGTGCCCAAAAGGCTGGCTGCATTGCCACGCTGGATGGCAATGCATGTACGAATTTTTACATTCAATTTCCAAACTAAACAGTGGTTTTAAGAAAAACGGACGGTTATGTTGTCGGTGAACTTGAGTCTGGTAATGGTATTTTTATATGCAGGGTATTGCCCTGGGGTTATGGTAAACATGGTGGTTAAAAATTGTCTTATTAAAACCACCTTCAGACTATCCAATTGGAACACTATTTAGTGGTTTAATGATCATTAATCACTATTTTGGAGTTTTACATATTTTCAAGTTGCTCTTAGATTGCATCTGAGGATCGAGCTCAACATTAGGGTTTGCACTTGAAGCGAATGATTTTCTTCCTTCCTCCACCTGTTTATTTCGCGGTTGCCAATTTGCCTCCGATGGTGTGAAGAATTTTTCGAGTTTTCAAGGCCCAAATAATAATATAATGGAAGGGCTAATAACAGGCCGAGATTTATGAACCGAAATATATTATGTCTGTTGCAGATGACATAAGCAACTCAGTTCGATCGATTCCCACACTCTATTTCTTACTACACTGCTGCTGACAATGTCTATCATCACGATCAGGTATATCAGGATAGAAATATAAATTGGTATTTATTCTAAACCATTTGGCATCAATAAAATTACAGTGTTTAGAGATAAGACAGATTTCTAGAGATAAGCCTTGAAGATTTTATTTGACCATCATAAATTAAAAACATTAAAAAATAAAGTCTATCAATAAAAATGCATAGCCAAACATAACCAAATTGCATACACGCTAGCAAATAATAAATAGAATAGTAAAAGTTTAATAAATAAAATGGGTTAATGCACAACATTAAATCTAGCTAATAATATTACATAAAGCGTACATAACAGCATGATGTAAACATTTGCTTTCCAGTGGGGTATGGTTTTTGTAACATTCACCCACTGTTATAATGTATCAGCGTAGAAACATCAGTCCAGCCGTCGGCTATAAAAGTAGAGTTATCTACTTCTCACGCGGAGAATTACGGATATTTTTAGAACAGTTTGGTGTATTAGACATGAGTATATACTGATCTGGGCAAACTTTTACCTTGCACCTTGAAAAGTTTAAATTCTTTTGCAATTTACTGCAGGTAATGTTTGCATGTAGATAAACAAATTTTTGGAAAAAGAAATAAAGCCTATGAAAGTAATAAAGTGTGCAAATTATTTGTTTTAGGTATCTGCATTTTCTTCCCATTTTCTCGTAACTAGCTCAGTCATTAATATACAAATAAATAAGCAATGAATAGGTAAACAGCGTTTTTCATGTTGGAATATCGTCTGTCATCAGCAATCTATGACGTCCTCTGTTATAAGGCTGAAATAAAAAAAATATATATCCAAAATTACTCATTGTCGTCAAAAAGGACCTTCAGTATAATAAAGTACTTTGAGTTTGTCCCCATTTGCTATTTTATTTTTTTAATTTAATAACTTAAGTGTTCTTAACAACAGGGATTTACATGCACATTGTGTTTAAGTTATAAACCTAATAACTATAAGAATTTAAAAACAAAAAATAAATTATAATCGCACTTTGCATAATTATTCCATTAAGCCAATGCAACACCTATCAATTACTCCATACAACGGTTTTTAAGTTGTTTTAAAATTCTGATTATAATCGATGAACTCAATTTTAAGACCAATTTAGGTAGGTACTTACTTGTTAAATGCATTGAATTGCATTGTCATTTTTTTATTAATTTAATTCAATTTAATTATATTGTTTTCCCTGACATGATATTAATCTGCATCATGGAAAAAACTGCGTGATTCAAACTCAAAAACAAAATGAAGTTTGATAGTAAAATACCCCAACTTTTAAGGCTAAGACACCAATTACCGGCCCCCAAATACGATTGATTGACATTTGTTCACTACAACGCATGGCTCATTACTGACGCATCTTTGAATATGCATGGAAACTTACCATACCGTTTATTTATGACATTTCCTTCACCATCAATAATGCGAAGTAAAAAAGTTTCCAAAATTGATCGTGAAAAAAGTAACCTATGTTTGGAAAGTGGAGCTCGCGGTCGATGCACTTGGGTCCCGTTAGTGCCGAATCGCGACGTCCCGTGGGACATTATACCTGTTTTGGGTTCCTTAGCATTATCACCCGTATGGAAACCCTTACGGCAGATGTACGCGTTACCAATATGGAGGTTTTTGCACGGCCAAGTTGATTGTATGTGCTTATAAAAAGTTTATGGAGTTTTGCAACGAATGAACGTTTCAAGTATGAAATTGGTGCAGTTTTCATAAAATACTAGGACCCATTATAAGTGGATTGCAGATAGGATAACTTTCATTATTATTTTCGTATTACGAGAGCATTATTAAACACTTTTCAATGGAGAAAAATACCTTTAATTTTCCATATCAACAACGTATGACCACTACAAAGAATTCCATTAACATTTACCTATCACCGTAAAAAAACTTACATCGAATCGTCCACATAAAACGCGGGCTCACTGTCAAATAGATCTAACATTTTTTAGTCTACGTGATTCACATATTAATCCAAAACATATTGAACTCATCCATTTACTCACACGTCCGCCCTTTTGTCACACCGTAGTTAGCCTATTATGTACCATATAGGGAACCAATTATATAAAAACAATGTGTAGTTAACAGTTCTGATAGGAAAACTGTCGTAAACATGATTTGTTTGCGTGTGTTATTATTTGGGGACCAGTTCCTGATGGCATTGACTTTGAGGAGACACCGACTGATTTAGGAGGATTGTGCTTATTGTTTTGAATGCCTGATATAGACACAGGAATTGTAACTGTAAGTAGACCTCATCCTTGAACATCCTTCGCAAGATGATGAGGTCTGCTACTATTTAGGTATTGCCAAATTGAAAGCTAACTTTGGACTACCGAAAATCCTCAGAAAGCCTAGACCCATTCACTTTACACCTACTCTATTATTTTTCTTAAATATTATATTAGTAGCACAGTTTGAGTTTAATTACTAAATTACTTCAGATTCCGGGTTCATCGCCAGGAATTGGAACTATGCCCGGTAATAATGACGCTACACTAGCCTATGCATCAGGTTCTATCATTAGTAGGACAACAGCTATTTAATGCACCATGTTATTGACTTATTGTGAACGCTTATTTAGACTGCATAAAACTCATTATGTATTGCTGTGCCTCAAAAGGTTCGATACAAAGGGCATACTATACACAAATATATTCCTGCATTTAAAGCTCTATTTATTGGCTTTTGAAAAAAAACAATCAGTTTTCATATTCTGTACACATACTGTGGTCTATTCAAAAATTTATCAAAAAACCCTACACTTTTATTTAAAGCCTGCACACGTATGAGCATGGAGGACGTCAGACGAAGCTGGTATCCGCTAGCAGATAGCAACGAAAAACGAATCTAGAGCAATATACCACAAAACAATGATACCTTAAATTTTGGCACAGAGCGTGAGAAACTGGGTTAAACATCTTTTTGTTCGTCGTTAAGGTTAAAGCTAAAGTAAAGTAAATTAAAAAGTAATGGCTGAATCTTGTTTTGTTGAATTCAAACAATTGTGTGAAGCGTGTTGATTGACATTGCATTCTCAAAGCAAATAAAAGCGTAGAAGAATAAATTGATCAACGCCTGACTGTGTGAAACTTCAGAGAAGCTTTTAAGACAATAGTGTCTATTCTTAAAACACGTGTTATCTCCATATGGAGCCCCGGAAGACAGTTAATTCTCGGATTTATCCGCAGCTTCAACTTTGTCAGTAATTTACTCCAAGTATCTAACATCAGTGCGTCTACAACGCTGTCTAGATACCAATGTGTTGGGTTAAAGCAATATATTGCTGCATTGAAGTTCACACGGTAAATACCGGCTTTCGTCCATAAAGTACCTTATATCGACGTCTTTAAACTGATTAGACGAAGAAAACGCTACGAACGATAAATTAATCAAATTCAAGAAAGATTGACTGTGACACAGTTTTTGGAACTGGTTTTTATAATTTTGTTGTGCTGCTTAGGCTGGTGTTTGCATACTTTAATAGAAATTGGACTTATCACCACCCAAGTTCACAAAAATTAATCAGTAGACGTAAACTTCAAATATCTTCATTGTAACCATACAGCCAAGAACAGAAATTTTCGAAATTATGTTATTAACCTACCTAACAAGCCGTTTAGATAAACTACAAACAGCAACCACTTTTCCCAGTTAACTAACTACATGTTTGTTCAGTTATCTTTTATTATGTCACGCAATATAATCGAAGGTACTGGAGGCTAACAGGTAGCGAACACCGAATGTTTTGCGAAACACCCTTACTGAGCAAGCGGTTACGTAAATATTCACCGACTAACCGACTTAGGTCGATTTTATCGTTTTTCCCGACAACTGCAGTCTCCAGTGCTAATGGCGGACTTTCTATAGATTTTTTTTCTGAAAAAAGTTGTATTGACGCAACGCATGATTGTTGTTTGTGAAAATTGTAACGTGATTTTTAATATTATTTTAATAGATGTTAGATAAGCTTATGTTATTTAGGTTAAATTCGGACATGCGACAGCAATCAAAGTTTTCTAAATAAATAAGCCTACATAAGAGCAGTACATTCACACAGAGTAATACATTCTTAGTCTTAATTATGATCTATAATTTAAATGAAATACTAAATTACCGATTGACGTTTAAGAATAAATCATTCGCCCACATGCCAACCTAGATACAGAGCTTCTATATGCATGTAAACAAAGATTGATGAAAACGCTGTTTGCCAATATTGAAGAACAAAGAGATATGTTGCAAATAAACACACAGACACACATACTTAAGTGTTATAATATTGCACTTTATTATGATGTCCTTCACATTTCCAATAAAACTTGATTTTTATGCACCAGCCGCGAAATGTCACTTAGGTTTTGGTAACCTATCGCCAAGGTGTTGCACTTTGAAAATGCAAATGTATTATTACCTATTTTTCTTTAAATTATTGCTAGAAAATACTTATATCCTTACATAATATGTATTATTAAATAACTTGGTAACAAAACAACATATGTAACATATGAACTGGTTTGGATGAAATTAGGTATAAGGAATCCTCCAGTCTATTGTCTACACTCTGTTATGCTGCTACAGGACACAATGTGGGCAGGGACACACACTGTGTCCTATTAGTCCTGTGTCAAGCTAGTCCTGTCGACATAAAGAAGAAATATATTCCTTCCAGGGCCTAGAGAAACCAGTGAAAACAAAATAAACAACAAATAGAAAACGCTTCAGCCTCCTTGTGTCAAGATATTCAAGTCATGGTACGTCCACGCCATATTGACACAAACTATCAACAGTATTACGCTAATCATTGAGTAAGAGTCTCCATCAGAACCTTGAGTTCTACTCTTTAGGCGCATGCGAACGACATTAAGCAACGTCCAATGGCAAATTGTATTGGTACACAGTTCAAATTGGCTTAATTTATATTTTAATGGTTTATTGGTGTTAATTAGATTTATAAGTACTGTTTTGTGAAATCTTTTTTGATTAATTATCTAGGTACTTTTCCAATCTTATTAGTCATTGCCGATACTTATTAATTAGCTTGTTTAAATTTCGAAATAAGATGATATTTAATTGTATTGAGAATTGGGCACAATGGATCAATTTTTAAGAATATTTCTATAGGCAGTGTTCTATTTTATGTTACCTCTACTTATTTCATGTGTTTACTGTGTATATAAATGGTTAAATTAATAAATAAGTAAATAAATAAAAACGCAGATATATCAATACGTTAGGATTGGTAATACTCGTAACTATTTATTACCTCTTTCATGAAAGTTTCATAATTTCTTGCTATTGTTCATACACTAGTGTTTATAAGTCGTAAACAGTTATTGTTTTCGATATAAAACAGATAGTAACTCATACCGCTACATAACTTACCTAAATTCCTCTTATAAGTATGTATATATTTTTTATAATCGGGTAAATGTGTTTATATTTTCTTTGTAAATAAAAACTATATAAAAAGTTCACTCGAATGAGTGAACGGACGATATTAAGGACCACCACCCCACGATCCAAGAACAAAGCTTAATCTTTTTTTCTCTGGCAACAATTACAAACGCAGTTAACCAAAAACAATAAAATGATATCTAAGTAGCTCCCACGAATGAAAGTAAGCTAGTGAAAGAGGTTTCACTCTCAAGTTCTGAACAATAAGACGAATCTGGACCGTTTGCAACAATCTGATATACTTACTGCCATTCCTATTCTCTATCTATCCGTAGTTTTGGTAACTACAGATAGGAATTTGACGTTTCTTGTATCGGGGTAATGTCAAAATTCTTTCTCTAGTTAGCAAATGAGTAGATAGATAAGATATTGGAAACGGTTAAACGTCGTACTTATTTAACACTTTTTTTGATGAAGATATGCTTCGCTGCACATTCTGAATTTGCTGTTGTTTAAAACTAGGTCTTAGCTTAGATTGTTGCAGACGTTTTAGGCATAGTTTATGAGAAAATATATTTTTTGCGTGCTCTAGATTGAGTTGTTCGAAAGTCTTTTATGTTTTTATCACGTTTTAGACTTTCCTGGCTGCCTGGTTTTTATCATTTCGATGTATTTGGCGACTTCTGAGAATGATTGGTGCAATCAGATGCGTTTTCCAACAAATTAAAGTTGTACCTAGTAATAAAGACAATTATACAAAGTTTTTAATTAAGGAAGTAGGTAGGTATTTCAGCTCTGCACGTGAAGCTACATACCTATTATTCCGGCACTGTAGCGTACTATGCGAAAGTCCGGTTAAGCAGTACACGGCCTCCTTGGCTGAACTGCGAGATGCCATACCAAAAAAAAATGTGCTATGCGCAGGACTACCTTAATAGCTTTCCATCGTCATAAAATTCAAGGAAAACCCACCATTTTACCAAAAAGGTCACCAATTAAAAGCAATCATGGTAGAGGAAGTAATATCAAAAAGTTCCAACCCTTTAAACTTTTATAGGGTCAGCTCCGCGCATGCGTTCGGTAACTTAACTTGAGATAACTTGTATACCTTGATCATTCACTTTTACATCAAGTTTACAAGTTGCCTTACTTTTATTCCGAAGGTCTACGCAATCAGTTACGACATTAAACCTTATTATGATTTACAATGGACCCTACTTTGAAATTGGCCCAAAAGTCTTTAGGACGAGTCAAAAAAAAAAAAATCAATCTTTACCTACCAGATAATCATGAGTAGGGCTGCCATTTCGAATTTCGCCAAACCCGGACAAATATCTAAAAAAACCCGGACATTTGGCGTAAATCGCATTTTTTCCCCGGACGAGTCCGATTTTTTTGTTTAGCAAAACAAGACCTAATTTTTAATATTACCATATTACTTAAATTCAATGAGGTCCTTCCTTACATGAAAAGTCAGTGCCTTCTCTAGCTCATGTAGTACCTAGTATTGAAAGATTGTGACTTAATGTATTTCGAAGGTCATAATTAAGAAAGCTCATCTGGAAACTAGGAGTTATATACCTTCTTGATAGGTTAGACACAAAAATGTTGAAAAATACAAACAACTGTAAAGTGAAGTCGCCGCGAGCGCAGCGAGCGCGAAAATTTTTGAGTTTTGCGTCACTAAAGCACCTAAACTTGTATAAAATAAAAATATCCGCAAGCGAAGCGAGCGCTAAATTGTTTGAATATTGGGATATTAAAGTAGCTTAACGTAAAAAAAATTGTGCCAAGAAAAGAAGCCGCGAGCGAAGCGAGCGCGAAAATTTTTGAGATTTGTGACACTTCGACTTCTGCATTATTAGGCGCCCGGGTTATTCGCATACCCAGGCACCATAGGTTAAGATGGCCCTATGAAAAATGTCCGGGTTTTCCCCGGACACTTCTTGAAACCCCGCCCGGACGGCCCCCGGACGGCCTCCAAACGAGGACAAATCCGGGGAAACCCGGACGGATGGCAGCCCTAATCATGAGTATCTATTTAATTACCTACATAATTTTTGGGTCTTATTGATGACGTTTTGATTAAAAAAAGATTCCGACGGATTGAGAACCAAAGGGGGGACCTTTGGGGGACCAACGTATGTAGGTACCTATAATTGATGTATGTCTTAACATTAGCCCGCCGGCATGTTTATATTTGAACGTTACATTAGCACTAGAATCGAAATGGACTCTTGACGGGGGAAATATTACGTATTTTCTTGAAAGAAATATTTTTCTTGTTATCCAGCGTAATAGATGGAAGTTTTTTATTAACTAAACTACTATAGACTTTATGATCCTCAACATCTGCCCAGCCTTTTCCTAAGTATGTTGGTATCGGCTGAGTCCAGTACAGAACAAGCACAAACAAAACAAGAACAAGTATGTATATAAAAAGTATATAGTAAGTATAAAAAATACTATCTCGCTCCTGGAAAATATTAAAACAAAGAAGAAAATGACTTACTTACCTATCTGAAAGTTTGTAGAGCGACGCAAATTCCAACTGCAACTTTTCTAATATCCCACCAAGGATTTTACACTAATAAATCTATCTTATTGAATTTATCACTGAAGTTAACACAAAAAAGTATTTATATTGAAAAATAAAATTCTAAATTTAAAATTCGTGCGATGGCCGTACCCACCGCACCGAGTGTCGCTTCAACACTGAGATAGGTACCAACAATGTACGCTGTGTTTGTGCGGACCAAACATCCAGCTACGCCAAATGAACGCAACACCTAGCATAATAAAACTTCCTAAAATATGCAACTACTGATGCATTAAAAACTTTTTGGAATCTATCTGGGATCAGTGGCCTATTTTCAAAAAGATGGCGCGATTTCTCTGATTGGTCGAGCGTCGCGACCGGTTCTTATCGATTGGTCATCTCACCGCGCGGTTTCCCTAACTTTCTTTGACCCCGATAATATCGTGTCGGTATATTTTTTTCGTGATTGCATTTTGATAGAATTTTAATGCAATATAATTCAAGCGTTGCTTTTGTGATTGCAGGGTACGTCGCAATAAAAGGTTGTGTTAATGATTGGTTGTTTCATTAGCATTCGATTTTTTTTCTGCGATGTTGGGTTGACGACCCAGCCTATGGCATACCTACTTGATGATTAATTATTAATGATAGAGTATCATAACTACCAAGTAGGTGGCTATGACCTATTGCTATAAGACAAATTCCTTAGGCAAAAAAATATGTAAAAAGGTAACGAGAATAGGTACGTAAGAAGACTTAATTTTCGAAAAGTTCCCTGTCTGGAGGTTGGATCTGCATATTTATCACAATATAAATCTTCTTCAAGGCCAGCGTAATGGCTACGTCAACTGAGGCCATCCAGTAGCAAGAACTCTTTACTTAATGGCCAACATTTATTTTATTATTCAGATACTTCCTCACAAGAATATTTCGAAACGCTCAAAATTCTCAACTTTTTTCCATGTTTAACTTAAAAATCTTTTTAAAGTCCCACTACTAGGCACGTGTCTGATCTAAAGTATATATTTTCGACATCGAAAGACCGATAATTTTTTTGTGAAGGGAAATAATCAGAAAAGCTCTGTGAAACAACAATGTTGCAGCAGCATAGTTTGATCACAGCAAAAGTCCCCCAAATGTTCGATCAATCTTATGTAGGTAGCCTTTTTTTCTATCCAATTAGCGAAACCCCCTGTCCTATCTCATTAATGCTATGAAATATTTTAAACTGCACAGCCTACTTCTCTGTAGACCCGACCTTATCAATACCTAAGTAGGTAAGCACTTAGCGATTTGAATTTAAATTCACTTTGACTATTGCGTATATATTATGATAGAGTAAGTTTAGTACTTAGAGAGAGAGTGTCGTAAGGCATGTCTTTAGGGTCAAGTGAGCCTTCTTCCTCCTTATCTTTGTACTGTCAGGACCAGGAAACATTGCACTGTGCATTTTATAAGAACCTAGAATGAGCAATCATCATTGAAATTAAGTTCATAAAATGTCGTAGGAATTAATGACATTTCCGTCTTCATCCGTTAATTTTTACTTACTTTATAAGGGTTGATGAAAGAGCCCACCTCAAGCCGTTCTTTTAACGAGCTAATATCAAGAGCTAACTGACTTCCTTAAAAAACATTTAGTTTAGATAAACTGGAAGCTACAATATAATTATCCGGGTGCGCGTGTAGTTTCCAAGGGATATAGGAGACGCTGGCAGAAGCTAATATTAAGTATAAATTAGAAGGATTGTTATCCTATACTTCTTCTGCTATCTGTAGCGAGATGGGTCAACAGAAAATATGATGACCTCCAGCTGATGATGCTTAATTTTAATACAGTGACCACATATTACGTGCAGAGGATGCGTTATTGAATATGTATAGGCACTAGGTAGGTAGGTACCTACACGAATTTGACTAATGACACGACAACGATGGCTGTGCATACAATACGAGAGATGTTGTAATACTAGCCCATAAATTGCAAAAACCTTCAACGCAAATTGTGTTTTGGTAGCTTCAGAGCATAACCATGCAATTTTTAAATGACAGATTATTGAACGGATGCGTTATTTTACTGCAGATAGATGTTGCATGTATTGTGGCGTGCGTGACGACCTTGTAACAGATGTGAACAAATCTTTGACGACCGCGGTTCAAGGCTCTTCGGATATTGTTCACCAAATATGTATTAAATTAGTGCGAGCAATCAAACTATGCTAGTAACCAATAGTAGGTAATAGGAAAACCCAACGAGTCCGTAAATAGTATAAATATGTAACTGTTGTGTAAATATGATAAAAAAATGAAATAGAGTGTCCAGCTGCGGAAGGTTGGGCTGGGAAAGGCTAATTAAAGGAGAAGATGGAAACGTCGATTGCACCAAGAAATAAGGAGCACGTTTTGGAAGGGTTGGATTGTTTAATCAACATAACAGATGTTCAAATACAGCATGCGTCCGGTGCACGCTTTGCATCCCCACACACGGTGGGCCTGAGTTTAAGATTTGCAAGCATTTCTTTCCACCACGAAAATGTAAAGATAAACGTATGAAAATCTTTATCTAGCAAATAGGAAAGTACGTAGCATAAACTAGGTTTTGTGGTTTCTGAGGGTCTATGGTCATCACAAAATATCTGTGCCATGACATTGATTGATTTGACAACTCAGTTGTCATTGCAGAAAACAACAAAGATGGCGCACCTACCTCTGCTCGGTGTTAAAACTCATTCTCAAAAAGTTTGTTCGCTTTACAAAAGAGCTCTACGCAATTTAGAGGCGTACTATGATAGACGGTAAAGTTTACTACATATTTCTTTCAACTGCGTACTTTTATTTCCTTTGTTTTCCCCGTTACGTAATTCTTAGAAACATAACCAATCTAACTTTTATTTTTCAGATACCTTTTTAATTTTTAAAGCTTTTCTTGGCAAATAGCATGCCCGCTTGAAGTCTCATTCAAGTTCCAATACCTGCAAGGTTGTTAAAGTCTTGTTTTCAATACACAGCCCCAGTAGTGTTTGGATAAAATGAAACAGTGTACTGCTTTACTTTTAAATGCATTAAAGTCATTAGAATGTAGCTAAAAAGTTTCTAATCATCTATTTAATTCACTGTAAAAGTAGGAAATAAGGTAGTAAACATTGATCCCACACAATGTTGATATTTAAAGTATAAAACATGTATTTATTATTTACTTATTTGTTACTGATACCTAATGTGCCAGTAAGGTATTCAGTCCACAATTTCTCCTTCATTGTTTTTAAAGTCAAGTTATTGACTGACATAGTAGAGTAATATCATTCTCAGCTTCAAGGAGGATGAAACCACCAAACAATTAGTTGCCAAATAAATAAAAAAAATTCTATACCATTCCAGCAATGTGTACCGTTACCAAGCGGTGCTCCTCCGCGACAGGTTCGACAAGAACGCCAAGGTCACCGACATGAGGAAAGCAGTTGAGCTGCTGAAGGAGGGCGAGAATGAATTGTTCATGTTGCAGCATCCTATTCCCAGAAACTGTAAGATATTCTCCTTTTTATTGTTTCTAAAATACTGATATTTATTCTGAAGTAATGCTTTCAGCTACATGGGATAGCAGGCAGTATTTAGGTGTAAAATATTCTACAAAATCTTGTTATTTTTATTTAAAAACTAGCTTTCACCCGGTTCAAGTTCAGTTTATCGCATTTCCAAGGGAACTCTTCAAAAGTCCAGGATAAAAACTATCCTATGTTCTTTCTCAAGGTCAACTCTATCTCTGTCCCAAATTTTATTAAAATCAGTTCAGTGGTTCAGACGTGAAAGCGTAACAGACAGACAGAGTTACTTTCGCATTTATAATATTAGCAGGGATATTCTACAACATCTTATTATTTTTATTTCAAAATTGATGCCAGTTATTGTGTACCAATGTGCAATTGAAAATAAGATACTTAACAAAGTATATCTGTAAGATTAGACCTTGCTCATAACTGAATATTCTGCATGTGGTTGGGGGGGAGGGGAGGGGAGGCTGCCTTGCCCATCACTGGAGCAGAATAGACTATGAAAATATTGCTCTTAAATGCTGATGTCAGGCAGCAAAATACTAATCTTTTTACAAAATCAAAAGTTTCTAAAAAAATATTAAACTTTTTGCAGAATACATCTATAGATTTGAAAATATTCTGTGCCAAATCAAAATCATTTTTCAAACTTGGCTGCAAGACTGCACTTTTTTAACGTCAGGAATTTACAAAAGACAGCCCCCAAAACGCCCACCCTTCACCACTTCCTTTGTAGGTATTTTTGCTGGGAAGAAGTGGCGCAATAAACTTGCCAGCAACACATGTCTGTCTGAAGAAAGACACTTAAACATTGTTTGATATATACATTTGTAGACAATGTGATTTGTATATTACAGTATATAACATGTACATTTCATAACACACCTCTAGATATTAATCTTCCTTTTATCATCCACAGTCGCTACCAGCGTGGGAGGCGTGGCCCACGAGCGTGTAGTAACTCCCCCCGACTGGGTCATTGACTACTGGCACCCCCTCGAAAAGGCTCACTACCCCGAATACTTCAAGCGCCGAGAGGAACGCAAGAAAGAGTTCATTGCCATGTGGGAGAAGGAATACGGCCCCGCCGACAAGAAGGATGAGAAGCACTGATGCGATGTTGTATAGTTGTGTAATATAGTGAATTTTCGTTTATTTATAAGTGTCGTTTTATTGCTTTTTTCACAAAATCCAAAGAAATAGTTTATTTCTGGCAGTTTCTCGGGCAGTCCCAAGGAAACTTCTTACTGTACACAGATAAAACAACCCATGTTCAGGGCAGATAGTAGTTTAACTTTCTGAACAGTGAAATTATTACATATTCAAATTGGGTCAGTAGTAACAGAGCCTATTCGATTCAAACAAACTAATAAGCAAATCTTTCCTCTTTATATATTAGTACCAACGGATAGATAAATAAAACCAATCTATAATCCTTGTGTTTTATTGTTAAAACAATGTTGACAATTTTGTTACAGAAATATATCTAATCTATGATAATAATATTTTCAAATCTTCGTCAAAAGACTAGGAGTTGAGAGTCAATTCATGAAATTACAGGTACCAGTGAAACTGGATGAAAAGTGAATGGGTGACATAGAAATAAAGGCCTAACTCCTTCTATATTAGTCTTTTTGAAAAATAAATGCAGGGCTCAGTGGAGATGCGTAATTCTAAATGAATATCTAAATCTAACGTAAACTATGAAAATGGGAAACGGGTCTTCCCTAATAGCAGAAGGTTTTGATTTTTTTTTATGTTCAACTTTATTTATTCCATTTCCATACAAGAGTTCCCGAGATTCGCACGTGAACACCTGGAGCTTTTATAAATTCCCATTTTCAACCCATTCGTTGATTGTATACACTTATATACACAAATGTGTGCATGTTACCTTATTTAAAAAAATAATTACATTCCAGTAAAATAAACTTTTCACACACAATACCTAGTTTCAAGTGACAAGTGTTATATTATTGCATATTTACTATACATAGTTGGTAATACAAAGGTATACTGAAAATGCTATCTTTAGATAAAATTATATATTGTTAATAGATTTATTATTACAAAGTAATCTGTGTGCTTCATTTCGGAGCCATGTGTTAATAATTCATTTAAATATAGCCTTATGCATCAGTAACAAAAAATAATGTAATTAATTAAACAATAATTCGATTTTGAATAACATAGAAACCTTTGAGCAGATTTAAAACATAGCATTTTCTTAGTTCCATACATATCTTTTTTGTGTATTCAGACAGACAGTAGGTACCAAGTCGATATGATTCTTGTTCAATAAAAAAAACTTCATCTATATTGCACTAAATATAATGAAAGAAAAATTTCATCTATATTGCACTAAATATAATGAAAGAAAAATTTCTTTAAGCGGTACATGAAGTCCATATATTACATAGGTAAGTGATAGGGAATAAAATAACAGTCTCGGGTCTGTCTGTATCCACATTTTAAATATATTTCTTATTAAAATATGAACATGAAGAATCATCATTGAGTCTTTACATACTTATACAAACACATTTCAATGAGCACAAACCCTATTCCACAAAATGAACTCCACTATAAAGTTAATATAAAACACCACCAAATAAAGCTTTCAGAAAACAATATGTTTTCCAAACATCGATATTTTTAACTTTATAGTAAACATTCGTATCTCTAACTTTCAAGTTGTGATCATGAACATTACTTAACAAAATAAAAACAAAGAAAAACGCAACGTATTAATAATTAATTTATATTATACAAGCGGTTAAAAATGACAGTAGTGACTCCATAATCACATCTTGAAACCGGGACACTTGGTATTCTCTAAGAAAATGTCTCTCACTATATGACTTAGACGTTGTTCAATCAGTTCCCGCCGAGGGCTTGGCCTCTGCCCCAGTTGTGTCCGCCGAACACAGTCCCGCCCGGCCTCGCGGGCACCCTAGCCTGGGGCGCGGTGCCGAAACCACCCACGTACCTTGTGTCGGGGAATATCTGTTTTCTGTAGAAAGAATGACTAGTTAATTTTCTTATTTATTTGGTACACACATTAAAACTCAATAAAATAATCATAAAACTTGATACTAAATCTAAAATCTTCGAAATATATAAACAGAATTCAGAGTGACAGACAAAAGGTCTTTCACTATTTCTAATGTCTGGCAACCGGTCTTAATAAGAGGTATTAAGTTGCCCAGGTAACTAAGTTGAGGATTTAAGACAGGAAGTAACTCCATGTGGCACACTCGTACCCAGATGCTTTCGGTGAGACTAGAAGCCAACCCCAACTGCCGGGGCTGCGGGTTGTTCGAGATACCGCGGCCCTGGCACATGAAAGGCCAACGACGGAACACGACGGTTTTTAGTCAGTAAGAGTCTGACACTCCCTCCTGCTAATCCACAGCGGGAGGGATCATTTGATGATTTTTGACGTCGTTAAAAAAAAAGCCAACCCCAACATAGGCTAGGCAAATGGTGATGGCCTATCTTTCCAGTAATAAAGGCAAGTAATACTTACAAGAAAGCAGGAGGTGTAAGGAGGGCTGGGCCACCAAACTCTTGCGGGTATTTGAAGAGCAGGAAGAATGACAGGTGACCGATCAGGATACCCAGCAGTTCCATGACACCACTGTAACAATACAAAGACTTAGAATACAGTTTCAATGCCTCGTGATAAATAAAACACCATAAAAAAAGTGGTGTTATAAGTTTAGCAGATAGACATGTTGGTCAAGCCTTTTGAAAGTGTGACCTTTGTTATGATGATACATCATATTTATTACTGTTAATAAGTTTGTCAAGAAAACTAAAACTAAATTTATTCATTTTATTATTTTATTTCTATCGGTGATACTGTTACAATCAGTCATTGTGAGCGACAATATCGCCCACGATATAGTTCACGATAACCTCGATAGTGTTAACTCATCTCTACTAATATGTAAATCCGATAGTTATTTAGTCCTTAGGTACCAATTTGGTATCGAAACTGCAATCAATATACAAAGCATACCCATTTTACTGACTTTGAAAAAAGGGGTTTCAGTTTGACCTGTACGTATGCGCACGATTATCTCACCTTTTGCAGAACCGATTTCGATACGGTTTCTAGTATAGAATTTGTCAAAATTAAGAGAAGGTTTAAGCTAAATTATAAAAAAAAAACTGTTTATTTTTGTAAATAAGTATTTTTTTTGCTTTAATAAGCAGTATTCTATCACCACCAGCTACAGAGGTTAAACTATAAAGTTTACACTCACCCGCCGCTAATGATAAGGTTGAAAGCAAGAAGTACCCATGGCAGGTACATAGCCTTGAACCGAGTTCCGAACCAGAATGATACGATGACATCCTTGTTCAGCTGGCACCAGACATACAGCACTGACAGAACCATGGGGTCCATAAGAATCTGAAAATAAAGGAAAGGAAGGTAATTAAAGCTTTTTTTGTAGTTGGTATGGGTGTCCAGTCTTTGGTCTTCTAATAAATATTTGATGTTCTATTCACATTGTATTATCTGATAGATAGCGTCAATTATTTACAAAAAAATGTGGAATCATCGGTTTGATTCTGGACTATTTTAGCTACAGTGATATAGATCTGAGAGCTGGGTTATTTAATATTAAAGAATTTTCAAATCCTGTTCAAATGCCTAATAGCTACTGCACTGAATTGTATGATCTCATCTCAAGATCAGGGCTTTCTAACAAACAATATCTCTAGCTTTATCACATTAGTATAGCTTTCCAAGATGAACCATAATTTTTTAGCTTTATTAGAATATTATGATACTCACAGGCAAGCCAACAAGCAGTCCAACAAACACACAGCAAGCCCAGTTAAACAGCAGCATATAGAAGTAGTCCGCAGGTTTTCCGGCAAACATTCCCATCTCAAGTCTCTGCGAGTAGTTGTACAAGAAGTAGCAGTTGATCAGGAAGTGGAAACCAGAGCCTGGACTGATCGGGTAGAAGAATAATGCTGTCAGCGGCCGCCATATCTGTGGAAAGAAAAAAGTTCCATAATTGAAATCTTATTGAAGTTTCAGTTTTATTTAACTTATTCCTTTGGGCTTTATGGATTCAATTAAAAGTTATGAATTCAAGATAGTAAATAAATAAGAGAAAACTTTAAAATAAACCTAAGAAAGTAATAAAAACTATGACAGACAGTATGGTTGAAAGACTTTAGCCTAGCTTACAGGCAAATAAAAAAATATAGGTTAATAAGAATGTTATAACTTCAAATAAGGTGAAATCTAAAGATATAAAACTCAAAGTTGCTTGTTATCAGTACATTCAAAAGCAAGTGAGGCAAATTTTATTGTCAGAATTACAATGTTTTTGTGGCATTCCATTGCATTTATTCTGTTAGTATACTGTTTGAACATTAACTACTACTTTTTAGGACTGTTGAAGATGGTTACAGTATTTATGCTTTTATTGACTAGATGACTGGTGTAACTTTTAACTTCTTTTATTTTGATGAAGTCATATCACAATGTAATTGCTGTTTTTATGGTGTAATATACAAACACCATAAAGATATTGTTAGGTATATAAATTGGATAGATTAAGCTAATTATTTCAACATTTTCCTTACCTGGAAGTTATTGACTATGGCATAGAAGTCGAGTACCAAGTGGTAATAGTTTAGCAGTCCAAAGCGGCCCAATAAACTAAGTCCTATTGTCAAAGTCAGCCAGTAACGAGTGAAGAACGGTACACTCTGGTACCAGTCCCGAAATTCAGACATTTTAGTATGTAAACACAAACAATTGGGTCACAAACGAAAAAGGTTACAAACAGTTTCCACAACACTCTAGACCACAACACTCAGCGATCTTTTGACCATAAATAGATACTAATGATGAAATTATTAACATTAAATTGTAGGTACACGTGTACTTAGAGAATTTGTCGAGAATATTCAACCAACAAGACAAGAGGATGATTTTGTTGTTTTTGACAATTCGCTTCGGTGTTGCTACGTTGCGGTTGCATTTAATATTGAATTTAATACCTGGCTTGTTTGTTGTTATATCATTTCGAATGTTATACTCAAGATAGTGTCAAGAAACAATTAATTGTTTTATGTTTTCAGTTTTATTTACTTTAACACTATTAAAACAATGCAAAAAATATGTTTTGTTTCAGGACAAATGACACTGGTATGTCTAATGTCAATATGTCAACTTTGTACTATTTTGACATTGACATAATTGACAATTGTTCACTTTCTCGCTCGCATCGGATGAGAACGACGAGGGATTTTATTGTTTTGTTTTGGAATTGAATTGCTGATTACCGACAAAATGAGAGTTCTTCTGAAAAGATTAATTTCTGTAACTAATATATCTATGCAACGGTATGCAGTGCGATTATGTTCCAGTGATTCTCAAGCTAAAGCAGCTGTAAAGGATAAACCGGAGGAGCATGAACCAAAAGAATCGGAAAAAATTGAAGTACAAAAAAAAAGTGAGGTTAAAATTATATATTTTTGTAACAGTATATTAAACTTACGTAAAATATTGTCATAACAGTAGAATTTAAATTGTGTTTTGTATCTCAATTCATAATTTAACTACATAATACTCTATACAAAATACATTAGCATGATTAACTCTCTAATGTTAAAACTTTATACATTATACACATTTTATTTTACTTACAGTCTAGCTTGCTAGTCTTACTGGCACTAGACGCTAAAGCTGAACTACAATTAACATCATCATTAATGTATAATTAATATAAAATTTTAAATATCTTGCAGACGTTGTTGTCGAGAAATTTGGGCAGATCACGACACTGAACATCGACCGCCAGCCAACACGTAACAGCCTGGACATCGCCACTCTTCAGGAAATGACAGAAGCCATAAATGCTTTTGACAAAGATCCGGAAGCAAAAGTCTTGGTTTTCAACGGAGAAGGTGGATCCTTCTGCTCGGGCTTCAACATGAACGATATTGGCACAGTCGGTTACCATAACCTTAAAGACGCAGCGGTGAGTAAACTAAAAAAGCTGTACAAAGCACCATCCTGAGCCTTTTCCCAACTATGTTGGTGTCGGTTTCCAGTCTAACCGGATGCAGCTGAGTACTAGTGTTTTATGCACAAACAAAGCACTATATATTTTATGGCTTTTTAAATAAGCCACGGATCGCTCTCACAAATGTTTCACAGTAATAATTAATGGTATTTATCAGAAAAATTACATATAGAAAAACTCTAACACTAATTGGCAAAGTTTCACAAATATTGGTTATTAGGTTTTCACTGCTTGCGATAAAGTTTTGCAATAAAGTAAGTAAAGGGTATACAAAGAATTTAACACTGTATTCCATGTTTCTATTTTTTGTTAGAGCAAGTGAATAAATAAGAGTTAAAATGAGTTTTTATAATGTTTCGGCTATTAGCTCTTGACTGAATGCGTTACAAAAGTTGATTTGATTTACTGATTTCTTGGTTAACCATTTATACTCCTACTTGTACAATCTTAATAGGACTGTTAACACGAATTCACATAAAACAAATAAACTACTGCATACAATAATGATTTAATTGGTTTAGTAATTGTTATGTACTGTATTTACATACATTTTTGACTGTATTTTATTTTAAAAGAAGTATTTTAATAAAAAGTTACGTGAATATTGTTTACCTCTAGTTAATTGTCTATTCAAATGGAGTATAAAAACTAGGTCCTTATGATAAGTGAAAAGAAAATTATTTAATATCATATTAATGTAGAGATCGAGGATATTTTTATTTGCATAGATTTACTGATGAATCACAAGGCCTTTCTACGAAGTATTGATCATTAAGAATAATACATCAATGTTTACAGTTAATTACTTGATGATATTATAAATATTTATTGATGATGATTCATTATCTGCCTTTTTACTGTCCCACTGTGAAGAACAGGCCTTTGCTCACACAGAGAAGGAATATCCGTTAATAACCACCCTTGAATGCAGATTTACAAATTCAGACTTTAAAGTTCAGGTTTTTTCAACTATGTTTTCGTTCAGTCATTTGTGTCCAAGCCAAGATACATTTAACATTTAAAATATACATATGAACTTTACAAATCTAGGTTACTGTTACAGCCTATTTATCGTCCCACTGCTGAGCACAGGCCTCCTCTCACACAGAGAAGGATTGAGCATTAATCACCACGCTTGCTCAATGCGGGTTGGTGATTTCAGACTATATAGTCCAGGTTTCCTCAAGATGTTTTCCTTCACCTTTTTATCAGCCATTGGTGTCCAAGATATACTTAGAAAGTACATACAAACTTAGAAAAGTTGCATTGGTACTTGCCTGACCTGGAATCGAACCCAGGCCCTCATACTCGAGAGGTTAGTTCTTTACCCACTAGGCCACCACGAATTTTTGACAAATCTAGGTATATTTTAATATTTTGGTTTTCATCAAATTGATAAACCTTCTCTTCATTCACCAGATGCGCCTAGAGCGTCGTCCTCTGTGCGACAAGATCACAATAGCTGCGGTCTCAGGGTATGCGGTGGCTGAAGGCTTTGAGCTCGCACTCTCGTGTGACCTGCGTGTTATTGAGGATACAGCCATACTGGGATGCCTCGGAAGGAGGTTTGGTATGTATGTTTGTCTTTTCACATAGATCATATGGGCTGGGTTTTTGGTGTGGGGTATAACATATCTAACTTATACTATAACAAACAGAATATTCAAATCTGACTTTTTGGGTGCCAAAGGGTATGTAAGGAAGTTCGCTTACAATAAGAAAACTAACATTTATTAAATGTTTAGATTACTAATTGGTGCAATGTAATACATTGTTTAAATATCCAAGAAAATCTGACTAAATTACTACATTCAAGATGTGATATAACTGTAAAAAAGTAACATTCTGCCATCCACCTCTTGCCCAAATGCCAATTTTATTTGGATTCAACGCAGCGTTCGTCTTCCACTGTAAAACATCAGTATCGTCCTATAAAATACCTCACGTCATTGAATGACGTGAGGTATTTTATAGTGTTAGTCTTGTTGTCTTGTCTTACTCATTTACAACAAATTACAGGAGTCCCCCAGTCGTTATTTGGCGCTCGTAAACTGACGTCTCTGATTGGGCTGTCCCCTGCACTGGATCTGCTCATCACTGGCAGACTGATCACAGGAGTAGACGCTCACCGGCTGGGACTGGCTTGCAAACTCACTTCTACTGGCACAGGTAAAAATTACGTGATAACTAACATGTATTTCTGGTACTCTACTGTAGACTGTACAGTTTACTAGAAAATTTGAATAAAAGAATTGTTTTTTTCTTATAAAGATCATCATCAGTTGTTTTGGTTGTCCCTCTACTGGGCATAGGCCTTCTCTCGCACTCAGAAGGATTAAGCGTTAATCGTAAAATTATTTTAAATTAAACTTAAACTAAGCTGAAATTAACATCATCTGTAAAAATAATAAATACATTATCCACAACTGCATAAAATATTTTCTATGGTTTATCTATATCCTACCAAATATTCGATGATAGTAAAAATTATCAATAAAGGTTTAATCCAATTTTAAATATATTATTTTCAGCTCTAGGCGAAGCAATAAAGCTAGCCAAATCTCTAGTAAAGTTCCCTTCAAACGCGATGGTCATGGACAAGATGGCGGCCATCAACTCTCAGCTGAACCCCAACAGTGAGGAGAGCATGAGAGACGAGGCTATCATGAACAGCTTACTTGGTAACGCCATCGAAGATATGAAGGAAGGAGTCAAGAAGTTTCAAGCAGGTTTGTAGTATTTGCACGGTAGACTGTGGTCTTCAAATTGAAGTGCGATGACTATATTCTTTAGAAATAATCATCTACACTTAATATATTTTTTTATTGGTTTGTTTCTGCCCTTAAGGCTTCGAAACTATTAATTCAATTATTTCCAAAATAAAAAAAAAACCTTTTTACTGTTGGGAAGTGAAGACTATCCCTAGTAACAGGTTATATTTTGACCGGGTATGGGAATAAGTTCCCCTCGACAGTGGGGGAATCTGCGGGATAGAGCTTACTTGTATATAATATACTTCATATAAATTACAATATTTTACATATCTTTGGTCTTCATTTTAACATATTCTTTTATTTATTCTTTTCCCAGGTATAGGCAAACACGGTAAATTCTACAAGCTAACAGAGGTCGAGCTAAAAGACTGGGAGCTCGAAGAAACTTCAGATGAAGTCACCATAAAAATAAAGCAGAAAGAAAAAGAAGATAATATTAAATCTTAATAGTTTCAAGTGTTGTAAATATAAGACTGTTTGATTTATAAATAAGGTTGTTTACAAGTGGACAATAGTAAACCGCTTGGCCAAAGTTGAGCCAAAGGCATTTGTATTGTTAAGCTAGTCATTCTAATGGTTGATTTTAAGTATGTAAATGTACTAACTGCACTTGTTTATTAAAATATGTTAGCACAAACTTCTAAAACGGACTTTTTGGTTTCATTTCTCCCATTCAGTATGCAAACAAGAAGATTAGTTGAAGTCATGTAATCTTTATTGATTGGATTTTGTAAATACAGATATAAAATACATAGGTACAGCTCATTAGGGCATCCAATAATTCAGGCAGCATTTCACAAATATGACTTCACGTTTAAATCGTAAGAACCTTCGAAGTAAAACAAAGACAAAAAATTACGCCAAAGTATATTACAACCGCGAGAGATAAGACCTATCAACTTATTAGGTAAAAACTTTTATGAAAACATTTAGCATTCACTTTAAAAGGGTTGCCAGTGGGGAAAAAAGAACAGCTAATTACAAATAGCAGTTTTTTATTATTTTAAATTACAACCTAAACTTCATTGCCCTTTTCGGCGGCATATTTGTAATGCAGTTCGGAGCAGTCCTCGTTGGAGATGTTGACCCATCCCTTCTCGCTGATGTGGTAGACTCGGATGATACCGCCTGAATACGCGTCGCGGTGAGTCGCGTGGTAGATGGCGCGGCGCCCGAGCTCTGGAAGAAAAAATAGGATGCACATCGTTTTTTACATAAAACCTTATGAAACCTCGCACTTGTCACGTGCGAGTGAGCGTTAAATCTTCCAAATTTGGCAGAAATTACAGGAATATGGAAGACCGTCATCAGATTCCGATGTCAAGCAAGATGTTGTCGCATCTATACGAACCCAGCGTTGTCACTCGAAACTAAACGAGTGTCAAATCCGCCAGTGTAAAACCGCTGTAAGTGTGTTGCATTCACGGAGAACAAAATGACTAGCGAAAATATCATAACGCAAAATCTGCTAAAAAAGTTACGCACCAAAATGTTCGGATGGAGGTGTTCACACATCTCCATTGAGCATTCCTCAATCTGGTTACATTTAACAAAGTGAAAAATATTCTTTTTTTAGAGAAAGGGATGTTACTAGTTACCTTGTGCATCCTTATCAGACAAGTCCCAGCTGTATCCGCTGTCGAGCACACCGAACGCGTACACGGAGCCCGAGCCCACCGAGAACACCTTGCCGGGAGTGCGCGTGCCTTCCGAGTCCACGTAGTACAGTTGAGCTCCCTGGAAATAATATTACGAATATAATATAGTATAGATCAAGATATCAATTGATCTGGAAGAGATTGATGGAACTTAGATCAATGGATCATTGTTGTGTTCTTCAAAATCGAAGTCAAAATTTTTTATCACAAATAGGACTTTGTAGGCTCTTATGCTACTGCTCCACCTGCGTTTTAACGCGTAAAATTTTGGCGTAACGCAGATGTGGCTAACGTTTTAATGGCATTTTATACAAATGGCATTATTAATAGCATTAAACGTTAAGCGATAACTCGGGTGTCGGTTTTTTTGACACATCAAAGGGTTTTAGTGCGTAGCTTAGCGCGCTTAGTCGTGTTGGCTACATTAATGCCATCTCATTGCACGCATGCAAGGACAAGTGTAGATACTTTAAGTTGTAACTGCATTTTACGAGCACGATAATGGAATGGTCAAATGAGAAAGCTTTAGTTTTTAGAATTATTTTGTGTGTCTGAGTTTAACCTCTTTAATGTGTGTTAACGCGTTACTTCATGAGGGATTAACTCTTTGCGGAATTGTACCTAAGTGTAGCCAACACGCATTTTTAATGCAATAAGTAACGTGTAGTTGGCCATTGACATTAACGTTAACGCTAACGCAGGTGGAGAAGGAGCATAATGAAAAGTCAGATACTAGTTGTAGGTACAGATTATGTCAGTGCATTATTTTTTGACAAATACTGCTTGAGTTGTGATTCTCAACAATATTGACTTTTGAAATCTGGAGTTTTGTAGCGAATGTGCGATAATTTAATAATTTTGACGAACTTAGGTTGGCTCCAGTCTCCACTTTGAGTAAAATGATGTAACATCAAAAGAGTTTATTTACTATAGTATAGTGACTAATCCATATTTTTTATTTTTGTATAAAAAATTTGCGAAGACGAGAACTCACCCTCTTATCAACACCAGCGAGCATCATCCCCATGCTAAGCCCCATGCCCTTGTAGTTATACACCATGTTAGCCATCAGCTTGCTGGCAGCCGCCACAGAGATACGCTCCCTATTGCGCAGCTCGTAGAGGCGACATTGCTTTGCGAGCACGCGGTCCCAGTAGACACAGTCGGCTGCACCACCGGCGAGAGTACCTGAGTGATAATATGATTATGAGAAATGTTGGGTGCAGGTTGACCCCAACAGGTATCTGTGGAGATCTAAGGGGGAGGCCTATGTTCAGCAGTGGACGTCCTATGGCTGAAATGATGATGAGAAATGTGGAGCTGATTTTGGACTCTTGTAGGGCTTGTTTATTAGAACGATTTTCTGTCTTAATTCAGCCCTTTTAGTGCAAAAGCATAATTAACTTTCACTAGATAGTGGTGAAGTTTTGAATTGAATTGACAAAGATTGAATTGAAAAGGTGGTTCAGTTTTGTTTAAATTGATTATTTCTTGTTGTTTAGTTGTTTATGCCAGTAAATCTCATAATTAAATAAAAACAATGTGCACGACTAAAACAAAATCGGCTTTTGTGTAAGTGTATATAATTTTACAGAACAGCAAATTTCAGTTTATGTACTGTGAAAGATCCAAACATTTATATAATATGTAACGTCACAACACATGATACATATTGCAGTTTTTTATATGTATTGCAGTTTTTGATACATATTGCAGTTTTTGATATATATTGCAGTTTTTGATACATATTGCAGTTTTAAATCCATATCTATGTATTCATGTATGTATTTAATTAATCTGTAGTGATTAAACTTACCAAGCAAGTAGTCATTGATCTCCACAATCTTCTTCATGGACTGTGAGCCGATGAACTGACCACCGGTGGCTCGGGAGTCTACGGCCAGTAGTACTCCACCCTAAAGGTTAAAATAGCTCTTCTTAATGCACTGTACAATTGAGTGGTAGACCCTAAATTTGTTTGCCTTGTGAATAAGGTATGCTAAAACAGTGATAATGCATATTATCCACCTAATGTAAATTAAAGTGACAGGAGTATGCACTCAAAATTTATGTGACTAGATTTGGATGATGATGCATTTTAGCATTGTCATGAATAGTTTTATGAACATTTTTAAAGTTCTACTGCAAGATTCTATGATGATAGAACATGATATTATGTATAAAACAAATTTTGTGGCAGACTTGCTTTTGTTGACAAAGTACTAATCGATTAAGATAAAGTTGACTGTAATTCTTAGTTAAGTTAGTAAGTAGTTTTGAGATAATGAACATTTGAGTGCAAGCTATTTCTAAATAATAGTGAAATTGTGAGTTTTACCTTGTAACGGAAGCCAAGAGTAGTGGTACCGTGATCGAAGTTGATTTTGATCGCTTTCCCAGTCTCATCTTTCTGGTTGAACTGCGCAAGGGTTTCTACAGGCTGCAAACAGGAGAAAACAACAGTAATACACATAAAACAAAGGAAATTAATACGTTTTTGGAGCACCATAACCTTCTACTTACGTTTGCAAACGGCGGCGTTGCGAGTTGTGCACTGTTCAAGAAGTTTTCGCTGTATCCAACGACGTCATTTTGGAAAGAAGCGAGAGAATCGACGGGTTTCAAGTTAATTTTCTCGTCTAAACGGCAGAAATCAAGTAAAGCCATTTTTGTTTTGTGAATTCAAGTAAACTTTTCTGTGTTGGATGAATGACAAGCGATTTCTTCAAAAACGCCGATTTGTCAAGTTTGACATTTAATGTTTGATGTTGAATTCATAAAAAAATACCACAATTGTTGCCACTACAAATGAGGAAATTAATGAAATAAAGGTATTCTAAAATTGTCTTTTTTCTGATGAGATAAATCTAAAATGTTTAACAGAAAATTATATATTAAGTAGAGCTTGTTTTTTACTGTGAATTGAGTAACAGTATGTAACCATGCCTATTTAATGCCATCTAGCGTCACCGAGGTGTAGTTAGAAAATTTGAGTAGTAGTGCTACTCCCTAATAGATGTCACTAGCAGCTTATAAAATATGCAAAGTTGTTCTTCATCGAAATTGAGGTATGGAACTGAAAAAAGTGTTCCGAATTATTAGAATAAACAATACTTAGATAGATAAATACTCAGATCAAAGAAATAACTGTAAGGAGAATGGTGTTTAAGATGTTATTTTATTTTCACAAACCTGAATCTTCTCTAGACCATAAACTGACCAACACACGTTTAATTTCAACCAATAAAGAAACTCAACAATCGAATCTATGGCATAATTCGTTAATGAATAGTTCGTCCACAAAAATTATCAGTTATAAACCAATTCAAAGAATCGTTCAGTCGAAAACATTATAAAATTCACCGAATACGAACTGTGCCTAATAAATAGCGTAGAAGTTAGCAAAGCTATCATTACGCTATGAGTCAGAGCGATAGGATCAGCTTGTCGATATTATTCGAAGCTCCTCAGTTTAAAGTCTGTCATTATATCTAAGATATAAGATAGCGTTTGTATAATTTATATATTAGTCAGTTGTTGGTCAGTTTGGAAAGTTATCAAGATGTTATTGTGACGCTGTGGAATGTTTATCATATATACGTATTTTATTACATAGCATTTGTATGGAAGAGAAAATCCTCTATTTAGGTTCTATGTTGACCAGATTTATAGTTTTCTGAGAAAATCACAACATATCAGGTGCCTTCTTGTGCAGTAGCCTATTGGGTACACTGACGGGTGTCAACGATAAGGACCCAATTTCGATGCCCTTTATAAGCTTTAAGTTTTATTTATTTATGTTAATATAGATTTTGTTTTATCCAGCATCTAGTATAATGTCCCGACATTGTCCCGACATTATAGGTACTATGTTTTTTTCGTCTTTTATTTGGTTCGCAAACTTATTCATAATCCGACAATACCATTCCTCGACTAACCCGGCTCTGACGACCAGGACTATAATTTAAAACGTTTCGAACTTTAAACCTTCAAGTTTAAAGGGCGTTAACAGAAAAAATACATCTTACAAACGTACATTTATCTCAAATCCAGAAAATTATGTGTTTTGTCGAAATTTGTGGCGCCAACATCACCCACATCAAAGGTTTGCGTCAAATAAATTCAGAAATCGTGTTGTGTATCGCGGGAGAGTCACGACTGGGGATACGCACCTAGCGCACAAATGATAGCCCCGAAAGTTGAAATTGTGAGATTTAGAGGATCACTGTCACACCGATGAGGATGCAGAGGTCATGTTTGGTGAAAAACTGGAAGTAAATGTTTAGTACTTATTATTAGTTTTTTTATTGTGGTAAGCCTGTCTTCTTAGAAACCATCTATGATAATCTCAAGTATTGTCGTGAGGCACTGAGATGATCCTTTTTTTGAAGTTGGTGAAAAGAGCTTTTCATTAAATATTTGATTGTATTGGATATTATTTCTCCTAGAGTGCTAAGTAGGTATCTATCATCATTCTCATGTAATTTGATTGGCATTGAATAAGGCTGGCAAATAGAAGCCTTATATTTGCTGTAATACTTACCTCCCCACTCAGAGACATTTAATGATTACTTAAGTCACTCCTTAGTGACGGAATGTCATACAAATCCTTCACTAAGGAAAGGCTTAAGTAACCATTAAATGACTCTGAGTGGGGAGGTTAAAATTAACATACAATAAAAATAGTCAAACTTCCTTTCTGTCGTTGCGAGCAAAAGTTTTCGGCGAACAGACGCATCGCGCTACATTTCGGTGTAACACACACCCCATTTTAGGACTGATTAACGCATTCCCGCGGTGCATGGTTGCAATTCGTCAGTTCTCGTGCCTAAGGCCGTCAGAAGGTCGGGCTGACAGAGGAGGGGTGAGGGGGGGGAGCAGTTTGTTTCCCATAGGAAACGGCGGCGACTCGGCCGGTTGTCACGCGACACGATACGGTTTTCGGTAGTCCATGGTGGTGACCATGAGATCTGGGGTCGATAGATCCGATAAAATATTGTGAGAAGGAGTAACTAACTGAGATTGTGAAGAAATGTGTAATTTTTTTCTCATTTTCATAAGCAGTTGGTAAGGATCCTAGAAGTTTCCTTAGAAAGATCACCCTTCCTGGAATACCATTGATGTGCCAGGTTTCTGGACACTTTTATCATTTTCCGAATCTCTTTTATATATTTTCATAAGGTAAATGTGTATGTAACGATTTTGAGGTCGTTTTTTACTAGGCACAGATCTTTGCTTGAATCCACGTTGGTCAAGAATTTAATAAACTAATTACAAAGAACACTAAACAATCCACCACAATCCAACCAGATACAGGTAGGTAGACTGTCCCAAAACCCCACAAAACCACAGTACCCCTAACACCAATATTTGTGAGTCCACCCCGAGGCCAGCAGTAATGTTACAAATTTCATAGGCATCTTAATGATATCAGTAGTATCACTTGACAATATGATTGTAGTGGCCCGTGAAATTATAGCGTTTTATAAGGAATGCGGGACTAATGTACTGTGGATTGGCAAACGATTAGACTCCTATTTGAAACTAGTTAGGGCTTAGGAAGAATAGTTTTGACTAGAGAAACTTTTGGGTCATATGGAAATGTTATCTAGCGATGGGAAGGTTAGATTTGAGGTGATTCCGTCATTACAGCCTAAAAGCGTTCACTGTAGGTACTGCTGCGTCCCCACGAGTAAGGAGGTCTGCGTATGTTTACCTCGCTGGTCATGCGTGTTGATGATTGAAATAGACTAATACCCAACAAAGCTTTATTGTATAGTTGCTGATTTGCGTAATTTCCCCCGTGTCACGAGGGAACTGCTTTCCTTACACAGACAAGATATGAAAACTGTGGATAACGTAGTTTTCTATTGGAAAAAGAATTTGCAAAATCGGTACACTAGATCCAATCCAGATATTACCCATATTACAACTTCACTAGCTCATAACAAAATTAGTATCACATGAATAGGTACAATTTAGGATTATAAAATCCTAAATGAATAGGTAGATTTTGTTATTGGATTTTATAATCCTAAATGAATTTTGACACTTCTTCTTCAAACTTGAGTCGGGTACAAAACGGTGAGCATTATTCTTCCATCAAAAACATTTGCTTTACCGTGTAAAATCTTCGCATCTCTTTCTTTTTAATTAAATAACTCAATTGGATCAATTACCGACTGCGTCAATAACAGTCGCATGCGCATATTAGGCGTCATATAAATCGGCGGCCGGTATGTTTTGCACCTCGTTAGACGCAATCACATTTATAGCTTCATGCTTTAACACTTCGCTAGAAATACTTCGTTTTTTTATATTGTTGATTGTGTTGGTTTTGAGGTGTTCAGAAGAACGGAGGTTTATTGCGGTTAGCAAATGCTTAGTTATAACTAAGTAAGCCGTTGAGCTACAATTAATCGTTGGCATATTTCTCCATATTTATTCTCGATGTCATAGATAGAGGGAAGTGGAGAAGAAAAATTAGGAACTCACGTCTAGTTGAACTCACCACCATGTGGAATACAGGAAATAGAGAGATGTTTCTCCATATTATCCATTTTGCCAAAATGCCGTTCTCATTTTAGATGATTATCGGGGCGTCTAAACCACTTGTGTGCACTATGTGTGCAAGGGATGCTTTGCTCTCGATGCTAGACATACCGACACTTCTATTAAGATCTGAATTTTATTTCGCAAGTAGCAAGCAACAGCGAAAATCGATGCTCTAGCTATGAGCTATTTCTGATGAACCCTTCGGGTAAGCGGAGTCATGATATCTTTAATCAAATGTAATGTCCACCATAATTTTAACGCGAAATACTTAAAGTACATAATTACATACTTATGTACTGAAGCAACTTTATTTCTTGATACACCCACGATACACTCATTACATATTTCCCCCACTGAATGAGTTATCGGGCGAAGGTAGTAATTACATACAGCCTATAAATATGTATACAGATAATATATAAGTCGTTATAGAACTTAGATAAATCTCCGTTGATCTACCATCTTGCACCAAAAAGGTCGTCATTATAAGATTTTCGAGCATTAGAAGAGTTAAGAGATATAGTTTTTGTGTTAGATGAAGGGAGAAAGGATATAATGATGTTACCCAACGTGAAATACGGTGTAATGTTGCACGCTCCTTATTAATATTCGAAAATAAAGAATGTTGCCATTTGCCCTCCGGGGTGGGGAGTATATTTTTATGCTAGTGATGACTATTGTTGTAGAGTATCGATGTTTTCTTAATAAATTGGATTAGCTTTGAAAAATAATATTGCGGGGATCATCATCTCAAAGTAGATTTTTCATTTATGTAATCTAAGTAGAGCTCGGATGATATACATAGGAATAGAATACGTTATTTCAAATAACATGTCTTCCAAAAGGTACCTAACGATAATTTAAGATTTGTCTTGTCCATTAATGAAGGACAGTCTTGAAACTGCCCCATCATATTACTTACGTTTCTGTTGGGAAATGTAAAATCATACCTTACAAAACTGTGGTTCCATTGTTCTAGAGAAGTAGGCAGTACGACTGATATAAATTCTTATATCGAATGACCACATTTACCGGCCCACAATAAGGAAAACATTAAATTCATCGGGATTAGAGATTATAGAAAATCGACAATAAATCGTTGTCACAACACTATCGGGAGCGGGCTCGATGGTGAGCGATAGTAGTGGTCGGGCCCCGGGCTGCGTGCGCGCCACCCTTTCATTTTCTAATTATATAACTGGCAACACCGGCCCGTGCGCGACCGGCCATCGTAACTTCTTCAGTTTTGAATTTAGAATTATTATTGCGCATTATGCTCTCGCCCGCCGCGATGGACGGACGTGCGTGTCTTTAAGTCGTTATTGTTATTTGTGAGATATGTCCCATAATTTTATGCTCGCGTTCTGTATTATGATTGGGTTTATCGTATAAGTACTGTGATTAGGGAAATATTGCAGTTCAGTTTTATATCACATAGTATGCTAATGATAAAGGATAAACGGGCTATATTAGATGTAATTTGCATGTGAGTCATCGTCATTCTCTAGTAATATCTACTTTGAATAAAGTAGGTAATCATACGATATCCAGTAATATAACTAAGCATTACCTTCAATATTAAATTGGTGTCCGATTTCGGACAGTAATTATGGTCATTGCACTATAACTCGTTTAGAAATCTAACATAGGATTCATTCTATTTATTTGTATCGACATATATAATCCACTAATGTAGGTATATGACGCAGTTGAATCAATAAGAATTAAGTCAAAAGAATTTTAGTTTCTATAAAACAAAAACATTTATTATCTGTCACAAAACCAGAAAGGAGTTCGGATACAAATTCCATAGCCAACAAAACTAGTTGCTAAAATGATAACACAGGAAAGCAAAGTTTAACACTACCAAGCGTAGCAGATTGACGGATGCACATTATAATCCTGTAGTATAGTTTAATGGCTATCCGTGTTATTCAAATGCCTGGCCCGCGGCGGCCGGGTGCCGAGTCAAGTGCGCGCGCATTTGACACTGACAGTTCTGACAACATGGCCGATTGGCGGGAAAGTGGATTATATTTTTTTTAATGAGGAAATGATGTTGTTGAGTATTTTGTTCTTATTACTTAAGTCTTCATTTAAAGTCCTCTTATTGGTAATTTGTTATAGTTACGTATAAGGATAGAAATGCAGCTGACGGTTCAACCAGAACCTACTGTGAACTTGGGATAAAAAAAAACAACTTTACCGAGACTGAAGCTGGGTACCATTCCAAAAGTAATTTCGGTTACTCTGTGACTCATCTTACTATATGATTGGGGTACCCATAACGAATATCTATCTCAAATGCATCCTTAAAACTGATGACAAAATGATCTCCAGCGTTGGTGAGAATTTATCTTACAACTTGAACATTAACATAAATAAATGCCTTCTCCCCTTAAATGACTGGAATCACATAGGAAGTATATAGGAAAAGATAATGGGCTTACGTATACGCAACTGCCACAAAAAAAAAAAACTTTCAAAAAGATTTACCGTATTCATATTTGGCTACACATAGGCATATTATTTACTTTCAAATCACTTGACCTTTTCTATGAAAACTCAATCTATAGAGTGATTAATCGTTCGTAACAACTGTAATTAAACATTTAACTAAACCATTATGGATTACATTTTATCACGTATGACAAGATGGCGCCTGAAGCCGTACACTAAATGGTGGTTTAAATTCGGTCAAAAGCTCCAATCAAGTTCCTAACGCGATAACGAGTTTATCTAAATGTTTTTGTTGTAATTACTCTCATTATTTTGTACAATTAATTGGTGTAATTTGAGGGTTATTAGCAGATTCATAAAGATATTAATAAGAATTATTTGTCTTCATAACATACCATGTAGTTGCATATTCGATTGGTATATTTAGACTTAATTTTATTTTCATAATTGTCCATCTCGGCGGCATGAAATGCTCCAGTTATTCGATAAAATTTAGATATGTATTTTAAAAAAAGTTAATCTATCGTTTTGCTCTGCTTTTAACTACGAAATAACTAACAAAAATCCATCAAAAACAGAACTTTCTAATTTGACGTAAAAAAGCGCGCGAAGCCACAGATGATATCTGCATGTAGTCTATGGCCGTTCACGTGACCGCCGGCGGGAGGCCACGTGACCGTGTTTACACTGTAATGCGCCCTTTATTAACCCGCACTTGAGGGTGGGGTGGTAAGCTAATAAGTACTAACCCTAATAAGGTCGGTTGTATATTAAATTTTGACAGTTTGGGGGAGTTTTCTCGTTTTTGATAGTGTAGTGCGAGTGTGGGTATCGGAAGAGTGTAGGTAGGTACATGAAAGTGAGTAGTTCTTTTGGGAGGCTGAAGGTAAGTCTAATTATTGCTATTTAAACTAAAAACAAAATGAGTCGGAATCCAATACCTAATACAACGAAATAAGTAATCTTCTCTATGTCAACGTTAATTCTAGAGCGTTTTTATTACGGAAATCTTTTTGCTAAAGAAGCTAAAGCATGTGATTGGACATAAGTAATTTAGCAAGTTTACCCGCATTTCAGAAAATCTGCTAAAATCCATCGACATACGAATCCCAAATTAAATCCTACTCCCAATTCATCGATTTTGAACTCCAAACAGTAACAGAAACAGTAATATCCAGCAATAACAAATATAAATATTCATATAGAGAGCGTTTGGCTATAATCCTGTACGTCAACAGCTCTTGAGTGACGCTTGACATTCGGCCGCTCACACGGATTAGCGGAGCGAGGGAAAGGACGATGCGGTAGTTTGTTTGAGCACAGTTGGGAAATACACGAAACAAGAAAGTAGTACAGTTTTTGGGAATAGTTTAAATATCATAATCATTATTTTGATTGTGATGTTTTACCCGGGGTTCATTGGCTTACATTTTTAGGGTTTTCACAGATGATGTAGGTAAAAAATACTGAAAACTAATATTAAATAAATATTTTTACTCATTTTAAATAATGGTACGGAACCCTTCGTGCGCGAGTCCGACTCGCACTTGGCCGGTTTTTTTTTGTCAGCATTAAACAAAGATCAAATACACCGAAGTGGATACGAAGACACAAATCTAAAGACTTTTGTAGCTATTTAATACCAACTAATATTACATGCACCAAGATACCAAAACTAACATTATATTATAACGAAGCACCTATTGCCATTCATTGATGAAGAATACGTCTTAGAGTAGAAACCACGTGGAACTGAAGATTCGACCTGCCCAAGAGCAGACCGATGTACATTAGCAGATACGCTGACGTTCACCAAACACACCTTACACACCTACCATATCCATAATTTCCCACATCACAACCACCCAAAAATGAACAACACGCGCGACAAAACCCTTGTTGATTTTAGTTCTCAGAGGGCGATCAGCCGATCGGCTATGCCGGCCGCTTCCCAAGACTCTCTCCTGGGAGCAGACAATTCTGCTGATATAAGCCTGTTAGCAGACCCACACGTAGGTACCTACGATAAATTGTATGAAATTATTGTGGGTATTGACGATTGGTTTTTGGTGTAAAAGTGTGTATTTGGAGTTGAACCGAATTGTCAAGGTTGATATCCAAAGTTTTTTTGTTGCGTGTCATGCAGGTAACTAATTAGTATTTTTGTGTAGTGTAGGACTTTTGACAGCTTTTATTACACCTTAACTATTCTATACTCTGAAGTATTTGTTATTGCGACTTCAGAAAACTATGTAGTTAAGGATGATATACTACTTTATATAAATACTTATGGGAAACTGCTTGGAAATGTTCGGAATGTCGAGATGTCGAAAATCGGAAGATTAAATGATTTCAATGTTTCAGTTTGGAAATTCAAGATAACAACATTCCATATTTTACTAATTCTTCTATTACTGGGATTGTAGATCGAACCGACAAAGCTAAAGAAAATTGCATAAAAAATACTAGATATCATAATTTCAAACATTAATAGTCATTCAAAAGACCCAAGTTTAACTTGCATTACCATAACGATAACCATAACCACGGGGAACCCTTCTAATCCCTAAAAAGAGGTTGCATAACTTTATGCATAACTAATATCTATCGGTTTATCTGCGCATGCGATCGCGTCACTATGACGTCATTAAGGAGATCTGCATAAATGTCCCCGTGTGACTGCCTCTCTGGGGAAGAAGGAACAACTTGTATTTTTGTTTGTAGGTAGGGAAAATTCAGCTTTAAGTTGGAATGTGAAGGTTGGTTTTCGTTTGGGGTTGAAGTGTGTTGGGCAGTTGAAATACAGAAGTGTAATTTGAAAGAAAGAGTTGGCTTCGTTTATATATGCTTACTTATATATTTTTTAAATGAAACACGTTTCAATAAGCATTCGAGTATTCGAGATGAAATAGTCTTCATTTAACTAAAGAAGAAAGTAAAGGATGGTAAACTAATGTGACTTTTAAAGAAATAAAACTAAATAAGTTAAATATGAACATGGCATCTACCTACATTTAATATTCTGTTACGAGCCATTTTTCTTTTTGAAATTTCAAAGACCCTCAAACTGAACCTTCTTTCGTACACTTGCGCATATGAATATGTCGCCCTACAGTTATAATATGCAAATAATACGCATAATTTAGGATGTACCCGTGTTTTATCTATTTATCTATGGAATTGCTCAATTAGCGAGACGGAGCATGCAAATCGCGACATTATCTTCTCTATGGAATATGTTAAATGATTTATTGTCTCTGGATGGTGTATAATTTGGTGATTTATTTGTCTATGGGTCTGTGGTTAAGGACTATTTGGTTAGTTTTCATCGTTTTGATGTGAATTATTGATTGCTTTTGTTATATTGATAGGATGTTGATTACTGGTCCTACTTTTAATCCGACTGTGTCAGAAGGAGGATTTATTATTACCTATATTAACGTTGCTATTTCTAATGAACAAAGTCGAAGGTAGATGCATTATTACCCCTTCTTCTCTATTATATCGTGACATGCTAGCTCATAGTCATGAGTTACATGACCACACGCATTTAAGACATCATACATTAAAAGCTCGTCCTTAAACAATATTTTATTACGGTCACACATTTATAACCATTAGCGGCACAACAAAAACCTTAACAAACCACTAATTTCACCGAATCTATAAAAATATATAAATCAAATAAAAAAGCAAACACCACAGACTATTAATATCTCTATCCTTATACTTAAGTTCGGAAACGACGATAATTACAGTTCACGAACGTCGGCCTTAACGTTCGGAAATTAAAAGTTTTAACGTTGGTGCAGCACGTATATTATTATGTTTGCATTATTTTATTCTTATTTGTCGACCTGAGGTTAAGTTGGGTCACGACACATCCCAATTAGGGGTGATTAGGCATCGTAATTTATTGAGTGCGTTTCAGAACGGTTGTGGCACCGCGGCCTCTTTGACTCGTGAGTGTCATGGCGCCAAAATTTTATTTTTTAAAGTTTTTTTTTTATGTGTTGAGTTGCGAACGTTGTTGCGTTGTGGAATAATGCCAGTCATCGATTTAATCGGCGCCACGAGCGAGTAATAATATTTTTATTGTTTAATGAGGCTGCTTTCTCTTGTGGGCGTTGTAATAGCCATTAGGAGGGTGTTATTATAGTCATAGATGTGACCTCTACTCTAGATTCTTTGTGCGTAGCGGTGTACGTGAGGTTTTATGTGCGTTTGTTTTAAAAGATCGAATAGATCTTAAAATCTTAGCTAAGTTTTGTAAAATTTTTCATTAAAAGATGGATAAACATTACAAAATATACTGTAGATCAAAGCTTTTCATAAAACACAAGACTTCTGCGCTGACGGACCTGTTCGATTCCTGCATTCATAGGTAGGTAATGGGAAAAAAATAATAACCCTTGTAAATTGCAAAATAACGGTTATCCTATAACTAAAGCTAAGCAATAATTGATTCTAATTGAAAAACTATTTAAATTATCATAGACTAGACTAACTTGAAATAACCTCCTTGGATAACAAGACTCGGCTTGTAATAATCTATGCAAATTGTATAATCTGTGCGTGTCGGGTAAATTGCGCGGGTAATTTGTCACCGTTTGACCCCCGCCCCGCCCACACAGTCATGCTCTAATGAGGGGTCATAATCATTGACCTTAGTAGCTTGCATGTTGATGTTACGCCACGGCTGTGACGTCAGAGCTTCTTGTATTAGACTTTGCAAGAAGGTTAAAACAGTACAGCTCAATAAATAAATCGCACAATTGGATCTTCTATTTTGTTAAGGGCCGGGCTCTAGCGTCATTCCTTCCAGAAATGTTACGGGTTAAACCAGAATAGAGATGATTTTCAGGTCATTCTAAACCTTAACTTTTTAAAGGGGTTTTCGAAAGTTGCGTTTTGTATTATAATTCTAGAAGACGGACTGGTGTCTACTAGTGAAAACTGGGTGTACTATTAATACAGAACCAATTAAGCTTCTAGAACTGGCTTTACATAATAACCATGTAAAATTAATATCCTCAAATTACTCGTAACACTGAACTAATAATTTCCTTGTCACCTTACATCAGATTCTCATGCATTAACATCAAAACAGGCTTAATAACTCGACGCATTTAACGTAATGTAAGGCAATGATGTCCTACTATAATGGCGCGCAACACAACCTGATCATAAACTAGTAATTTATTGCAAATCAAAGGCCAGTTATCTAATTATCTAATCACATATTAAATATGCATAGGAATAAAAGACAATTGCCAATGCCTTTGACGTGCAAATCAAAATAATATGACGTTTGACGTCGTTGTCTATGGTTAAGTGTAATTTTGGCGCGAATTTAGTATGGTTTGTTATTATGGGTAGTACTTGTTCTTTGAATTTTGTAATTATGTGTGGTGTATGGGGGAATCTTAGTTTATTCATGAGAGATAACATATGTTGGTCGGGCATTGAAGGGAGTTGTACAAGACCTACTTCAAGAAAATAAGATCTCATTAAGAGCTACGAGTACCTATCTAAAGTCAAGCTTATAAATAGTAGCTCTGTACCTCTAAATGTCAAGAAGGCTTCATTGACCAACACTAAATTGGGTAGATAAATAACCATCAGAAAGTACTCGCTTGAATGAAGGTGTTAGCTAGTATTTTGGATATAAGATTATTTATTTAGAAAACAAACACTTATTTTGGAAAATACGTTGTCCTTACCAATACATATTACTAGATCCAGAGATTTCCACAACGTCACAAACTTTACTTCTTTTGTTTAGATAAATGGTCACACATCCACAACACAACCTTGATCGATGAATCTGTGAGGCTGCTAAGTAGTAATCCTAATTATAGGTACCTACTGTCACGTGAAAGAATGCACCTACGGGATACTTAAGTAGTATTTTGACGATTCTATATTGCCCACGCAGACGAAGTCGCGGGCAATAGCTAGTACATATTGTAAAGTGAAACACCTTTCTGCCTTTCAAGATATTCTAGAGCCTGAGAAAGGACAAAGGTAACTTTTTATCCTGGTTTAGGAAGTAGTTCCCTCTGGTCGCGGGTGTAACCGTTGGACACAGCTAGGTTCTGATCTGAGATAGCATAGAAATAAGACGTCGTACCACGACATAATGGTATCGGGAAGTGATGTCTTCCCGTAGTGGCAGCGATAAGCGAGCCCTAATAACATAGCTATGAGATTTAACGCACTATTAGAGTATGCATCCACGGATAGCTTCGGAAGAACGCTTCTGTTAAAAGTTGTGATGAAGAAGACTGTCAAAATTATTATTCATTTAATTTGTTTTTTCTTTGGTTTTCAGATAACTAATTTAACACGACATTGTTACAACTTTTTTTTAATGTGTCTAATGTAATCTGTTCTGGAATTATAAATGACAGCTGTAAAGGTGTAGGCGAGGGTTTAATGAGAGTTTTCGTGAAGTCGAAGTTTATAGGTCATATCTACATGATACAACTTATCTTTGTATTAAGAATAGTTACGGAGACACCTGAGAAAGAAAAAAAAAGTAGATTTATTGGAAATGGTAAGAGATATATACTATATACCTAAAGATGGTAAACAAATAATAATAAGTTATAAATAATATAATAGAGACTAATGAGACTAATGTAAAAAAAGAGCAAATCGCGTCAGTTACATTTCACCAATATTCGACATTGTCTTAAAAGACTTTCTACTAAAGAAACCAAAGCGAACCGTGTACCCAACTCTAACTCTCAACTATGCTAATTGTCGCACGAGTAGATATCGATCGAGTAACGGTGTACATCGATCGTGTGCTCGTAATGCCGCAGTTATAGTTATTAGAGCGGCGCGTGCGATCCCTGGCGGCTGTGACGTCAGTATGTCAAGAACATGGAGTATGTGGAGAATTTTAAGCTATTACCACTAGCATTTCCATTATAAACCTCTTTTATGTTAGGCAGTCTATGGTTAGACAAGGTTGGGCTATTTATGGTGGTGCAAGAATTGCAAGAATGGTGATTGAATATCTTATATCTATTTATTTTGTTTTACCACACATCATGGTACATCATGGTCATGTACAGCAGAATTAATAACATAGAAAAGGAAAAAGAAATATTTTGCATACCCGTAATAAGGGTGAAATAATATTTACTGCATATCTACACAAACTTACACATAACACCATATTTCTTGCAAATAAATGATTTATTATTAAATAATTTATTATATGAAATATCTTTCCGCAGACCCGGAGTAGGAGAGTTAGATCTTCTGATTCGAAAGTGCTATAACTTTTTTCTATAATGAAACCAGGTCCTAGACCACGTATGACTGCTTTGAAGACTTTGGATATTGTTTGGGTCTATTTTTTATGTCGGGACAAAAATAAATAATAAATACCTTTATTCTTGAGTTTACTGTTATTATGGAAATTATGCATGTTTCTTAGATTAAAAGATACTTTTCACTATTGATTTTCTTAAAAAAAACAACGTCCATCTCTATTTTAGCTCCATGTAATCCGCATCAGAACATCTCACTAGCCCACGCGTAAACTTTTAGTGGCGTGCCGTCGATATGTCGATGTCGATACGTCATAGATAACCATTGATTTATAAGCAGTTATTACACGCCGGCTTTCTCTATGCTTTGTCTCTATTGCCTGTATAAATAGCTGTCTATGGTGATGAGTGGCTTCTCGATGTGTAGCGATTAAGTTTTCATGTGGAAGCTAGAATTGAATGTGTGTATGTAGGATTTAACATTGATAGAAAGAAATGTTATTTGAATAGATTTGCGTGAAGTGAAGAAAAGTTGTACAAATGACTTGTGTGCATCGATGATTGAATGTTTTGTAAATGTTCTTCTCAAAGCTTTAGTTCTGCAATTTAAGAAATTACCAGCTTCTATAGTCACAAAAAGAAAACAAAACACTATCGAACCACAAAAAGAACCAAATAACACGCTTCCTCCCCTTCAATACGCATAGACAATCGATTGCTTACCACAGATATACATAATCTCGTTTAGCCGACCGCTGCGGAGTAGAATTGGCACAATTATGAGTACCAGCGTACCAGGGGGACAGGCATGTGGTGCTATTGTCACCATGGAGGGTGACTAATCACACAAAAAACAATTGGATAGCTTAATATTCACTTGTTTTTTCTACGTAAGTACATGTCAAATTGATCGTTCCTTTACTTTTCAAGTTATGTCAATTTTGATGGCATAAGGTAACTCCTGAGTATTTACCTATGAAAATAAGTAAATATCTAATGTCCTTAATAAGTATGGGTTCGTATTTGAAGAGATTTTCGGTTATTCAAAACCGAGTATGTATGTGTGATATCTTTTAGATTAAGTAGTATATATCTTTCCTAAAAACTGAATAATCAATCACTCAAGAAAAGTCTTCCTAGCTAGTCTAAAGGCTACGAGTATCCCTAAATAACAGACGTCCTACCTCCTAGATACTGGTGAAATCTATCTTTGTTAAAAGCGGAATAATCAATCACCCAAGAAAGTCTAACTAAAGCTAAATCCTGAGTACCATTCCACAGGGTCCCCTATAACACCACAATGGGTACAAATTAGCACAATTTTCGTCGCTAACGTATTGGGGTGTGACTCCTTGTGACAGGAGGTTTGGTTCCATTGTCACCGCACGCGCATTCAACAACCCTTTGAGAACTGTGATTACATATTGATTTGTGTTTTTTTCTAATGAAGTAAGGGTTAGTGACGGTATTTTGTTATAGTCTTTGAGATTCTAAGAACTCATTAAAAAATTAAAAATCTTTTATGAAATTGTTTCCTCTTTATTTTTATTTTATTTATTCCTTTATTTCAGGTAACTAAGATCACATAAAAAAGACCAAAATGTAATAAATTAATATGTATATAAACATGATCACAATGACATGACATAATTATGTCGTATATATATTATGTCGAGATCATGGGCAATTCTAGCATAACTTTGGTCAATATAAACTCTTTTGCAAAAAAAGCGGGCACCTATGCGAAATCTTAGTTTTAAAGACTTTAAGTCATTTTCAGAAAACTGATAATGCAATTTTAATTAATGATTAATGTACCTTTTTGTTAGATCAAAACATTTTTGAAGAACTATGCGTATTTGATAAAATTTTCACCTGCTCTAAATGGTACCTATATACTGATGATTGATGGTAATGTTAAGAGTTTCGGTATTTTTGTGTAAAGCGTTCTATTACTTAGATATTGTACCCACGTGGTTCAAAATATCGTTTTTTCATAAATAAACACTATTTAGAGGAGTATCAGTACCTTGAGTTGCGACAAAACCAATTAAAAGTAAGCAGTGAGTGCCGATCACAACTCGTCTCCTATCGGACTTTGACATTTTGAAAACATTACTGTATTAGAAACTCCTCCCCCGAATTAACTAAGCTTGAATGACACATGCAAAGGACTAATGGAGTAAAAAAAGTATGTATATTAATTGCCCTCAAAATCTGTTATTAGCTCAAGGGCCCTATGAAGCTTATCGTACGATTTGCTAGGGGTCACCGCGCCCTGTTATACTGATTTTGTTTTTTAAGCCATATAGAGATGTTATTTTATCGATATTTTACTACTTAATTTTTTTATTCACCGTATGAGACTATAAGTAGCTTTTAGACTGGAATAAGTTTAGTAGCTACTTATTTCTGGCGTAGCGTGTGAATTTATTCTCACTTATAAAATAGGTATTAAATATTTAGGTGTAAGTGAAATGTTTACAAAAGAATGCCTAAAACAAGCATAGTAAGAGTAAAAGGAAAGAAACAAAATTATTTCATGAAAGTTATTCTTTTCCTAAAAAACATCGATATTCAAAAGCGTGTCCCCTCACTAATGACAAAGAATTAAACAGTAATATTATTTGGACATCATTTAATCTTTCTTTGATCTTCAAAGGGGATGTATTCGCCAAAGTGAATTACAAAATCATCTCTTATTTTAATTAGAAAAATGTTTCTGAAGCTCCAAAGCTATTTTGAAGATTTAAATTATGAATATTGTTACTGTTGTTTTAGATGAAAGGATGTTGATAGCGGACTTACTTACCCACGTGAAAATAACTTTGAGCGCCTAGATAAAAAGTATAGCCTACCTATGGTTGTCAAAATAAATGGGCTATTTAACACTGCAAGTATTTTCACAGTTCAGTAGTTTGGTTGTTTATAGAAACAAACTGTCCAGCTTTATAATATGTATTAGTAATTGTAGACTTAGACTTCTTTTTAGTCTGAGAGATACCTTTCAATACTACCTACAAGGTTAAGGAAGTACAGATTAAAAAAAACAATAGCAAGACCCCAATTAGTCTGAGGCTGAACCCAGCATTGTTATTTGAGGAAACCTCAAACTCCACTTCAATGGTTAAACTAAACAAGAGCCAAATAATAACAATGATACCAAATGTTTACTTTCATAATAATCTCTCAAAGGATAGAAACTTACAATTTGAGTATAGATACTGATGGTTTACCTACTTACAAACTCTTTGGTGCTTGAGATCTTAACAATGTAACTTTTTTGCTATAAAAATTACTTATCTATAGTTTTTTATGGTTCTAAGACATTTAGAGCTCTGCCTCACTAGGACGCCATGGCGACGTCGCCAGCGGCTCAGGTCTGGCTACTTCTGGCATTCAAATGTCGCCAAGTCGAGTGGCCATTTCGTCTCGACAATCAATTGTTTACGTCGTCGCTGAAGAAATTGCACGCTGACTGGCGACCACATTGGTGACTGTGTGAGGGAGGTGCACTTTACCGTGTACATTATAGTGGCATCTGTGGCCACGTCGCCAAGATGCCACGGTAGCCAAAATCCACGTAGGGAACTGTAGCTCGTGGCCACGCCTCCAATTTGGCGACGTTGCCAAACCGTCGCCAAGTGAGTTAGGTTCCATACATTTCAATACTAACTGCTCTAAGGGCTCTAAGAGCCCTGCCTCATTAGGAAGCCAATGGCGACGTCGCCGGCTACGTATCCAAGCAGTTAGTATTGAAATGTATGCAACCTAACTCACTTGGCGACGGTTTGGCAACGTCGCGTCGCCAAATTGGAGGTGTTGCCGCGAGCTACAGTTCCCTACGTGGCTTCTGGCTACCGTGGCAGGTTAGTTAGTTTTGCAATTAGATTGATTTTTTTGGGATTATCATGTAACTATTTTAGTATGTACCGTAGCTCGAGAAGTGTCAGTTTCAGAAATAATTACACAAACAAAACCCTTACAGCTGAGCGGCAACAAAATTCACACGAAACCGAAGATCATACAAAATAAGTATTATCCCCAAAAAGTAACAAAAACATATGGACGTTTCGACTCTCAAAAAGCCCTTAACAGCGAACGAGTCAGGAACACCCATAACAGCGCTGATTACACGCGAAATGCCTGAAATTTCCGAACGCGTCCGTCTGGCTGCATGCGTGGCATACCTTGGACAGCTAAAAGAACCACAGAATAAAGATGTACAGTTGTAAAGGTACATAATAACGTTCGCTAAAAATGTCACTCACACACGCATGTGCATTGACGAGCTTTTACTGAGCTGTTAGTACTGAGTGTCGTACATCAAGCACATGCGTTTATGAGTGATATTGTAACGAACGTTAGTACGCAGCTTCACAACTGTTTACAAGAGAACATATTTAAACTGTGCAAAAGCTAAAGAAAAGAGTATTTGGAGCGAAAAAGTCGTGATAGTTATTCAAAAAAGGAACGCTGGGCAATTACTGGCACGCGAGCGGGCAGTCGCGCGCCTTCAGCGGCGGCGTGCACACTGGTTTGTGTTAGCTGTAGTTTTCAATTTATTGAATTTACATGATATAGGATTGAGAAGTGTGTATGCTATAGATCATTTATGGAGTATATAAAGATAACATGTATCTTGTGTAGGAGCATAGTGTTCCAGGATATAATTAATCGTCTGATTTTTCAACTAGTTACCTCTATACTTCTGCTCTTTCTCTTTCCAGACTCAAAAACATGTTCCAAACCAGAACAGAGTAATACAAGTAATTATTGAGTAACAGTTAATTTTCACACGATGAAGATAATTTTTTAACATAAACTGAAACCTTTACCAACTGTTTTTAAGACAGAATTTACAATCGTATAGGGCGTAAGGCTATTTAGGTTTTCATTTCGGAAATACTAGTTAGAGATGTTGCTTCATATACAACAAAAATATTTACTTAGAGACTTTACTTATTTAGGTACAAGTTAATAAAAATATCCAGATCAAATTCTGACATTTCGATCAAATTCTTTTCCACAGATAATCTAGAAGTAATTCGGCCAACCTTCTTGGTGGACAATCAGTGTGTCCATCGGCTTAGGTCGTCGGTCGTCGTGACCGCCGCGAGCCGTTGACGGATCGCCCCCACCTCCCGAGCCCCGCGCTCCTCAAGTCTCTACTACCTTGAATATCTGAGTGCCTGGTACCTACGCTTGATGATTCGCTTCTGCCTCGCCTATTGGCTCGCGAATGGGCTATTTATTGCCCCGCTAGGTTGGTTGGGCTAGATGGAAACTGGATCTTAGGAAGATTTGAGATAAGTTTGAGAAAAAAGGACTCACTGTTTTCTTGTTGATAATACTACAGTCACCATAGGGATTTCCGTCCATCTCGTTATAGTGTTGTAGATTTCGGGTCCCAGTTTTCATAAATGCTCGCAGACTGCGAATCATAAAAGTGTGTCGGTTCCAAATTTCTTTGAAAAACGCATTTAGATATAAGCATCATCAAAATAGTTAGATATGTAAGTGTCCTTACCTCTATCATGTAAGTAGGTATTTTCAGTTCATCATCCTCCGAGCCTTTTCCCAACTATGTTGGGGTCGATTTCCAGTCTTTTCAGTTATTCACTGCATTTCAGTGTCATTCATTTGCACAAGAAACCAGTTTTTTTGGCAGGTTTCTCATTACAGTCCCAAAGCTCTTTCTATACAGGCGTGTTATAATACGTTCTAAAACTATGTACTTCTCGCTGACAATAGGTCATAACCGGTAACAGTATCCCAGCACCCAAGCTCATAGTAACAAGTTATTACGGGGTGCAGATTGTCTTATTCCAATACGTACTCCAAACCAAATAGCTTCGGGCAATACGGTCCCCTCGACACTATAAAGAGCTTGCTGACGCACCGATATTCGAATATGTTCCAATTAAAAATAAAACCTATTCTTTTTTCAAATCCGTTGGCGGCAAACGGTTGCTTCGCAGCTGGAGGTTGGTAAAAACAATATGGCGGATATTAGGAGCGTGACTTTTTAGACGTTCTGTAATAAATTGAGTTGGATTGGAAATTAGAGATTTTAGTTATTCACACAGAAATTGAGTACTTATGTTGAAAGAACGGACTCTTTGGCAATTCAGTTATTAGGATTTGCTTTACAGGAATTCATAATTCAGGGATTAATTAATTCTATCATCAAATGCCTTCGTTTTAGCTAGAAACAGGCGCCTACGTCGAGCCGGGATTACACGATATCTTCCTCTTTCTTCTATGTATATGCGATTGTAATATTATTCCCCAACCAAAAACAAATCCAAACGCAGGAGAAAAAAAAACTAAATTCTAAATTCAAATCTCCCTCGTGTTTTGCGAGTGCGTTCCGTTTCGCCCGCGGTTATTTACCGAACGACGGAGAATTGCGTCTGCATTTCTATGAAGCAGGGATTATACCGATCCTTCATTACCTAATGGCATATAGTAGGGGGACACACAACTTAATTTTGACAGCGTTCCTTTTGATCGATTCTTTGAGTAGATGTTGTTATTATGTACGGATCATCATCTGCCTATAGTCTGTTTTTTAATCTCGTAGACTAAATTGACACTTGCAAAATGTCAAACTTTCTAATAATTTTGCTAGCTCTGTGGTGCAGTGTTGTACTTACGATACCGGTTCGTTGAATCGTAACTTTTTACAATAAGTCATCCTGAAATAATGGGCTTATCCTTGATGATTACGCATGGCTTTGCGTGGTCAGATATCCCTGGCAGTTTGTAGCACGTCGTACAGCCATGTGTACGTACGTGAATTTTAAATATAAAACTTTGAATGAATATTAAATTCGTCTATTATAGATAAAAAGTTACGATCCAACGAACCGGTATCGTAAGTACAACACTGCACCACAGAGCTAGCAAAATTATTAGAAAGTTTGACATTTTGCAAGTGTCAATTTAGTCTACGAGATTAAAAAACAGACTATAGTTCTAAGTTCGGGTCGGCTTCCAGTCTGACTGTATGTAGCTGAGAGCCAAAGTTTTGCATGTAGCGACTGCCTATCTGACCTCCTCAATCCAGGTAACCCTGCACCTGTCAGACTTTCTGGCTTCCTAGAACTTTTTCTGAAATTGAGCCCGCACATTTGTGGCGACCCCAGCATACCTAGTTGGGGAAAAGGCTCGGAGGATAATGATGCTTTGTGGCGACCCGGGGAGGCTGGTGCTTTAACCACTAGACTTCATTGATAAAACTGATGAATAGGGGTCACGGTCTTCTCTAGTCTAACGAACGATAGGAAAATAAAGAAAGCCTATGATGCAAAAGATTTCGAAATCCTTCTCCCCTCATCTACGTCATAATTAACCAAACATTTTCATACTCCGAACGTCTCAATCGGGCAACTTAACAGTGGTTCACCAGTGGTGCCAACATACGAACTACAAGCTACAAGCTTGTTAAGCGCGCGCCGGGAAGCGGGCGTCCCGTCGCGCGCTGCCGACGCTACCGACCGCTCTTATTGTGAATTTCGAATATTATTCCGACATATTGATGTGGTCGACGCTTCTGTTTTTAAAAATAGGTCAGTAATAAAATAATGTTTTTATGTTATTTAATCAAGTAAAGTCGAGTTGATTTTTTAGTTCAGTCATTCCTATTGTACACATCGTTTCTTCACAATAGAGATCCGGCCCTGAAAAGAAAATTAACCACCTACCACAGAATTTGTCGGTGTCTAGAACGGATTAGCGAAAGCGAAATTGACTTATTTGTTTCCATTTACAGAATAGGTACTGTTGAATCCTTAGTCAGTGCCAAATCACTACATAACTGACACACTGCAATGATTAAACCTCTTTTGTAGCCTTCTAAAACAATGGCTTAGGTATGGGGTTGCCCCATCGACCATTTGAATAAATAATTGGGACAGGACTAATGAGATATGGACACAGGAAGATTATTTTTGAAAAAAGTACATATACCTACTCAATATATTGTGACAAAGGTGTGCAATACCTACAGACCTACATCGATACAATGGCCTACATGTTAGATCTGCATTGTAAGCTAAACTTTAATTTCTACCCAGTGTAACTTATCTTTTTGATTACACATTAATTGTCCAGCCGTTACTTTCCAATTTATTTTTCACCCAATGTTCGGGCTTTTACCCTTAAAAAACATTTTGTGCTTAATAAAGCCTGCATTAGTAATGCATAACGCGTTTTATCGGTACGTGTATAATCACCGCGATCACCCTCCTGTCACCCGCCTCGATATCGAGGGTGAACCGTGTCTACATCACTAGTGGTTACACTGCGAAATTAATTATCTGTACTGCATTATTTGGGCTTGAATATTGGTCGGGTGTGTGTCTGTGGTCTGAACGGCTCTATAATGAAAATAGGTGTGAATATTTTGATGTGAAAAGTTTTGTAAAATAGTTTGCAGGTTTAAGTTTCGAACATCGTTATGCAAATCTTACTCTTTGTAAACAGAGAGCCCTGTACGTATATGTTAGACAGAGACCCTTGTGTACGTAGACGTAAGAATAAATTCAGAAGTCTCAAGATTCTTCAGAATCAATTCTATGATCATACATTTCTAACTGTTAGCTCTTTTTGAAACTATCGAACCACTACGTTACCTACTAAGGTATAAAATATAAAAACACCAGTCTAATTGCGATATGTTCTCACTTTCTAATGACTTCCTCACCGCATCCCTCACATCTCAAAATCTTTTGTTTTACCAATCAATCAAGTCCCCTCGCTGAGACAATGTTCGTTACAGATTCATGAATTAGCGTATGCTCCAGTGTGTGAAGTGCCAAATATATGAATATGATAGTACGGACGAGTATGGCCGCCGGCGCGCCATCTGTCAACGTTTCCACTAGTGGTACAGGATAGGGATGTTGGTTGTCGATGTTTTTGAAATTGGAAGGCTACCTGGATTGGTTGGTTTTGAAAAGTGACGTTTGTGTTCTTAATTTAAAATGGAGATGAGTTTTGTTTTTATTTGTCTTTAGTTTGGTTTAGATCTTTGATCTTTGGAAATGGAGCTACTAAAGTTACCAATGGGTTTCAATCAACATTGCTTTACGGCTTTTGTCGAACAGTTTAGTGAGAAAGATTATTGTAATTTCTAGTCAGAATGTCGACACTGTTCGCAACTTAATATCATAGTGTAGCCAGATATCGACAACCAATAGTGATGTACCAAACAAGTCCCGTTGAATAATTTATGCAGTAGTTTTTTACTGATCACTTACGGTTCGCGGCGCAGACGACAGATGTTGGTGTTTACTGAAAATTAACTGTCAAATGGTGTGTGAAAACGTTCGCAAGGGAACGGCAATTAATGGAAATGAATGAATCATTTGAATGGGATCTTTCTTGAACAGAGAAAGGTATTTATTGATACTTTTTTTAATAGATTCTTTGTTATTTTTTTGTCTTTAATTTTGAACTCACGGCTAAGTAAAAGCCGCGTGGATCGATTGATCTGAAGCAACACTTAGCGCGCTCTGTCCTTAGATGGGTGACCCTCTTCATTGTTGTCATAAGGGGTTCTCCCGTGTTTCGGATGGTGCGATTGTAGGTCCCGGCTGTCATTTGAACATTTTTGACAGACGCTACGGGTAGTCAGAAGCCCAGGTTCAATACCAAGCGGTATATCGGGTTGCCCGGGTAACTGGGTTGAGTAGGTCAGATAGGCAGTCGCTCCTTGTAAAACACTGGTACTCAGCTGCATCCAGTTAGACTGGAAGCCGACCCCAACATAGTTGGGAAAAGGCCATATTACCCAATTTGCATCTATCATCATCTTCCTGCCCTATTCCCAAGTCATTTGGGGTCGGCGCAACATGTCTTTTTCTTCCATTCCTCTCTGTCAGACGTCATACTTACATCCACTCTCTTCTTGTCCTCTTTCAGGCAATCAATTCATCTTTTCCTCGGTCTACTTCTGCCTCTTGCATCTATCATTCATCAATAACAAAAATGAATCCATGTCCATCAGACCCCAAACAAATGAATCATCCATATACTCGCTACAACTTAATACTACATGAACCGTACTCGGTAAACGCGTGCATATTTCTTGCCTGCATCTAAATTAATACGAACATTATAAGTATAATGGCAAGAATTCAATTATTCGCCGTACTCTCGCAGCGTGGGCTGGTAGCGTGTACATCGTACCTACATGTGTCCGTGCTTCGACAAAATGTTAAAAACATATTGATTTAGTGGCTGTGGTGTATGAAGATGTGTTGGTAAGTTGTGTAATGTCACTGTTGATATTAAAATAAACAGGAGTCCTTGCTTGCTTGTCCTTGGAAGCAGACCCCAACATGGTTGGAAAAAAGGTTCGGAGGAAGGAGTCCTTACTAACGTACCTACATAATTTGGCACTTAACCTGAACTAACTGTTAATAGACCAATAATGGGCAGTCAACATCAGTCTTTCAATAATGAAGACTAAGTATATAATTATAATTTTAGCCAATTCCTAAGGATCGGGTTTCTAGCTAAGCGGATGACGCTGACTACTAATCAGGTCTAGTTCAAATCACAAGTATAATTCTAGAAGTTACTGATCTAGACGTGACTCCCAAAGTGCCAACATTAAAGTTATAATTATTCAAACAATTCCCAGCGTTACAAATGATTAATGAAACAGAACAGACAGTAGACAAACTATTTCAACATGAAAGGGCGTCAGTTTGGACGTCTTGTGTAGTCATTACTTCAAACAAGACATATTTCTCCAGATGATGACAGAAGTACTGTTATTGTAGGTACGAAAACAGAAGATTATCAAGCTTTGTATGGTTGAAAATGAATGTCAAACGTATTCTATGAAGAATTATAGTTCGATTGTGGTAAGAATTAAATTGAATAAGCTGAATCAGATTCCACAGATAACAACGACAGAGATAGAAAAGTTTTTTGGATCTCAACAAGGCAAATTACTTATTAACAAATGGCTGTAAGTTGAGGATCCAGCATACACAATCAAGGAGAGCGCAATTATTCTAAGGAAGTAATTTTTCTTCTTTAGAATGCTTATTAACTATGCAAGAGAATAAATAAGTAGGAAATGAGATTCATAATAACCATATAAAAACGATGTATAAACCATAGAGCATATGCGAGAACTTTTTCATGTCAAACCTCTTTACAAAAGCTACCTTTCGTCCGTATTATAGATTTTTTCGATTGCTCATCCGAATAAACATAATAAAAGTGATCGAAGCAAAAGACTGATGTTATGCCTCGTGATGAGACACAAAAAGCTACAACTTTACGAGTGTTCCCGCCATGTAATTGAATAACAAGATGGCGGCATTAGGCTCCGTGTACAACAATCTGTTTATAACAGTAATCTTTATCGAACTGCTGAGTCGTAATGAAGTTCTTTAAAAAATGTGGTTGCATCAATGCTGCAATGGGGTAAAAGGAGGACTTCATTCTTATTTCTGCAATGTTGAAAAAGATCAATTATGGGAGATTTGCCATCAAAAACACTTTGACTTGTCTAATAGAGTATGTTGTTGTGTGTTGCTTAAGTAAATTAGACGAATCTAAATAAGAATAATATTCAAATGGTAAGCGCCTGCCAAACGGTCATCTGCTCAGCCTTTTCCCAACGATGTTAGGGTCGGCTTTCAACGGTTGATGGATGTAATTTTATGTACTACTTACTTGATTATGGGGTCACATTCATTGCAGGCAAATTCCTCTCACATTAACATCTATCGTAAAATTCTATGGAAGTGTATCGCTATGCTTCGACCCTAAGGCGGCGAAGTGTTGTCGTGTCGTGGACGTATATATCAGCTGGGAGACGCAGCATGAGGCCAGCCAGCGGGATAATGTGGCTACTTTAGCATATCTGCGAAAATATACCTAGATTTGTCAGGCGATCCACCTAAAATGTCTGATTATATTGCATTTTCTAAATAGCTGAGGAGACTTTAAGTTTTTTTGGTTTGAATAATCTCGAACACAGCTTTGATAACCAGGAATTGGGGCCACGACTTTTGGCATATTTGTTACCCATTCATATTACCCACACGCTGCTAAACAGTCAATCAAAGTTTTCAGTCGGTCTGATGCCAGCTGATCTTAGTATAGAGCATACATTCATTTTCATAAGTACTGATTATGAGGTTAGTATGAGGCTAATAAATGAACTAGCGGCCGACGACTCTTGGAATGGAAAAGTTGAGAAAATCTACAAAGATTTTTACAATAAATACCCACCACATTAATTCAATTCCTAAACGCTCCCACATTTACCTACGCAGTTTGGCAAACGCTTTAACAAAAGCTGTCGTGAAGCGAACACGCCGGGACTGGGGTCATAATCTCACAAAGTGACGTCACAAACAGCTCCTAGGGTCTCTGCCGTCCGTAGCTTTTGATCCGCACAAAGGGCAAAGGGGGTACGCTATAATGCCTGCGAATGTAACGAGTTCGTAATTAAATTAAGTGCTCTTTTTTATATGGGAGTTGTTAGCTTTGTTCATTATTTTATTGCGGTCCTAATCAGAAGGTCCAAACCAAAATAAAAGGACCAGACAGTTTGTTACCTTTTATTTCTGATATAGGTAAAGTTAATTTTGCAAACAGTTGCTACCGTACACACAGAGAAGTCTTTAATGGGTAATGTTTTTAATTTCTTCGGAAAATTCGCTGGAAAATCAAAAATGATATAGGAATATTTTTTTGCTAGGTATACATTTTTTGTTTACAATAAACATTATCAATATTATTTACTCTACTGTCATCACAAGCCTCCTCTTCCGAGCTTCTCTCATCTATGCTATCACCTTACCAACCACAAGAAAAAAAACAAAACCCAATAAAATGAGCACATTTTTATCGCCATAAGAATCTATCGCTAAAGCAAACAAGCCTACATATCTGTAATGTTGGCAGCACAGCATGGCTTCGCGCTCAGCATGGCGCGAAAATTATAACCTCTCGCGGGCCGGCGCGCACAAATCAATTTGTGCCGTTATGTTATGTTAACGCAACCGCGACACGGATGCACGGCTCCTTGTAAACGTCTTTTTGTATTTAAATAATATGCTAATGATATTTAGAGATGATTAAATTATTGGTTTTTGTTGTAATGCTGCACAATAAAACGTTTCTACAATATTGCAATATTGGTACCTGTGTGTCATTACTGTATAGGTAAATAATGGAATCAGATAATATGTACTTCTAAAACTTAACTATTCGAACTAAATCCTTTCTATATTCGGCTGTCAACCTGACATGCATCATATTTTATGCCTAGCAGTACCTATTTCATCAGTCAGAATCTTATTTGCTTTTGCAGTATAGTCATAGCTAATGTCTACAAAATCTCAAGCAGTATGACAAAATGACAATCTACTTGAATCTATTACAAAACCATTATCTATAACGATGTTGATTTTAACTAAAAATCGCGACATCTGGCCATAACTTCTCCACGCCATAGTGTTTGCTTTCTAAAAGTACTAGGGCGCCACACAAGACAGGAGGTCGTCGGAACAATGCTGTGTACAGAGCGCGCAAAGGCACGACTAATGACTGCTGAATAATTTAACGGAGAAGCGGCGCGACTTGCGTTGCCGGTTGTACGCTGTGAAGAAAACGCTGGAGATTTTTCATATTTTTTTCCGCGTGGTTTGTACAGAGTATATATTTTTCTTCTATAGGTGTCTGTTCTGCATTACTTAGGTTCTAAGCATGTTCTAGAAGTTCTAGTCGAGACCATAATTCAACTTTCTGTTTTTTATTCTTTCTGCAATGCAAATTCTTAGTACTTTTCTTTATTTTATTTATATCGTCTTCTTCCTGGAAATTCGCGATGTCAACAAAACTTTTTTGCCCTTGAATAAAGGTAAAAAATAAATAAGTATTCTCTCGATGTGAGCAGCCAGTGTTATGATGCAGTGGTCTTCCTCATTCGTCACGCTATTGCTTCACAAAACTTCACAATGAACCACTTAACCTACCACAAAGAAAAACATTGTAAAAACATACTTTTTTATTCCGAAAAAAAATTGCAAAGGTTTTTTTTCTGGTACTCCAAAAATGTAATGTTAAACACACTCCATTTTTGAATTTGACAGAACAAACACCCACGCATGGACAATGCTTACTTTTTATTGTCGATGGTATTATGCCCATTGATCCTCTATCGAATCGAATCGATAGATCGAGCATGAAATTCATTATAAGGGTTAAGCTACCTGAGTGTTATATTGTGCTATTATCGTTTTAGTAAATGTAACAATAATTTTGTTAAACGTTTTACGAGTTAAAATAGATACTGATTGGAAAATTATGTAGCTCTTTTCTCTGCTAAGTACTTAACTATGTTATTTTAAGCGGTAGACCCGTTTATCAACATGTAAAACAGATTAGTAGTTCGTTTTGGTGTGTAAGCGCGATGGGTACACAGGAACAGTTACTTGTGTATTTAAGTAAAGTATTTGTTAAATTTCAATAAATAAATACTTAATTGATGCAAAACTCAAAAATGTTCATTCAAATTAGGCAAATTAAATCGGCTCTTTTCGAACTCAAAACGCCCACCTGCAAACTTCCCAGCAACACTTGGCCCTAAGTTAGTTCTTACACTTGCCTACTGGGAAATGTCTAGTATTCTAGATTCAGAATTGGTTTAAAGATTTTTTGTGCGAAATACACTAGGTACTACTGCGAATCCAGTAGCCCTGAATCAGAATTGGAAAACATTTTTTTCCCCATAAATTGCCTGTCAAGTGTCGAAATTTCTTCACATACACTTTGCTATCACAAAAACGAGCATGTAATCAGAATCCCCGTGGTAAAGTCCGCAGGTTGTACGAATCTAATGCATTTTGTACAAAATTCAGCGCGTAGTAGGCGCGTAGCGAATTGTTGGGAGGTGTGCCGAATCGAGTGGCTAATGCCAATTTTGAAGATTGAATACCAAGTTGCAGGTATTTTTTTTGTGTTAAATAATGGATTGTATTTTTTTGCTATTGCAATAAAGATTAAGGTTGTAATTGATCCATACGTAAGTATATGATTGTGTTAGTCAAAATAGGAAAATCGTGTGTATTTATTTCCTTGATCTGAGGTTTGTGCAAATACTTTATTGTGTCAAATTGTTAGAATTAAACTCCAAGCGATTAAGAAGCGATTAAGTACCTGCTTCTGTTTATGTTTGTTGATTATACACATAACTTTGCTGATAAAAACAGATGATATCGACTCAATTATTCCAACAATTTTGCTTTTAGTATCGGCTTGTAATGCCGAATAGTTAAGAAAGAAAAATCAAACTGTATAGTCATAGATGCATATTTATAGGTACAAATACAGCATCCAATTCCGTCTTCCCCTCTTGAAATAGCATCGTAAAAAGACAATATAAAATGCGTCTATACCTACATTCTTACACAATTCCGCAGTAGGTATACCTACTTCAGTTCAAAGTATTCAGTAGGGAGGCCGAATCAAAACGGACTTGTTATTACAAATTATATTTTTTTTCTCAAGGGGAGGATGTTTGTACGATTCCTTAATAGAAACGAAACACTGGTCTAAAGAAATCTGTATAATATTAAAAGTACACTGGAGACTTTAAGTCGGCCGATAGTTGGTTGATTTTGGGCTCTTAAATAAGTATGAAGATGATGATGTCCTCCTAGCTAATTATCCGCTAGAGCGGCTGTTCGCATATAAGGAGATCATCCAGCTGCACAGGACATATTATAGTGCACGAGAATTTGCGCAGACACAGGTGCACTCTCTATTCCTTCCCTCTCATAACCCGATGGGACGGCAATCCGACACGACCGGAGAGAGATCAGGAGCGGGACCAACATTTACGAAGTACACACGTAACAATGATCAGTGTTTGACCGGTATCAGAGAGATTTAAAAATAATCCAATTATCGGGCCAACTATCGGCCGACTGTTTAGTCTACAGTTTGCGGTTAGGCTAAAGGATTTGAACAAAATTGAACTTTATTTTGATGCGGATAAGATTGACGTGGCTCGTTATTGTAATGTTATTTGAAATCTTCAGGTCTGGGAGCGACAGGTTTATTAATTTTCTTTTTTCTTCCTTTTTGTTTTTCTTCGGTTTTCGTTTGCCGAGTTTCCTTATTTCAGTTATTTCTTAATGTACCCTGTCTTTCGTGATTTGCATGCTAAACGGATGTCACTGGTAGTGATAGGCGTCTTTCAAAGGTAATCGAGGTTCTGATGGACATAATGTACCTAAGTAGGTACGTAGCTGGAAGTTAGTTGATGATATTCAAAAACAAATAAGATGAAACCTAAGTAAGTACATTTATTTAATAACTCTTCTTGGTAGTCGGATGAAATAGGTCCCTATCTCACAAGGCATACCTTTAAAATCGTCAGTTATAATATCTACTTATTTAGTTAATGTAAGCCTAAAACCTAAGTTCCAAACATAAGTAAGGACCAAACATTTTTAGATTATATCTCAAATAAATATCATACAATGCACAGCTGGTATATCAATAAATTACAATATTGTCATAAAGTTAAAAGCACAGATGCATTCTTTAAATTTTTTTAAATAATAATATGCCACTACATGCATATTTTTCAATCCACAGCAATGACGTGCAAAGAATGAGAAGTATCTCGTCTCTCAAACTTATTTTGTTTTGCGTCCAGCTTTCAGGAAAATCCTATATCTCCCACATTTTAATTTAATAGGTATATACCTACCTAAGTTGTAATTACCTCTAGACTCAGTAAATATCCAAGATCTTTCAGATGCGACAGATTACAGTAAAGCGAACTCTCTGGTGTATCCGATAATTCATATCTAATCTCGATATCTATTAATCGAAAAGTCACGACTCACCAACTTTAAGTTAAAACCTCAAAGCCCGCTTTGTTAACCTACCTAAATATTAAATCCCATAGCTGCAATTCGCAAAAGCTACTACAGCAGCTTTTATAAAACTAACAACAAAAATATTTATCCATAAAACTACAGGTATTTTTAAACGCAAGCAAAACATCGCGCTCTCTGCAAAGAGATGTAACTGTGAACGTGTAGGTGTAGTTCGCAAATTTCAACAAAGCTTCCTCTGACAGCAATTCCGTTTTAGAGCCTTAATCCCGACTCTAGTACGAATAAAAGGCATATTTCGTTCGCCGACGCTCGCAAAATTGTCATCGCAAATAGCTTTTGCCTTGGGCGTTACAGTTCCCAACTCCAGAACTTTGTAACTCCCCAAAACTTGCAGAGAAAATTGAACTTTGAACTTCTGGTACAAAGTCTAAAATGTATCCCGCTAAACTCTCCTGGGCATTGTAACAATGAAAATGCCAGCATTGCACACGTAAATACAATTCGTTGGGACGCTTCGATCGTCTAGATTTAACCGCTTAAAGAATAAGGTCCACAATCGTTTGGATTGGAAATCTGAACTTGAAAATCGTCGCCTGCCTGACGCTCGATATCAAATAAACATTATTGTGGGTGCAAAACGCCTCAAGCGACGCGTTCTGTTTGAACGATTGTGAGCTCTATTTGGCTATGTATAAAGATGGTAATTGAGAAATAATTTCATATTGCTAGGATTTTCGCCGGGGGAAGTAACAAGGATGGCCGGATGCGGGTATCGATAGGAGGAAAAGGGAGAGCGATATAGCTCGGAGCACTGTGATTGGTCAGGAAGGCCGCAGGCTGTGAACAGTAGCCCGCCCTATGTCTACTGTAAACGATGACGCAGGTACCACAAAAAGACGTAACTAGTCCTGAAGTGGCAACTATTATTTTTGTTTGTTCTCTTTTATAACGTTTGATAGGCGAAGAAATGAATATGATTTTTAAAGCTGTGTACTGAACCAACATAAACATTTTGCAGTTCTTTATATTTTTTGTTTTTATTCTTCATTTGCTGTTTTTGAGTATTCATACGCTCTGTAACAGGAGGTAACTTATAACAACGGACACCTGTTCTTGTTAATGAAAGCCTTGAATATATGAATGAGAACGTACGTAAGTACATACACCTTTTTAATAACATAATTTTACATACTACGCACTTATTCGCTTTTGTAATTTTATCTTTTGATATTTCACAAATAAGAGCAGGAGGATTATGAAATTTTATAATACCTAAGTCTCTGTCTAGGACAAAGTCCCCATAATTAAGAACCTGTCATAATTGTAAGTACCTAAGCAAAGAATTGTCTTCAATCTTACAAAACATCTAAGGAATGCAGTAACCCATCTATTCGGGAAAGCCGTCGCCGCCGGCGTCACCGAGGGCGCTCATAGCTCGGGGCGGGGCGCGCACACACTCGCAAATACACCCTCCGTACCTTATACATACACGGAAAATCTTATACATGTGTGCGAATTCCACGCACATTCTTGCAATTTCAAAAAAAAATCTTCACAAAACCCATGCGTAAGTACAAGGAGACTTATCTGTGTGTGTGAGCTTCCTATAGATACAATAGAAACTTTTTGGAGCAAATACATGAATCTTTTTATATTGTTCCACTCACACATTGACGAATTTTTTCCAAGATCTCTATTTCCCTGAATACAGATATCTACTTATACATTTGTCGTACAAGCAATTTGGTTATATAACGGGGCTATGTAACGTATAGTTACTTTTTCAAATTAAGAGATTGTGATATCTGTTTATTTTATACTAGCTTCCGAACGCGGTTTCAGTCGCTTCCCGAGACCAAGTACTGTACTACTACTAGTTATTCTGATGTTTATTGTATAAGCTATTTTATCCCCAAGTTTCATCGAAATATGTTCAGTCATCTGTACGTAAAAAGTGGCAAACATATTCACAAACATTCGCTTGTATTCGATATGATGACCAAAATAAAATAGCTACGGCTAGCGACTTAAGTATTGTTTTTTTATAGTCTGTCTGAGCTTAGCTCTACTTACGTTAGCTTCTGAATGTTGGGAGTTATTTTAAAAACATAACTTTTGGCTGCAGTCTGTGTAGAATTTTATTCTTGGAATGGTTCGTGGGACTTGATACGGAATAAAATACATAGTAAGTTGAACTTAAGTAAATAAGCTGGTGAAACGTGTATTTATCTACATAAATGATAGTTGTAGTTTTTACCAGAGTGCCCAGAATAGATGTGTTTTGAAATGAAAATTACTACACAATAATACACTCGACAAATAAACAATTTCAGCGTTGTTACTTATTAGATAAAACGTTTAAAACAGTTTAGAACTTTAGCCGCCTGGTATACATTTAAAACCGATTGCAACAGAATTTAACCAACCTTCATAAAAAACACTTCGGCATCGGCACTGAAAAAGTACGTTCACATCGGACAAACAAAAACAAAATTCAATTAACCTTACTTAAAATTAAAACTGAAATTTCGAGTACTTCATGAACTTCATAATATTATCGATACAATTCACAGTATATGTAGTTATACTGCATTTGTTTCGCCGCTCCGTTAGTTTCAGCCGGGCCGTCCTGAAACGCGGCCATTGCGCGACGGCGACGCCATGTTTGTTTTATAAATAGCATTCTTTATTTGAATTTACTTTCTCTTGTTTTTGTTTTGTTTTTTGTAATTTGCAGTTGCGTGGTTGTTCTTTATGGGTGATAAATGTGTCATGGAAATGGACGTGTTATAGGAACAGAGAAACTTAGGTACAGTTGCAACAAAAATACATTTTGCCATTAGTGAAAATTCTCATAACCCTATCTAAATGATATAAAATGTAATTTCACGCACTGAAGTTATTTAATAACGGACAATAACTGAAATAATCTATTATACCAATTATTTTATAAACTGTTGGTATGTTTAGGTATAACCGGTGATTACATTAAGGTTACAATAATACATTACTTATAATAGGTATACTTTCACAATACCTAATACTTAATCCATAAGTGGAAATTACAGTTCTTTCAACTGTGAACGACCTCCGCTAGGCTGTGTGTTTAAAAAAGATTTAGGTACGTATTTCTTCTGCAAAGCAAGAATATGAGATTAGGTATTATAAATTATGAGTGTATGGAGAGATTGAATTAAGCCTGTGTTTTTAGCCGTTGGCGTTAGTAAAAGGATAAATAAAAGGTTGTTTATTTTCTTCATGAGTTCCTATATTCTTTCCCTTTTCACACTACACTGGTACACTGTGTACCCGTACCTAAGTTGTCTAATCCGGTTGCTAAGCCCAATACAATTTTCCCAAGACTTCATTATATTTCGTCATGTATTCTATACGTATGACTTATAAATTGGTCATTAAACTCCACGTGTTTATCTTCTTATTTTAGAGCATATATATTCATAATTAAAGTACTGAGAATTGTTTTAGGCTATAAACAAGTTATTTAGGTACCCATTACCAAATTAACGTTGTCCCTTAAATTTATCGACATAAGAGACTTATTTAAAGGTTCATCTACATTTCGCTAATGAAGCTAAAACCCATGTCCTGTCCAACAAGAGAGCACAAAGGAATCATAGACCCACCTAATTAAAAGTTCCACGAATTACAATCATATTGTAAGAAACAAACACAAGAAACTTAAAACAACAGGCAAATTAGCGTAAAAATAAAAAGCCAAAAGGTAATCATCGCTGCCCATAATCTTGTTACACAAATGTTTGCCAAAATAAAAGAAGTATAATTATTTAAGAAATTCACAAAGGGTCGGTTCTCCCTCCCCTTGGCGACTGCTGAAAGGGGGGGCGCTATTGTAATTATTTTTCTTAAAAACTTTCCCGTTACGAATTTGCTTTTCAAAAGGGAATCCTTGGATGTGGTTCTCTGTAATTTTGTGTTTTACGTATTTATTTAATTTTAATTGGCGGTTATTTTTTTAGGAATGAACTATTTATTTAAAGTACATTATGTAGTAAGTATGTGAACGTTAATCTTTATATCCTAAAGTGTGTTTATAGGTCTTTAAATTAACATCGGGTATACTTTATACTAACTAACTTGATACTTACTACTTACTACATACATCCGATTGTGAAAAAATTCGATCCTTTGTACCTATAGGTATACTGTTTACAATACCTAAGTTGTCTAATCCGGTTGTTAAACCCAATACAATTTTCCCAAGACTTCATTATATTTCGTCATGTATTCAAAAGTAGCATTTACAGTCATCTATACTAATATTATAAAGCTGAAGAGTTTGTTATAACCGTTGGGGTAAACGAGTTCTAGAGTGGAGACCACGCCTCGGCAAACGTAGTGTAGGACGTCCTCAGGCACGGTGGAGTGATGGCTTGCGCAAGACGGCTGGCAGGAGCTGGATGCGAGAAGCCGAAAATCGATCTCAGTGGCGTGCACTTGGAGAGGCCTATGTCCAGCAGTGGACTGCGATAGGCTGATGATGATGATGATGAAGAGTTTGTTTGTTTGTACGCGCTAATCTTAGGAACTACTGGTCCGATTTGAACAATTATTTCGGTGTTAGATAGCCCATTTATCGAGGAATGCTATAGGCTACTTTTAATCCGGGTTCGTGCAGAGGTTCCCACGGGATGCCGGTGAAACCGCTGGCTTCTAAATAAGTGACAGCGGTACTGGATATGTCCGTAGGTAATATATAAACTATGGTAGTTAAAATACGAGCATATGACGTATACACTATTTACTTAGTCCACGCACGTTCCAGTGTTATGTACCTAAAACTTCGTACTTATGTGAAACCTACCCTTTTAACTACGAGTAAAATAATAGGGTTAAATTCAACTCAAATAGTGAAAGTTACGTAACAGTTTTAACTGTATGCTAACTAACCTAAATACTATTTTAGGCGCTTTTGATGTTACATTTTGGCGCTTTTAACTGGAGAAATTCAATGTTGCTATTTCGCATTGGAATAGAGTATTGTCATAAAAAAAGTATGTTAAGTTTTTAGGTAGGGTAGGTATAGGGAAATTATTTATTGGTTATACTTTTTAGCTTTATTTATTACTCGCTAGTCGTCCGTCCCGTTGTTTCACCCGCTTTCCGGTTGAAATGCTTTCGGTATCGAGATAAAACATAGCCTATGTTAGCCAAGGATAGTGTAACTTTCCAACCGTGGAAGATTTTTCCGAAGTTTAGTACATACAAACGAAATACGTTTCCTCTTTATTATATTAGCATAAGATAGTTCTTTTTGTAAATATTCGAGGGTATTTTAGGTGATGTACCTACGTACATATTCCAAGCCTAGAATATATGTCAATGTTCCAAGCTCTCTATTCTGTCATTAATATTGCATTATTTTTCAGCCAGTGTTTTCTAATGAAGTGAAACAGACATAAAACTCTTTAGTTTAGTACTTAAACAGTAAACTATGGTTGTAATGGCGTGCAGACTTTACTGTGGTGTGACTCTTCACGAGTGGACATTGTGATGACTTACCTGGCCCTGGAGAGTAACGGATGGCAGGTTAGTGTTACTATAGTATAGCTATCGGCACGGATATTGAGCTCTCGGCGGTAGAGTGGGGATCGCTTTGCGCACTGTACACATAAGGCAAAAAACCAATAAATTGCTTCTGCGCAGGTGAAGGTCAGGGCTCAATATCCGTGCCGATACCTTAATAATTAATTTATTAATACTCTATTTATTTATTTAACTTTCACGACGAGTGATGCGTACCTAGATGATTAGTGACATTTCACAAGGCACTCTCTATAATTATACCTTTACCGGTTTTTGTTAAGAAGGATGAACAAAGATTGTGTACATTCCGTTATGTAAATAAATGAATTATAAGTTCAACATTCCGCATACGGTACTTAGGTAATTTTCTTTGGTGAATCTCTTCCAGGTTATATTCTACTTATAGCGTGACTTACGAAAGATTTTCATTGTCAGGTATTTTTTAATTTTGGCTGTGTAAATGAATAACACATAGGTACTCGTACATACTTACAAGTCCCATCTCTTTATTAATTTCATGAATAAGGTAAGAAGTATCTAAAAATCCACGGAACTTCTAATATACCCTCGAAACGGGACATCGGAGAAACTGGCGTAAAATCACATTTTCCCACTGAAAACCTTATTTCTTCAGCGGAAGTGACGGCAAACTAAATAGTGGTGGCACCTGGCGGCCCGTGGCGGGAAGTGGGCTTTATTGGCGGAAATGGACCGTCCGACCGGTTATAGCAATTTACACGGCGTTCGCTACAATTTACTCTGTTGACTTTGTAGGAAACACACTTTATTTTGAGTTTGTTAGTGTTATTTGTAAGCTGTTTATTGTTTGTTAAGAGTTTTTTGTTTGTTTTTTGAGAGTGTGATGTTGTGTAGTGTAGGTGGATTTGGGGTCTAACCTCTTCACTGCTTACGGTACAGAAACAACGTGAATAAAAATATCTTCTTAGGAGAAAGAAGTAGATTCGTGATTAAATACGTTCTATATTTACGGCATGTTTTCATAAATAGGTACGGATTTCTATTGATTACTGATATAATTCTAAAAAACTCTTAAAATTAGTACGATCTTCATGGTTTCCATTAAGCTTACTACACACATACGTCCCTATGAATGAACAAATGAATACATGCTTCAGGCGTATTAACCCAGCTCCTTCTACAATCACTCACTGCAATGGAAGACATCTTGAATTCTTGACAGGTGTCATAAATGTCAAACTTGTTTTTAATTCGAAATTGAAAGTTAACGGTCGTCAATTACTTTTCATTACCAGCCAGCTTCGTAATTAATTTAAAACTATTTTGCAGGACCTTTTTTAACACATTAACACGATGTTCTTGCTAACGATTATCACCTTTTGACGTGTTCTTCAAGTGTTGGTACAATTTGTCAACTGTCATTTGTCTAGGCGAATAAATGACGGATGTAGTTGATAGTGTTGGGGTAGTATCGGCAATTTCATAATCGGTAGTTGATATCTGACAGACAAGAGATGGGAATGATTAAATGATGAATTTTGGCAATTAATTATACATAAAAAATCGCGCTGTCGTTGGCCTCTACTGCATTTGCATTTTCTTTTCTTTTTGTATTATACTCTAAATAAGAAGAGAAACGAGCCCTCGAAAGTCGGTCATACAATTTGAAAATCCACGCGTTTCCTCAAAATAAAAATACATAATTATACAAGTAACTTACGGGTCTTCACTGTTTGCGTCTGGAGACAAAAACGCTTTAAAAAGACAAAATTAAAGTCAAAACAACCCCTGTATTTTCAAAATGACCATGTGGACGTTAAACAGCTAAATAATTTGTAACATCACAAAAACATGACCAATTAACACATCAAAGTGACCCAAAACTAACAACATTTAGTCCCCCAACAATCGTAGATGTTATCGAATCGTATTAAAATCAAATTGCACGTTAAACTCAGCAATTTGTGGAGCGATCAGATAGCGCCCCCTAGCGAGTGCAGGCGCGCAACCGTGACTAAACGACCGGCAAGGCAGTGGTGATTGATGACAAATGTAAGTACATGGAGTTAGTAGAGTAAGGAAAATCAAAGGTTAAGCAGCCCTTGATAGGTAGGAGGTAGGAGGTAGGTGGCTCGTGGCTAAGGAAAATCGAAGCAAGCCTAGGCAAGGAAAGTTCAGGACTACTGATTGATCATCATCTGCCTAGCTTTTTTACCAAAACAAACTGTAGATACCACCAGGAACTCGACAGATACATAACAAATTGTGATTCGTATTGTACCTTCATTTTCTGTGACTGATGGTTTGCCCTATCAAAGGGCAAGCAGCTAATTGTGTGCTTGTTACATTGATATATGACCGTCTTCTGTATACCAAGATTATTTCTTGCCTCAAAGTACGATGAGACAAGACTTGAAGTCGATCCAGAGCAGTCAATTTTACCCCGTAAATCTTGCTGTAATGCTAAAGTGCCCCCAATTATCCCCAAAAGAAGATCTAACTTAGCGAAAAACTTGCAATGCCGTGCACATGATCTAATCTAACAAACTTCACAGCTTCCTTGCACAAAGACGTCTCTAAAATCAATTTGACAACAACTTAGTTACACTGACATCGAGTTTTCATTTCTGCGTGCAAGAGGCATGCAAAATCGCCTTAGGGGACGACCAGCTCACAGCGACCTCCCGCTCACTGAAAAATGTACTTTATCCAATGACGATATGGTTTATTTCGCTGTGTTGTGGGGTTCTAGTAAGGATGGGTGGTTGCCAGAAGATCATCAAGGTGTGTTTGTGGCCGTTTGGGCAATGCCACGGTTGGTATCCGCTGCTGAGGGTTCGTAATAGGCGAGGCAATGACGTTTTATGCTTACGCCGTTGCCATGGATACGAGAATATATTGATTTTCTAATGTTTTGGTACTGAGCGATTGCATGCATTTTAGAGTTGGTTGTTACTTAGAAGATTTTAGTATCGTATAATTTCGCAAGTACCATATGCATTTAAATGGGATAATTTTGGAACAATCCGTGTGAGAGGAGGCCTGTGCCCAGCAGTGGGACGATAAAAAAAGGCTGTAACACTAATTATAGAAACAATGAGCGTTTCACATAGATAGGTAGATGCATGTAAAAAAACAGGTAATGTACCTACATTTTTCAATTTTGTTCTTATGCTGCCTGCAGCTAAATTTAAGTCTTAGCATAGCCTAGCAAGTATTTGTAATTTACACAATAGGTAAACAATAAATTATGTAGTTGTTATGTATCACAAAAATTGTCCTTCACCAACCACAACCGAGTACACAGACCACAAGCTTATATACATTTCGCTGAACAAAAACCGCTCAGCATTAGCATATCCCTATATTGTCCGGAGCGGTGCGATACCTCGTCGCAGGCGCACTACCGCGCCTCGGGCGACGCGCGCAGCTGCCGGGACCGGTAATGAACGCACCCTGTATGCTGACGGCTTAGGAGTATAGGGGGTGGGGTAATGTTGGAGTGTTGTTTTTAGGGGGGATTTGGTTAAAGTCATATGGAGAAAAAATAAGCTGGGTCATTTTTGAAGTAGGTGGTGAATGCTGGTTATAAGGAGAAAGCATATGTAAGTTTATTTACATAGATATTTACAATAGATATTTACAATAAATATCAAAAACTATCCTAGTAAAACAAACCTATCCTAGTAAAAAAGCGTCAAAAAATTCGTCCTCATCGCTGTCAGGAGAAAGTATATTTTTTGGGATACATAGCACTTGGCCACACTTGAAACAATGTCTAAAGGGCTAAAGTCAGTCCATTCACATAAGTGATGATGTAGACTCCTTCGAAAAATATGGTCTGGAAGAACGTCTAAAAGGGTTTGGTCATTTCTTTTATATATGGGTGATGAGGTGGACTCCCTCGTGCATCGGAAAAGTAGCTGCTGATTTTCTTCCTAAATCTGACTACTCAGATGAACATAGAATGTTCGACAGTCTAGACCTTTTTATGTAACAATAGCTGCGCTGAGAAGATCATAGACATAGAGTATTTTAACTGAAGTAATCAGCTTCTGAAGTCTTGCTTGATCTAATTAATAACAGGTCTATAAAAGAGTGCTACGACAGTTATGGACGCTAAATTATTTAATGGCATGTACAGGAAAATGTCTACATACACAATAAATTGAAAAGTCCTACAGTTATAGCTTCTCATTAATTCATGTCTGTCTGATGTATGAGACCGTTTACAAAACGGTAGTAATTCCTCTTCCTTCTATTAATTTATCCAGGTTTTATTCGTCGTTAAATTAATAATTACTGGTGGCACTAAACTTATGCCTTGAACTATAAATTTTGTTACAAGACTTAGCTGAAGCTTGATAGAATTAGACATAGTTAGGTATGGGAAACTTCAGTTTTCATTACAAATGGTCTTTATAATGTTATTAAATGCAAAGGTGACTTTGATTTTTTGCCAAAACCTTTGCATTTTACGCCAAAACGGCTGAATCAAATAAGAAGAAAATTGGTAGGATTCTGAAGACAGAGACAAGCTACTTTTTACTAGTTCCCTTGGGACAACCTAGTTTTTAAAATGATATGGAAGTTAAGGACTAGGTACTTACTAATAATGTAAAGAAACTGAGCTATATTTTTTTGCCAATACAGTCAGCTTCTTTAGCACCATGTACTTAGGTATTTCTTTAATTCAAAACTTTCACAATATAACACGAAAAACCAAACTTAGGTACATCAAACACCATGTGTTTTGTGTTCCAGAGCACATTACATATTCGTGCGCCATAATAAATGTATCCGCTTAATTATTATTTTGAAAATATCCGCGCCTCGGGCCGGCCGCGCGCCGCGCCGCAATCATAACTCTTGGAAAAATAAAAGTAAAATGTACCCATGTTCACTTGTTCGTGGCTACACTTGTAAATGGGACAAAAGTTTGGTAAGTTATGAGAGTAGCACTAATATTGTAAAGGCGTTTGTGTGTATGTTAGTTATTTACGCGCAAAAGCTTGGATCAATTTTGCTTAAAAAAGAATAGCAAGCTGGCAAACTTGATTAAAAACATAGCAACTTTTTATCTGGGTGCAGGCTATTTCCATCGATTCCATTTCTAGGGTCTTACAAAGGTCCTACAAAGTTTGGAAATCTGTATGTTAGTTACGCGGAAGCTGGATCAATTTTGCTTAAGTTAGATATGCAGTAAGCTGACTGACTAACTTGATTCATAGGCTAGTTTTTTATCCGGGTCCAGTCTCTAGTTTCTTTGGGATGCTTTTCTTATTCGATCGGTTCGGTGTGTTTGAGTCAAAATTTTCCCCTTTTTATAAACCCATACATACATAAGCAACAATGTACTTATATGTACTACGCATATAGTAGTTAAGTATTTGATTGATTTTGAAGACATTTTTATTTAACGACTGCATCAGAAAAAGTATAATTTTTTTTTCAAATTCATCCATGTTTTAAACTGTGTTCATTACCTTCAATTAATCTTAAAAACATAAATAATTATAGGTACATTTCAGTGAACTATTTGCTAGGAAATAACGAGGTAGGTACCAGGAGATTAGTTATTAAAGAAGGTTTCGTACAACGGAGAGCTCGCCTTGCCATATTGTAATGGCTGCCGAAAGGGAAAGGGTTGCTTAACCCTTTGGCGCATAGACTTAGAAATGAAATAGATATGGAGTTACCTATTTATTTTGTATTTATAGCAGCTCATTTTATTGTATTAGAGTCTCCATGTATGAGGGAGGAAAAACAAACGACCGAATTTATACCTGCTCCTTTTCAAGAAGTCGGTTAAAATGAAAGTATCAGAAACAATTTTAAATAGGTACCAGATTAGAAATACGATGGACTATTAAAAACCTGGTGTCATGGGCGCATTCTTTTGTGTCACGAGAAATCACAAAATCAGAGTGCCTTTCAGTTGTCAGCGACTAAAAATTGCAAGAGACAGAAGTTTAAATAGTCAGTACATTTTGACATAATTTTTACCTATTGGTCTTTCTATAAAGAATAATTGTGATCACCATTACATTACATACGTACTCTTGAAAATACTTTTACTGTCTTCTCTATCAAAATAACCCAACACAAGTCTACATCGCCCTCCGTACATCGGCATTGTTACCGATCAATAGCTCTCCCGCTTAAATAACAATCATTCATTCACTCGTTCCTGCAGATCAGTTACATTCGTATTCCGAATTCAAATAGCTGCACAAAGCTGCGAGGTTATTTTAATTTTCATTATTTTGTGGTAGTGGTCTTTTGGGGGGAAGGTTTGATAATAGAAATTATGTTTAAATGTTTTAATTTTAGTAAGCAACGAATTGTACAATGTAAGTAAGTCTGTGATTTGGAAAAACTTAATGCGTTTCCACACTGGCTGATTTTCCGTGCGCAGCAAACCCCAGCGTATACACGTGACAGAATCTGTCATTGAGTTTCGATTCTTTGCCATGGTAGTAGTCAATTGTTATATAGCGAAGCGTGGTGTATCTTGGAAAAATCAATCTGAAAGCTCTTTTTGTGAAGAATTCTTATTTACAAAGTAAATATATTAGATAACTGTTCCTTTTCTTATCGAGTTTTCTCAAACCCTCCTTACGGTCCCTGACGTGGAATAGACAACCATTTATAACATAGTGTAGTAGCAACCCAAAACTTTAACAATATCTAATTTGTTAAAAACAATATTTGCTATAGCAACCCTCTAAATGAGAAAATTACATGGCAAAGGTGCGCTGCAATAATGCCTTATTCAGATGCAATTATTTATTCGATAAACTAACACAACCTCTTTGGTGGTAATAACTTCGAACTTTATTTGCAAAGCAGACGATTTTCAACCTTAAACTCATGGAAATAAGGGTTTACAGAAAGGCAAAGTTAATTTTGTGGTTCCTAATAATAGGTTATCGATATAAAATAATAATAATGTTTGTTATATGACATATCGCAATATTATAGTCACGAAGTTCTGTTAGACTGTTATTTATTATTTAAATTATCGCCATTATGAAATTATTGAGGTTTCTTATCCTCAATCACGGGTAGATTAGAGTAAAGATTATTTATTATGATTAGGTAATTATATGTTGTTATTTATGTTAATAATGGCTGTGTATTTGACGTTAAGATGACACAATTTAAGATTATCTATGCAAGTACTTGAGAAGTCAATATTTTCAACATCACTCAAAAACAATATTCTTGTTTAAGTGTTTAATCTTTTTCATTCTATCGATAAAAATATGTGTTATTCGATAGAGCCATAACAGAAAAGCTCAGAAGTTTTCTTTTAAAATAAAGCTTTTGAAGTAAGCTGTACGTAAATAGAAAAGATTTTCTACTGATAAAAAATAGTTTTGTTTTAATAATTACATTACCAATAAAAACTACAATAAGTGCTTTTATTTTTTTCAAATATAAAAAGCCGGCCTAAAACATTTTACTTCGAAAATGGAGTATTCAGCTCCTACCTACTGCCTACACTTCATTCTCAATTCAAAAATCACTTCGAACTAATATCAGCTAGGAAACATACAAACCTTCGCCTGTTTGCAAGCCCATGCAACGTGCAAAGAGCTCGGGCTACAACCACAAACAAAAGTCAATGGTATCACATTATCAGTACTACATAACTATAGAGCATTGTGCGATAGTTACTTCGCCATAAGCACCGGTGGAACGGCCTGGAAGCTGGCCACGCCTTGACGCACACCTTTCTCTAACTATGTACTGTATGTAGCTTTGTATAGTGCACTGTACATTGTGTCGGTACATCGTAAGTTTAGTTAGAAAAGTCAATGGTATAGTTATCGGCACGGATATTGAGTTCTCGGCGGAAGAGTGGGGATCGCTTTGCGCACTGTACACTTAAGGCAATAAACCAATAAATCGCTTCTGCGCTGGCAAAGGTCAGGGCTCAATATCCGTGCCGATAACTATACTATATAACTATACATCATTGTGCCATGGTTAGCTCGCCATAAGCACCGGTGGAACGGCCTGGAAGCTGGCCACGCCTTGACGCACACCTTTCTCTAACTATGTACTGTATGTAGCTTTGTATAGTGCACTGTACATTGAGTCTGTTGTACGGTTGGTACATTGTTAAGAACTTAGTTTGAAAATCGAATTAATAGTTGGGATATGTGTAAAATGTTTTGGGACACTTGACGGGTTTCTATGAATCTTATAAGATTTTCGTACCACCTAAAGAACGCTTAAAAAGGCATTTGAAAATAAGGTCGAAGAGAACTTCGTAAAAACGTTGAACTTTAATCAAGCGCTATTAGGTACAAAGTGAAAAATTACCTAGGTACATCAGTTTATGTCATATGGAACTTTTGAAGCTTGCTTGCTATTTATCGGAAACTTTAAGTTCTTTTTATTTTCTCGGATAGTTCCATGGATAGTTCATAAACCAATTTATACTCAACGAATAACAACAAACAGCAACTTTAAACAGCAACAGAAATTACACACGGCAGGCATGCAACATTACCCAGATGAGTAGGTGCTGCCAACTGCAGAGGCCTAATTGTGGCCCGATGCCCTGTCTCAGGGCGGTCATGATCTAGCCACACGACTCCCCCACGGCACTCGCTAAATACAGCCAACATAACAACGAAAAAATTCCCCACTTTTAATTTGACGTTTCGTAAAATTCCCGCCATAAACGGTAAAGGATTGTTTCAATCGTGAGAGTTTTTCGTTCGTGGAGAATTAAATGACTAGCGGAGGTGTTATAACGGAAAATTGACTAAGAAAGTAGCTCGCCAAAATGCGGGTGAGCGAGGGACGAGGAACGTTACTATTTTCACCCTTATAGGCCTTCCTTACACCTGTAATTTTTATAATACCTACCAAAAAATCATTGACAAATGTCTCAAAGAACCCGAACGCCTCGTTAGCTCACTCGTAACTGATCGTTTCGGTCATGCCCACCGTACGAATTTGCTTAATGTAAGGCGCCTGACCTACCTGCATTATTTCATCTCCGCTCATCGTTCCTTACTCCGTGGTTTCGTCAAATTCGTGAGTTTTTATTTAAGTTTACCGATGTTTTAGCCTTAGGGTCGGTAATTAGAAGGTCGATGCATGCATGGTGCATGTGACGGGAACTTCACGAGATCGTGATGCAGTTCATCAGGGATCGATGTCAATTGTAGGGATCGAATTGTTTTGGCTTAATGATGCCTGCATTCCAGACTAAATTGTTGTTACGTGGAAGTGGGGAGGTGAATTCGTTTAGCACGATTTTTTTATGTCTTATTTGCAAAAGGCAAAAGGGAGTATAAAGTTTCTTACAGGTACTTACACTCATTGCGTTTTGAAAATTAATGAAATGTTTATTATGGGTAGTAAGTATCTAATATTATGTTGCTAGATAGCGATATAGCCAAGATATTCCTAAATACATACTTACGTACTTAAATTCTTTTCACATTGAAAATTACTCAAAATGAAGTAGACCAGGTGCTTATTTGACATACCTACTCACAACGAAGGTTTAAGGTTTAAAAAGTTGCCAATTTATAAATACCAAATACTAACTAAGTGAAAGTTTTGATAGTCAGTCATTTCACTCACGATTAACCACCGAATTAATAAAACCACGTCACCACAAGCCACGAGCGTGTTAGCAGACGCGTTTGTTTGGTCAGTGACGTGACAGCTCACGGCCAGTGCGAGATCAAAGACGCAACCAATATGTGCTGTGATGCATGCGTGTCACGGAGGGGTGGCACTTATTTGGAGTCATTGTTCACTAAATGATTTCTAGGGAACTACGATGTACGATAACTAGGTATATGATACTCAAACAACGTTATGGACGATAAAGCATTTAAAGACCTTAATCATTTAACCATTGTTTATTCCTTTTTTCTCCATTAACATAAAAAAGCTTCTGTAAACAGCCTTGTAAGTGTTGTTCATAAAACGAAATCAAAATCGTATCGAAATTGACACAGGCTTTTTTTCAGAGACAAAGTAAAATATGTCCAGTAAATGTGAAGATACATCATGGATACAATAATCAATCGAAAACAATCTTCTCTTAGACCTATTTTTGATACAAGGTATTACAAAAAGTAGTTTACCTATGCAATAAGTCACCAGCGTGTTAGTAACGTGTTAGTAACTCGCGTGATTGCGTGTCGTGTGGACGATGACAGGCTGAAGATCAAAGGAGTGTGCTCCATTTTGTTATGTGCACTGACAAACGTGTGGGGAGAGATGGAATGCACTGATTATCGATAGAACTGAATTGGGAAACACTGTAAGATGAACATAAGAGTCTTGGCCCATTATTTTCGTGTCGAAATATGTATTTCGAAAAATATAACAAATTTTTACTGTTGAAAAAGATTTTTTATTCACACAAAACTTGCTGAAAATAACATTTTAAACTTATTTCTTCATATTCAGATTCAACTCTTTTCAGTTAGGGATCACCGCAATATGCGACAAATTCAACTTTGTACTCCGAAAAAAAAATACAAACAGCTGTCAACCACAACAATCGACATTAGTCACAGCACTATTAAAAAATGCACTGATAGAAATTTGTTTTTAATCGACCTCAAATTGGGCGCGAAATGACTTGGACCCTCCGGTGGGGAGCGATGGCTTCATTACAAACGCAGAATTAATATTCTAAACATTTATCATGTTCGTTCCTCCTGCCCTTATACGAATTTCATTTGGGGTCGGAACTGCCAGTCTTCTTCTATACGTACTTCTCTATTTCAGATCTTCTCATAACTACATCTTGCCTTTCTTGCCATATCGTCTACATATAAGCCATCAATAGTTTCTTTGGTTGTCCCCTTTGTCGTTATATATTTCCAACATTAGTAAAAAACGGATTTTCTCATCAGTCTCTTTTTAGTACTAATACAAAATAGCATTCGTAGCGTACATATTTGAATTAAGAATTCCAAATTCAACATCATTGTTTCCCTCCAAAATCTGACAGCTCAATTACATTCGGCCTCGGACGACATTTGTTCAAATTGCCCATGTTTTATAGATATTACCACTTTACATTACCAATGCTACAAAAAACTGTGACTTTTATGTACTGCTACATAGAGTTGAAAATGCAATGACAGGTTAGCGTTGTAGATGTAAATTTAAGTTTGTAAAATAGGTTCTTTTACGTTCCATTTCGCGGTTAACACAGCGTGTAAATGAGTTCTTTATCATGGCGTGTTTTAAGCGGTTGTTGATAAAGTTTTGTTTCGGGTGACACTGGAGGGTGAATAAATTAAAATAAAAGCTATAATGTAAAGGGAAACGGCTAATTACCATGTAGGTGTAACTAAATTACTTTGAAGTATTTGTGGGGATAATAAAGTGCTATGTTTGGATAGAAGCTTGCACTCTTGCTACCAAAGTCTTTTAATTTTTCTGAAAGACAAAGCGTAACTACATAAGCATTGGTACTTCTTTATGGATTATTCATCTGCCATCTGCCTAGCCTTTTCCCAACTATGTTGGGGTTGGCTTCCAGTCTATCCGGATGTAGAGCTGAGTACCAGTGTTTTACGAGGAGCGTTTTATGGATCATTATTTATTATTTGTTTTTGCTACACAAGTATCAATTTTGATTTCAATAACAAAAAAACTATTCACAAACTGCTTCAATCGCTTTTGGACTTTCTCTCGAACTTTCTACTCACAATTTTTGTTCTACAACAATAACGCTTCGGTATAATTTGCCCACTTATATACAGTTTAATACATAAAGACATTTCTCAGTGGATACATACGTTCATCTTGCACCTGCCATTCAAATCACGCCTACAGCACTTAACAGCAATAATGTTAAAGCTAAAATATGCGATTTTCAACCTTATCAACCGGCAATAAAGACTAAGAAATATAGCACTAGTAAAGTATTTGTCTTAGTAAAGCGAGTTATGGACAAAGATTAAGGATTCCATATTTATAGATGGGCACTAAGTAAATATTTTTTTTCTAAACTGCAAGCTTCTTATTTTATTAATCATGTTCCCGTTCCCAAATTGCATACTTATTCTCCTATTTATTTTAAGATTTATATTTTGTCTGAATATTTATTAAAAATTGCTACACCTTAAAACTTATGGAGATCTCATCAATATGGTTTATCAATATGGCATTATAATTTCTTCTTGTTTGATCTTTGTTTTTCACATTTAGGACATCATAATTCTCTTGTGCATTTCTGTTAAAATGTGAAGTTATAAAGATTCTAGAAAAAAACGAACTCTCCTTATTCTAACCTCTACACCAGATTTCATGTCCCAGATCCCACATATTCCAATAGGCACAATACAGACCCTATTGTCCAGTCCCATCTGTGGCACTCTCTGTCAGCCCGTGGCATACAGTTACCGAAGTGGCAGATCGCAAGCGAGGCCTGCAGGCATCATGGCGCTCGCTTCGTACGCAAACCGCATACGTTACTTGCCAGCTATGAAAAATATAACAATATCTGTATTGTTCAGTCAAGGTTAACTTTATTGTGCCCCTTCGTTCTTAAATTGGTTAAGAAGGTAGAAAAGGTTTTATATTTCTTGTTATATTGGGCATTTTTAAAAACAAACCTCGAGTTACAAAAAAACTGACACGCTCTTTTCATCTTCCCACCAGACTTTTGGACCTCGCATGATATCTAGTAGGCACAATATAACCTATTAACGAGTCAAGTCTACCATACTTCTTGACCCCGCATGTGGTAGTAGGCACAATTCATGACCTATTACCCAGTCCCATCTGCGGCACTCTCTGTCAGCCCGTGGCATACAGTTACCGAAGTGGCAGATCGCAAGCGAGGCCTGCAGGCATCACGGCGCTCGCTTCGTACGCAAACCGCATACGTTACTTGCCAGCTATGAAAAATATAACAATATCTGTATTGTTCCGTCAAGGTTAACTTTATCTGCAAATTAGTTGAGCAGGTTATAATAGAAGAGGTTTGAAATTTCTTGTCATATTGGGCATTTAAAAACGAACGTCTGGTTACAAAAAACTGACAAGCTTTATTCTTCTTCCCACTAGACTTTTGGACCCCGCATGACATCCAGTAGGCACAATATAACCTATTAAGGAGTCAAATCTACCAGACTTCTTGACCCCGCATGTGGTAGTAGGCACAAATCCTTACCTATTACCCAGTCCCATCTGCCCCACTCTCTGTCAGCCCGTGGCATACAGTTACCGAAGTGGCAGATCGCAAGCGAGGCCTGCAGGCATCACGGCGCTCGCTTCGTACGCAAACCGCATACGTTACTTGCCAGCTATGAAAAATATAACAATATCTGTATTGTTTAGTCAAGGTTAACTTTATTGTGCTGTGCACCTTTGTGTTAACGTGATGAAATTAAGTTAGAAGTAGAAGAAGAGGTTTTGACGTTCTTAGAAGGTTATGGTAGAAGATTTGAAAGGTTTGAAGTTCTTGTCACATTGAAATGTATAAAGCCGAATAAGTTTGACTATACCTAGCTAATAATGACGACTAAACCAGAATTTAGAAAAACTAAACGTAAGTAGTACGAGGTTTTGTTGTGATACTTGCCTAAGCATGAACGTAGGATAGATATAAGTAAACGATAGGGATGACCAAAGACACTTGAGAAAGAAAGAATGTGAAGACGGACAGTATGAAAGAATATATACCTATGCATTGTAACGACCAAAACAAAAAAAAGGATAAGGGCAGGAGGACTATAGACTATTGGATTTAGAACTTTCTAACTAAAGTGATCTCGTTCGTAACTATATTCCAGACCAAAGAAAAAAAAGAGGCCTATCTAACTCTAAACTTCGTTTTAAAATTCAGAAGTGCTTATCCCAGAAATAACTTTAATAAACAAAGCCTCTATTATAAGGAAACTTTTCCGTTCAAATAAGAACAATAATTTATAATGAAAAACTAAGCAGCTAATAACAAGTTGGAAATAGATTCCGAGAACTTAGAAAATTCTAAGATATTGTTATGATTCGGTTTATGAAATCATGGAAAAATAATATAGTTAACTTCTTGATATATATAGGTAAAGCTATTTACATAAACTACTTAGGTATTAAAAGAGAGTTAATCCTACGAAATAATTTGCCGTGGTCGAGATTTGATCTGGGGGATTTCCAAAATTAAATTATTATAAAACATGAGTTAGTGTAACGAAATCCATTTCGATTGTCGGCCAATGCGGCTTTTGTCCCTAAACAGATCATACAGCTGCGCAACTGTGCAGGACATATTAGAGTGCAGGCACATTTGCTTGGACACAGGTGCACTCACTATTCCTTCACTCTCATAGCCCGATGGGACGGCAATCCGACACGACCGGAAAGAGATCAGGCGCGGGACCGACACTTACGAGCTCTCCGATGCACGGGTGTATCAATCACCAACTTCCAGACTACGGGCTGTTCTTTATCCCAGTAAGTGAACAGTTTTTTCAGGATGTGGCTGAATTGGATAATGGCCTATTGGTTTCCCTAACTTGTTACGATGTTGAAGCAATATCTTAACATATATTATAATATTAAAACGGGACCAAGCTACTGTTACTCTACTATTTTTTCTCAACAGTATACGTGATTTATAACGCTAGCTACATAATAAACACATCATACTACAATAGGGCAATAATTACGTATAACGTATTGTGATGCAATTCAATAGGTTCCTCAAGTACTCTGTAGATGTTGACTGATGTTCCACTGTGTAGTACTAGACTCTTAGAGTGGATTTCACTGCCTATTTTTGTCTTTTTGTGTAACAAAGAGTACCTATTATAAGACTGTGTAACAGAGAGAAAAGTTCTTGGGTATCTTAGCAAATTCCTTGCCTGATCAATGTAGGTACAGTGTTGATCATGCCGATTACCTATTACTTCATTATTTGGCTCCATGCCCAACCTCATAATATGGCATTATATCGCACCCTTTTTGCGAATTCTTGCCGTCCAAGTTTTTAAAGATGTTGTACATGTGTGTTGATTTGTGTATCAAACAAGGTATAACGTGGGTTGTTTTACATCCAATCCATATTCAGAAATCTCTCCATCCAGGAACATGTTACAATACTGTAATACATATTGCACTGTTCCTTTAACCACAAACGATATAAATACATAGATATAATCTGACAACAATAAGTAACAACAGAATTAGCAGCAATACCGTTGTCGTCATTAGTCTACCACAGCGGTGGTCTATTTACTAGTACATAGTACGTTATGTACTTACAGGTAATTTCACAATATCCAACGATTATATGTTTAAGTAAATAGCACAGATACAGTTTATATTCTGCTGTACTGAGGAAGGTAATAGCCGGTGTTAGGGGGACCACGAGGTGGGTCTTTTGTGGAATGTCTGGTCTAGTTTTCTTGATAATGGGTTTATTTTTTTAAGGGGAAAAGCTTTATTTTATTGTAGAACAAAAACTTCTGAAATACATTGGTCAACGTTTGTAACAATACACCTTTTATGATTGCTCAAGTCTCTCAGACTATCACATACTTACTTTAATTGTTTAACTTTTTGCGATCTGCACATACTTAGATCGTACGAAATGCTAACATAAATCGGAATTTCGGGAATTCTGTTCTGTTTTTGCAGTCTCAATAATCACTTCCTGAGATGATCACTCAATCATCAATCTTTGAGTTCATTTCAACATATGACTTCAAAATTTCAGTAAGTCAAACAACCTTACCATTAATCCGAAATTTTCCTTAACACAACACCTTAGTTCTATCTTGAAAAACTCCAACCATTTTTTCACTAGAAAGTCCATTCCAATATTCTTTTCTACCAACACCACAGTCCTAAAAGTCCCACATCTCCATACCTCATGGAATCCCCACCCCGCAATAGTGTAGGTACAGTCAGTAGGTACGCTAGCCGCGGGCTGTCACGATGAATGACCCGCCACGCCGCCCATACACAATTTCACTGGACTGCGCTCATGAAAAACCTTTTTTTTCTTTCAACCTTTTTTGTAGCATGATGAGCTCCTTTTTTTGCGTTCGGATATTGTCTGTGCCTGTTTTGTCTTTGGTTCGGATGTAGGTGAAATACTGTTGGCTTAGTTTGTGCTAGTTAACTGGTTTTTGATTGAAGAGCGATTACTAGTCTAGTTATCATTTATGCGAACGAGAATACGGGCATAGAATGGGGTACATTCGTAAGTAAGTAAGTATTTGTACCTATCGGGTATTTGACATTTTTACTTACCAACTATATTCTATGTGGTATGATACCGAGGTAAACTAAGCAGATAACCTGATGCACATACCATTGAAAACTTCCAGATAGCCCGAAACCTAAATAAAACCTTACCATGCAAAAGATTCGCTTAAACTGAATACTAATATAGCAAAAATGCCATTAGGCTGCTTTATCTCAGAGTGAAGTTAAAGAAAGTCCAGACCATTTAAAAAAAAATCTGGAATAAAACGTCAACACACCAAAACCGCAAAAAGCGACAAAAACAAAACGCAATCATTTCAAGAAAAATCAATCACCACATGCGCCACAAAGTCTAAACAACAAACACACGAAAAAATAAACTATTCTTTTAATAAACTAGGCAAAAAACACAAAAGGGGATCTCCGTAGACCCCAAAATTATACCACGGGCCCGACTATAATCACCCTATCTCGGTTTTTTATCTGGGACCCACAAATCTAATATGAATAATGACAGGATCGCAGTGGACGTTACAAAGCGCCTATTTGGTACCCTTGTGTCATATCGACGATTTATTTCTGCCGTAATAATAATGATTCAAGTTTAATGTAGTTGTCGAACTAAATGTTACGATTTTGCTCTCAGTTTGAGTTATGAATCGTTGGTGTCTTTCGTGTTTAATTTGAGTTTCTTGGTTGGCTTTTGTTTGTAAATAGGTAGCGTTTTTTGGTAAAGTTTTAGATAGAATAATAAATATCGGGTGTGTAGTACCGACGATAGAATTGAGATGTGGTGCTGGAGGAGGATGGAGAGAATTAGCTGGACGGAAAGAGTTACTAACGAGGAAGTACTAAACAGAGTAGGAACTAAGAGGCAACTATTGCAAAATATAGAGAATAGGAGAGGAAAAATGATGGGAAACCTTATACGTCACGACGATTTTATCAAAAACATCGTGGAAGGGAAGGTCGAAGGAAAGAGAGGAAGGGGTCGTCCAAGATATAGCTACATCAAGCAAATTAAAGAAAAGGTGATGGTTGTGACGTATAAGGAAGTTCAGGAGTTGGCGCTAGATAGGCGGAAATGGAAGGAGCTGCACCGACAAGAGCTGGGCTCTTAAATTAATGATGATGATGAGTACCGACGAAGTTGTATACTATGTCTACATTAAGTATATAATAAAATAAAGAAATATAGAGTAAAGGCTGATAGAAATATATCAAAATAGAAAAAATGCTGCAGCAAACCCAAATAAAATTGGGACACAGGCAGGGATGAAGGTGATGAACTTCTAAAAGTATTAGAAGATATATGAATTTTAAGCTGCCGCACACCGCTTTCTTACCTCTCATAATTTACATAAAAAAAGAATTTGCAATCTAAATTAAACTCTAAATTGCTCCGATCCTTCAAGAAATTATTCACAACCCAAGCATAGGTTGTCAACACATTTCTGAAATCAATCAATTAGGCTCAGTACATACGCCGCACGGGTGCCGGCTCGCAGCGGGCGCGCCGCGGGGAGCGAGCGATGGCGCCTTTGTCTTAACGCGGGAACCTTTGAAAATAGAATGTCTTTGTTTTAATTTGGAAGTTGATGAGGACAATATGCTTTTTGGAAGGAGTGATTTGAATATGGAAGCTTCTGGCTGTTTCATTTTTTTTTTTACAAATAGGTCGTGTTTTTATCTTTTGCCAATGCATAGGTACTCTGTTTCGGAAGGTAAACTGTAGGTCCGGGCTGTCATTTGGACATCTTTGGCAGTCATTACGGGCGGTCAGAAGCCAGTAAGTCTGACACCAGTCCTACCTAGGGGTATCGGGTTGCCCGGGTAGGTAACTGGGTTGAGGAGGTCAGATAGGCAGTCGCTCCTTGTAAGACAGTGGTACTCAGCTTAATCCGGTTAGACTGGATGCCAACCACAACATGCTTAGTTGGAAGGCTAGGCAGGTGATGATGACCTAATTGATATAAAAAACTTGGACAGAAGAAAAACTTAGATATTTGTAGGAAACTTATTAAGGCGGGTCGTTTGTGTAATTTAAATGAAAATATGATAGCGGATAGGTAAGCAAGTAATAAAAACATGATTATTTACGGTGGACGTATCTGAAAGTAATTAGCTTTAATTTATTGACTTTCAGGGCGATGAATTGTAATTAACTTATCGGTACTTGTATCTAGCATGTTTACCGAGAAATTATAATAAAATTATCCTTGTACAAGAACTGTTTAGCTCGCATTAAACACATCTGCTCGGAATTATTTCAAAGGGCAATCTAGACACACGGCAGTGTGTCCGCCAAGTTCGAGCAAAAAAAAGCGACACACCGGCCGTGGGTTATATTACACGAACCATTTCGGGCCAAATTCGACCCCCCTATAACTCAAAATCTATTTTATTTACGCATATCAAATTTCTCGTATCTGTTGAGACCCCCTCACTTATCTAAAATACAAAATTTCATTAATATACCTATTGTAGGTCTTGAGATATTGACGTCAGAAAATCGCTATTTTTACTATACACTCACTGACTGACTGACTGACTGACTCACTCATCAAAAACCTAGACCACTTCCAATGGTCGTATTGACTTGAAATTTGGCATGGAGGTAGGTCTTTATGTCAAGGTAAAGGGAAAAATCTGAAAATGGCCAAGTGTGAGTCGGTTTCAAAATAATGAAGGTGTTTTATATCCAGTGTAAATGTATACCCCTAAGGAACTAAAACGAACTAAATTTATCTATATTTATATAATATATCTTCGAATGGTCGTACCGATCTGAAATTCGTTACAAAGGTTTGTATTTAGTCAAAGTAAAGTAAAAATCTGAAAACGGCCAAGTGTGAATCACTTTCGAAAATAACGAATGTGTAACTTTGATCCACGAACATAATATATGATAACATGTCATGTCAGTCAGTTGGTAAATCTAGTCCATTTAGTTAATCTAGTTAATTTCTTTGTAAGAAGCATAGTGCATATTCACAAATCTGAAAGATAGTATAAATGAGACATTTCTTTAACTAACTTAATCATAAGAAAAAAATTAAATAAACAACCTTACAAAAATAAATGAAATCCCACCCAAAACAAAAATGTGAAAGACTGCCAAGTTCGATAAAATCGGAATGCTTCGCCTATAAAAGAAGTGAGATCTGAATAAGTACCAAGTTCCATACAAATACCTCAGTTAAAAATAGTTACTTTTAATGATGTTACTTGGCAAGTTTTAATAGAAAATTAAATACTTGATTCATTGCATTTAGTAGGTTTATAACAAGGTGTGTGAAAACTTGCCAAGTAACATCATTAAAAAGTAACTATTTTTAACTGAGGTATTTGTATGGAACTTGGTACTTATTCAGATCTCACTTTATCTTTCACAGTTTTATATTTACCACTCCATAAAATAAGGTAGATTGTATTAAATTGATCTAAAAGTTTAGACTTTAGTTAGACTTTGTAAGAATTTACTATGCTATGATTTTGCTGTCAAACCTATTTGTGGAATTTAGCTGATCCGGATGAAACTACTTAGATATACTTAAGTATATGTTTTATTCGGGTTCGCTCAGTAACATCCCTGGGGTTCATGTAACTCAAATATCATGCAAATCGATTCACCGTGAAGTGTAGCGTGACAAATGACTAGATAGTCATTTTACTATTTGTAACTTTAAGGATTAGTCAGGATTAGTTTGTTTTGTACCTACTATTTTGATGTAGGAACTTATATGAATGTCTTGATCATCGGTCCAATATTGTCCAGAACATGACGGTAACTAACTAATCAGTTGACTCTATCATCATCGTCAAATCAGCCTATTTACGTCCACTGCAGAGCCTCACAGATAAGAATAACTGAATTGAATCATTATTTTATGAATTTGTATGAAAAATTATATCAAGAGTTTTTGTACCCTTAGTGTAGTGCCTACTCAAATGCAGTATAGGAACATTTTTTATCAACTATCCCTTCGTCTTCCTAATTCACCCACGATAATTACGGCTAGCACTAACAAGCTAAATGCTGAGAGCTGTCAGAATTAATAAAGTAGAGGTATCGAGTGTCGCCGCGTGGCGCACAATGGCGCACAATGGCGCAATGTTTTTTATTCGTGGCGCGTAATGGGTGCCGCGTGGCGACACGAGGGCGTATTGTAGACCACGAGTGACGTTACTCTATAAGCTCTATGATACCGTAACAAAGTAGGTAAGTACTTACTCTATTTCATATTTTGTTTCTTACATTTCTGGCCACGTGTGTTTTGTATGAAAAAAAATATTGAGTTGTTTTTTTTTTTCATGGAGTGAGATTAGGGTGATGTGTGTAGGCTACTTAACAGGTCATGGATAGGTTACGTTTTATCTTGTTTCATGGTATAAGTAGTTTATTCCCCTTTATGTTCTAATGTTACTCTGTTATGTTTTTCTGACTTTCACAAACTTAATTGTTTTATACAAAAAGACGCACTTTAACTGAAACACACAGATCGAGATTATAAGTACCTAATGAAACCCCAGAGCAGAGTATTTACATTTTTGTATAAGTAAAGCGTATTACAGCAAATGGCTTTAAATCACAGTTTAATCAAGTTAAACGCGTTCAAAAAATACTCGCTCTTCAAGTTTCTTCTTTTAAACATTCATAATTCGAACCCCGTATGTAACCTCCGTACATTTTTCGCGGAAATATGCAAAATAAATGCATAGAGCACGCGCCACCTGCCAGTTCAATTTGAATTTTGAATTTGGAATGCTTTTAAAACTTATCTGGCGTGATGCGATTTGCGGCACGCAAGCGATGCGAGGGCGCGAATCGGAGGGAATCGATGCTTGAAATCACATTCGATTCGCGATTTAAAATCATTTTTGCTCCTTTGATATTTTGTGCTATCTGCCGATGTCTTTTTGAATCGAAAGAAAATGCAATTTGTGATTGTAAATACGTATGGTCAGAGCGTATGAAATGTTTTTGTAGTGGATGTTAAATGGTCTTCCGTTCATTTGCATTGAAATTAATAATTCCTGATTATTTTATTCTTCTATTCACTTTCAGTCGTGAAGCTGAAATGTAGGTATATTTTCTAAGAATGTACTTACACCTACATATTGATTTATATTATTAATGTTATAGATACATACGTAAGATAACTTTCAGGTACTTCAATATAATCAAGTTTTCATTATCATCATCTATTCTAAGGACATAGCACCTAAAATAATTATTATACTTAGGTACTTATTATACCTTTCCATTAATGCTTCGACATGATCCATTATCTGACCCTTTCTAACAGACTTGACGTCCATCGACACACCTGTTCGATTTCGAGTATCGAATTAACATAATCGATTTGGGGGTAAGCCACGCAACGTGCTCTATGATAATGCACAACCCTACTTGATACTTATAAGTAGTACCTACCACAGATTACTTAATAGTTTAGTAGTACTTATCTACTTGAATTCCAGTGCTCTAAGGTAGACTTTTTGAAGACATATTTTTCTGTGAAAAGTCTGAATTATAACATTGAATGTCAAAATCATAATATATTTTCCTAGAACCAATTCAATAAAAGGCATTTTGCGGTTTTCCTGTAATTTACTAACAGTCACTTTTGTCGACCCCTTACCCCCACAAACATAGACTAGACTACTAGACTATTATTTTTTTCATTGCAGGCATGGAGGTTCTTCCAAATAGTTTTAACATCAGCAATCCCGACAGAGTCATTTCAGATTCATGCCAATTATTGTATTAAAAGAATTTGGTAGTTAATTCGCTGTATCGTAGAGCTAATAAATCAGCAGATAATGTTACCGTACATGAGTGATCGCTCAACAGTCATAAATCACTTTTTGGGGATGAATGTGGTCAAATTGCCGTCATATCTCAATGTTGTGAACTCTGTGAAATTAGATTTTTGAATTTCGAGCGTTTTTAAGAATTATGACGTTGATGCTATTGGCTTTGTAAAAAAACTGAGTAGGTACAGAATTTTGACTGTTTTTATTCTTGCATAAAAAGGCTTTTCCAAACCTTAGCTGTATCTGTCGCAATCATTTAAATAAAACCATCATTGTATTTCCAAATTGCTAATCAATGTTATATGTAAGATACGAATGAGATACACTTTGGACTTTTGGTAGCTGTTGATAAAATATTTATTAACTTTCATTTTGCAATTACTCAGCTGCATCCGGGTAGATTGCAAGGCGACCCCAAAATTGTTAGGAAAATCAGAAAAATATAGCCACTTGCTTAAGAAGAGATCTACATTACTCTTAAACCGAAACCATTTCAATCCACTTTTCTCAGATCTACATCGCACATTAAATAGCAATTACTCTGAAATTTTCGAAATTCTAAATTCTGGGGACTTGCGTGCGTCCAAGCGTTCAAGATGGCGGTGCAATCAATCAGTCAAATTATATTGTCTTAGAGAATCGAGCCAAATCGTCCCGATCCGGGCCCCAAAGTTTACCACGACGGATTAAATTGATCTAAATGGTACGTAATTGTAAATATATTATAGTATTTTATAGATTGAGTGCGTTTTACGTTTCGTTTTTTAGGTTATCTTGTTGTTCGTGACTTATGGTTTAGTAAGAATGTCTTCTCTTAAAGTTCTCGTCAAGTAAGTACCTAAATGTGGTCCTATGTAAAGTCCATTTTCATCTATGAAAATTACTGTTACAGCCTTTTTATCGTCCCACTGCTGGGCACAGGCCTCCTCTTACACTCTATGAAAATTGTGGAGCTATATTTTTTGTAAGTAAGTATTTACTAAGCTATCGCATTGACACTAGCGCTGCGTCTGCGGGACTTCTTTCGTGAAATGGACTTTAGTCAACCATTTGACGTCCTGCGCATGCGTAGTAGTGTTTTGTTCGGTTTTGACTATGGTAAACAGTTCCCTAACTAGGTGCGACATTAGCATCTTAAAAATATAAAATTGGTGATTTGCAAGATCTTTTTATAGCATTAAAGTTTTACTTAAAAACGGAATACCAAGAATCGATCCCTGACATTTGACGAATTAGTGACTAAATCGTGACACAACCAACCTCTTAACACAAATTAGCATAATGCACTACAATTTAATGTTATCACCAAATAAATCAATAGTCAATTACTTAAAAAAACTAAGACGAAATGCAATCGTGCATCAAAGTTTTTTGTACAATCAAAATATGAGAGGTTGCCACGGAGTAAGGAAAGATGAGCGTAGATGCGATAATGCAGATAGGTCAGGCGCCATCTTCTAGGTCAAATTAGTACAATGGGCATGACCAAAACGATCCGTTACGAGTTAACTAACGACTCGTTCGGGTTCTTTAAGACATCTGTCAACGTTTTTGGTATTTCATAAAATGGTCGGGTTCAAAAATAGCGGATGAGGGCGAAAACAGTAATGTTCCTCGTCCCCCGCACTGACGCATTTTGGCGCGCTACGCTTTCTTGGGCAATTTTCCTTATGGCACCTCCGTTAGATATTTTCTTATATCTCCATGGAGGTTACAGTCAATCGGGCCATTATCAGATTAGTCAGATGATCCTTTAGTCGAATTATAATAATTTAGATTCGTGTTAGTCGATTCTTTTTGTACTCGACTAAAATACTCGGATCGTTTTGAAAAGTAAATTTTGATTGATAGAGTTAATTTTGTATTTTTGTTAATGTAGTGAGATCATGAGGCTTACTCGCGTGTTTGGTATTTACTGTATTTGTATGCATGTGTTTCTATGTGATGTTTATTTCTCGTGTTAAGATGCATTTGAGTCTATTTGTTATATGCCGATTACAGATAACTAGCTGTCCACCGCGGTTTCTATCGTGTACCCATGAAACTTCTTCCAGCAATTTAAAATGGTTCAGTAGTTTACGTTTGAAAGCGCATTACATCAATCACCAACTTTCAACCTGCTTTGTGAAAGTTTATCAAAACATACAAAGCGATTTTGGCCCGGCAAGAAAATCGAACTGGAGACCCCGTGCACATCACTTGCTCTAGCGATTACTAGACCCACTCAGCACTATCTGTAACAAAATCACAAAACAAACGCGTTAATGCTTAGAAACAAACCCGACCACACTAACACCCAAAATCAACGTAATCACATTATGTTCACAAAAAAACTTCGGTATTTTAATGTGCCTTTAAGTATAGGGTTTTCACCCATTAATGTCGCAGACCACGTGGTGCCTGACCCGCCATAGTTCAACACAACCTTTTTTACAACAAAATGTTAATAACATAAAAATTATAATTTTCCCTAATTATGGATCGTTTCGACAAAATGTTAGTGGATTTATATGTTAATACAGTTTCAGCAGTCGGCCTTATGATGATTCTTATCTTATCATGCCCAAATCTGGCTGCTTTAGGTTGTACGCATTAAAACCTTTTTAGAAGTTGCCTCTTTTGCTGATCTGCAAAAAAAAGTTGACGTCAACTTTCCCGCCCAAGTTGTTGTGTTGCCTAGCAACCGCGGAGCTGAAGGATTTACCTACAGGATTGCATGTATAAATCAACAATTAAAATGTCAATGTAAAGCTATTTAGTAATAACGAAGTTAATGTAAGTATTATTAAAGAAGACAGTAATAAATACCTAGGTACATCTAAATTATTGCACAATGCTAATTTAAACAAATAGCTTGAAGACATTAGACAAGTAATTTAAAACGTAAACTACAATAACAAATCTGACATTTCCACCTTCACTAAAAAAAACACAACATCAACAAGATTTAAAAGGTGAAGGTGCCATACCGCTCTCGAACCAAAAAACTGAAGTTTCCACAAACAATATATTTATTGTTTTAGCCATAAACTAAAGCCAATGACTATGTTTAGCTCAATTACAGGTGTGGTCCAAAGAGGCGCAATTATAAACCGTTTTGTGATATACCCGACCTCAATTATGAGAGGTTCCTATTGTTTTTGTGCATTTTTATTGATTTTCTAACCTTTGACGTCCTTTTGAGTGGTACTTTGATTTTTGAAGGCTGTAATTAAATAATATTGAGGTAAGGTAAAAAAGTTAACATTTAAAAAGCAAAGCTGCGAAGGAATTGTTAAATGCTGAGACATAATATTTCCGCTACATAATGTTTGGTCGTATCTAAGGAAACAAAAACTGCTTTACTTAACTTTTCAATCATTTTGCATTATGTATAGTTTGTAATTATTGGTCATCTGCGGCATTTGTCTGTCTACGTGTTCGTGATAAGTATAATCTAAAACTGCGGCACAGATTTTCATACCATCAACTGGGAGTATACTTGCCCAATAGGCTAACATAATCTTCTAAACTTAAACCATATACATAGAAAAAAACTCTCGGAATACAACCACAAGGCCACTTGACATTTCTTATGGAACTATGCACCTTAATCAGCTGACTATCTCAATTATACGACATTATCATCAGTATCATACCCTAATTGTGACCATCACATCATACCCAAATAATAGAGGTGTACCTCGCGTGCGTCCCCAAATACCTCAGTAATTGTACCCAACACGAGTCTTTCGGATATTTCGGATTTCTACCAAATTATACAACACTAGTTTGACGGAATTCCTTCTCATAATTGTCAGGTGGCCTATCGTTGTTCTTGTTTTGTTTTTAGTTTCTCCATGTTGGTATTCGATTCGTCGGCATTCCGATCGAAATTGAATCGGTGATTAATCGAGAATTTGAACTTTAATTTAGGAACAATATGATTTATTGGTAACGATTTAGACTTGTTTAAAACTTAAAACTTATCGGCATTCTTTTAGAATGTCAAGAAGCTACAACAAATTAAGTACCGATTCTTATTTAACGAAAATATTAAACTAATTTACAAAACACTATTAATAAATCCGGAAATGCGTTACGAAAGGCTAATGATAAAAAACCGGCCAAGTGCGAGTCGGACTCGTGCACGAAGGGTTCCGTAAATTACAGTTAAATCAACCTATCTCAAAAACTATAAGCGATACTTTGATCAAACCAAAAATCGTTGAAAGAGTTAATTAGCATGCATCACCTCTATTTTTTTTAGAATTTTATACCCCGTAGTTATAAAAATAGAGGGGGGGGGACATACTTTTTACGACTTTGAGAGCTGATATCTCAAAAACCGTTCACTTTAAGAAAAATGTTTTTTAGAAAACTTTATATCATTTTAAAAGACCTTTCCATTGATACCCCACACGGGTATGTACATCGAAAAAAAAAATTTCATCCCTCAGTTACATGTATGGGGGGCCCCACCCCCAATTCTTTTTTTTACTATTTAGTGTCATATTTTTGTAGCGGTTCATACAACACATATTCCCATCAAATTTCATCACTGTAGTACTTATAGTTTCCGAGTAAATCGGCTGTGACAGACGGACAGACGGACAGACGGACATGACGAAACTATAAGGGTTCCGTTTTTGCCATTTTGGCTACGGAACCCTAAAAAATGGCGACTTAAAAAAAATGTAAATGACAATCTAATTCCTAATTTAAAATAGGCTTTCCAAATTCGAAACACAAAACAACCGTTAAAGAATTTATTCGAAAATCGAAAATCTAACGGTACGCGTGACTAATAGGTCGGCTAAAACAAAACAGACATAAGTAAGAAAATGTGAATTTATCAAATGCATCTGACAGTTTTTAAATTTTTAATTGATGACCCGTGGGTCGGGTCGCCGTGGTGAATTAGACATTAATGAGCCGATAATGTGTGAGGCCATTTTTTTGTCAGAAGTTTTTAGTATTTTTTTAATCTTTTGTACTGTACTGTGTTGATGTTTGCAGACTTCTGTAACGCCTAAAGGTTTGTTGTGATATTACCTATGGATGGAAACTTTTGTTTTTGTTTTGTTTAAAGTTGTTTGTTTGTTCTTGATGTTTTGTTTAGTCAATCTTGTTTGATAGTTGTGTTGTTTACGTTTGTAACTTATCTATATACTACTAGGCATACCTACATACTACTTAATTGACATACCTACGCTTTACACTACATAGACTAAGTACCTACATAATGCTTATTGTAGCATTCTTCTTCTTCTATAAAAACTATTAAAACATCTTGCTTTTCATAATATTCTTACAATTTCAACCCTTACAAAACATAAAACTGTATTAAATAAATTAGCTATTCACTCATAAAAGTACGCAATTATCCATTGTAACATCAGAGAGGGGCTTATTTTGAAAACTTTCGATATAATGAGAGAGTTCCCCAAAGCCCGCGCCGGCCAAATGTCCAACACCTCGGGGTAGTTATTAAACACACGGGGAGGCGAGCGTTTCCACAAGAAATTAATTATCGCGAATTATTCGCAATGGCAAACCCGAAAAATTGACAATGTCGCCACCGCAAGACCACACAATGGTTTGACAGCTGTCATCTGGAACTTAATTAGAATTTAGCTCAAGGCTGTCAGCGGTTTTTGTTTGAATGTTAGTGTTTTTGTCAATGTTTGACTTCTTTGTCTTAGAAGAAGCTTGCTCTCTTGCTTTGAGTCTACTTATCTAACTGTTTAACAAATTATCTATATAAAACATTTCAATGTAAGCATTTCCCAATTGTTTAAAATGCGTAGTTCTGGTAGGATTTCAATTATCTGGACAAAAATACTCCAAGAGTCTGCATACCAAACTTAATCAAATCATTATGTCTGTAGGCACTTGAAAACGTAGGAATCAAACAAAACACACATTTGCACTTACAAGTCACGATACATAAAACATAAGTTTGGAGAAAAGCACAAAATACTTAGACCAAATCAGGAACATTCAGTATATTATCTATATTTAGTATCTTGAAGAGGCGCATATTCAATACTGTTACTTTAAAATATAGCTCAATATTACAACGATATCAACACAAAGAAAGGACCCAACTAGCCAAACATCTCCAAACTTACATTTCACATCTTCATTCCAACATTCAAACAAGATATCAAACGTATTTTCCTTAACAGCGATGTCCCTCTAATTCTCTACTTCCTTACAATGTTAGGTAACATTATATTCCTCTCCCCTTTCTATTCTCCCTTTAGGAGGAAAACCCGAAATCCGTTCCCCGTACTTTTGCAAGATAAACATAGTAAGATGCGTCCGTATGAGGGAGGTGGAATATATTAATAGCAACCTCCTTCCTATATGTTTTCACTGTATTGTGTTTTAGTAAGACCTTGTGGGAATAGGTCTGTTTTACTGCGTATTGCAATGTTTTGGGGAAAATTTTGTTTTTTGGGAACCAAATCTAGTTGTGTTTCAAGATTTGTTGTAAGATGATTTGCTATACCTTAAAGGATACTTTTGTTGTCCATTGAGATTTTCTGTAAAATGTTTTTGTAAAGCAAACTTTGCACATCTTCCTAAGAAAAGGATTTTATACAATATTTTTTACATAAAAGCAAACTTTGCACTTAAAAGGCCTTTTCAATGAAAACATAAAGTAAACAGGTGGTATTAACAATACCAACAATAACGTATAAACTTAGTGCAACGAATCCAAACTCGCTGACATCGAGCCTACACAAATAGCAGCAAAAAACGAACAAAACGATGCGCCCGCGCAAATCTGACACAAGGAACGTATCCACTACAAACGAGCTATTCAAACATGGAACACAAACGTCACGTATAACTGCTCACTTAACCCTACAATAGCCATAAAGAATTACAATTAATCGCCGCGACGAGAAATGCCACCGCGCCGGTAAAAAAACGTCAAAATATTGTCGGTGGATGCGACACGGTACCCCCACCGGCGGCTACCGGGTAGCCAATAGGGAGGCGCGGTCGAGGCCCGCTACCGCTTTTTAGCCAATGGCGTTCCCTGGGGCGGAGCCTCGAGCTACGCACGGTGTTTCGCCCCCAGCTAAAACCTTTTCGCCTGCAGTCGTTTACAGATAAGCCCGCGGGATGGTCGATTATTATTACATTTCATACGCGTGATTCTGTGATCTACGCGCGTCGCCTCGGGCGGTTACCGAATCAATAGCGATGTACAAAGCGAAGTGCGATACTAGAATTAGTTTCGGAGATATGATAGAACTGGCGTTGTTGTGATATGGTAGAGACATATTGTGCGTTCTGTGATATGTTTGCCTTAGTATAGATATAGCGTGCGGTATGAACCTATATATGCAGTGCCATCGTGAGGTATGGATGTATCTATCTTATATGCTTGTGTTCCTGTAGCGAGATGAAGCCGGCCTTGTTACAGCTTGTGATGGATGCCACCAATGGTTGCTCTGGCTTTATAAGTTGGTGCATATTAGGGCTTTCAATACCGGTATTACGGGATCCCGTAATACCGTGATCACGGATATATTTTGGTATTTTTTCAATACCGGTATTGACGAGCCAATACCGTGATTACGGTATTACAATCTTTTTATAATTTTAATTATTGTGGTTTGTTGTAATAAGTAGCAGGAAGTTGTATTAAATAAGATAAATAACTAGGTACTCGTAAGATGTCATCATCATCCTCCGAGCCTTTTTCCGCCAATCTACTTGGCAACGCTGCAGGGACTCCAGACAGAACAGACCATATATCAATCGAGTCAAAGGCCTTCTCATAGTCCACAAATGCTAGACACATCGGCTGATTATACTCTTCGGTCTTCTGTATAATCTGCCGCACTGTGTGGATGTGGTATATGGTGCCGTATCCGCTCCGAAACCCAGCCTGCTCCAGTGGTTGGAATTCGTCGAGTATTCGCGCAAGTCGGTTCGTGATCACTCTTGAGAACAGCTTATATACGTGGCTTAGGAGGGAAATGGGTCGATAGTTCTTCAGCTGGGTTTTGTCTCCCTTTTTGAAGAACAGGACGACAACACTCCTACTCCACGCCTCTGGAGTTCTCCCTTCAAACAGGACGGCGTTAAAAAGCTTCTGGAGCTCGCCCAGTAGCTCTAGAATCCTCATTTCCGGGATCATCCTCATTTCAGGTCGAGATGCATGCGATGCGTATAACCGGCCATAGAAGTTTTCCACTTCCGAAAGGACTGCCGGCACCGAAGAAATGACTTCTCCACTTGTTGTGGTCAGCTTCGTCAAGTGGCTTCTTCCAAGAGATTGTACGAACACCTTTGACCCCCGATTCAGCTCAATTGCTCTTTCAATGTCAAGAGTATTGGAGCACCGTAGGTCGTGTCGTACGTGCTTGTTGATCTCTTGATTTAGAGCCCGCTTAGCTGACGAAGTGACAGGCGGGTTTTCACGTCGTTTCTTCATAAGCCCTAATGTCTCTTCCGAAAGCTTTGATTTCTTGCCCTTACGCTGCTTGTGACAGAATATCGACCCTTCCTCCCTGAGGATCTGAACCACATATTCGTGGTTCTGGTGTCGTTTCCAACATCTGTTGTGGTTTCCACGGCGGCAAATTTGACTGGAAAGTTTCAGATCCTGAAATGGTTTGGAGCAGTGTTGGTCGGAGCCTTCATCAGACGAAAACGTTCGGCCTTGAAGTTGATATTCAGAGAGCCTCGGACAAGTCGATGATCGCTACCGGTATTAAACCTATTGATCACGGAGACGTCATGATGAAGTCAATCTCATTTTTAGTCATAGTGTCGGAACTATGATTGGACGCTTTTTAAACTAAAGCATTGTGTTTTAAAAGTTTTATTCGATCTAAAATTAAACCCCGATTTCAAATTAGACGAATTCGATTTGACAACATAAAAAAATATTTTAACAGCCTTTCTGTAGTCAAAGTAACTGTATTAAAAATTTGAAAACGGGATGCCAATTTACTAAAAGCGGATATTGCGCTAAAATTTATGTTGACGAAGTTAGATGGTCAAGCTTGCAAGCAATGACTTAAGTCAAAATCTTGCAAAAGCACTTCGAAGACGCATAAAGGAGCTATCTGGAATATTGCAATATTAGCATGGCCGACAATACCGTGATCACGTGATCACGGTATTGAAATTTTTAATACCGGTATTGATACCGGAATTGAAAAAATCCGGTATTTGAAAGCCCTAGTGCATATAGATTTTAAGTATTAATGACATAACTTTTGTATGCTTTTAAGATATCAATAAGTGAATACATTTTTGTTACATTTGCCATCTTAATCAGTTCTCTTAATTTTATACTATCACTAGCTTTTGCCCGCAACTTCGTTCGCGTGGAATAGTGACTACCAGCAGATTTTTGATTTGACCAATAGATGGCGCTATATGTCCGGAATAATTTTATTTTTATTTTTTTTGTAATAAAAACTATCCTATGTCCTTTCTCAAGTTTCAAACTATGTCTGTACCAAATTTCACACAAATCGGTTCAGTAGTTTAGGCGTGAAGAAAAGACAGACAGACAGACAGAAAGACAGACAGACAGACAGAGTTACTTTCGCATTTATAATATTAGTTTGGATAATTATTTATTTTCCCATTTGAGGTTAATCACTTATTTGTTATCTTATTTCTTGACTTACTGTAGACATATTGCATATTTAATTAAAACCAATATTTAATTAAAGTTCAGAAAACCAGTGTTGCCTCAAGAGGGTTAGAAAAATAAAACCTATTAGAATCATTACAATCAAAATAATTACAGTTATAAAACTAGACAAAAAACTAGGCAAATAAGCAATTCAGAAACAACTATAATTTGCATTAACTATATAAATACACAATCGATCCAAAGACACGAGTTACACAGAAACCATTAATTACAAAGAGAAACAGTTACAAGAAACATTTTAAAATAACTAAAATTTATATTCGACGACAAACCACAATTAAATAAACAAAAAAAAAATAGAAATAAAAAACGAAACTTTGTAAGAGCAAAGCGGCCGTTGCTACATTTAAAGCATTCCTTCAAAGGATATAATTAAATAGCCCGTATTCTTCTCTAAGTTATACTTTAAACTTATAATTGGCGGTCCTCGACAAAAATTACACGCAAGACATCCTTTTGTGGCTCGTCTATGGAAACTGGTTTGTTTTTATACTTTTTTCAAATAAAAAAAATAAGGATGGGTCGTTTAGAAAATTTTATGAAAAATATTAACCTACGAGTATAAAAACTTTTAGATAAATGTGAAAAGGGTGTCCTAAAAGAGTGATTTTGTGGTTACGCCGCTTTTGTATTAAACGCAAAATAAATATTTCCTTAAAATTCAACTTCTAAACATTCATAAGAATAAACATTAAACCTAACATAAAACTTAACTTTTTATCCCTACCGATTTACATATTATACAAAAATAAGTTAAATGTATTAATAAATTAGGTACGGATTGACGAACTCATTTAAAATACTGTTTTTTGTTCACCCGTCGGTTAAAGTAGCAAAATATATGTATTTTTGATCTGCCTTTAATCTTTTGTATAAAATAAACCTTTTCCTTGACTTAAGAAAGCAACTATGTCGTCTAAATACTCGAGATTTTTTCATAACTATTGCTTTATTATTGCTATATAATAAATATCGCTAATTTCAAATCGCACTCATCATCATCATCAGCCTATCGCAGTCCACTGCTGGACATAGGCCTCTCCAAGTGCACGCCACTGAGATCGATTTTCGGCTTCTCGCATCCAGCTCCTGCCAGCCGTCTTGCGCAAGTCAAATCGCACTATGATTAATTAAATAATAGATATATCAAACTTACTTAGTTATCCACCATTAAATAGTCAACACAACATTTTTATAATAATTCACACATACCATTTATATCTGTCAGTATATTTATGCTGAGTCCATGCTGAAAACAATTACTATGCTTCGGAACATTGCGAATTTCGTAATGCTATGAACTGTTTAATGTTATATTTTGTTTTACCTAAGTATATAGAAATCATACTTAGGTAAAACAAATATAATTTGTTTAAGAACCTATCTGCAAAATTGAAAAAAAAAATACTATCTCACTGAAAAATAACTTATGTCGCTTTACTTTCTTCTTTTCACGCACTTTTTATTTTAGTTAAATCTAGGAAGGTAAGTCAGCTTTATAAGACCGTTTTTAAATCCTAAGACTTCGGAACTATAATATGTTATTATACTAACTCATTTTTCCATTTTATATGAACTTCTACGAACTACTAATCACATATTATCAAACAATGATTCACCGATTCAGCCGCAGACCATTCCGACATTCCGTGAGATCGGATGGTTGTGTTCTGTCTCGGCCGACGGACTTCCAGACAGTCTGGAACGCCTCGGTAGGCGCTTACCAGTCAATACGAGACTATGAAGTTTTGTTTCAACGGACCGAGTCCCAGATTTATTCTTGTTCCCAATGTTTACTGTTTATTAGCACCTGCTTGATTAATAGCCGATTTGCAATTGTCAGGTAACTTTTATTGTGAAGAATATTTTACATGAAGTTTGACGTTTTGATAGATTCTATACAGACTATGTCAAACTGCTATAATTATTGCTCAAATAAAAGTTAACTCATATTAGAAAAATCGGCCCAAAACAATAGTACTGTTTTAATGGCGGTATATTTTTTGTAAAGTCTATAGGAAGGAATAAAGTACCTGTAGTGCGGAAAGGGGGTTATGAAGGCCCCTTATAAAGAGACCCTTAAAACATTATTTTGAAATCGTTATATCGGTTTAATCGTTATAGGACGTCCTCAGGCACGGTGGAGTGATGACTTGCGCAAGACGGCTGGCAGGAGCTGGATGCGAGTAGCCGAAAATCTATCTCAGTGGCGTGCACTTGGAGAGGCCTATGTCCAGCAGTGGACTGCGATAGGCTGATGATGATGATGATGATATCGGTTTCAGACTTTGAAAAAAAATGGCGATGTAAAATACTTTTATAGCACATTGTATATTGGAGTATACTGTCACAATTTAAAATCACGACAATACCGAAAATATATCTTCTCAAAGTACTGGAGATTTCGTCAACCCCAAAAGGCTTTCTCAAAAAATACCCTAACTCCATTATCTTATTCAGATTAAAGTAATAACGAAATTAATTTCCACATAAACAAAAGGGAATTAAAATCAAAAAGGAAAATAATTCAAAACGAAATGGAAGGCATTATATTTTTACGGCGGTGTTCGCGATCCCATTAAGACGCTGTCATCGCTCGTTGATAAGATTTAAATTAGCCCCACAATAAAGCTCCTGTCAAATCCGCCATTAATTTCGAATTTTGAATTTGGAACAGAAGCGGTGTTTGATCACACCACTGGCTGGTAAAGCCTCTATGGTTGGAGTTATAATGGAAGAGGTTTAAATGAATTGCTTTTGTCAAAAATGAAATATTAACGTCAAAAAGGTGCCTATTGTTTATTGCCTATGTGAAGTAAACCCTTCATACTATGGGACAAACACTTAGTTTAATTATGATACAATTTGACTCTACATATTTTGAGTCCTACCAGAGCTTTCACTAGTTTCATATGCGATACTTATTTAATCAATACTTCTTATTAGTTTAAGTACTACCTCAGTAGGCACTGCCACTATCCAAAAATGTGTCCAATCCTTTTCAAAAGTGCCCAATGCGGTCCACAGTGCGCTCACGTCAGAAAAGGTCCCTGAATGTAATTTCAAACTAATTAATTTTGCTCCGCCTGTCTGCCTTTGAATAACACTATTTGGACTTCAATTGTCTGCATGCCAAATAATAAAATAATAGCGATTTTGATGAAACACCACACACGAACCGCGAAGGTTTTTATACAATCAGAATACTGTCACTCACTACTGGTACTCAGCTACATCCGGTTAGACTGGAAGCCGACCCCAACATAGTTTGGGAAAAAGGCTCGGAGGATGAGAATGCACGACCATAAAGTTTTTAGTTATTAATGCCACTGAAATGGCAATAATAAATCAGATTTTTTATCAAATGCAATTGAGGTTTTTTTGGGTGTCAAATGTTTATCGGAACGATAATATCTGCCGGCTTTAATTTTAGACTAGTATTTTTTTAAATATTCTAGATTCAATGCACTCATTTCCGTTCTTCTACAAGTGCTTCAAAAAGTTGAATGTAATTTTATCCTCTACAAAAAAAGGAACGTCGAAGTGAAACAATGTATCATGCGGTTACAGCTTACGTCACATCGTATAATAGATATTGTCAAAAAGATTTAACGACATGTCACTCGGGCCCCGCCCACCGGCCGACCATAATCTATATCGGACAACTCGATATCCGACTAATTGGCTATTTCGAAATTCGTTTTTCAATAATCATTGCCGATATTATATTTTAATAGGCAATAAGAGCAAGGATAAAACCGTCGATTCTTTTTTTAAATAGTGTACCATCGACTAAATGAGCCAGTCGTTGTTTTTCAATTTTTTTGATTTACTACCTATGGATTGTGGACGGCAATTAATGAAGTATTGAGTAGTGTCGCGAGGAATATGCTCCTTTTATTTTAAGTTTTTAATGGGCATCTATAAACATAACTCTTGTTGTTTGCGCTCCTTTATAATTCAAACGGTTACCGCTCGAAGTTCCGAAGTGATCGTTCTTTTTTTAAGCCTGGCACGTTTGATTTGAAAATTCAAAGTTAGAATGTTCTCATTCGCTATTCAAACAATAATAACTTTCTATGATACATCAACAAGGCATTGTATGAAGGTGCTAGTAATTTTTCACCGTCTAGTTTTTGTAATAGCACATTTATAACAGCAAATACGTAGCTATTGTGTGTCTGATGTAGAGGTCAGGCGGCGCACGGCCATCGCTTTTCTAAGCCATAACCGGAATTTATACCCGACATTATTCATGCGATGCTGTTCGGTTGTTTTCCTCTAATTAGAATCCATTCAAGCGTACCCCATTAAAACTCGTCTAAATTAAAATTCGAATAACTTACTAACTAGACGTATAAATCACAACCGTACATAAAGACAATAAAATATATTGTCCAGCCGGCCGAGGATACGACGCAACAATAATTAATACAACAATACACTCACCGCAGTAATTAAAATAAACTAATTTCTAAACGTGAATGGCTTGGCTTTTATGAATGAATATTCTATGGCTTTTTTTAATGCTGGCAACATTTCTCATTCTTCGTCTCGCGCACTGACAGTTCGGTTGACGGCGTTCTTTTTTTGAAGCGCGACCTCTCGCAGCGGGGTGCAAGCGCATCCGTTGCGCGCTCGAATTATCTCATTTTAATTTAGGAATCGGCACTTTTAATGGCGTTATTGAGCTAATAATTCATTTTAAATCGGAATCAATTACGTGGATGGTTTTGGTATAATTTGGTGCGTTATTACCTACTGCTTTCCAGTAATCCCTTTGTTTCTTTCTCACGCTAAGCAAGGGTTGACTCCCACGAATTAGGTAGTCTGCTAAGGATTTTTATTTGCGGGAACATCGGATCGGGATGAGCAAATCGGTGTTCATAATTACAACGTTGGAGTATTTGGGCGATGGCGGCCGCGTGCACAGTAGCAATAACGTGCAATTTAAATGTTTCACATTTCGAACTGATTCTTTTTTTGAATGCGAATCCGTTGCGTGTGAGCACGCAGCAGAAATATTTGGTTATTGCTGGCTGGAAATGATTGTGTTGGGTATTTGTTTTTTTAACTATTGCAACACTCATTCAGGGCGTCAGTTAAAAAAGAGACTTCAAGCTAAAAACAAAGAGACTTTAATTATCTTTTTTCATTATCAGAATCTAATTCTTATAAGATACCAAGTTTATCATAAAAAGCTTATTCGAAAATACTTGGAGCTTTCAAGAAAATCTCAACCAAACAGCATTCTTGCCATCGAATCATGCGCAGAACGTTCTCTCGGTTACCGAAATGATTTCATAATTACAACAATTTGCATACTTTGCAGATAAATTAATCGTTACTAGCTTTCTGTATGGGGGCGTGTTATAGCGCATTCTAAAGCATTATGTCATCATAAAATAGCCAAATAGATTTCATACTAAACTATAAGTTATGTATGATAATTTAGTAGGTATATAGCTAATAGAGGAGATCATTAAAAGCCTAGTAAAAACACATACCTATGAAAGAATTTTCAGCACTTTTTGCTATTTTGTTATTCTTGTTCAATGGTGACAAAGCATTGATATACATGTAATTGTGTGTCAATTTGAAAGCAGGTATAGTGATCCTAGAGCAATTGTTTACAATACACATATAATTAGGCACTAGAAAGTTTAAAAAATAAGAAACACTCCAAATAAGAGAACCCGTAGGGAAAACCTTATAAACAAAAATACGCATTACCAATAAAACCTACTTTCAAACAATAAACCTGGCAACACCGAAACAGATTATTAAAAACCGACCACAAACACCGGAGACCACTGTTCTGGCCATCACGTACACACAAATAATAGTAGCCTTTTGTTTTGAAGAAGAAATGACAGCTTTCTTCGAGGCTGATGTGGATTCGAATTTAGATTTGGAAGTCTGGTGATGGCTGGTGAGATTCAAGCCGTTGGAAGTTGTAGGTATAATTGTCTATTTAATTACTTACTTTTCAGAAAAGGATAAAACCTCAATATCCCTTTTGAGGAACATTTAATTTTAATAATCATTTTGTGAGTTTCTGGGTTATAAGAAATCACCTTGGAATTTGTCAAAAATACAAAAATAAAGATTTTTAATGATTGAGAATGCATTTCTATGTGTGAAAACTCTAGTACAAGATGTATTTTGTATTGTATAGTCGATCTAATAAAGCATAAAACCTCTTTTGCCCAATCAACACTTATGACAGTTGACAGGTGGTGCTTACGTCAAAAATCCTGTAGGTATTTCACTTGACATTTACTCACCAAGCAGGTTAATATATTAGCTAAAAATTGTCTGTCATCGCTGTGTAGTAATTAATATAAATAATGAGTGTGCCTCTAAGCTATAAGTCTGAAGCTTAGCCTTGTAGCCTATTACAAGCGATGATGGGCTGTAAATATCATATTTTTATAGCTTTATTTTATTTTAAACTCATTCTAATTTGCTCTTGTGATAGTTTTGACGTGTAATTAGATTCTTATTGGTAGGTCGTTGCAGAAAAATTAAATGGTTTATTGAATATACATAGATCCGCATAATAGTATGTATTTAGTACCTACTTTAATAAGTTTTATAAAATATGGCTTATACCAATTTTATGTATTTGGTCGATATTGTTTAGGTATATAAAATAATATACTTGAGTAAAACAATAAATTACAAGACAGATTGTCTTTTGAAAGAGAGTTTTAGCATATTTTTTACTTCAAGATAACATTTTACAACATCTATTAAAAGTTTTATAACTATCAAATTGTTCAATAAATCAATAAAGAAAATAGTTTGACGATACGCTTCTTAAAGACTTTAAAGCACTTTCATAAACTTCGAAACAAAACTTTATAATTAGTTTATTTTATAGCTTTTAGTGTTTGCAATCTTTTGCAAACTATTTAAACTTTTTGACATTCGCACCGGAAGACATGACACATAATTTTTGCTTTAAATTTAGTTTTCTAGACTAAAATAAAAGTGTTCTTAGATACTTTATTGAATAAAATTAAATGACCATTTAAAAGCTGCAAATAATAACTAGTAATTCATCTTATTACCAAAAATCTACAATAAAGAAAAAAACACGTTTCTTAACTGCCAGTTCGTGAGCATCAATGTTGCCAGTTCAAAAAAACATAATTCCCAGTGTTACGCAGTGCGCTGCAACCGGGCATCGGTCACGACCTGACCCGATCTATCAGTTTCATTACTTTATTAATGGCTACTAACGAGCTACCTTCTTTAATAATTGCCTTTTTAGGGTTCCGTAGCCAAAATGGCAAAAACGGAACCCTTATAGTTTCGTCATGTCCGTCTGTCCGTCTGTCCGTCTGTCACAGCCGATTTACTCGGAAACTATAAGTACTACAGTGATGAAATTTGATGGGAATATGTGTTGTATGAACCGCTACAAAAATATGACACTAAATAGTAAAAAAAAGAATTGGGGGTGGGGCCCCCCATACATGTAACTGAGGGATGAAATTTTTTTTTTCGATGTACATACCCGTGTGGGGTATCAATGGAAAGGTCTTTTAAAATGATATAAAGTTTTCTAAAAAACATTTTTCTTAAAGTGAACGGTTTTTGAGATATCAGCTCTCAAAGTCGTAAAAAGTATGTCCCCCCCCCCTCTATTTTTATAACTACGGGGTATAAAATTCTAAAAAAAATAGAGGTGATGCATGCTAATTAACTCTTTCAACGATTTTTGGTTTGATCAAAGTATCTCTTATAGTTTTTGAGATAGGTTGATTTAACTGTAATTTACGGAACCCTTCGTGCACGAGTCCGACTCGCACTTGGCCGGTTTTTAAAATTATGTTACTGGCATGAAAAGTGAACTATTGTGAATATGAAAAAAATATATATGTCTAAGGGTGAGTTGCACAATTTAACGAGAACGATAACCAACCCATAACTAGCCGTACTTGCCACCCATTAGGCAAATTGACGATTTGACAACTGACAATGATTCGGTTACCCACTGTAAAAGTTTCTGAAACACCTACTGAAACAAACTTTCTTAAAGCAGGATATAAGTCATTTTGATGGCATTGAGATAAGATTACCTTTAAGTAAGTACCTATAAAAGTTTCAGTCTTATTAAGATAACTAAATAATAACTAACTATTACTTAGCTAATTAAAAACATACTTATATGAGTTAGAGCTTGCTCGTAAGCCATTTTGCCATACCGATATTGGCACTGGGCATTCAAACAAAGCCTAGTTATTATTTATACCCCTCCGTTAATAACAGATACGACTAGCAACCAACCACCATTTCACTAGACGCATGATTGATTTTATCCTCAAAGACGCAACCTATTTCCATTCATTAACGAAAAACATTAATCAGCATACAACCTTTCTAAACACCAATTAACCACTCCAATATTCCCCGATATGGGAAACGCCTACTTAAAATCATTGCCAGTGTAAAAAATGTTATTACCGTGTTACGCCGGGCGCGCGCGTGCCCGAGTCACGACCCGAACTGAACCAACTGATTTTATTACTTTACACGAAGCGCGGGTATCAAGTAATTGAAGGTTAACGAACAAGTTTTTGAATTACGAACACTTGCGGTGTTTGAGGTTTGAATTTTTTTAAAATTCGGATTTGGTGTCTTTGGAAGTTTAGGAACGCCTTTTTTCCTATGTATGAGACAATATAAAGCAATGCGAGTTTCAAGTTTAGAATTGCTTATTAAAATAAAAAATAATTTTATTTATTCTCCGTTCAGTATCTTATAATATAAAAATGAATCGCAAAATGTGTTGGTAAGCGCATAACTCAACAACGGCAACGCCTGGACCAATTTGGCTAATTCTTTTTTTGTTGTGTTTGTTATTGTCAGGAGAAGGTTCTTATGAAAAAAAAATAGATTAAAGTATAGAAGTCAGTTGACGGGAGCGAAGCCGCGGGCAAAAGCTAGTAGGTAAAAAATGAGGGAGAAACGGTTATACAACATAAGTCGGTTCCCCCCATATAGTATTCTTCTCTTTCAGTGCTCTGGAATTTTATAAAATTACTTTTAAAAAAAATTGGTACGAAGCACGTTTTTTCATGTCACTGCCTGAATGTTATCAACTTTTGTGACATACAACTTTATATTTGGCATACTTAATTAAGATGATATCTTTTATGAAATTCATGATGACTTTACAATTTTACTTACTTCATTCAACAAATATCACGATTTATAAGTATTAGTATGCTAATGCTCATTTGCATTATCTGCATTATCGTTACACTATCAAATTAAGGTCCTGCGTGACGGAGCATCTTTTCAAAAATTGTGTTTATATGATATGTGATTAGTATCAAAGTCGTTACTCTCAAATTGAGAGTGACAAATATTATGCTGAAAACTGCATGTTCAGCTAAATCTACATAGCATACACACTGAGAAACTTCTTTTTTGATGTCGGTAAAAAAATAATAAATATACCTTTAGGTACATATAGGTGAAAACTGAAGTATGGAGCAACCTTTACGTGAAAATGCAGCGCCTGATGCCATCAGTACCAAGTACTTACAAGGTACTGATAGCTACATGGACTGAATGAAAATATCGTATGACGTACTTTAGATTTATATTTAGCAGAAAACTGCGATAAGCAGAAGATATAGATATTTGAAGAATTGAGGACAGACCTTATCATATCAAAGAATGATGATTTTTTAATCCTTGATGATGGCTCACCGTGACGTCAATGAATATGTAAACCGGATTCGCATCATCATTGATAAATTGATGACGATTAAATACGGTTATGTCCCTGTCATATTTATTTCTGACCAAGTCAGAAAATGGGCCTCAATGGAACCGTTTTTGACCGAATGTTTACTTTGAAAATTGAACGTGAAAATGCATAGGAAATAGTTGTTTTTAGAAAACTGACGTTTATGTTGTCGGTGTACTTGGTACTTAAGCTAGTTAAGTCAGCCTTTTGTATTACAATACTAGCCATTTTGTTCAAAAAACTATAACGGGTGAAGTAGTAGGTATGCTAATGATATATATATTTCTTTGAATGTAAAGCTTTGTTTTGGCGCAAAAGGATGCCTGTATCTATCCACACATTGAGCGCACGCGGTGATTAACGCTTAATTTTTTTTCTGTGGGAGAGAAAGCCTGAGCCCAGCAGAAGAACGATAAAAAAGGCTGATGATGTCAAGACGATAAAAGTCCTAAAAAAACTATGATATCATATGACCTTGATATCTTATGATTTATGGGAAAAAGCAATTACAGGTCAAAACAGGTACACAACTGACTTACTACTTACTAGATTACTTACTAATCTAATCACAAATGGATAATAATACAATTTCAATTCAGCTGTTATCGTGAAAGATAAACAAGATACTATATATAATTTAACGTCACGTTTCCGTTGGATTGTAGTAAACTTGATTTGGCTTCCACCATGGCAGGATCTAAGTTCGAAGGTGACATCCAAGATGTTACTCAGCGGCAGTTAGAATACATCAACACTGTGATTGAACAGGAAGGATTCAAAAACAGCAAAGTGAAGATTGAGCCTGTTGGAGCAGCCGGAGACAACTATGTGGCAAATGTAAAGAGAATCATCGTCGAAGGAGATGGTGGCAACTTGTCTATCATCGCCAAAATAGCACCATCATCGGAACAGATACGGAACAACTTCCAAAGCCCAGTTGTGTTCCTCAACGAGATTTGTATGTACACAAAAATCTTGCCAAAATTCCTGCAACTACAGAAGCAAGCCGGTGTGCCAGAGGATGAACAGATTAAATTCCCGAAGTATTATGGATCACTTAGTGAAGCACCCAATGAAATCATTCTGCTGGAAGATCTGAAGGTGGCAGGATATAACATGCTGGACCGATTTATTCCTCTGACTGATTATGTCGTGAGAGGTGTGCTTAAAAGTTTAGCAACATGGCACTCCCTGTCCTATGTGTTGAAAGCCAAAGAACCCGGCACCTTCAATCACTTCAGAGACTCCTTGGTCGATTATTGGGTACATTTCTATGAATTAAAAGATAATCCTGTAGTCGACGTCCTCCGTCAAGTCGAAACTATTGCCATTGGTATCCTAAGTGATTATCCACAGTACCAGAGTATTATTAAAGACAAAGTAAATGCTTTTATGGAAAGAACCGTTAAAATGAAGAAAATTGAAGATGGGAACAGATTTTCAGTTATTCAACATGGCGATGCTTGGACTAATAATATTATGTTCCAGTTTAGAGAGGTAAGTGTCATTAAATTTTATATTCAAATCAATATTTGTAGGGGTAAAGACTCATTAGTCACTTTTAATTCAATAGCAAAATATTTAGTCATTCGTGTTCCACTGTCCTTACTAATCACATACATTTTTTATTTCAGGACGGCACATTAAAAGAGTCAATGTTGATAGACTACCAAATAGCAAGGAATGCGAGCCCAGTGAGTGATATCCTGTACTTCATCTTCAACTGTACTCACCACGAAGCTAGGAACGAGTATTTCAACGAATGGCTGGATCACTACCACTCGGAATTGGACAAATCTTTAGCTAACTTCGGTATAAAGGCTAACTATGTTTATCCTAGAGATCGGTTGGATGCTGACTTAAAGAGGTATGGTAAACTAAGTGTGGGTAACGTTATTGTGACAAATATCATGACGTCATTGAAACCGGAGTTAGCCAGTAAAGTTAAAGATCAGATGGATTCGTCAGATCTGAGTAACTTACTCACGGAAGAGGATATGGATGCTGGAACTCTGTCTGCTCTTAGGAAGAGGCTGGTTGGTCTTGTCGATAGCTTTAATAGATTTGGTCTAGTGTAATCGCTGTTGTTATTTTTTAATGTTACTTTATTAAGTACTTTTGGAACTTGTTGTTTTTTGTGAGTTGTCCGTACTGCCTAACTTATGTATAACTTTTATTATACAAATAAATACAAAGTTATTTTACCGCCTTAAAAGTGTTTATATTATTTGCCTACCAGGCTTTTTACTTCAAAATCTTCTTTAGTTTAATAAGTTGGTGGTTATGATCATAACAACCTAGTAAATTAAGAAGTGAATGTTATTTCACAAATTCATAGCAATTTTTACATTTACAAACCTATTTGAAAGTTTTTTATATGATCAATCGAAAGGTTTTGATAACATCAGCCACGAACAGATTTCCATGGCCACGATACTACAAATATTCCATAAAACGTCAAAAAACATAGTAATTAAAGGGTATGATTTAAGCTGTCACCAATTTAATTCATTTTGTGTTTCTTAAATAATAGGGTTTACCCTCAAAATAGTAGATTTGTCACCAAAATGTATCACCAATCAATATAAAATCAATTCCACAATAAATTACCGAAAATCACGGAGATATGGGGTCAAGTACCAAATGAATGGTTTTGTATGTATTATAATAGGTTTGTCCTAAAAGTATTTAAGCAAACTAATTTAAAGAGATCACCAATAAATCATATATTATATCACTAGAACATTTCATGAAGGTCTAAAAATGTATGGTGGTCGTCATCATCCTTTCAACCAAAAGAGTCTACTACTTAACTGGCCATGTGCCTCCCCCAAGGGTCTTAATTTCCACAGGTAGTATAAATATATTTTAATTAAATTTCTAGCTGAATAGTAAATAAAACAATTAAAGTCAAAATAATCAATATTCATTGTTAAAAATAACAATCACTGAATAATCAGCGCAGGTTTGGATTTTGAAGGGCGCCCCCTTTTCATTTTCTGGTCGATAAGTAAATTTTCTGGTGGGGGGTTGGCCAGCTTTAAGCGTATGACTAATCCGATAATATGCTTGCACATATAATTTTTGTAAAACGCAGGGCAGTTGCATTTTCATGTATCCAAACAATATTGTGCGGTTGACCCACTCTTCATTTGCTGAACTATTGAACTTTGTAGTCATCAAAATCACTCTCCCTTCCCTTCCTCTTCCCTTTGAACATATTTTCATTAAAATTATAAACTGATGTATTAAATTGGTAACGAATACATTATTTTAATAACTGAACGAAATAAAATGTAACTACTGTATTGGTGACAAAATAACAAATAAAAAGGAGTCGCAGTCTGGGATCGATTAATCGATTTATTTGGTGACAGATCTACCATTTTGAGCACCAAGCTATTATTTCAGTAATAAAACTATTATTATAAGGACGAAGTTTATATTCATGTAATGCACTACAATTTTATTGGTAATCCATCTCATATTTTACACATTATATTAACAATAATTTGGTAATTCATACCTGGGTACACTCTTTGTTTATCTGAGAACGAAAATATTTCGTGGCGATAGATCTATTTATTAGGTGATACAACTTGATGACAGATATAAATTTTGGTGACAAAAAATATAGTTCCCGTAATTAAATCTGAATGCACTCATCAGTGAGATAAAGTGGATGAGACTATATGACTAGACTATGTTCAGGATCAGTTGCTGCAATAATTCGTTTTTTTTTTTGGAAATTTTAGGACAGTTATTACCTTGGGTGTACTACAGGGCACGATAGTGGGTTCATTCTTATTTAAAAATATTGTTGGTTACTTTCATTGATGTAATAAAATAGCTATATCAAATATTGTTCCTAAGATAGGTTTATATTTCCTGAGCAAAAGAAAAGGAAGTTCGAATATCTCCCGAATATCTTGTGGATCTCGGGGCTAAGTACCTAATAGCCGCACGGGTCGATCGAACATGAACTTAACCAACACTTGATGCGGGTTCCATTCCACGTGATGACTGTCATTTGAAAATTTCGGACAGTCGTTACTAGTTGTCTTACCTAGGGATTATCGTATTGCCCAGGAAACTGGGTTGAGGAGGTCAAATAGCCAGTCGCCACTACACTGGTACACTGGTACCTACTCAACTGCATCAGGTTATACTGGAAGCCGGCCCCAAATATGTACATGGAAAGATGAGCCTGAACTGTACCTACTTTGCTACAGATAACAAGACAACGGTAGGTATATCATTTGGCATCTGATAATTTTATGAAATTCATGATGAGTATACATTTTTTCTTCATTCATAATTATCATGATAAGTATGTTAATGCTCATTAAATTACATAATCCATATCGTTGCAAATATCTAAGTCTTGCGTGACATAGCTTTTAATTCAAGTTTTTACTTGAAACTGTTTCAAAATTTCATCACATTTTGTAATTGGTTAAACCAATTAAATTATTATTCACTTAAGATATAGTTTTGAACCTTAATAGTACCTCGACATGACATTCAATTCTAAATACCATGGTCGTTTATATCCTTATTTGTAAAACAACAGCAGTTGAAACAGTGGGAAATAATTTTCACATCTATTAATTAAAGGGGCCTTAACTACATAAAGCCTTTTTAACCAGGATAAAACATAACCAAACACATAAACAACCCATTCTAACAAATATAACCTCTTCCGTAGTTAACAAAGGACACTGACACGCCACATAATTGTTTCGGAGCTCATAACTCAACGTCAGAATAAACTAAAACAAATCCAACCGCAGCTTCCTTCATTAGCAACTTGTTAGTTCGGACCTCCTTACCAAATTACTTACGTACTGGCTGAACAGAAAACATAGCAGTTCAAATATGGAATACTCTGGAAAGAAATAAAACATTAAAGGAAGAAAGTTCGCTTCAAAAAGTTATGTTGGTATCAATTTTAGTCTATGAAAATTTCACGATAGTTGATTAGCCTAGATTACCTATTGCTTTATTTACCCGATTTAGACTTTCAATCAAAGCTATTACTAAACGTAGGTATTAATTAAATGAATTATTTATTTACCTCAGTATTAAATTATTGTCTTAGAATAGGAATGGGTACAGCCACATCAACAGTTTTTTACTCGCGATACATAAGAATGTACCTACATGATTAAGTTAAGATTAAGTGTGAGAGACACTTTATAGAGCTTAAAAGTACTTAAAAATTACTGTAACTTACATAACATTTAGCAGCTTCAACGGCTTAACCCAACAAGCTGTCAGTCGGTTCTATTTTCAAATCAATCTCGAGCAGGACAGTACCGACCAGCGCATCGATCATAGAGCCACGCCCCGTGGTCGCCGCGACAACCGGCCGGAGTACAACCTTTTCGAATCAACCTCTTTCGAACGTGGAATTTGTTAATCTGTTTTTAGATTATCTGTGGTTTTGAGTTGCCTTTGTATAGTCAGTCGTAGGTAAAACAATAAATAATCGTTTGGAATTTGCAGAACTATGATAGGTATTGATTGAAAACGTTGATGACTGACTATCTCACTTCTTTTTGCTTCAGCTACATATATTACACTACCTACATGGACACTATGTATCTCCATATTTTCCAAATGTGCGTAGTTAAGATACATAGGGCATGTATTTTTTCAAACCAGTACCTAAGTAAGATAACGAAAATAGTCTTGCAGCTCTCAAAGCCGCTGAGTTTCCTTTTAGTCTGAAAAATATTATTCAACATTTTTTTTTCTTTTCAAATAAAGTATTTCATCTTATTTCATCTACTGACACGAGTTGAACAACAAAAACAAAACGCTGGCAATTTAAAAACAGCACAATTTAAAAAGAGAACGAATGGAATGTTGAAATGAAACCCGCTACCATTCCCGAATACGCACCAAAAAGTTTTAATCAACTTTGATCTTTACCCCAATAAAAATAGAACTCTCTTTTCAGTAAATTATTTTTGCGATATACAACGTTTTTAAAATAAATTCTTTAGTAATTTGGACTTCCGTTCTTATACACCCAAATAATGTAATTTAATCTGTAAGAGAAAGCAATTAAGTCGAAATTCATTTGTTAAGGGATAAATTGTTAATATTAATTTGATTTTTTTTGTACCGACTACCTGTATTGAAAGTATCGAAAGTAAGAATGTTAAATAATAATTTAATTGTGGGTTATATCTGCTACCAGTAATAATATTTTGTAGGGAATGCACCATCAATAAATGTGATGAAGATTGTAGGTGCATACTTAGAACTGGTTTCCAGTTTCCATCGTATAAACAGAAGCCTAAAACCTTCTTCGAAAAATGGGCTATATAAAACTGAAAGAATTTTTTAAATAGGACCAGAAATACCCGAGATTAAAGCGCTGTTAAAACGAATGAAAAGTGAAAATTTGCGTGTTCTGAAAAGTTCGTAGTTTTCAGATCAGTCATTAATTCATCTTGCAGCTCTAAAATGAAAAATTGGTAGATGTTTGTAAAATCCTAGAAATTGCAATTATCTATAGGTCACTCACTCTCAAAAAGTAATTAATTACTTATCCAGAATTGCCTATAAAGTTAAAAGCCAGTTTTTAGCTAACTAGGTAGGTTTGTAAAAGGGCTCTAGCGGATTATTTAGAACTGTAAACTGAAGCATGGAACAATGCCGGCCAGTTGTTAGCGGCCATGTCGACGCTACCAGCAAACGTAGCCTTTGTTACTAATTTCAGCTCAACAAGACAATCGGAGCAAACTCCGTTACACGGGAGAAACTACCAACGATAGTTAGCCAGCACGAGCCAAATTATTATATTTAATAACGCATTACATAGCACAAATATATCTATTCTATTACAAGCCGAGCTACATTCCGCAAATACACTAATTAATCTTTCCGAAACACGCAAAAAATGCCAGCATAATGATAACTCAGTGCGCTCTACAATGAGGCATAAAATTCTTGATGTCTGGTACTCACAAAAAAGGTTAACTTGAAAAAAGCGACATCTGTTATCGAATAGTGGACCTAAACGCTTTAGTGTAGAGTGTATATTTGTGAGTGGCAACATCGTGTTTTGTTTTTTTGGCGGTTAAAAAATGGTGGTGCTGGCCGCTTTGCCTCGGGCGTGGCACGGGCCGCGCGCTCTGCCTAGAAATCTTCGCTTCAAATCTGTGCTTAATGATTGCGTACAACTTAAAATTACCTGTCAATATTAACTGTGGGCTATTATTTTTATGATGTCGACTATTTAATTTTAGGTGTAAAGTATGAAATGTATTTTGGTTTGGATGGAGCCGGATGTTTTAAAATTAATTTTATGTTTTACATTATGGACCGTGAAAACATTAAATCTTTCCGCTTGAGCAATTTCATTTAATTCATAATACACACCAAATACTATACTTTTTCTATAGCCAAATTTAAAAACTAAAATACCATCTAAAATCATTTAAAAAACTTCGGAATTCAACCAGTCCAGTAACTTTTTCTAACCCACTAGAACACGTAACATGTTTGTACCCCTACGCCTAAATCACTATAAAATTATACCACCAATCATATACCGATCTAAATTATGATTGCTCCAGTAACGCTGATGGACGCGCCATGATGATTGCTGTCAATTAACCCGTCGCAAGTCAGTTATCTATAAATCAATAGTGCTGAGGCTTTTAAAACGTTTACCTTATTCGGCATGGATTGTCTAGAACTGAGTCTGAACTGTTGCAATGTAATTAAGTGATTCGAGGAGTTTTCGGGTTTTATGGGTGCATGCATTTTTTTTTCAGTTAAAATAACATAAATTACATAATAGTCCATTGAAAACTATTCGGTTTTTGTAGACTCAGGTAATGTAAGCCCGTAAAATATACTCAAACTTGCTAAAACTTATGAACTTATAAACATATTAGTTACTTAATTATTTGATTGAAAATCGACTGTATATTTGTAAGATTTTACCGCAAAATAATTCTAATTGAGAGTCCTATTTGTATCACTAAGTAAGTGTTTTGTTTTGTTCTAGGTAAGCTGTGAGAAGAAGTTTATTTGTAAACAAACTGACCAATTTTGTGATATTTAGCGAAAATGACTTTTCGGTGTGTTCCTACTTTTCAAACTGTATCCAACGATAGCAACGCCACCTGGGTAAGTGACTTGAAACTTCTACTTTCACTTAGCTATTCGATACTAGATGGCGCTTTACGTTTGACTTCTGACATTTGCATTAAAATTATAACTTAATGTATCAGATAATTACTCAAAATTAATACTTAATTGAAGTAAATAACCGCAACTTGAAGTCATTTTCAATATATATTTTAAGTTTTTCTGTAGATACTGTCTATTCTAATAATATAAAAGTAGCGCCATCTATTACGATAGCTTCGAACTATTTAAAAACAAGCCTGACATACTGGTTAGCTAGTTACGCTACTCGCCACTAGATGGCTAATTTTAAAAATTACTTTTATTGTGAACTTTTAAATAAAATTACCATTAATTAACAATACGGAATTATAATTAATTAACATGCACACGTTTCAGTTTATATTTTATTTAGGTAAACAAATCTTTTCATATAGGCCCAATTCTTAACCCACCGAGATTCTGCTAAATCATTCCACAGTAATCATAAAAAGCAATTAACAAGTTTCAAATCAAGGCTTCATTGTCGATGCTCAAGCTTGTTCAAGGCATTGACACATGAAGTGTTGTCTCGTTGACATGTCGATGAACTGGTGCTATGAACTCAGCCATCGCCCACTCGCTGCTTAACCTACAAATAACCAGTATATCTTGGTAGTTGTAGATGGCGCCACTTGTCAAGTCTACAGGACAAATTCTGTTTAGTTCCTAGAATTTGCAGGTGTCAATTTATACTGGATTTTCTTGTAATATTACATGGCTTCTTGAGTATTAGTGACCCTATTAGTCCCTGGGAATAAAACTAAGTTAGGATGGGCAGTAGGTACGTGGGCAGTAGACAGTTTTAACACTTATAACTGTTGTTATTAAATGCGTGTTGGTGATTTATTTCTTTTTGCAGTAAATATTAAATTGTTACTTTTTTAATGCGATGTCTGGGATGATTTAATTTATTTAATTTGCAGTCGGGCGTGGGTTGTAATTGCAGGTATTCTTAAGTTAAGATTTTATATTTTGTTATTTTCCTAGTTGCAGTTTAACAAATGTTTTAGAATAAACTCGCATAACGGCATTAAAGAAAACATTACTATTTTTATTTATCTTGTTAGCGGATTTTTAAAAGACTCCCAAAAAGGAAGAGATTCTCAATTTGGACGTTTCTATTCTTTTTATGTTTGTTCGCGCATATCACCTTCGTCTTTCTCAATACTTGACATATACAGCATCAATAACGTGTAATTCATCTATCTGTGCAGATCAATGCGTTCTAAGAACTATCAGTGAAAGATAATTAGTTGTAGTCGAAGATAATTACAAGTTTCACGTTCATCAAACGCTTGTCATTGCATTTGTACAGTTAAAACGTTTATATGAACGGACTCATCATTTGTGATTGGTTCTCTAGTACCTGTACTTACGAGCAAACAAAATGGTTTAATTTAAATAATAGGTGCTACAAAAATAATAATTAAAAATGCTGAAAAAATTACCTATCTGGACCTAATCTATAAGTACCAAGTCCTCAATATTAATAGGCACCTATTGGTGATTGGCGCTGGAAAGCCTACACCTACAATTCAATTGCAGAAGCCATCAGAATATGAATCCTAGCTCGTTAGACTGGTAAACTCTAGAGATAAGACGAATTACTTAAGCATATAAGTTTATTACATTCTGAAATCTTCACCTCAATAAGTTTACGCTGAAAGCTTACCTGCTGATATCTTTAAGTAGGTACTAATATTATAAAACTGAAGAGTTTATTTGTTTAAAGCGTTAATTTCAAGAGCTTTTAGAATGAATTGAATTTCTTTAATTTTTACATAGCCGGATTCGAAAGGCTGTAGGACACTTTTCAGCCGCATGTGAGGAGTAAGTCGATAAAACGTGGATGAAACCGCTTGTGGAATCTAGGTTTAAATAACTATTTGTTACAGAACAATATCATGTAGTTCTACAATGATTTGACTGACGATGGTATCGTAACCAATCGAACGATCATTAAAACAATGCGTGTAACCTCCCGCCGCGACAAACATTTGATACTGCTACACAATACAAGAGGTTATTAAAAACCTACAACTTTTATAAGTTACAGTGGTACCTACTCATAGCCTAAAATAAATTAACTGTAACTCTTTGAACATTAAAAATATTCCAATTCCAAGATTATTAGAAGACTATTAGGTTATTATTAGGTTTTCTTAAGTTTAGTAGAAAGATAAGTTCTGTTCCCATAAGTATAGTGGTATGAAGCTTGACTAGTTTAGGGAAAGACTCGGCTCTGATTATTTTTCATGTTTCAGGTTTTTTCCTGTCAGTTAACAATCTCCTGGCTGACAAAACATTAGCTAATTGAACTAAAATAAAAATAGTTACGATGAATAGTAGGTATTGTGGTCAGCAGCTTGTGTCTGTCATGTGGAAAACTGAGGTTCGATGTCAAGCTGTACCTACGTTGTATGTGTGATTTACAATAGACTCACGAGCTTTTCTTGCTTTGCTAGTTTTCAGCAAAACTTTCCGCTTAAACATAAACTAATAACACCTATTAAAAAAAAGCTTCTCGTATTGAACTTTCTAAGCTACGAACACCTTGTCATCAGCGTGCGTACGAACCAAAATCATTTCACGCACACATGCAAACACGGCGTGCATGTATACTCGCACCTCTGACGCACACATGCGCGCGATCACCTCACAATCAAACCTGATATGAGAGGAACAATGATACACATTCGCGGCTAAGAGCGAGAAGGAGCTTTTCTTGTAGTATATGGAAGAAAAACAGATGAATTTTACAAGCTGTGGTAATTATGCAAGTGTAATTTTTCGGGGGTTCTTGCAACTTTAGAACAATCTCTCCAAATAACGGAAATTTTGTCTTCCGCGTTTACCTAATAATGATTATTGTCATGTTGTAGACTAAAATTGCAACTTAAAACTCATCCTGTTTTGAGGTATTAGCACTGAAAGACATCTTTAAAATTATACTTTCTTTTCCCTTAAGTTATAACTGATTTATTAAAATGAATTAGTGCTATCTAGCCTGCTAGCTTTCTAAGGTAACAAAACATGTAAATTCAACATGTAAATTCCGACGCGAATTTATGGACTCGTTTATCAGAAAAGTCTTTTGAAATAATTACATAACAGAAAGTACTTCATCGTATGCACATACAACATAGTAGTTAAATGCAAAATTATTCAAAAGTGACAACTAAAAATAATGTACCAAAGCATTGACGCGATTCAATTATGCACCCAATTAATCCACGTTCTTCGTCAAGTTTATTAAATGTTAATGTATTTCTTGATCTGCATATTTGCGGTGGTCTGTGGTTGTCCGGAGTTATCGCGGCGCGTCAGCCGCGGACACTACATGTGATAGCCGCGGGCAGCCGCCGAATGCTCACGTGGGCCCCAACACGCGCCAACATACGAATTTAAACTTCGAATTTAGAATACGAAAACTTTTTTTTGTAATTTGAAATATTCGAATTTTGGACAGTGATTGTGTTTTGTTTTTTAATTTTTGTTTAATTAATGGTTGTTTTGTGTTGGACTTTGAGTGTAAACTTTTTATGCAAAACTTTTTTTTTAATTGTGTGACAGTGTTAATTTAGTGAAGACATTTTTTTGGTTTTCAATTTGATTGATTTAGTTATTAACGGCACGAGAATAGAACCCGCGCCAATCAGGAGGTAATCACATATTGGTCGGCAATTTCCTATACCATCAATAATAACGGGGCAAGTAAACAATAACATTATTTGATGTTAGAAAGGAACAAACGTACACAGAAGAGGAGGACAAAAGTAAATCAACGATCTAAGAAAATAGAATTCTCATACGAATTGTAATGGCGGTACAATAATCGTGTAAAAGTTCACGATAGTTGGCCAACGTGAGGCGGTAACAATACAACAGAGCCAGCGTATGCAGGAACTAAACAAATCGATTTATATATACATGTTGTACTGAAATTAGAGGTCGTTGTAAACTGGCCGGTTATAGCGGTCATCTCGGCCGATAGATAATGATCTGTCGATGATTTACGCCGCGTTAAACCGACAATGGCACGAGATAACCCCCGGCCGCTGCACAATGTGACCAATTAGAAACGCGGAACATTCGCCACGATGACTAAAATGAATGGTATCAACCTGCCCGATATGACCGACCGGGATCTCACCATCGAAGACATTTTCAACGAGAACTTTAATCTGAAAAGAAAGAAACTACAGATAGACTACGAAGAACCTAAGAAAAGCCACATAAGTGATGACCCTACTAAATTCGTTGAAAACAACAATGTAATAGACAAAAGCGAAGCACCCCAAAATATGAAGCGAAAATCGAAAACTTTTGCCGACAACTACGATATCGATAAGATAGTACAATCGAACATGATAATCGATAAAGAATCGAGTAAACTAAGACTGGAGATGAGACAGATTGGAGATCTGGATTACAAAACAAACGGGCACGTCGGTAATGATATTACCGAAGTTGGGTCTGTGGTAGATAGTAATGAGTATGCCATGAAGAACGGTAATGATATTAGAATGGATGGTGGTGATGATAAGATGATGAACAGCGAAGGCGGTGATTACATCAATGGGAATGACGAACATGGGAGCGATGTAAGTAATAAAACCTACTTAAAGTTTCATAGACAAGTTTTGATAAAAATGGTCTCTATATGTATGTGCCTTTTTAGGGAAATCATCAAATGATCCCTCCCGCTGTGGGTGCAGCGTAAGGGAGTGTCAGACTCTTACTGACTAAAACCCACCATGTTCCTTCTTGAGCCCTTTATGTACCAGGACCGCGTTAACTCTTTGGAACAATCCCGCAGCCCTCTGTAGTCTTTGAAAAAGGTTTTATGCCTTTTAAAATTTAAGTCTTTAAATATTATGCAACTTATTGCGATTGTATAGATAAGTTGTTTCTTCATTAGCATTTAAAGACTAATTATGTCAAGCGTCTATCAATTAAAAGGTTAGCGGATGTTATTGTCACAGCATGGTGGCTTTTTTAAGCAATACGTGCCTTGTGTAATTATATATTTAATATTCTTTAGTTTTGTCTCGTAACTATGCGGGCAATACAAGTACCTGCCGTTTTTCTTTTGGTAAGTGAAAAATTATTAAGCCTCTCCCTTTACCTACAGAGGGAGTTTCACTTACCTAATACATACTTATTAACACACTCAATGTGTCCTTCTGGAAACCTTTGTGTTCCCGGGCTTTGGTAACTTTCTCGAAACAATCCATCACTCAGAACAATCCCTTAGGTATTACTAACTTCCTTTCCTGTAATGATATTATTTACGCATAGTTCAAACTTAAATTCACCTTATTTACCAAATTTACCAATACCAATAACGGACATAAAACAACCTTATTCTGAAACGAAGTAGAAACAATTCCCAACCATCTAGTTTACATCAAAGCGTATAAAATTCGTCATGATTCGATTCTTATCTCGATACCGCCGAAATTCCTACAATACTCGACTAATTTCGACAATACTCGACTAATTCCGACAATAGTCGCCTCGGTGCCGTTAGTCGATCACAATGGAGTTATCGAGTGGAAATAATCGCAATCGGTTTAGAATCGATACGGTAAAACTTGTGGATAATCAGGTCCTTCCTTATTGTCGTATAAATCTGCGGAGCAGGATCTAGAATCTAGATTTTTTGACTGATTTCAACTAGAAATGAATTTGAGCTTGATTTTTCCTGTTTACTTGAACTGTTTTGCTAACTTTGACTCTATGGGTGAAAACTGAACATTTCTGTTAACCAGACAATGCGGTTTTGAAGTACCTATATAAGTAGCCAAATACCTACGTTTGTCATGTATTTAATTGGTAGTTATATCTTTGTTCTACAAAACATGTAGACAGACCTACCCAAGACACAAATTAAAGAAAGATATGAAAGCCCATAAAAAGTTGTGAAAATATCTTCAGACAAAAACGTAAACAGTTAATCAATCAATTTCGCGCCATAACGCCATTTATGTCACTCTATTTAAGGTCATGACCATAAAGAAGCATAGACAATCGCGCGGTATTTTTTTTATTCTTGCCAGCCTGTGTTAAACATAAAATGGTTAACAGTACTCTGATGCACTTGTAGAGGGAAAACTTGACATCTGCGCGTGACCTTAACGCGTGTCTATTATTTGCAATAATGTAACAAGAATTACCTATAGCTTCAGTATCAATTATTATTTTCTTCATCTTCATCGTACAAACACGCTATGTCTTCATCTCCCATACTCATTTTTTAAAGCTCTTCCCGCCCTATATTATCGTACTAGCTGTTTGTCCGCGGTTTCACCCGCGTCCCGTGGAAACTTCTGTTAGTACTGGGGATAAAATATAGGATAGCTTTCCAACAGTGAAATAATTTTTTAAATCGGTTCTGTTTCGGAGCATTTACCAACCCAAACAAAATCCTGTTTATTATACCTACATAATATATTACCTAGTATAAATCATCGTACAAACACAGTATATTTTCGTCAGCCATACTCTTCTATGAGACCTCCTTCTCAGTCCCTATGTACCTAAACTTCTTACAGAAGATCTTTCTAATGGCCGCCTAGCAAGTCAAAAGTCAGACACTAGGTGACTTGACCACGCACGTCAAAGCTAACTAGGCCACGACTCCTAGGGCATGAACAAATTGAGCTATACAGGTATAAACTTCAATTATGATGAGATAGCTTCATAAACTATGAACTTCTATTATAGAGGATTTATGCGCAATTATTTTGGTGTATAATTGGGCTTTTATGATGGTCGGTCGTTTGTAGAGTGACATTTGAATGGTGTGGAGTAGGTTATGGTAGGAAATGTTCTGACTTTGAATAAGGACTGGTTGATGAGAAACCTAATAAAGCCTGTATAGAAAAAAAATGGATTAGAAGCTTAAATACTTAGGCCAGACAAAATAATTATGTAATTTGATAAAAGGATAAGAGGACATCACCTTTACCCGAAGTTGGTATTGAGATCCAATGAGATCAGATGCAATCCAAATCTTCACTTTAATGAACTATTAGGTATATTTTGTGAGTCTTACACGCAAAAAGTATGGAATGGAACTGGACAAAAATTTAGTTTTAACGACAGAACATCACATCTTAGATAAGTAGCTCTACACTTTGAAAACCTAACCTTATCTTCTACCACTCACATTACCACCAAAAAGTTTCTAACACTAGAATCCCGCGCCTTAATTCTTGATCTAACACACCCAAAAATCTCTTAAAGTCATCACACATGATCAAGTTGATATATTGTTTATGGTAGCATAGTGAGTTCTTTAACCTTTAACTCCAGTAAATGTGTCATGGTGGCCGGTTGACGGCGCGCTTTTTGCGAAACCAAACCAGAATACAATGAGCTTTGGGTACGAGTTGTGATTGATATTATAATAATAATTACATATATCTTTATTTCAGACAGAGGAGTCCATTTCTTTACAAATTAGAAAAATAATCAAAACAGTAATTAAACTCAAGTAGTAAATATGTGAAGTTCTTTCAGTAGGGACTTTCTAAGATAATTTTGGAACTGGAACAACTGGAAGCCGACCCCAACATAGTTGGGAAAAGGCTCGGAGGATGATGATTTCTAAGATAATTTTGACGTCTCATAAAGGATTATTACCTCACAACACGATTTGCCAAATGGATTGGTGATTTCAAATAAGGTTCCTATCATAACTTGGCTTCTCAGAAGTAATGTTTATTCATTCATGTGGAGTTTTCGACTGTAGTGAATTCACGTGTAACTAACTTCAGACACGCAATGATACTCGAGAAAAACTGTAATTAAAAAAATTTGACACGGGCAAGACTCTGATCATGTTGATAATGACCGCTCTAGGGAAAACACAGGACACCATTTGTCTTTACAATGACCTGTAACTAATTCTACACATGGATAATAATAGAAATGCGTAAAATAAATATATTTGAATTAAATTAGGTAATAATTAAAAAGCTCAACAGAACTTAGTATTTTGGAATTAATTACGACTTATTTAGATATAGACTGAACAAAACACAAGTAACGCGACATTATAATACACGCAAACATATCGCATACATTAAAATAATGACATCATTTCAGTCTAGACTGTATGATAGACTGTGCGTCTAGTGATTGTCCAAGCTAGTTAGACTGACAATGTACTTGTTCTGTTATTCCGTCTGCAAGTGGGTGAGTGTTGGTGATAGATTATTGTCCAACAATTTGTGGTTTCAGATGATATTTTTTCCTGTATTAAAACGGTATTTTCTGACCGTCTTTTGTTGCAGTATTTTCCTTGAAAATTGACAGCTGTCAACACAAAACATTCGGCATGATTCTTACTAGGTACTACTTGAGTTGTATCTACTTAGTTTATGTTTCTACGATTCAGAGTACCTATTTGTCATTCTTGTTCATACAGTTTTGACCTTAGTTCCCTTTTTTAATCTTTCCTAGCGCGCGTCTTCTTTTCCAAACGTTTTCTTTCCACAACGCATACATTTCCTTATAAATTGCCATCTATAAGCTACACTCAAATGGATGATGCCTCGTTGACATCTCACAGTACAGTGTTACCAACATAATAAATGGCCAGTAGACGTTGTACCAAAGAGTTTCATTGTACGACTATGACACGCCACCCACGCACGCACCTCTGACTCGGAGTTTCACTAGACACTACTTGATTGCGAAATATAGTTATATTTTGATTATGTTATATCCTAGACTATAAATTATATTTAGATAAAACTTATCTTTAGTTCCTTCTCCGAGTCGTGTTTAAGCTTCCTCTGAAATGCCATCAAAATTGATTGAACGGTTATAGGTTCAAAATACTAGGTTAACGGACACACTTAAAATACTAGATACGCTTGTTGAACTTGAGTATGCTACTATGTACTAGCTTCCGAAAGCGGTGTCACCCACGTCCCGTTGGCCACTCCGAGCACCTGGATAAATATGTAGTCTTCCTCGGTAAATAGGGTAACTAACATTGAAATATTGTTAAATTCTTCAACTTTATAATTTCATACATAGAATGACTTTCCTTTCACTAGCGAGGGTAGACGTGTGCAGGTCATCAATTTCAGTAATATTAATTCAATGTTTAAATAAAGGTTTAAAATCAAAAAGAGTTATTTTAAAATCTATTTATTTTCACATCCAATCCGACAATACACTTTAACACTCTTTAAAACAATCAAAAACAGCCAAAACCCAAATAGGTGTTGGCAGACACACCACAAAAGAGTAAATTGTGTTTTGATACCAGCTCCAAGTATATTGAAACACGTATTCCAAATAATTGGGATCATTAGGCAAGTCCAACTTCCTAGAAACAGATATTTAGATCCATTTTGAAAGTTCAGTTAGGTCCAAGTAATGTTCAGTGTTGCCAAAGAAAAAAACTGAAAAAACCGCAAATCTTATTTATTCGATTTAAATTATGTTTACTGTAAACTTAATTGGGTATCTTGTTGGGTTTTTGTGTTCGTAAATTTTGGGTTTTTATTTTTTGGTTTTATATTTAGTGAGATCATTGGAGAGTCTAATCCTTTGCGTTTAGAAGCAGATAAGATAGGTTTAGAATTTGAAGCTTAGCTAATTCTGTATACCACATTTTTTTTATTTTGCTGCCTCATTAGTTTTTATTTCAAAAAGGCCTTTGCTGGCTCATATGAAACGTCACACTAGTTGCACGGTTCCAAAAAGTTGGTCTTTTTTACGGAAATTATCTTTGATATCATGTCACAGATGTGACTCTTTTCTACCAGTCATTATTATCGGCCTTTTTATCGTCCCACTGCTGGGACAAGGGACAAGTATTGAGCGTAAATGATTTGACTATTCTAATCGCGTATCCAAGGCACTCCTTAATTTTCGTAGACACAGACAGAACATAAACTAGACTTAAAAAGGGTCATCAGAGTCACCCAATCAAGATTCAGCGACACCACAAAACTATGACGTCAGCCACCACAAACAAATGACTCTCGTCATCACACCCAGGACATTGACCCCTCAAGTGAGTGACTAATGAGTAACATAGTGGCTATCACTCGCTTCGGTCAGCCAACAATAACATACCTTCAGATCTATTGTGTTTTTATAGCCACAAGCCACTAGCCACTCAGCCCTGTGTAAGAGAAATTGCAGAAGTATTACCTACTTTTGTACGCCATTGGGTGTGGCCATTGTCTATAGCTAGAGAAAGTTATGAGACTAAAAACTTTTTATAGAGGAATATGGAAGATTCTACTTCTCTATGAATGAACCTTAGTCTTAAATGATAATCAAACAAAAACAACATGTGGACATGCCTAAATCTGATCTTAAGCACATTACGATAATTATGGTTAATTAATGCAGTAATTTCCATCCGGAATTAATTAAACAGTACAAGTTTTCCAAAGCAGAAAGGCTAAAACACAAGCCATTACTAAATAGAATGACAGCTGTCAATCAGATGTCAATCTGTCAAACGATTGGGATCTTCGCGCGCCATCGTTAGCGAAGTTACGGCTGCGTTCCTGTTTATTGTTTTGTGATAAATAGGTGATATGCGATAACAAATACATTAGCCTATTAGAACATAGGTGAATGCTGTATTGTATTCTTTTTTTGAACCGTTACTCCTAACACTTATGGTACCAGAAGGTTAAAATGGCCATGAGAAATGCATACCCTTATTCGGGGGTGGGAGACTCAACTAATAATGAAAGCACAATTCATTTTGGATCACATCGTTAACCATGCAGCCAACCAGATAAAAATATACCCTAGATTTGAAGCCTTTTCCATAAAGGCATTTTAAATACTAAATCCTTAAGATAACTTTTGAAGGCGCCTTCGTTTTTTCTTCAAACCAAATCCAATTCAGCAAACACTGAAACAATCAAGTGCCCTGACCGTGACAAAGTATGGTGACTCGAAGTTACGAATTGAACCTTCTGCTTGATATTTGCATCATGACACCATGTACCAACACTCACTACTTTTCCGTTACCGTGTCTAGCTAATAAATTATCTTTAGATACACACTTACCTATTCTATTATTTATTTATTTCTACATACATTTTCAAACATAATATAAAACCTATCCAGTGATCCTTATGCGTCTTTCATGCAATTGTTGTCCAAATTTCAATATTATGATTTATTTTCCACCCACACAAGTCTGGCTGTCATTGGATGCAAGTATTTCATTACGAACGAGTTATTTAGGCGTATCGATTAATCATAATAAATCGTTATATCTTTAAGGTTATTCGTATTTTAATGCAATTGTTGGATTAGGTGATTCTTGACCTAGGATCATTGAGATTCATCTGCAGTCAATATTGAGACTTCTAGTAAGTTTTTAGTATTTTTCCATTAAGCTAATTACTAAGCTTTACTAGATTTTTATATGTCCATAAAAATCGACACACGGAGAACGATTCAAATAATATTTCTCTGAAACTGCAATTAATCCGTGGGAAAGATTCTAAGTGAGCTTTCAAAGTATTATATTTTTCAGAAGCAATATAATTTAATAGCAATAAACCGAACAAAAAATCTAGAAATCTAGTCCAAATAGGTACAATTAAAACCAATTTATTTCATTTTTAACGACATTAAATAAGGAAACGTTCTAAAATAGACAAAATTAATTATAAAACGAATTCCAATGACTGTCCATCAAATCTGTCATTGAAGATTTCACATTCGACTTGTAGAGCAAGTTTGTAATTTTCTAAGAAAACTATTCTAATTCCAACCAATAATAATATGCGAAAGTATGTTTGTCTGTAGGTAATGTTTTCCCTTTGAATCAATTAATATTTAGCTCGGACATAGATAAAGCCAGGAGAGCATAGACAACCTTTTATTCGGGTGCATTCGATTTCTGAAAAACTAATGTTTAGCGGTTAGATAGATGCCGAAAGAGGTAATGAACCTAAGTAATTTGGAAATCTCTGGGTCAGATATTATAGTCGGTAAACAAAGATTTTCATAGCCTAGTGTTCTATGAAACAATTTACTTTCGAACGCAGGCGAAACCGAATGAAATATCAAGCGTGCTATTAATACTTTTAATTACCAACTAATGTTTCCTGTTAGGTAAAAGCTGATCTGTTGCAGAATTTTGGCGATAACCACATAAATCGGGCAATGATTTGCTACTAACTGTAGTTTCGTATCTAGGTCGTTTTAGTAATTAAAATTTAACGTGGGCTGGTAAATAATAGTGCGTCATCAGAATATAAGAGTAATGTGATTTTGTTGTTTATCTATTTTAGAATTATTGAGTAGATCTAGTTTTTAAGATATCTTGATATTTTGCTTTAAATCGCCATGCCTTACATCTGTCTACTGTTTATTATCCTATAGGTTAAATTCTCTTATTCCTCTCTAGTACAAATATGCTAGTTTGATTCCAGGTCAGGTAAGAGAGAACCTGGACTTGAAGTTTTAAATTACTTACAACCATTGGCATCGATCAAACGTGGTGATTAACGCTCATTCTTTCTCTGTATGTGAATAGCCCTGTGCCTTTTAGCGGGAAAGTAAAAAGGCTGATGATGAAGCGAGGCTTAAACTACCGTAAAATAAACTAAGTGACTGTGAGGAATCTTTTACAACTATGGGAACTATTGACATGAGTTAAAGGCTAGAAAAATAGCAAGAGTCAAATTGATATAAGCGGATTGTATTTACCTACATATGCAAGGAAGTAAGCGTGTTTAAAAATGAAGCTTGTTGCATTGCATCAAATGCACAACATAAAGACAACTAACCGTAAAGTCAAACTTAACTTCCCCAAATGACTTGTGCAAGTGGTTAAGGAAAATGTCGCTTATAAACTGTATAACACTTTCTACGTTCGACAACACTTGACACAGGTGTTACCGTGACTCATGCCATGCTGAAGTATTGCGTACTAGTTGCCGGTAATCCTTACTACAGACTTGTGACGCCAAAACAAAATTTTGCTGCGTACATTTCGAAGATTTATTTGAAAGAGAGTTCCTTGAATTTTAACTCACGTTTTTCTTGGTTTTCCTTTGATTGGGTCTTGTAATCTTATTTGGTCGTATTGTACGGTAAAGTAAGTATGTACATCTCTATTTTAAGCTAATATTGTTTGGATGACATTAGCGGAGTACCTAAGAACAATCCCGTCGACGAGTATACTTACGTAGCCGAAACGACTAGTTTTGCTTGTCCGGAGTTCGCTATACATGCGCGCGCTGAAAATTTAGAAGCTGTTTTTTAAAATATTACTTAAGAAATTGCTTATTTTCAGCTTAGTTTCAATAAGAGCCTACGTAAAAGATTTTGATAAGAAACGCAACGAACTCTTAAGAATTTGCATGAATGCTATGCCTTCCTGAAAAGGCCATAAAGCTCAAGCACTATTTAATTAGAGGTTGTTAACCATAATGCAATTCACAGCAATAGAGGTACCTAACCATAAACACACAATTATAAAGAGGATCTATCGATTCCTTGGCGCCTCATTCAACTTGACGTTAGTCAAGTTAGGTGGAATTTATTCAGACCTAAATGATTCAGTGACTAATATGGTAAAGTGAATTTAGGAATATAACATTCTAATTAGAATCATAATCTGACTAAATCATTATCTAAATCGCTTATTTAGGACTCCTGAATTTATTAAGTGCAATATTATTAAGGCCTATACCTTTTGTAAGTTTTTAACATAGTCTTCATACAGTTTAGTACCTATAATAATTATTTTTATAACCTCACAATTTATATAATATCTGCTACTTATTCCAAAACGAATTAATTTCGAAACTATCAGTTTAATCGTCTCACATATGAATGATAGCAATAAATCTAATCTGTTCATTGTTTGTGGGTTTGTTTGTCACACCAGTTTTATCATTTAATTGGCACTGCGCTAGTGGCGTAATTGCTGGTACTTTTCTACTGAGACTGTGGACTTGAGAACAATTTTTGATGGAAAGTTCGTGGATTGATGATGATAATAAATTATTAAGTTAAATTGTTATAAAATACCTATATTTCGATTATATTATATTTATATGATAAAATGTATGATTAAAGTATAGATGGAACTTTATAAAGGTCTCTTCACTTCGTCTGTATTTTATGAAGTTCTAATTAATGTGCCTATGGTTGAGGTGTATGGATACAAGAAATATATTGAAAATTAAGAGCAGTTTATCATAAAAATCCGTGATATCCTGTAAAATAGTACCTAATGATTTCTGTTTTTTTAATTTCTGGTTTCAGCTTGACAGATGTTTTTTTTCTAAATAGCCCAAGTCTGCACTCTCAGTAGCAGCACCAACATACAAATTTCGACAGTCGTTACGTATTCCACATACACATACATACATACAAGATACTTGTTTATACTTATAGAAAGTTGCTCCCAAATCAGCCTGCTTGTCAACATTACTCAATACAAACCGAGATAGATTACAATCAGGACACTGACAGTTGCAATATCATCTTTATTGCCTTGGCATAAAGGTCAATGTAGATTTTATCGGCCGCAAAAATAAGTTTGTCGCGAATGCCTTTTGATTGGGACACCGATTTTTTAGGATTTGATTTGAATATAATGTAGTGCATAATAAGATTGGTGATGGTGATTAAAGTTTTTGAATTAATTATTTTTCTTCCGTGGTTTTGGTAGTGGGAAATTTAGAAGTCAAGAAAAATTTAAATAAGTACCTATATGAAAGCTACCGAACTAGAAATAAAATTCAATAGGTACCGAAAAAAATCTTAAAAGTTTCTGAAATCTGAAAACACAAATATAGTTATCACATAAATATCTGGATTGCACAGAACAATGCAATTTTTATGACATAAGTTGAAAAAATTAGGTGCCTACGAGTTACAAGCATGAATACCCAAAGCTGCCTAGCTTTCCAAAAACATTTCTAGACTAAGTGGCATTTTTCCACCTTTGTTAATATGAAAACTATCGACCATCCATCTCACGCTGTAGTTCCCATTACTTCTATGTAGTTTTGTTTGTTTTATTATGTAGTTCCCGTACACCAGCCAGTGCTAATTGCCCACTACTCCTAACGCCTAACCCGCATTCCATTTTCAAGCAGTTTGCCCACGCGCACGATCAGCTGACCACAAAGGCGGGCGCGGAATCAATCACGTACTTCCAAGAACATAACGGTCGCGCGCCATTTTACTTTCTTTATGGCGTTCCTTTTTCGAAATTTCGTAATTAAGACCTTTTTTGTGAACCAAAAAGTATTTTGTTAAGAACGCGCTTTATTTCCTTGCTGGCTGATTTATCGCGATATTTTGATGCCCTTTGCTGTATGAGTATTTTAATTACATAATTTGCGGAATAGGTCGTTGGGTTGTGTCTTGCTTTGTTTTAATTTAAAAGAGATTGCACTGATGTGCACTGAGATGCACTCATTCGTGTACCTACCTACTTCTACTCGCTGTTGGAAATAGTAACAAATTGCGTGCAATTTCTAAAATGATCGCGAAACTTAAACCATTTTGCGCGAACAATTTTGGTGGAATTTCGCCCTTAGACTATAATTTTACTTTTTTTAATAGCTACAAGGTAATCCCAGGCTTTTCCATATGCCAAAGAAATTTTCATTTCCATTCCATTTTCCGTATTAAGCAATCACTTTTCAGATTATATCATAGAGCTGCAATGCGCTTTACCTCTTACATTATTTATAGTGTTTCTGTGAATCAGTGAAACGCAGCACGATATGCAATTAATAAAGCGAAAGCTACTCCATTACTTTTGTTATTTTAACCGTCAAATCCGTAGCGGACCCCAATCGGGGTCTGAACATCAATGTCACCGTAAGCTCGGTTGAGACCCCAATTGGGGTCTAAGAATCAGTCATACACTTTCCTAATTATTTACGCTCATATTTATTTTCTTTCCAATCAAACCACATTTGTGAGTACTAAATAAAATAACTAAATAAATTTAAATTATTTTTACGCATTCAAACCTTTCATATTTAGCATCCCGTTAGAAATATACCTTTTTAAAATCCAATCGTAATTACCGGGAATTCTAATCGAACTCGCCATGTTTGTTTACATTAGTTGTTTTTTTAAATTTGAAGACGCATAGACAAGATGGCGACGGTGATAGAAGTTTTGCATCGAATGATCCGAATCGTTAAAATAAAGAATCGATTTAATAATTTTATATTATTTGATATTATAATATTACTAAATTGCACTTTTGTATACTTAACATAATCTGAAAATAAATTAGGAAAAGTAAAATGACTTAATTTATTTAAAAAAAAATGCTAGAAAATCAGTGGTAGAAAATACGTTGTAGACGGAATAAGAAAAATCTTCGGTTTTTAGGGTTTCTGAAGACGGCAAATGAAGACTTATTTATTTCTTCGGGTGTTTTATGTGCAGGATTCCTGTAGACCTGCCAAACTTAATGGCGATTCGTTACTTCCAACTTTTTAACTGAGCGGCAAAGCTATTTGACGAGAGCCGTAGTTAGGTGTAGTTATCGCAATATGACGAGTTTATTGTTTGAAAGGGCAAATAGTTCGCTGTTCATTGAAAGCTGGTCCAAGATGGAAAGATGGCCGCCGCCGACTTATTTTTAACCGACTTCCCAAAAAGCGGAGGTTCTCAATTCGACCGTTTTTTTTGTATGTTTGTTACGCGATTACTCAGCCATTTATTTATCGATTTTGATGATTCTTTTTTTGTTTGATAGCGTATACTTCCGAGGTGGTCCCATTATCATCAGGTCAGGATCTGATGATGGAACCTTGAGAAATCGAGGGCGACTTTCGAAAGTTGCAGAAATACATAGGTTGAAATCTTATCACTCAGGTGTTTGCCTGGTAGCACTATTCAACAGTGAAGGCTTTGAGCTGACCTGATGATGGAGAGCAGTGAAGGTCGAGGGAACTCGACAACTGAATATTTAAACTTTCTCGTGTTTGTGCTTATATTATTCGTATTTACGAGGCCTCTGCAACAGTGAAGGAGATGGAGACGAGAGAAGTTCGGTTGTCGAGTTCCCTCGACCTTCTCTGGTCTCCATCATCAGGTCAGCTCCAAACCTTTACTGTTTCATAGTGTTATCAGACATACATCTGAGTGTCAAGTTATAACCTTATATATGCTTACAATTTTCGAGAGTTGCCCTCGATTTCTCAAGGTTTCCATCATCAGATCCTGGACCTAATAACAAATATGGGGAATATAGCCCTTCGACCAAAAACAAACATCCAAATTGAGAACCACCTCCTTTTTGGGATTCGGTTAAAAATATTTGGTGACTTTAAAATCAATCAATTATTATTATTGTTTCTCATCATCAAATAAGTACATTACTTGGGTAGTTACAAATTGCAATATATTTCAGAACGCCAGGCTTACCCTCCGCCGAAACAAAAATCTTAGAATTGTTGAGAAATAATATAAGAATAAATTAAAATTCCGTAATAGGTAATAAAAATTCAATTAAAGTTAAACATTATTACGAATGACGCAACACCAAAATAAATAATACATATAAAAATTTAATGCTAAAATCTTTCATAAAACTTAAATATCTTTTTTCTTTACAACAAAAACAAATTGAACCTATAATTTCAAATTAATAAATAAAATTGAAATAAGTTGCTATAAAAAAATAGGTATATATAAAATTGGTATTCGATTATTTTTAATAAATATCCGATTTAGGTATCGAATGCACACCGCTGATTGAAAAAAAAAATACTCCATTCCAAACTCTACTTCTTCTTGTCTGTGACTTTGATCTTGTAAATTGTTCATTTTTATTGTGTATTTTATGTGCTGATTTTTTAGTTATTGAACATAAATAAGTGCACGAAATGTATTGCAACGGATTGAAAATGTTATAAATATGACGTTTGTGTTGTGTTTGAGAAAGTGATGCGATTATTTATTGGTAAGTTTTCACCAAATTTGAAATGCCTAACTTTTCGATAGACTTAAAAACACCGTAATTATTCTATTTTTCTGAATTAACTGACCCCATTTGACCTTTGCACGTTGTTGTCAAATAAGTGAGCTCTAAAGTTATAGTTAAAATACTTCTGATCAGGCATTACGGACTTAGAATTCATGTGTGGAAAGTTAGTATTTATTTTTATTTATTTATTTATTTATTGCTTAAAAGGTACATTTTACATTATTGAAAATATAAAATGTCCAACAAAACTGTATACACAGTTTATCTGTTGGATCAGATTTCTAAACTAATGACTTTCTATTATAGGTTCTATTAACTTAAGTTTACAATAATAATAAAATTAATATATTAGTATATATTAGTATTATATTATATATGTATTAGTATTATATATGTAATATTAGTATTATATATGTTAAGTTATATAAGTAGTATTAGGAGGTTAATATTAAGTACGTAAGTATGAAAATCAAAGATTAGATAGATATAATCGGAGTATAGATATAGCATAAGTAAGAAAATTAGTCGGTAGTTAGGTAGTAGTAGAAGTTAGTAGGATAGTAATACAATAAAAAGTTAAGGCAGTGTACTGAGTAGGTGTTTTTTTAGTTTTATCTTAAATCTATTTTTCCTATTTTCGTTTCTGATGTCGTCTGGTAAGCTATTGAGTACGTATGGGACACGCTTTTCTAGCGTTCGGTCCCCATAAACATTATTAACTCTGGGTACTACATATTTACCAGACGACATCGTTCGGGTGTTATAACTATTAGTAACATTAGTCAACAATGAATTACGCTCTCGATTACCATGGCTATTAGTTGCGAGTAAGTACTTATGTTTTATGCTGACCGGTAATACTTTGCAAATTTTGTATAGTTTATAATAGTCTGTTTTATGTTTTTTTAGTTTTTATCCACTAATAGTTTTAAGAACCTAATTTGTATATTTTCTAATTTTTCTATGTGAGATTTGAATGTAAGTCCATAGCAATCAAGAGCGTAATCAATTATTGATTCTACCATACATGAATATAATATTTTTAGGGTACTAGTAGGAACTCGATAACTTAGGTGATAAAATTTACTTAGTACAGTTTTAAGTTTATTGCACAAGAAATCTATATGTTCTTTCCATGAGAAATGCTCGTCGACTTTAACTCCTAAGTAAGTTACACAACTTACTCTCTGGATAGGTTTGCAGCCACAATTGACAAGGCCACCATGAATGCAACTAAATGTATGAGTGTATAGTGGTAGAGGATTATCCTTTAGTGGTAAGTAAGGTGAATGAATAATGATGTATTGTGTTTTATCCGTATTTAATACTATGCCGTTATCATGGGACCATTTAACTACGGCATCCACGTCTTGCTGCACCAGACGACACGTTTCAGCGAGGTCCGTACCGGCCCGCATGGCGCAGAGGTCGTCCGCGAACATATGCGCCGAGCAGTGCTGTAGCACATTGCACAGACTATTAACATGCATTAAATAGCATACGGGACCACTTCCTGAGCCCTGCGGTACCCCGCAACGGACCATTTTTTCATCGCTCAACGTGTCGCCTATCTTGACTCGGTAAGAGCGTGATGTGAGGTAGTCTCTGAACCATTCCTTCAGAGGCTTCTCCACACCACACTCTTCTAAAGATGATATTAAAGTGTCTGTTTCTAAGGTGTCAAAGGCTTTTTTGTAATCAAAGAATATTGCGACTACGAACTTTTTATCATTTAAGTAGTTGTTAATTTCGTTGGTAAAGTTAGACAGTAGTGTATTAGTACTCTTTGCTTTTTGGAAACCGTGTTGTAATTTATTTATTATGTTATGTGTGCGTAAGTAGGTGCTAAGTTGATTTATTATGCATTTTTCTATAATTTTGTCAATACTGGATAAAATTGCTATCGGTCTATAGTTAGAGTATGTCTTGCGGTTGCCTTTTTTATATATAGGACGTATTATTGCTTCTTTCAATTTTTTTGGAAATTTGTGTTTTTCTACGGATAAATTAATTAACTTCGCTATGACAGGACTTATTTCGTTAACTATTATTTTTAAATCTGACATACGTATGAGGTCGCTTCCAGGTGATTTGTTAGCGTCCATGTTTTTGATGATTTTTGCAACGTAATTTTGAGTCACTGGTTGCCACCTCATATTTTTGTCAGGTTTTTGTATGTAACTGTGTCTAGTTAACCATTTATCGTCACATATATGTTTAATTTGTTGGATTTCCTCATCAAAAGTAGTTGCAAACCCATCCGCTATATCTTTCGTACTTCCCTGCGCTTGCATATTAGATAATATCACAGTATCTAGAGATGGCTTGCTATTTCCTAATAATATATTTATTCTATCCCATATCTTTTTAATATTTTTATTACAGTTAATAATACTTTGCTTATCATATTCATTGCTACATTTAGTAATAGTTTTATAACATTTGTTTCTATATTTAGTATATTCTAATCTTTTTATCATATTCTTTGGATCATTGCACCAAACCTTGAACAGTCTATCTCTCTCCTTTATTAAATCTTTTAAATAATCCGTGACCCAACTTTTATTTCTAGAGCTTACACTAACGTTTACAGTTTTATAGCAATCATTGTAGATCTCAATAAATAGCTGCGTAAGTGAGTTATACAATTCAATTGGACATTCGATAGACAGCAATGCTTTAAAGTCAGTACTCAATAATCGTTCCCGAACCAGCCGATTATCAAGAACACGGCGACAACTCGCGGTAGGCATATTTCTCCCGCTCCGATCGTCAGCTGATGTCCCGCGTCCGCGCGATGCGCTGTTGCCAGCTCGCACACTATTTTGTGTGGCGCGGTTCCACTGCACTGCGGCAGACACGAGAAAGTGATCCGATATTTTTTGACGTATTACCGCGGAATTAATTTGTGCTGAAGGTGCTCTAATATATATATGGTCTAGGCATGATTCGACTACATTTCCTTTCATAATTTCTTTACGTGTTATTTTATTTATGCATTTAATTAAACCAAATTCGGCTAATAAAGTTTCATATTCCATTACCCGGCAGTCTTGACTTTTTAATAAGTTTATATTTATATCTCCACATATAATTAAATTATTCTTTATTGGTAAATTTTCTAATACTTTACGTAATTCTTCGAGAAATTGTCTAGTTTTATCTTGTTTGTTAATTTTTGGTGGTCGGTAAATACATAGCAAATAAATCGGATCACTCTCGCTGTCGAGTGCAATGGAAACACACTCTGCCGATTTCATGTTTTGTATACATTCCGTATCATTTAATCGTGCCTTCAAAGTTTCGCGCGAATAAACTAGTACGCCACCTCCGGTTCGCCCCGTTCTTGTAACACTATGGATATTAAATCCTTTAATTTTATAGAAGTTTATCATAGAATAATTAATGTTTGGTTCGGTTACTATTATTATGTCGATATATTTTAAATTATCATGTAAAGTAACAGTTAGTTCGTGAAAATTCTTTTTTAAAGATCTAATATTTAAGTGTAAAATACAAAGGTCATTTTATATTTAACAGATGATATCCACGTTTTTAAATTTTCTACTTCGGATGTTGTAATTGTATTATCACTAATTATATCAATATTGTCTAGGATAGTGAATTTTGATACAGTTTTAAACACTTACTACGTGAATATTATGAATATAGGTACCTGTTAAGAATAAGGACATTAGACTTGTACCTTTGATTTCGTTTTGAGCAGATCGTTGATGTCGTTATCACATCTCACCCAGATCGAATTTTCATCTTCATTTTTCTTGACTAAAATTTTACCTTTAGAAATCCATATATACTTGTAATTGTTGTGCAGTTCTTTCTTTGCTTTCCATAGCAGTGTTCTAGTAGCCTTCGTCAGATCTTCGTTTATATATATTTTACTATTGTTGGTTCCACCGGTTATTTTGTCACTCGTGATGTCCGAGAGTTTTCGACGTTGAGTCAGCCAGGCGTCACGGGATTCGGTTCCCGAGGTCTTAAATCCGACGATAATTGAAGCAGCTTTTACTCCTTGTTTTCTTGGCTGGTTTCTCCTCACCCAATCTATATCATCGCTGCTGACATCAATTATCTTTCCAATCTTGTTGACTATTTCCTTTACGTTTTCATCCGGCATCTGTTCTATACCTACAATTTCGATGTTATGTTTGCGTGTATTTTGCTCAAAATCGTGCACACGCTGTTCTAACGCGACGTTGCATTTTTCCAGGTATGTGCACTTGTTGTTGATGTGTTCTACTGTCTTCTCTAGTTTATGTATTTTATCTTTCGATTTTTCATGTTCAGTTAGTAGGGTATCGTACTTATCGGAGAGTAATGACATACTATGTTTTATGGACTCCAGCTGTTTAATGAGTCCAGGAATTGCACGTACATTTTTTTGTATATCCTTTAGGATTTTGTCTGGCTCTCGGCCGTCTTCCTCCTGGTCCTCACTATCCGACTCATCTTCTTCACAGTTATTGCAATATATTCGGTTTTTACCCGCTTTCAAATCGGCCGCCAAGCCTTTCACGCAGCTTCTATGATAGGTACCCTGGCACTGTCCTTGACATATAAAATGAGATCCTTTCCTAGAAAGTACTTTTCTACACTTAAGACACTCCATTATTATTTTATTCAATAACGTACGAACTTAATATTTATTTGTTTATTCGCTTCGCGAGCGCGATACGAGCGGAGCGGCAACGTCACAATTTGCACGTGCTATTCCTACGATGCGCTGCGGACGAATGCAAGTACAAATTTTTCACTTCCATGTCGCGATTCAAAATATCCCGCCGAATCAACGGTAAAGTCATATGTCAAAATCTTGTCGAGCAGAGGGGTTAATATGTTTTTACAAGTGCTCATTAATGTTTTTTTTTTAACTTGCAATTCTATGACACGCTTTATTCGAAAATTGAAAGAACAAATTCGAATTAGGAAGGTCATTAGACAAACAGAATCCATATTTCCGGGCGAGAGGCTGGCAACACTCGGCACCCCGCCATCTTGCCCGAGGCGATACAGCCAATCGGCGTGCGTTCTTTATTCAAAAACTACTTTTGACACAATGCACTTTTATTATTTTATATTCAGTGGACATTTTCATTGTGTTTGAAAGTAATTGGTTATTCGTGCTCATAGTTGAGTAGATATATAGCTGTTTTATTTAATAATTTTACTTTTATTAAGTATCCGGGTGTCCCAATGCCGATTATAACAATTTTAAAGCTATCCTTTTGCAAGAAGATCTAGAACATTTGGAAGCTAGAAACTAATCTATCTCATCGGGGTATCGATTAATTCTCGTAAATCCAGGCTTTTTTTGCACAAAGGACCAGGCTTATTTTGCACAAAGGACTAAGTACCTCTAGACGAACGAGTTATTAGTAGACGAACTTTGGTCAGCCTTATATTTCTTCGTTTAGACATAATTTTCGACCACGTCATGTCGAACAGAAGCCAAGCTAAAAGCTAAATTCTTCCAAATAACTTGGAAGTCTGGTCTAAACTATTATCAGGGCTATTAAAAACATATAAATGTATATTTTGTATATGTATACAGCCGCAGGGCACGCGGAGACAGGGCGGCACTACGACGGAAATTAACGAAAGTGGTTTCAAATCCCTTCGTGTCAACCGAAAATATCGGAGGTGTTGCCAATTCAAAAAATTGTGAATATGATTCAATTTTGACAGTGGGTGATTGAGAATTTTGGGAATTAATAGGTAGAATACATATTCTACTATACCTACGTAAATGTAGGTATGAACTACATCACCAGCCTAACCTATTCGCTTATAGTTCTTTTTATGGTGGGAAATCATCATTTGACCCTCCCGCTGTGGGTTAGCAGCGTGAGGGAGTGTCAGACTCTTACTGACTAAATCCCACCATGTTCCTTCTTGAGCCCACTGTGTACCATTGCTGCGGTAACGGTAACTCTTTCGAATAATCCCACAGCTTCGCTTGTAGTTCTGAATACATGATACCTACAAATGTTGACAGTTTTGGTACCTACAGATAAAGTTTAGCCACATAGCGAATATTTAGACGGTATCAGACTTAGTTTTTTTTTTTCGATTGATAACAATATATCTACTATTTGGCTACGAAACCCAAAATTAGGATACCCTCCCAAACCTCTGCTTAAACTTCTAACGTCATCTACATACAAAAAAAAATCGAAGTCATTCTCTCGTAACCAACAAGATTAGCATTAATAAACCCATTAAACAGTAATACTGTAACATTGTCGGTACATAAGGCGCGCTACACACGACTGATCACCAATCGCGGCGCTCCTAATTAGCGGCCTCAGGGTGGGGTGAGGTCATACTATCGGTTTTTGCAATGTTGTGTAGTTGGGGCGAGTTGCGATCGAGTTTTGTGTGGAGTGGTTTAAGTGGTTCTGTTTGAAAATATTGAGTTAAATAGGTTTGTGTTTGGCTTAGGTTTCTTCACAATAAAATGATTTTTTTTTCTATTGATCTATTTTTGTACCTTTCTCCTGTTAATTGCAGATGGAAATTGAATTTTTGGAAAACTCTCTATAAATATTCTATAGCTATATTATTCTTACCTATGGAAATGGTTCATTTAAGTACTTAATCAGCAAGGCAAAACCATATCTGACGTCATTTTCCCTCACTTCAAAATAATGAAGATGATTCGAGAAATTCTCACTCGTAATTCACTTACTCTCCACGAATAGTGCAAATAGTAACCATTTCAATATTAAAAAGGGTCACATAAATCGAATATCAATCGTAAGGTCGAGAGCACATGGTTACCCCGAGGGCGGAACGCCCGCCCTCCGGCAGTCTGAGCCGAGCACGCGACGCGCGCGATCGTAAACCGAGCTTTACGATTCCTTTACGATTTTACCGATACATCGATTAAAAATCCGATTCCCAATCGATTATTGTGATATAAACTTCAAATATAAAAGTCAGCATTCCAAATCATATTATTGTTTCTCTAATTATATTAATCACAACATAGGTTTGTTAATTAAAAAAAATAGTACTTAATGTCGGTTTGTAACTTCCCGTTATGTAGTAAAATTGTTCATCAACTACTAGTTTCTCTATTTAATAATAATTATTTGATACAGCGTGCTGAATTGATTTAATCGATTTTATTTGCAAACGATATTAAAATTTAGTGATGGGCACGAGCGCGTATCGACGTAATTAGTCGATAAACGAAATTGTCTGAAATTAATTACTTGTATTAAATGAAAAGCTATTGCTGGTAATTAAAATATTTTGTTAATAGTGCGTTCGTAGATTCGTTGTAATAACTTTTGATCGTTTAGCTGTAGGTATATATTGTATAGGCCGAGCGGCATTGTTTATCTTTTGTTTTTACTTTCGCAATCGTCGGCCGGCCGATTGATTAATACGTTTCATTAAAATATCATTAGTCACACTTTTTATCTAGATACAATTTAATGATAGTGACTTTTGTATTGCTAATACCACCAGGTGTTCAAATAAGTTTTATAGTCGGGGCCTAGTTTTTACGCGTACTCTGTATTATTACAAGCCTCAATATTTTAGATCCGCCCCATCCATGTTGGTTACTAACCAAATAAATTGCAAGCTTAAAGCAGCTATTAAAACAATGTCTATAAGCACTCTTCATGAGCTAATTCTGATATCATCACGTATGCTTCTTAAGTACTATTAAGTGTAGATTGCATCTCGTTTTGAACTTAATAGGGTAGCACGTGAGTCGACAAACTATCGACATAAATCCGCCACTCGGTAATAAATAAAAAAAAACCATCCAGTAGTCGGTATTCGGTCATCGAGCCGGCGCACAAGCCAGCAATTTAAAAAGCAATCACTAACCGATTGTAGCCCGAATCGCCCGCCTTTTAAGGGACCGGTAATTATCGATACTCGAACATTTACATATCAGTTTTTTGACATTCGCTTTCACCTCACTATTATGGCAATAAATTGTTTTAGCCGCGTATCGACTAATTCATAATCATCGCGATAATCCGACGCTTATCGCGATTTAAATTAACTTGATGAATGAATCGGTAATTAATAATAAATTATTTATTGATATATTTGTGATTGCATTCCTGTTTTGTTAAAAAAGTCTCATTAATAAATAAGAATATATTATTTCGCGCTGAAAGACTTGGTCGTAAATCATAGATAACATTAGCAACTAATATTGTTCGAATATAATACATAATAATTTATTTTTACGTAGATAAATTATAACTTCTATAAAGAACCTAAATTAAGTCATTAATTAAAATCCAAAGATATCACCAAACTCCAAGTTATTTAAAAAATACCTCTATATGCCAAAAACATGTGTAAAATAATCAAGTTATGCTAAAAAGAACATTATAGTGCTCTTAACATATGTTAAGAGAAATAGTTTTTGTGTGAAGTGTATCAAAAGCTTCGGCGCTGGCGTACGTGGATTTATCCAGTGTGATCGAGGTGCAGGTAATGGAAAAAACATTAAAAAATATTGTAGGTAATAATTAGAATAAAAGCAAAAAGATTCTCTCCGGCGGGGAATCGAACCCCGGTCTCCCGCGTGACAGGCGGGGATACTGACCACTATACTACCGAAGACTTGATTTGAAAGGGGGAAATAGCTGTTCAAATACTACGATGTATAAGTTGTAGTAGTATTATATTATCATTCTGTATAAATGAAACATATGTGCAAACAAAATTTTTTCGGTATTCGTAGAAAATCTTTTATTTCCGGACATTTATACTAATCGATTATTTCCGTACCCGCATTTTTCATTTAGCTTAATTCCTATTCTCACTATTTACTTAACTTTGAATATTCAGGCAGCCATGTTTTATTTCATTTTACACACCTGTCTTATTTTATTTTATAAATCAGTAGGTAGCTGGTACTTCTATTGTCTATACATAATAAGAAATATCTATCAAAGAAGTAGGTACCTACCTAAACAAGAAAATAATTCCTATTTACCGAAACACACACCAAAAATTCATCCAACTTTCACCATATTGTTTCACCAACAAGTCAATGATTAATAACAGAATAACTTCAAACAATGCATAATTGCTCGATTCTCCCGGTATGTTAATGAGACATACATCCGAATCGATATATTATTGCATTCGAATAGAGACGTACACTTAATACACATTCCACAATTGATTGATGGCGAGTATCCGATTGTAACCGTAAATCTATTCGATTAGATTGGCTATCGATACTGCAATCGAGATTACGAAGCTTTCCTTTGCTTGTTTGCATGACTGAGCCTATTTTGAATAAAACCTTTTTATATGTTTGTGAGCTGAAAAAATCTTCAGATCTCCAAAATATGTCATCGTTTTTACAAACGGTATAATATGATGTTTATATAAGTTACTTTCTGATTGTACCTAATAACTTAAATCAGAAAATTACTGACTGTACCTACTCAATAGGTTACATAAATAAGTTTGTATTTTTATCGCATTAAACATCAACTAAAGGCGATAAAAAAGAAACTGTGCAAAGCCAAGATTGTAACACACAATACGAAAAGCAATATATTTTATTTAACACCGCCTAACAATAGGTTTACAAAAGCCATCATTTCGCATTTTATCTCAAAATACAGTCACATACATCATATAATATTTTCTATTTTGACAGCTAAAGCTTAGAAATACAGTTAGGCAGTATATCTGTCTATTTATCACGTCGCCAATTTATATGTGTGTCTATCAAGCTTCCTAAATAATGGGTGTAGTGTCTCCGTGGAGAATCAAATGACTAGCGGAGGTGCCATAACGGAAAATCGCCTAAGAAAATAGCGCGCCAAAATGTGGTTTGACCGGGAAAGAGGAACGTTACTGCTTTCGCTCTAATACTACTTCTATGAACCCGATTTTTTTTTGTATAATCAAAAATCGTTGATAGATGTCTCAAAGATCCCGAATGCCTCATTTGTTCACTCTTAACTGATCGTTTTGGTCATGCCCACCGTACGTATTTGACCTAGAAGAAGGCCTGACCTACCTGCATTATGGAATCTCCTCTCACCTATCCATACCTACTCCATGGTATAGTGTCTCCATCTTAAAGTCACCCAACACGCGTTGACCCCGCGACCTGGGTAAACAATACCTCCTTTCACCTCCACGCATAGACAATATTAAGAACGTATTTATTTTTGTTTTATCAAGATTGTCTTTTGATTTCCCAATCGGCCGTTTGATGGTATCGGTTGAATACTTTTTATTGTAGGCCTTTTTTGATTGAAGGTGATTTTATTTAATTTTGCCATTTATGCTCAGAGAATAGGCAGTCGCTTCTTGTAAAGCACTGGTACTCAGCTGAATCCGGTTAGACTGGAAGCCGACCCTAACATGATTGGGAAAAGGTTCGGAGGATGATGATGATGCTCAGAGAATATTTTGCAACGGAAAGAAGAAAATAATGTTTTGATAGATAAATCAATTGAATAGCAAAATTATGCGACTTTTGTTATTTCAAAACTGTATTAAAGCGATTAAGTTTTATTGAACTACTAGCTTCTGCCCGCGACTTCGTACGCGGATCCTGTCCCTTATGCCAGCGACGGGGTTAGCAAAATCAAAGATCTGAATCGTCTGATATTGAATTTTAAGGGCCGGTGACTTGTAAACAACGGAATACGCATAGCCATTAGAAACGTTCCATATATTTAATTTTTGTACTTCAACGGCAAAAGCACAGCAGACTAAACAAAACGCTGAGAACTGAAGCGCAATAGGCGTGACCATAGGGATAAAGGTAGTGATTCTAATTAGTCCGCATTTATGTTGTGTGTGGCAAAAATATTACACGTATTATTACGTAAAAAAACATTAAATGTTACTGAGACGACAAAGTCGTGATGACTTAGTGGAAGTTGTGGTGGTTTAGTGGGTAGAGAACCAATCTCTCAAGTATGAGCGTGCGTCTTTGATTCCAGGTCTGGCAAGTACCTGCCAATGCAACTTTTCTAAGTTCGTATGTACTTTCTATGTATGTATATTTTGGATACCAATGACCGTTATTTGGAGGGGATGTTAAACTGTAGGTTCCGGCTGTCATTGAACATTCTTGGCAGTCATTATGGGTAGTCAGAAGCCAGTCAATCTGACCAGTTTTACCAAGGGGCGTAGGGTTGAGCGGTTAACCGGTTTGTGGAGGTCAGATAGGCAGTCGCTCCTTGTAAAACACTGGTACTCAGTTGCATCGTGACTGGAAGTCGACCCTAACATAATTGGGACAAAGGCACTTGAGATAATAACGACAATAATAATGAGATATAAGCACCGCAGGGCATTTGAGGCTGATGACGGGGAGTAGCTACCCCGCGAGGAATATATACTGAATTCTCCAGGGAGAGTATACTGTCCCCCATCTCTGGCCGGTCGGAGTGAACCATGACGGGGGTAGGTCTCACGCCTCTGGCTTGGCTTGACCGTCCAGAGTAGAATCGCTAGAGCAGGGTTAGTAGCCCTGCTCGGAGGATAGGTGCCTCGTGGTAAGTGACCCACAGGTAGCGCGTAATCTGCGTTTGAAATCCGCCGAGTTATCCTCACACTTCAGCCGCTCATGTCCCTGTTGCCCTCCTAGTCTCCACCTGCCATTTTTACATGTATCTAATACATTGTCATCGGCAGGTGCCATAGTTCCCGTAGTTTCCCCATTCCTAGTCCATTAGCATCCCATCACAATAGCCCCAGTAGTATTCATCCACAGTTAGCAATGGTATAGCACAGAACCGAGGATTGACTTTTTTTTTTAACGACGTCCACCGGGGATTGTCCTTGGGTTCATTTCTATAGTGTATAAAGGGATAATCGTCGGTTTTGTGTCACCATTTCATTAAAGTTGTCTCGAAAGGGCTTCAGCATGTTGGCTTCGACGTCACGTTTGCCTCCCGAAAATTCGGAATTCTGTAGTCCCGAGGTCTGGAAGAGACATAAAAAATAATAATGATATATATATAATGCAACAAATTCGGAGAGTGGGGGCTCGTGACGCCACGTCTAGGTATGTAAAATTTTTACTAAGGAGTGACTTAACACAAAATTCAAGCGTGTTATATCTTCGTTATTGTCTTGTTTGTGTGAGAGAGAAATGACAAAATACGTGTCCATTATTTTAGGGTTATCTAAAGACGGACTAATTACTTTTGATTCACCATACCTATTTCATATCATTCATTTCTATACATTTCAAGTGTAGTATTGCTCTTGAAGTTCCACATCAGGTGTTCCAGATCTTCGATGTTTATACGTCAACAGAGAGTGCTTATCAGATTGAACAACTTTTGCTAAAACGTCATACCTCTATATGCTATAGTCTAGCTGGGCCCCTGGAGTTCCACATCAGGTGTTTTAGATCTTCAATTTGTATAAGTCAATAGAAAGTGCTTATCAAATTGAACAACTTTTGCTAAAACGTCATACCTGTATATGGTATAGAGAAGCTGGGCTCTTGGGGTTCCACATCAGGTGTTCCAGATCTTCAAATTTATTATCTCAGCTGAAAATGCTCATCATATGAAACAATTTTTGCCATGGCACCATTTTTGTATCTCTTATAGTTTTGTTGGTCTGTTGGTGTTCTGCATCAGGTCTTCAAGTTTCGAAGATAAATTATAGCCTATATGTTGACCAGGCTTAATACTGACACAACAAAGAAAAAATCATTGAAATCGGTTCAGTAGTTCCGAAGATTAGCGTGTACAAACAAACAGACATACAGACATACAGACATACAGACATACAGACAGAATTTTTTTTTTGGATTTGTGCTCCATTACTGTTTCTAAACCCCACCCAATTATTATTTTTTTAATATATTCAATGTACAGACACAGTTTTTTTACAGATTTATTATATGTATAGATAACTTACACCTAACTACTTAATAAATTCTAGCTGACGATAGCCGGATATAATTAAATTCAATGTAACTAATTAAGGCTTTAGTTTTACCTAGCAAAATTACTTGTTTTCTATTATATATCTACCATAGGTTACTGTTACAGCCTTTTTTTTGTCCCACGGCTGGGCACAGGCCCGCTTGCTCAATGCGGGTTGGTGATTTCAGACTGAATAGTCCAGGTTTCCTAAAGATGTTTTCTTATCTTAAAAATATACTTAAAAAGTACATACAAACTTAGAAAAGTTACATTGATACTTGCTTGACCTGGAATTAAACCTACGCCTCATACTCGACTCTTTTTATACATAACATGTCTCACTTTAAAAACCTCTTTAATAAGCTTACTCAATCTAACTAACAAAATAACACAATTAATTATAAAATATAATATTCTAATTTAATTAAGTTCCCTCCTATCTTACTATGGTTACGCGCATAAATCAAGTGAACAAAATCAGAGCACTTGCAACACGGCGCGCGCGCACGTAGCGTCGGCAACGTCATCTTATACTTCTAGAGCTACTCTAAACTCAAGCCAGTAGCTTGAGTTTAGAGTAGCTTGAGTTTAGAGTAGCTCTAGAAGCATAGAACCTTAGTATTGGTTACCGCTTATTACATACTACACTCGTATAGTTACCGGCACGGATATTGAGCTCTCGGCGTAAGAGTGGGGATCGCTTTGCGCACTGTACACATAAGGCAATAAACCAATAAATCGCTTCTGCGCAGGTGAAGGTCAGGGCTCAATATCCGTGCTGGTAACTCTAAACAAAATTCAGTTATCGAGTTCAAACTACCCCAATATAATGTCATCTATGTAAAATATGTCATCTGCTGTATGTTGACTTGACTTGTACAAACATATATTACAAGTTTGTACAAATACAGTATAGATTTTAATACCTTATTTCATAAGAACATTACAACTTTTAACTATTTGGACAATAAGATGAGGTTATAGTGAGAGTCTCTCATGTATTTAAAGTTAAGGATAAAGTACAAAGTTAAAGCTAAGCGGCGAATATTCAAAGACGCGAACGGATTTTTTTTTGTAATTTTTTGTAGAGGTATAAAGAAGCTTATTCTAAGAAGTATACCCACACTTATTTCAATGACAATGACTAATCAAGGATCTAGCTGTCAAATTAACCTACGTTTAGACGTTCTAGTGTTATTTTCTGCCAACAAGCTACATCAAACTATACATTTTGATGAAGTAGACTATGATAAAAGAAATTCCGCGATGACAGATACTTTTGACAGACTTTATTGGTCAATCAAAACTTTCCCCGGAGGCCAGACTTGAAATATCACTTCTGACCATTTACGGCTGTTTATTAGTTACTTGCTAATGTTTCAAACATTAAACTATGATAAATGTGGACCAATTAATAAAATTTAATGACCAATAAAAAAATATTTTTGTAACATTTTTGCGCTACTACTACTCGGTACCTACAATTAAGTATGTAGCACCTATGTCATCACGTCACGACAAGTTTTCACCACATCCGGTAACAAGATGCATAAATTAAAACAGATAATAAATTAAAAAAAAACTAGATCGAAAGTAATCGATTAGGTGTCGTGGTGTAACTCGATATAGATACCGTAAGTTTTGTAATTGATCTACATTAAATCGAGAATAATTTTGACGGAATGGCTCCACACTAGAGATTTGAAATTGGAATAGCTATACAAACTTTTTTCAGCTTTAATAGCTTGTCTATGGCTTGAGTTTTTTTTTATAGACTGCAAAATAAAGATGGCGGTCTGTTGACCGTTTTATACGATCGTTAGCGTAATTAAGTGAATACGCACAAACGTTATTGAATATATTTAAGTCGTTAAAGAATGTAGTCTACTTTTATTAATATTTACAGTCAATAAATAAATAATGAATAAGTTATTTATTATAGACTGTTGGAAGCTCTAAATATTTTTATTGTTATTTTACTAGTAGTTTATTTAAACGGCTTCAATGAAATTACATATGACAACCCGCGATTTATAAAGGCCTCAAAAGATAATTACGAAAACTGACACTGTCTGAAATATATTGTACTATTCTACCTATAAATCAACAGGATTGGTTTAGTTTAGAGTTTAATAGCTAGACCAATCTAGACATGGAAAAATAAAGATCCTTTATTCCCAAAGTTCCAGTTAACTTATTCGAAAATTCTAACAAGTTACTAACAGACAAACATAAAGCACATATTCTTTTCAATTCTGTTCAGCTAAAATCTTTTTTGTATTCTAGTAATGACGCACGTGCCAAAAATCATCATCATCTCTCAGAAATGACTTAACCAATATGGCTTCCCTTACCGCCATAAATCAAAACCCATTAAAATCACATTTCGGCTTAATTCTTTGCTTTAGAACAAATTGATTACTACAATCCAACGGGTATCAAATAAACTTTAAAAATAATTATAGGCCGCATATATCATAGACAAGAAGTGCTAATTCGTGGATTGCGTGTAGGTTTATAATGAAATCATAAAGGTCATCATTGTCTATGCCGATTGTAAGATCGACATTACTGGGGTTAGGGAAGTTGTCCTATACAGAAGATATGCTATAAATATACCAATGCTAAATATAGACTGATTTGGGCTGCAGAATGAGGCAAAATAACCACCATGGCTTAGCTTTATTTTGTTAATTTATAAAGTATTTTTACTGTTGACAAAGTGAACTTTATATCATTACCTATATAAACATAAAAAATACAGACATCTAAATTGAGAACTTCCAACTGTTCTAGAAAGTTAAAAATCCTAGACACTTTTCGCAGGTTCAAAACAAAAGACAATCATGGAATATTTACCGCCAAAAGCCATCATATCTAAAATCTAGTATCCCTGATTGAGCCTTCGATGTCACTACAGAAAATAACTTAGGCATGTGTTTACTGCTTCTCGTAATCAGGGTTCTTTTAATTGAAGATCAATCAGTAACAGTAAGTGAGCAGGTACCTGTCGGCACCTCACAAAATAGGTATGATTGATTACCTACTAGTCTATTGATCGGTAGCAATTTCATCAACCATTTGCGTTTCACTATAGGCGTATTACCGCAACTTTCTCAAATATTTCATCATATTTCGCTTAACATTCATTTGTTCTTCAATCAACTCGAAAATAATTTGGCTACGGCAGTATCCGTACGGTATTAATCCGAAATAAACAATTTTCTAATAGGTAAATGAAATTCTTTTAGTTGATTCTGCGTTTATAAATCGATACTAATATTAACTATAAAGATGATGTTTGCTTTGAATTCAACTTCAGCTAATTTCATACAGGTCCGATTTGAAAAAAAACCTGTGTTAGATAACCCATTTACCGCGGAAGGACACCTGACGTATCCAAATTCCCAGGGAATGCAGGTGAAACCCAAAGCAGACACTAAAATTACTACGTCAAAATATGGATTTTGCGCATATCTCTAGTTGTACTCAATCCTTACTCCCCAATTTACTCGACACAATAACACAAGTTAGCCAGAGTAAATGAGTGTTATTACACTCATTTTTCGACTGATACGATAATTAGCCGCTTTAATTACGCTATCTGATTAAGATCTCGTCATCGTGAATGATAGCTTTCAACGCCATTAACTGTAAGCAACGTTATTTAGTGGTTAGAATGTTGCAATGTCAATTAAAGACATTCATTAGTTTTATTTCAACATTAGAGTAAGCTGCTATATAATGTTACAGTCAAGGCTGTCCAAAGTTTCTTCTTAATAGGAACCGAACACACATGCTTGTGCGGGACTATCCTTTTTCATAACCTACACTGGTCTGGGAAGATTTCCCCTATCTCAAAAATCCTGTTATCCCTCAAAACCCGTGTTGTTGAGATTTATTCTTTAAAATTATCATTTTAACAGACACCGATATTCATTAGGACGGACTTGCAAGCTCGTCAAAGTCAAAGGTTTGTTGGGGTGTCGAACTCCAGTTTTGCTGCTGGTGGTCTCAACTAAATAAGCCTTTTAGTACCTTTTTTCGATATTAAGACTGTAATATTTACATTTATTTCATACCTATAGACCTATAACAGGTCCTTAAGAAACGTCAAGCGCGGCTCCAAAAAGTGGGTCTTATGGAGAAAAACCGGCAAGAAACTCCATAGACACTTAAGTATACAATATGTACCTATGTATTTTGGTTTGTTGCCTCTAACTGGCTGTTTTAGAAATCAATAGGCGATGAAACCTATTTTCAGCAGTAGACGACCTATTACTGAGGCAATTATAATCTATACATATATCTATATATCTTATTCTGTATTGTCCAGGAGCGGCTGGGCAGTGGCGGGCTCGGGCTCGGCGGCGGCGGGTTCCGCGGCGGCACGCAGCCCTCGCTGGCGGACTTCCAGCCGCCCTACTTCCCGCCGCCCTTCGCGCCCGCGCCTCACCCCGCCAGCCCGCATCATCAGCAACAGGTTGGTACCAAGTTCAATTGAAGAATTAGGCAACAGGGTTAAGGATAGCTCAAATATTTTTGATGATTATGTAGCACCAAAAGTATCAGAAATTTTCCCTGGGTGTCCCCGACACACATTTTTGCCTAGAGGACTTTTGGAATTTTGGTATTGATTGGTAATAGAGCGAAAAAGTAGGCCAGCATCATCAGTCAGCAACTCGCCATGAGAAAGTCTGGATGATCACATGATTAGGGTGGGTATACTTATTCCTTGTCTGGGTTCGAAAAGGCCTTCGTCTGACCCGTGAATAAAAACATGACTATGATAAACGGTGTATAGCCCTATAGAAAGTCTAAAAAGTATAATCACTATAACGGGACACTTCTGTTTACCTACGTCAGTAACTTAATTGCTAGCAAACCTATTAGGTACACACGTGTAGCTGGGGAATTGTTTTGCTGTTCGTACAGTGAGTGATGATTTCTCAGTCTAAGGTACGTTTTGGATTCAGGCTTCCGACTGCAATCGCCATACGCAGCGACTGCATGAAATCGGTCGACTGCACGTACATACATACAAACCAATAATGCAGCTGCGGCAAGAGCCAGCAGATCGCTTGGAAAACGTTCCTTTATTTTAATAACCGTTTTTAATTAGAATAGTGACGTCATAACCTTCTAAGCGTGGTAGCTTAGAAGGTTATGACTATGTTATCCCTTACCTCTACAGCAGAGCCATGGCATGGAGTACGGCGGCGGCGGCGGCGGCGGTGCGGAGTACGCGCAGCACTACGCGCCGCAGCAGCTACTGCCGCGTCACCACGCTCACCATGAGCCGCATGCTCATCTGCGACATCATCGGGACCACCACGATATACATGCGCACCATGTGAGTAGCTCCTCTATTTACTTTTCTGCAGATTCTGACTGGAAGCCGACCCCAACATAGTTTGGGAAAAAGGCTCGGAGAAAGAGAAAGAGATTCCATTTTCAAATTGTGCTTCGTTTCGACCAGCAACTTTGTGAGAGTAAAACCTCTATAGTATCATCATAGATATAGGGGGTACCGAATGCTTTACGCAGTTGACAGCTGTCAGTTTTATAGACTGCCAGCAACTGTCAACGGCACCAAAAATTTGTCAGACCGTTGGTGCAGTAGGTAATATATTATTGCTCCACAAATCTTGTAGTAGCTAGCAGAACGCGGTTCAGCAACTATAAGTTCTTTACTTGCCTCCAGTTTCAACTAAAGTCATGTACTTAGTGCTTCAAGAACATTCTATGTAACTTTGACAGATCCTAAAAAGTATATCTGATAGATCTAAAGTGTAACAATTACAATGCCCAATAAAACTTCCTCAAACAAACCATAGGTATTCAAAATCTCAAGCATTTTCCTCTCCATCCATACAACCTAATCTCTTAATTCACTAATCCCTCAAACCCCTCGCTACTATTTCTACTAAATAGATTTTCGTGCACCGCAGTATAGTAAGAAACTATGCGCTTCCCCTTCGATAGCCCCACGCGAAAGAATTCCCGCTCAGTTCACCCTCCAAGCGGATAAAATTATATTGTTCATGTTTTTAATTTTAACTCTATAACTATCGTGTTATAATTATATAGGAAGGAATTTCTAAGCCATAATTTTAACTCTGTTTTTGCTATTGTATGAAATAATCCACGTAGCTGCCGTTCTCAATGTGTATCTGTTGATTTGTTTCTAAAGATAGGAATTGGGCAATACTTGTATGGAGCTATGTCGGAATTCTATCTCTAGTGAGCGAAACAACAGATAGATAGAATATTGGGATCGGCCGTAAACCAAATGTCATGAAAATGACGTATTTATGGTAAGAAGATAACGGTTTAAATACTCAAGTTAATAACAATAAATAAATATTGACGTTTATATCATAGACATTATTCAAGATTTGAATTTGTTTTATTGTCATACAAATAGGCACGCCATCTTGATTTGTTACCATAAAGTCAACTGATGACTTTTTCTTTGACTTTTACGGCCAATTAGCACACAAAACTTCCGTTATACGCGCTCAGAAAATAGTATTTCAATTAATTAATTGTCTAATTGGCAAAGCCAACTTGCGAAATGTTTATAAAACTAGGTTAAAATAATAAATGAAGCTAAATTGCATTGCCTCACCCAAAACATTAAATCCGATTTGTGACATTCGAAATTTCAAAATTCGAACAAGCGTTTACTTTTTCTGCTGGTCCATCGACAATATTTTTAGGCAACAAAAAGGTTTGAACATCGAGGTTAGGGTTGGGACCACTTTAGCAGATTAGCCGTTGGTAATGCCCCGGTTTGGTACAGCGGGCTATTCAGTACAATAGTGGCCGATCTCTGGCAGGAAGATGCGATGTCATTATACGTGATTGAATGGCATTTTATGAAATAGCGACCAAGATATAAATATTTTTTTCTGAAATATTGGTAACTTGTATTGCTGAAAAGCTTAATAGCCTGTAGTGATACTCCATGAACTTAGTTATTTTAAAGGGGAACCTCATTTTATCGTCAGTTCATTTTGTAAATACATAATCCGAGTGTAAAACTCTTATTGATAGTCAACTTAAATACCTATAAATAAAAAACTTTAGTAAGTTTTAAAGCTTTCATGTATGTAGGTATATGTATTTTTGCCACTTCCCTATTCCCTATCCTTTGTACTTATTAAGGTATCACACGCGTTTACCTTCTTTTAGCACTTGCCATTCCCCTGTATTTAGTTAGGTAGTTATCTGTCAACTTCAGACCTTTGCTAAAACATAACCAATGTATTATGTACCAAGTAATTTGACACTAGGAACTTCATACAGCCACAGATTACTTAATAGTTACTTTGTAAATATATTCCTTGTCACAACTGACCCCCGTCCCTTCTCACACAGTTATCGCACGGCGGCTTCAGCTACGGCGGCGGCGAGCGGCGCGCGGACTACGGCGCGCGGGAGCAGCATGAGCTCGCCTTACACCATGCGCTGCATTCCGCTGAAGAGACGCCGGTAAGGAGCTAAAACTTTTTAAAAACAAGCCTTAGAATAAAATTAATCCTTGTGGATGTAAAGAACTTAACCTTTCAGAGAATGAAATTGGATTTGTTTGGCGACATCCTCTTCCTAGAATGGCAATAAGAAACTGCATTTCCGAGGTTTTCACTCTAAGATGACATGCAGACTACTAATGTATCTCAGAAGAGTTAAGTAGCCAAGTGCTATCATAAACGCTGATATAGAAATGGGATTATATCCATGTGACTTTTCGGCTTATGATTGTAGAAAGACATCTTGACTCTGGGGACTATACTTATTGACTGATTTTCGGAAGATATGTTCCTCGTATTATTTGTCGATTCCTTTTTATACTGGATTTTTTTCTGGGTATGAAACATTTTCATTTAGGTCCTACGGTGAAACCTGAAATAACCTTTAATCATTTACCTATTTTTTACCCAATATTAGTTAAACTCATAAACAATTGCTTTAATAAGCTTAAGTATGTGTGTATTCTATCGGATACAAAAAATGCCAATTACATACTGTTTTTATTATTTAAAATTTCACCCTCGCATCGATATTACGATGGACATTCAATATCTGAGAAATATGTGCGCGCACAGAAGGAATTTCATAATAAGCTTACTGAATTAAAATGCTCGTCCGATAGCTTGGAATGTGGGAAAGTTCATATTTCAGTTTTTATTACACGTTATGGTAAAAAAATATGAAAATAGACACAATGTTTTGTTCTTTTTACCGGTTTCCCAAGAAAGAGGTTCTCAACTTTTGAGGTTTTCTTGGTCGAGTTTTCCAACATTCATTCGAAACGTAAGTTACCTCCACAGAGTACCTACTTACATTAATATATGTACTCTAGAATAACATTACATAGAGCGTGGATCTTTGAAAAAAAAATGAACACCTGTTAGCCGACTCTGTTGAACAAATAGACATAAACTTCTTATTTAGCTATTCATTTGTCATAAATAAATTGTTTGTTTGATTCTAGAATGCTGGCATGGATGATACTACGGGGTTCATGACTGATCTTCCACTATTAAAAAGTAAGTTATCTTTTTCCTACTGATTGTATGTTTACGTAGAAAAGTCTTTGCAAGGGTTTTAGTCTTATTCAAAGACTTATGTTTTTGTAAATCATAGGTATCTCATTATTTTGTCCTCTCCAATACAATTTATAAGCTACTTTTTTAACATAAAAGTGTAATAAACATAAAGCAAATATAATATCTTTAACAAACGACATAATAATCCCCTCAATTTATCTTCAATATCCAAAGATTAAGTGCGTAAAATTATTCACTTAAACTCCCCGGCCGCCATCCAAACTAATATTATAAATGCGAAAGTAACTCTGTCTGTCTGTCTGTCTGTCTGTCTGTCTGTCTGTCTGTCTTTTCTTCACGCCTAAACCACTGAACCGATTTGTGTGAAATTTGGTACAGACATAGTTTGAAACTTGAGAAAGGATATAGGATAGTTTTTACTACAAAAAAAAATAATAATAAAATTATTCCGGACATATAGCGCCATCTATTGGTCAAATCAAAAATCTGCTGGTAGTCACTATTCCACGCGAACGAAGTTGCGGGCAAAAGCTATATGTAATATAAATTGCACGAGCATGAGATAAAAAGCAACTACACATTATTAACATATCAAATATTTTATTGTTACGCTTCCAAGATGACCTGGTTAAGATAAAAGTGTAATTAGACAACATACCGCTTTTATCAAGTAGGTGGATCAATATTTCTAAGTAGATTGTAAAAAACTACCTCATTCAACGGGCGAATGAATCAATATCAAATAAATAAAAGTATCGATCAATCAATCGGTATTTGAATAGTAACATTCGATTTTGGAAATGACTCTTTGGTTCAACCTTTTTTGTTTATAATCTCTATGGTTTTTGAGTTGTTAAATTATTTTGTGAATTTGTAATAAACCGTTATCTAATTCTATGAATACCTAGTCTATAAGGTGTTTTTTTAATAAAAGTATTTCTGTGACACAATAAACATACCGGCAGCTAAGAAACGTTAGTCTACGACTGCAAGTCACACGTTCTTTTTTCAAAAACATAATTGGCTGGTAATAAGCGCGCGCACCTTTAACTTTTTTTGTGCAAAAAGCGCGGGGTGTTAAACAGCCAGTATGGTGCCAACATAATGACATACTAATGTTTATTGTATTAGGGCTGCCATATAGAAATATTACAATGAGAATGGAGATCAAGCTGGGCTCATGTTTGGGGCGTGGCGGTGATTGTTAGTGGCCCTATTGTAGATATTTGAAGCCGAGGATTTGGTAATCACTCCAATTTTGTATGGCTGTATGTTTAATGTATTTGTAGCGATTGTGTTTTTTTTTTTGTTAGGGTACTCGTATTTTTTGTGTCTTTTTTTAGCGAGATGTCAAAGTAAACTAAGCAATATTAGGTATTTTTTGCTATATTTTTTAACCGAATGGTTTATTAAAACAAATAATGCCTTATAAGATTTTACTATCTTCTTGCTTACACGAGCCCACATTAGAAAATAATAATATCTATAACAACGATGGCCCATTATGATACAGTCCGTAATATCTATTCATCAAACAGCAAAGTAAAAGTTGACTCGTCATTCTTAATGAAATCACTACAAATACCTAGTCAAATACAATTTCCTGTTTAAATATCTCGATACAGGATGTAATCGATATGTGGTAGTGAGTAGGTACAACACTATCTATTACACGAATGAGTTAGTAGGTGTCGCTTATAAGTTTAGGTTGATAAAAAATGTCAAGGTAACCTGTGTAGTTTGTTGTAAATATTGGAAATATTACTTTTGACAATATAGTGTTTAGAACAAAATAGTGTGTTTAGTTAAAAGGATAGGTACTTACGCACATTTCAGCCAGATAGAATGAGTTGGTACATAGTACTTACCTACCTACATACAATCATGTAACTGCTTTTGATTAGATTAAAACGAAACTCAGATATGCGATTTACTCCTAAGAAATCGTCACTTTCGTCCACATTTTCACTTGATGTCAGGTGAAAAAGAAAACGATGTAGACTGCCATAGTGTGTCTTGCGCCTTTGACTTGCTAGAAAACATAGAAGGATTTTTGGTTTACCTTCAAAAACCCTGAAAATTACCCCCTAATTTAAACCTATTCTAACCATCCCCTTTCTTCCAGCAATGAAAGGCCGTGACGGGCTCGGCGGGACGGGTTCCTGTGCACCTAACGACGTGTTCTGCTCAGTCCCTGGTCGCCTGTCACTGCTGTCATCCACCAGCAAGTACAAGGTGACAGTAGCCGAGGTTCAGAGGAGGCTGTCACCCCCCGAGTGCCTGAATGCGTCACTACTTGGAGGAGTTCTTAGAAGGTACGTCATAGAAACTTTTTTGACGAACCTCCTCGTTGAATAAGATTGGCAAACTATAAAGTTTAAAAAAAAAGACGAGCTATATTTTAAAAATATAAGATAAATTGTGGAGTTATTAGTTTAATGGCTTATCGATTAAATGCTTTACAACTGTTGAAAGGAGACGTCGATAATAAATATTAGGCATTTACAAGACAAATTCGCATCAACTGTCTGCAATATTAAATTTGCTGGTGACGCCCTGTATGTTCTGCTGTGCGGTCAGTTTATTACAGTTTTTTGTTCTGGCAACACTGCACAGTTTGCGGCCAGCGTAAATACATGTTTGACTTTTAAGTTCGACCGTTTTGGTTAGCGGTTGTTTAGATATTTAGGGTACCATGGATTTTATCCTGGAAATATTCAAGCTATATAAATATTTAAGCTCAAGCTTTTTCCTAATATTAGTCACCTTTCCTTAACTCTAACTAATATCCAGTGATTTGAACATATAGGAAGGTTTCACCGCTTTCTGGTGGGCGTTTGAGGGCTGTCTTTTGTATTTTTGTACGTTCAAAAAGTGCTGTTTTGCAGCAGAGTTTGAAAATTTTTCAGTTTGACTTTGGAAGAAAGCAAACCTGTTTTTATTACCAATTATAATGGTTATAAAGAGCGTTTTTGCCAAACATAGGTAACGCCCTTTCTGGCATAACTTTTCCTTTAAACATTAGCATCCCATAAAATTACCATCTCAATAAAGAAACATTAAACAGCCTACATAATCGTTTTAAAGTGTAAAAAACCCTGTAATTGAATATTCAAGTAACTAGTTTATTTAAATGACGGAACCCGTAACTGCTGGTCAAATTACGATGCAGTTTTTGTACTGCGGTCGTAAGCTTCAAAACGGTTGTTTCCTTTATATGTTTATTGAATATAATTATCGATTATTACATACAGATAACTCATTTTAATCGTGTCTTGTTCAATGTAAATACCGTTACCATGGACACAGATTATTAAGTAATTTCTTGCTACCTGATTTTATTTCTCTGTAATTGAGATTAATTAGCTTTTAAAAAATAATACTATTGCATAATTGTGTTTATTGAGATCGTTTTTTGATGTCTAATTGACAAAATAATGAACTTTTTTCCTCTCTGTGTGTACAATATTATTGTAAGCATAAGTAAAATTTCGGCCGGGTCTGAAGCTCGGTAAGTTTCAGCAAAAAAACTGTCCAATCATGATTTAATAAAAAATCCAATTATTCCACAAAAGGAAGCAGTAATGACTACCTAGCCAACTTATGAGATCATTTAAGCACATCCTAGTATGTACGTGATCGTTGTAACATGAAGATTAAAATTAGGGCAATGTTGGAAAAGTATTAAAAGTCCGGTGACTATCAACTTATAGTGATTGAAAATACTGCAAAAACTTATGGCATATACCAACCATCACACCACTTCCCATCTTGACATATACGTCGGTCTTACCAACACCAAAAAAATGTAACCAATTAATACCTGTCGCGCGGACGCCAATTTACTTGTTTTATTAAATTTAGACCGCGATAAACAGCGCATCACCGAGCCCTAATTGCCGCCATTACACGACGATGGTTGTGTCAAAACGCCATGCAGCCTTCATTGCGGCTTTAGGAAATAATTTATACGATGGCAACACTGGCCCTGTAATGGCGGGAGAAGGCAGCTGCTTGTATTCTAAGTGCGCGAATATTTCGCATTCTGAAACTGGTGTCTGCTTATATGGTAATTGCATTAATATTAATCTAAATTAAGCAAAACTAGAAGACGATAGACAAGAGCAGAGTATTTTAATTAGAAATGTTATTTTTCTTATTTAAAAAGTCAGTTATAGATAAATGGTACCGCAGGTCTCGAAATAAAAGGAAAACTGAACTCAGGAAAGTAAATTCGAATTAAAACGATCCATAAATAAACAGCCAGTTAATAATTATATTGCTATGTAATTAAACACTACTATTTAGTATTGAGTAAGTATTGTGCGTGAACTTCGTTGTCCGATGCGTGCCACATCTTAAGGCGCGGCTCCACCGCGGTGCACGGAGAGGCTACGCACGTGTATTAAGCTTCGCTTTGTAAGAAAATGTATGTGGTTGTGTCCACTGCAACCCACGGAGAGGCTACGCATGAATTGACGTCATTGATACACGCGTGGCTTGCTCGAATAGGCGGTTACATAGCTCATCGCTGTCAACGTGGGTCTACGTTTCCACTGGAGTACACGAATAAGACCCACGACTATGTACAGCTCGGTTATCGCCGAGCAGTTGTTGTAAGCGGTTACGTAGCTCAATGCTGTCAGCGTGGGTCTACCCGTGCGCCGTGCCACGCTATACATAGTCGTGGGTCATATTCGTGTACTTCAGTGGAAACGTAGACCCACGTTGTCAAACAAATGAATACACGCAGCTAAAATGCGCCGCGTGTCCGTGCACAGCGTGCACTGCGGTGGAGCCGCGCCTTTACTAAAAAGAAAGTCCATGTGCTGTCACATACAAAACTGCAGAGGTACTTACTTCAAAACAAAATTCAAATGAAATTAATCAGTCGTAAAACCTCGGTATCCGCAGCCGCTTTCCAAAAAAGCTGTGCTGTCAAAACACACCTATACCGCCGACCATTATGACGAAATTCTAAAAACTCATTGTGTCGTACGTACAAACGCCATTTTGATTTAATCTATCGCGCATTATTAATGGATCCGCCGGTTTACGATACGAAAGTTATTTTTATTATTTTTCATATCGATACGTTCGATTCAGTAATTGGAGATGAAACGATCTCGCATTTATCGAGTGGTCACATTCAATCGGTGTTTCTTAGCAGCCGGTAAAAGCTAAAATATCGATTACTCAAAAATTCAATATGTCAATTTGATATGACGCCCATAAAGAGCCGCAAACAACACATATGGGAAATCGGGCAACGGTACCTTTTCGTCATAATTATCTTACTCGAATCAAAGACGTGTACTTGATTGATAATATCTTTAATCGGACACTTGAGTATCCGATACATACTCGATATTCGATGGCCATTAGTTCTTTCCAATCTGTCGATTCATTCGATTTAGTTTTTCCATTGATTCTAAATTCTGATTCATTGTTTGGCTCGTTAGCGGGTCGGATGATTCTTGCTTCTTTTGTCGTTGGTTAAACGAACGTGTGAAAATATTAAACTCGGCTAACGGTGCTGTCTAATTACAATTGTGATTATTTTCACCTTAACTATTGTGTAAATAAGAAATAGTAAAATCATTGGTCACGGATTCTGTTGGAGCTTTGCGGCTTCTTGATAGCCAATTAAAACTAAATTTTGAAATGATATTTTTATTCGATCGGTTGGCTTCAAACAGCATGTAATGGTACAGAAATGAAGAGCTTGATTTGATTACTTATTTCTTAACTACACAGATTAATATCAGATTACGGTTAGATACGCTAATTTACTTTTCATTCATGATTGAAACACATATAATATAATTTTAACAATTTATCTTTATAAGTTGAAGGCAATATGATGGTTCTATAAATACTCTATAAATAGACGGAAGTATGTGTGTAGTATGAAAATTCTCCAACTAATAACAATTTGGTAAGGAATTTGTTCGCATACCAGCCCAGTCCGTAGGGGAGGAAGATGTTAATAAAATGAAGCCAATCTTAACATGACTGCAGATTTACATTGAAGGCACGAGATTTGAAATATGTAGCTAACGGATATTGTGAAGAATGAACTTTGTCAAATAAACAAAGTAAAAAAGCAATATTTATTGGTACAGTATGTATGTCGTATTCGCTTCTTAACAAACTCAAACTCGAAAACGTTCAACGATTTTTGGTTTTACCATTAGAAAACTGAATTCTAAATCATAATGACAAAACAAAAGACAATATTTAGTGCATACGAACACAGAAGATCCGTATTAAAATAAATCGCCTGTCAAAATTGATATAAAAATGTACCAACATAATAAATATGTATGTAACAGGAACAGCGAACCCACATTCTTGAGCTTCATACAAACTATCAGTATGTCCAAAACAATTTCGATAACGAGCTTTAATTTCAAAACTGGTAGCCATTTTTAAACATCACTCCAAACCAAATAAATTTTGCCGCCGAAAAAAATACTTTTACTCAAAAAGCAACCCTATTTCTTACTCCATAAGAGCCAAAGTTATATATACTATAGAACAGACATGTTCTCTATGCGTCAATCACGAATTACAATTTTGACGGTAATCGATACGTTATCGGTAGCTCCATCTAGCGGTCAGTAGCTGAGTTATTGACCTTACAATAAAAAGGTTGCCGCGTAATTCTTTTTTTAGTACATATTTGTACTTAAAAAGGAAATGATGGAAAAAATCTTGTTTTATGTCAAAAAGTTTCTAAATATATCTTGGACACCAATTACCGTGTTTCGTCCAGTAAGTCTGACAACCATTGGGTTGCCCGGGTAACTGGGTCGAGGAGGTCAGATAGGCAGTAGATCCTTGTAAAACACTGGTACTCAGCTGCATCCGGTTAGAGTGGAAGCCAACCCCAACATCGTTAGGGAAGGGCTATGCAGATGATGTCAAAAAAAACAAAATTTATTAAACCTTTTTTAAATGGCTCGCATCTTTTACCACTTTCCATTCAAAAATTTAAACACTATTAAGGGCAACATTTATAAACCTACTACTACAACGTTCTTAATTACCTTCAATTAATAATAAAGTCTTTATTTCAGAGCGAAGAGCAAAAATGGCGGGCGATTACTGCGTGAAAAATTGGAAAAGATTGGTCTCAACCTGCCGGCCGGACGACGGAAAGCTGCCAACGTTACGTTGCTTACGTCTTTAGTAGAAGGTTAGTAAAAGCTTTCTTCTTTTATTTATTAATTTCCTACAATACAATAGGGTAGTGTCCAGGGTCGAAATAATGAAATAATATTTAGTCCGCTTTTTAGATAATCAAAAAATATCGGATACGTATTTTTTCTTATTTTAATCAAACATAAAATGACAAAGACACAACGCTTCAAAAATTAGGAGTGGGGGGCAGTTACGTCACAGAGTCCTGAAAATTGTAGCAATTTGTGACGTCACACTCAACTTTAATACGCTATATCTTAATAAGTTCTGATCCAATTTAAAAAAGAAAAAATACGTATCGCTTAATTTTGGACAATCTACAAGCCGGACTAATTATTATTTTTTAGGAAACTAGCCTATTAAGCCCAAGATCACGGACAACTTTACTTTCCTTTCACGATCCATTTTCGAAGTAAACCGTTGTTTTAAGAAAAAACGCTTATGGTGTCGATAACTTGGGCCTCCAAAATTAATTGAACCAATTTACCTATTACATACTACGTTATGTAAATATACAATTTGTCTTGTGTACCTTAGTTGGATCGTGTTGTACCTAATATGTCATTACAATCTATGATTTCCATTGTACATATTTAATGTTGCATTAATAGGAATTAAAGTAAACTTATTACTACCTAAAGATAATATTAAAACTGTGATTTATCACTAACACAATTCATTTGGAACAGCTGTTACACGTTAACTACTGGTTTGTGTACAATTATTAATGCGCTGATTTGCTTATCGAAGTGATTCATGATTGAGAATTTGTCTTTTGTTGACTCACTGACCAGTGGTTTAATTCAACGTTTAAAAATAATCAAGAGATCATCTAGGACTAGTTCTGGCCTGTAGGTCTATACCAGATTAATATCCAGTTAACATAGGAATTTAAATGTTTAAGTTTGGTAGCATTGATATACTTAATTAAATGGTTTAAACCTAGTATAAAAGTTTGTACTTTTTAGGGCCACGTCTATACATAAGCCCTCTTAGGTATTATAAAACGCGGTATCAAAAAAGTATTGGCTTTTGTACCAGGTCTAAATCAGCTTAAAAAATGAACTTGAAAAAACGTTATTACAAAACGCAGTTTATCGCAAAACCTAATAGGACATTATTATAACCTCTGCTCTTCCGAAATATTCGAAAAGATCGCATTACTAACGTCTTCTTCCTTTCTACAGCGGAAGCAGTGCACCTAGCCCGCGACTTCGGCTACGTGTGTGAGACGGAGTTCCCTGCGCGCGCGCTCGCCGAGTACCTCGCGCGACAGTACGCTGAGCACGACTCGCGGCGCCGACGCGACTTGCTGTCCGCCACTAAACAGGTATGTTTTTAAATCTAAATAGCTTTATTTTCAGGCTACTTTTGGCCCATAAATTAGATATATAACTAAAAGATTAACATACATACAACTAGTCAGGGCATCTGTGCTCCATCAGATTGAGATCAACTTTCTCTTCTCCACTTCGATCTAACTTCAACAGAACTCTCGGACATTTGGTACTCTCCCATATTCTTCACCACTAAATCCCTCTATCTCGTTTTGGAGTGGCCTCTAGATCCTCCATCATTGATGGAAAGTTGCAGCGTACTCCCGTGTTTGGTGATCTCCCTTTCACTTGGCCATACCACCATAATTGGCTCTCCTGCAATACCCTTAGATTGCCTGGCACGTATACAATAAAAAATCGATCGACCCTTATAACCAGGTTTTAAGAAAGCACGCTTGTAACGTTATAACTCCCTTCCAGGTAATAAAGGAGCTGATGGACCTGCTAAACCAGGACCGGTCGCCGCTATGCAACACTCGGCCGCCGCACCTACTGGAGCCCGCCATACAGCGCCATCTCACGCACTTCTCGCTCATCTCGCACGGCTTCGGCGGGCCCGCCATTGTGGCCGCGCTTACGGCTATACAGGTGTGTATGCGGCTTTATAGTGTAACAGATGATTTAGTAAATGGACAGATTTGAATAGTGAATGGCCAGTTTTATTTTATTTTTAATCGAAATTTAATTATTGGTAAATAATTGTGTCAGTAAATATAAACTTTACATACTAAAATACAATAATTGCAAATCGTTACACAAAAAAATAAATAAATCAGAATCACAGTGCCCATAACTAAACGAATGAACTTTTGACACATAAAATTATTTGTACAAAATTGTAACCGTACTGATTTTTATTTTCAGAATTTCCTCAACGAGTCGCTCAAACACTTAGACAAGTTATATCCCCAAAGCGGCATGGTGTCATCATCGATGGACAAAACAAAAATGGACCCCGACATCAAGAAGTAACACTTGCGTGACGGCGATGACGTCGGTCTCTGCAGCAAGGAACTCGCGCAACGAGAACAAACCTCTTGCGAACACTGGCCACTACAGTGGGCCCTGTATATCGAAATTAAAATTAAAAGTACTGAATTTGACATTTGTCTTTACGCCCGCCATAGATTGCCAACGGCACAAGACGTGTCAATTCTAGAACCAAGGTTACTATGATATCTAAGTAAAACTGCCATACAAATGTGCGTATGAACGAATGCATGGAGATTGCGTATTTATTTTTATGATGATCTTCGTTAGAGGCGACCCGCATACAAATAAAGTGCAATTATAATACTCATGATTGTGAGAATCTGTAAATATAGCATAGAATACAAATAGTGTTATTTAAGCATTTATAGCGAATAATTTTCAGCTCAACCAGTGATTTTTGTAATTTCAAAATGAATATTTTTTAATAAAAAGTAAAATACATATTTCACATCCACCGCAATAAAGACACATATCAATAATGTAAATAGTAATAATTATAGAACGAAAGTTTTATCGTTTGTCACAGAAATTATTTCATACTGTTTTTAGATTAAAAGAATAAAACCTCTTTAGTTGTTAATTAGCTATAGTTTTGCTAGTAACTCAATGTGAAAGTGTGCCAATTAGTTTTAATTATGGAAACACCATAACGGGTTCCCGAAAATTAAGTATTTAATTAATATTTATTGTGGCTTGTACATAATACATATAAAATTACTATTCACTTGCCTAATATTTAGTTTTTTTCTAAAGTTATTCTAGTATTCGACATCTATCTCTTACTCCAAACTTTTATTCAAGTGTTTGGTGTTTGTATTTCTACCTTACATACATTTAAATTTTATTTGATCCAAAATGTGATTTTTGAAGTCAACAAAAAGTTTTTGAATTATCACAGGAAAACCACAGAAGCGAGAGATATAAAACATTTTCTGCGACCTGTACTAATGTACCACATTTTAGACAAAATATTGAACTTTCTTAAGTTAAGCCACTTCAGGATCCTCAATTGACAGAGCCCAATGCCCAATTTCTGACTAAATTCCTGTCAGTAATTATAATAGTGTACAATGAGGTAAAAGATAAGTACCACTTGTACGGTTTTGTGTAACCCCAGGGTCAGAAATTCACCAATTTAACTAAACTGAACCGCTGAAAGAACGCTATAATGGAGTTTTCATATTTCTATCATAACGTTTGTGATTAAACTTTTTAAGAACGATTGTAACGGCATCTTTCGCCTGAGCTACAATAATGCACTGTGCTCTCTAAATGTTAATAATCTGTGTCATTAAAAATAAATAATCTCTGTAAGAAAGGATCTGCTTGTAACAAATATAAATCCCGATAAAAGAGAATGTTATTTTTGTATAGTTGATAATATAGTCAGGATATTTTTTTAGACAACAGACTAAGTCAAAATAGTTTTTGAATATAAAATGTAAGCCTTGGTAACATTGAAAACCTCGGCAGTATTCACACTTTCAAAACATTTTCGAATTAAATTTATATTAAACTAACGAGCACTGTAATTTTTAAGATTGTCTTAATTTGTTTTCATTTTGTAATAGTTATAAAATTTTGAATTTGAATTTACCATTGTGTACTTAAATTTTGTTTCGTGGAGTAAAGAATGATGTTAAAAATATTTTGTTTTATTTTTTATTTCGCACCCAGTATGAAATAATACTCGCAGCTAAGCTAAACTCATGAAGATAAGTTATTGATAAAATGTCAATTTATCTAGTGAGGCAATCTTGTCACCGACCCATAAAGAATATGTCGGAGATAGTCAATAGTACGGTCACTGAACGAGACGCAAGCGCGCCCTCTGGCGGCGTTTCGGGTGAAACAACATTTTGTCGCGCTTGGCGGAGTCGTGGCGGTCAGCGTGGCGTCCGCGGAGCTCAGTCTTACGGCAGTCTTAGTTCAGTCTTCATCGAGTGTTCGTTGGAGTCGTCGCGTTACTGCCTTACGTCACGGCTAGTGTACCTAGTGTTATTGCCTAGCGTTGTAGTACCGTTGTAGATTCAAATGTAAAGGTTCTTCTAACCTGACAGACAGACTTGTGTTGCTGGGGAGTTTGTTTCGCCACTTCTTCTTCCCAGCCAAAACACATAGGAAGTGGCGAAGGGCGGGCGTTTTGGGGGCTGTCTTTTGTTCTGACTAATTTGAATAAACGTTTGAGTTTTTAGTACGTTTAAGTTTTGAGTTTTACTTTGAGTTATCTCTTTGCTTGATTACCCTAACTGATGTCGGACGATAGTGCCATCCTGATGACGCCTCCGACATCAAAAGTGGGATGCAATCCGAATGCTCACATGCGTTTCGAATTCGCCATGCGAAGATAAATTTGTACCCACTAACAAAAAAAAAATGTAACGTCGATAATTTGAAATGGAGTTTGTAGTAGAAGATTTATTAAGAATTTCAGCGAAGGTACAAGTATGGTAACCACGGTTATGGTAATGGTATCGTTTTCCATTGTTACATGCCAAGCTATTTATTGAAGGTACGCTAGAAAATTAACCGATTTATCTTCTCATTTTCATGTTTCGACAATGACGGTGGTTATTGTGCAATATGGCGACAAAATTACTGCGGAGCATCCCAGCTGCCTGCCAGGAGCCCAACGTGTCATCGTGAGTTCGGAGTGTTGGTGCTCGTGCATCTCCGTGGCTTCACGTCCGCGAAAGCCTTGCTGTACTGCGCGCCATAGCGATGTGCGCATCATCATGCTCGTTGAGTGGAAAAACCCGGTGAGACGATCCATTTTTATTGTAGCTTGTCTAGAACAGTGTACTGTTTGACTGACTCGTTGGCCTAGTGGTCGCAAATGTGACTGCTATACACGAGGTCTTGGGTTCGATTCTCGGATCAAGTTAAACTTGACCCTAAGTTTAAAGGGCCATTTAAAATTCTTGAGTTACTTAAAGACGATCGCTATGTTTTGAAATCTTTAACTGGTAATAGAACCTAGAAGTATGCCCACGATTTAAGGATGCCCCAAGCTACTGAATTAGTTGCTGTTGATTTGGAGGTCGATGACCCAGGCGAAAGTACTTCATCGAACTCTAATTAGTGCACGCATGATAATTGTATCTGACTGATGATTGCGACTGATTTTGTTCGAATTGATTTCGCTGATTTTATTTCAAGTTAATGCTACTAATTCCATTGCAAAGTTCATTGTTCAGATGCGATTCCTACCTTACCATATCAGTGAGAAGGACTGATATCCCTTGGGTAGATCCTAGGAGTGTTCTAGTGAGAAGGACTGGAATGCTTGTGTCAAAGATATCGTCATTGTGACAACTTATCAGTGAGAAGGACTGATAATTCTAAATCGTATCAGTGAGAAGGACTGATCATTCTAAATCGTATCAGTGAGAAGGACTGATCATTTTTCATCTTTAACATGCCCAGTGAGAAGGACTGGAGCCTATCGATTCCTGATTGACTTAGGTCTGTCTGGATCATTTACATGGTGCATTGATTCGAGATTGTGTGATCTGATTTCGATTGATTTTAAGATTGTGGCATTCTTTCTAAATATTTCGTTTCTGTTTTCTTTAAAATAATTTTGTCATTCCTGATCGCCCATACAACCATTTTTGGTCGCAGATATGATAAAGATGTAACAAGTCGCAACAGTTTCGTAACAGGTACGACACAACGTGACTGTGTAGGAATTAGCTTTTATGTGTTGTAACGGTTCAGTAAAAATGTGACGGAAACTAGATTCAGTAACTTTGTGTGGTCGCTGTTTCGATACTTTACAGCTTAACTTGTAACCACACATTTTAGAAACTTTGCGTTTGGTTTGTAACCAGTGAGCAATGTTGACACAATTGTGTTGTAACTGGGTAGTAACATGGTGTAGTCGATGTTCCAGAACCCTTTAACACATTTAAAACATGACGAGAGCCAGTTATTCTCAAACTGTCTATGTTTTCTGCCGTTACCAACCATTTAATGAAATTTAAAATGAGTAAACAACCAAAAACCTTATACGTAAATTCCGATGGACTTCAACTTTTTACAGAAGAGTTAAAGAAATAAGTACCAAGTCTCAAAATATCTCTGGTCCCTAATTGTACTCGTACACAAGTTTTTCTTTATTATAATAATATTTTTTTCATGATGTTGCATTGTTGGTAGGGCAAATTGACGGATACCCATTTTATTGAACTTAAAACTTATTCTTTTCTAGGCCATTTACAGGAAAACAGTACGGAATTTAGTGGAGGGGCTTAGTGGTATCGGCCCTAGTGCCAAAGTTTCAACTTTCGAGCTCCAAATCGCAGTTTTTTCTTTTTCTCGGCCAAAACAAGACGTCTTCGTCTTTAACCCAAGTACTCGGCACAAGCGATATTAATTCTGATGAACAATGCAAAAGGCATGTTGACTTGATAAAACTTTGGAAAACACTGTAACCAAATATTAAGAGAAACCATCTTAAAAATCTAGTAATTTTGTAACAATTTACCGTAACATGTCGACACGTGTCGACACATTATCGTAACTTTGTGACTAGTTGCGACGAGCATATTTTTCATAACAAACATCAAAAATGTTTTTTCATAGTTCATTATTTACCAATTTAATGAGTAAATCTTGCTAAAATAATTTGTATTAGGATTAAAATATTTGATATTGTATTTAAATGGAAGCTATTGAGCACTCGATGTGCATCATTTTATATTTTTATTTTATTTAACAAAAGTTTTTCTTTCGCCAGAATTATTAAAACATGATATTACGGTGGCGCGTTGGAAATATCAACATATTCAAAGAAATTACACAGTAAACTTTTTTTCCCAATAAGATTTGAGCATTATAAACCATATTAATTAATGAAAACTAAAACTTTGTTTACTTCATTATCATTATCATACTTCAACCATCATTTTGGGATTTCTTGTATTTTGTATTATTCGTCGTGTCACTCACGCACGAGCCAACGAAATTGATCGAACGAATGAATGATTGAATGATTAGTGGGATCTCTGGTTAAAATATGGTAACAATGTTACGACACGGCGACGTAAATTAGAAACCAAATGTTACTTGTTTATTGTGTCGAGATCTTCCCCATTTTTAGTTGCAGCGACGGCGCTAACACGGAACGTCGACGAGATTATGTTTCGAGATAGATCAGTGTCGACACTAAGTGTCGAAACGGTTACGTTATGTTCGCAAAAATGGTTATATGGGCGTGTAGTCAGGTAGGCCGAGCTGAAAAGTTACTCCAGTTTTGTTTTCTTTTGTCACCGGGCATAATATAGTCACACGAGGACGTGTGTATGTCAGTTATGGCCGTGTCGGAGATAGTCAATAGTACGGTCACTGAACGAGACGCAAGCGCGCCCTCTGGCGGCGTTTCGGGTGAAACAACATTTTGGCGCGCTTGGCGGAGTCGTGGCGGTCAGCGTGGCGTCCGCGGAGCTCAGTCTTACGGCAGTCTTAGTTCAGTCTTCATCGAGTGTTCGTTGGAGTCGTCGCGTTACTGCCTTAAGTAACGGCTAGTGTACCTAGTGTTATTGCCTAGCGTTGTAGTACCGTTGTAGATTCAAATGTAAAGGTTCTTCTAACCTGACAGACAGACTTGTGTTGCTGGGGAGTTTGTTTCGCCACTTCTTCTTCCCAGCCAAAACACATAGGAAGTGGCGAAGGGCGGGCGTTTTGGGGGCTGTCTTTTGTTCTGACTAATTTGAATAAACGTTTGAGTTTTTAGTACGTTTAAGTTTTGAGTTTGTTTGAGTTTTGAGTTTTACTTTGAGTTATCTCTTTGCTTGATTACCCTAACTGATGTCGGACGATAGTGCCATCCTGATGACGCCTCCGACAAATATATCGTACTTTTTAAGTATATGTGGCGCCATCTATTATCGAGTAGCAAAACTTCCAGACACATAATTTCTACGAGGACAACTTACGGCCCGTTCGCACATGGGAGTCCGTTTTACTGAGTGCTTAGTGCGAGTTTTCGTGAATTTTTTTACGGACTCACATGAGAGCGCGTATACTAAGATTTGTATGGAACAAAAACAGCTCCACCTAGTGTCAAAAATTGGAACCTGTTTTTGTTCCATACAAACAGTGTTGCCAACAGTTGTAGAAGCTTACCACCAGAGTCAACTTTTAAAACCACCAGAAAACCACTAACAAAAATTTATCCCACACTTAAAATCACCAAATTCACCACTAAAAAAATATTGTTTATATTTTATTGTAACCTAAAACAATTTAATCATCCAAAGATGTAACTCGGCAACGATAGAAAATTAAAACAGACAAAGCATTACATCTGTTTAGCAATTCATCCGACCCGATCCGAATCCTTCACAAATTATAATCGGCGTAGTAGTTTCACAAATTGTTTAGTTACGCATTTGACCAATGAATGAGTACTTAATATAATTATATAGTAGTCGTTCACCTTTTTGTTTTGTAGATGCTTTTTTGACATTCCGTGAGACTTCAAATCTCCATAGTAACTCCTTAAAGTTGTACCACAAAACTTACATTTCGCTACTTGACCCGCAGTACTTTCAACATTTCGCCACTAAATAGGGGACTTAAACCACCAGTATTAGTGGAAAATCCACTAAGTTGGCAACACTGCATACAAATCTTAGTATACGCGCTCTCATGTGAGTCCGTAAAAAAATTCACGAAAACTCGCACTAAGCACTCTGGTATGTTTTTAACGGATACGTCATAAATTTATACGCTGTTCACACATAGGCACCGTATAACGTTCAACGAATCCGTCATTACTGGATGCGATGTGTGAACAGAAAACTCGCAATATACCGTCACTATTCTACAGGGATGGACGCTGTCGTGTCGCATCACTCCCCCTCCTACACCCCGCACACACCGCCCGCCACGCACACAGTATCTATCCGTTAAAATTCTACGTATTCGTATATTTTTACTGTTCCCTCGTCAAGTATTCGATGACAAAACGGAATGTAATTTTTTTACGGAACGATATTTTTTACTGTATACAGAATACTGTGCCATGTGTGAAGTCACTCATACAACTACATACGCCATCGACGAAAAAAAAACGTACAACGTAAAACGGAACAGTAAAACGGAGAAATGTGTGAACCGGCCGTTACAATGTATTTTCTTATGTACACTCTATGTACTCCCCTGTTTCCGTGTCCGTTACCCAGGCCAGATGTTGTCGACAATGGTCATTTGAATCTTATAGATAATTAGTTATGCGGCTTCTGTAATTGTTGCGCACATTTATAAAATTGCCCTTATAGTTTTTTAATTATTTCACAAAAACATTCCTGCTGGCATAACGTTACGCCAGCCAGACCTTTTTCTTTCTAATGGGAATATTTAAAACTAATTATCTATACGATTCCAATGACCATTGTCGACAACATCTGGCCTGGATAACGTACACTATGTTTCCTTATGAACACTATGAACTGTCCTATGTATTCCCTTATGTACTGCCCTATGTATTTCCTTATGTACTGCCCTATGTATTTCCTTATGTACACTATGTAATGCCCTATATATTTTTCTTATATTCACTCTATATACTGCCCTATGTATTTCCTTATATACACTATGTACTGCCCTATGTACTTCCATATGTACACTCTATGTATAACTGCCCCATGTATTTCCTTATGCACACTATGAACATTATATTATTAAGTAATGCATCCTTTATACTTGATGATGATGATTGCATTGCAGGTTTCAGGAACTTAAGGAAAATAAAATAAAAAAACAGGTCACATTCCACAAAAGTTTATTTAAAAAGCCATTGCCACAAATATTTTGCGAAACTCATCCTATGAGATGAAACAACAATGAAAAATTCTTAAATCCATTACACATGTCGGTAACTGAAACATCGAAATACATTTTTAGCGAAAATTTTACGGCTACGAGTAAACGCAACAAAAAACACCGTGATTTGTAAATACAATACACCTTAGGCAGTTTGCGCTAACAAATAAATATTAGTAAGCAAAAAAACAACGATTAACAAATCCCCGTCGAAGCGACAGCACATAATTTAAGAATCACATAAATATTTTAGTTGTTAACGATCAAATCGCTACACAAAAAACATTTAATTTAATACATTAGTTTATACAAAAAAATATTTAAAAAAAACTGACCCCAAATTTTGAATTTAATGAGAGATTAAAATAGCTACTGAAATGCAAAGATTTTCTACTTTTACTATACTCCAGCGAGTTTTCACACACACTCTATCATTAATAGAAGTTATGAGTCACGTTTTCAGAGTTCCAAGGTATCAACGCAACGCAACTTATGAAGTGACGAAATATGAACCTTAGTGCAAAGACGTAAAAGTTATATTTGTCTACCTTCCATAGAAGCGGAATCGAGAAAAGTCACAGTTTATTCGACGTTGGAACCTCTGAATCGCGTAGCTTTTAGGGCGACAATCCAAAGAATCTGAATCGACAGCTATAAGAAATTCAACCAATAGAATTACTTTATTTTCACAGTTTATTTCTCGCAGCTCCGCCCAATTCAAAGACAATGGATTATCACCTTTATTATAACGAGGCCGCAACATTGAGCTAATGTTATAAATAACAAAACTATTCGAAATGTTTTTATCTTTGGTCAACTTCACGAGTAATGTAGAGTAAGCAATAAATACAATTTATAAATAAAAATATTCAAAATACATACATGTATTTAATTTTAAGGGTGAATTGCACCATTTAACTATAACGATAACCAAACCATAGCCAGCCGTGAAATTGTCGCTCATTGGTCTATTCGGTGACTTGACAACTGAAAATGGTTCGATTATCGTTATAGTTAAATGTTGCAATTGCAAGTTACCCATTAATGTGTTTAGTAAGTAAATACGCAATGTGATAACCTGCACAGATGAACAAGATACGTTATAAATAAAAACAATAGAACAATATATAGGGCGACATTATATGTTACCGGCTTCGTACGACTGACATCGTGAAATTTGCTAGCGGTGATATCAATTTTGACGTTAGATCTGATATTGGCGACGTTATATCAAGTGGTGACTTCGTGTTAGCCTGTGATGAAGTTATATCAGATAGTGGTGACGACACATTAGTCAGTGGCGACGACAATTTTGAGGTCACATCTAATAATTTTGACGTCAGATCTGATATTGGCGACGTCATATCAAGTGAAGACGTTGCTTTAGCCTGTGATGAAGTTGTATCAGATAGTGGCGACGACAATTTTGAGGTCACATCTGAAAATTTTGATGTCAGATCTGATAGAGATGAAGTGAGTTCTGATACTGGTGACGTTATATCAGCTGGTGGTGACGACACGTTAACCAAAGCAGGCGTCAATTTTGCTGTCAGACTTGATACTGGTGACGTGATACATGCTGGTTTGTTGAGTGTGTGTGTGCAGGCCGCGTGCGGGCGTCACTTGAGAGCGCACTCCACGAACACGGCGCGAGCGGGCGGCGGCAGGGGAGAGGCCTCGGCGTGCGGACTGGCCGGAGCTGTCGGGCTGGGCGGGCCTGAGGTGGCTCCCGAGCGAGTGGCCGCGAATTGAGAGGCGGTTAGTGGACGCAGCTCTTTGAGGATGGAACTGTAATAGATAAGTAAGTTTTTAATATATTGTACCTCGAAATATTCAAATGTTAGTTACAGCCTTTTTATCGTCCCACTGCTGGCCACTCTCACACGGAGAAGGATTGAGCGTTAATGAAATGTTACTTAACTTTAATTTCACTTGAAAGTTTTTATGTGTCAGCAGTTAACTTTATTGAGACAGAAATGGTATGATGTGTGTATATGGTATGCTGTCAAACTACAGTAAAATTGAGAAAAGTTTCAATATTCAGCCAAAAGCATCAATATTTTTTTCCAGCGTCAGATTTTTATTTGTTTTGCTTTCACAAAAAAACTACTAAACCGATTAAGACGAAATTTCACATATATATAGCCAAATATCCATTGTCAATTTTAGAATATTTTTTCCATATAAAACCAAAACTTTCTAAAACAAATTCAAACTTACGCAAGCCTAGCATCGACAACGGGCCGCACAGTGGGCACGGGAAAGCCGTTGAAGGCCGAAGCCACAGGCAGGGTGTAGGCTCCCATGTCGCGGAAGACGAGCCAGTCTCCGATGGCGAGGGTCGGGAGACGCACGTTGGGGAGCACGCAGTCGAGGCCGTCGCAGGTCGGACCCCAGACTGAGCATTCGGAGAGTGGGGTGCCGTTGTCCTGAGGAAAAAGTGTATGTTGTTAATTGGTATTATGGAAAATAGTTAGTGGAAAGAAGATTAGAGCTTGTGGGTTTGTGTATGTCTTGTTTTGGCATCTGTATAAATTTTTATGGGAGTAAAAACTGTAAGAAGTGACAATGTGGGTGCTTGCGGAGGACACGCTAATTGTTTCTTAGGCAGTTTGAAGATTGTAAAACCGAGTAATTAACAAAAGTGTATTAAAACGAATCAATCTTGAAAATAAAAGTTATCAAAATCATCCATTTGAAAATGAGTTTTACTATTATGCAATATTTAAGAATATTATTTACTGCCGTGATGACAAAGTTTAAAATTGCATATGTCTAGTCAATGGTTATGGACGATCCAATGCCATAGTTTGCTTGATATTTAAAATGTTAAGTACTGCATTCACCATATAGGGGGGTAAATCTTTGTCGTTTCCAAATAATTTATTGACAAGACGTGTGATGATTGACGTGATATAAGTGTACATACATTGAGTGTCTCTGCCTTGACGTGCTGGTGGTCGTAGAGCACGCAGTTGAAGGAGCCGTACACGCCGTCGTTGATGAAGTACATCGTGTGCGTCTCGCCTCCGCTCTCAATAGGCGCAATCTGACGTTAATAATTAATTATTCATAAATGGTATTACTACAAAAAAGTTACAAAGGCACATGTTCGAGAAAGAAAAAAATCAAATCCGCTCATTAGTTTAGGAGTCTTTACGGTACAAAAAAACACACATATTACAATCATATTAGCTTCATTTGTAATATATAACCTTTTTCTCAGGGATTGTATTGTAAGAAAACTATTGTGACCAGTATGAATTTGCTGGTCGGTTCTTCTCCATGAAACCGAATCCTTGGAACCGTGCAACTAGCTTGACGTTTCGAAAGAGCTTTTACATTTGAAATATGTACTTTTTTCTCTTTATTAACTTATTAGTGTTAACAAATGTTTACCTCTCGTTTAGCGTGTACCATAGCGGCGAGCGTGTAAGCGGCGGCAGCGAAGTACCTCCCCGGCTCGGCGATCACTCGCACCGAGCCTATCGGGAAGTGCTCTTCTAAAGCTGCGTTTATCACTTCCGATACCTGTGTAAGATGAATTCAGGTTAATTATGTTATGATAGACATAAGTCACTTAAGAAATACAGGCCATAACTTTGCCACCAATACCATCGTCTGTCTAGCCTTTTCCCAAACAGGCAGTCGTTTCATGTAAAACATTGGTACTAAGAAAAATTTAGTTAGACTGGACGCTGACCTTAACATAGTTGGGAAAAGGCTAGGCACACAAATGATTTTTTGGATGGTGAAATATGTATTCATTCCGTACATCAAAGATAAATGTCGGTAATGCTTGAGATCTCTCTCCGGTGGTGTGGGATTGCCGTCCCATCGGGCTATGAGAGTGAAGGAAATAGTGAGTGCACCTGTGTCTGCGCAAATACTTATGCACTATAATATTATGTCCTACACAGCCGGCTGATCCACTTAGTGAGAACATCCCCTAGGCGAAATCGGCTTTGGACGCCATATTAACCTTTTTACAAGGTTCGGTACATTTGAAGGACCAGATGACGAGTTGTGGCTGACTGACTGACTGCCCCACTGACTGACTGACCTCTTGGATGTCGTCGTGGCGTCCGCCGGGGAAGCCGCCGCCGATGTCGAGCAGCTGCATGCGCACGTGGCCGGCGTCGCGGGCGGTGCGGAACAGCGCCCGCGCGAGGGATATGCCGCGGCCGTATACTGCTGTTTCTGATGCACCGCTGCCCACGTGGAATGATACGCCTACCACCTGAGCAAAGAAGGTTCGTTAGTTCATGTGTATATTAAAAAGAAATAACGAAAAAATATTGAGAACTAGAAATTAAAATAGTAGAAAAATCCTAACAAAATAATATTTATTTAACAGAAAAACTTAGGTAAGATTCAAAATATCAAGTAATTTCTCTTACTTTGGGGCTGTTTTAGTTACTTCCAAACCTTGCTGTATTATTCCTCAATAACATTGAGTACCTACACGAATTCATCATCTTAGTACGAACACCTCGCAAATGCATATTTATTTTACTGCCTTACTAAGAGGAAATGCACTTTTTACTCAACATTTTATCGACTTTCTAGGAAAAAATGCCGCAAAAAATCTAACTTAATCTTCCTCCTAGAAAAATTACCATTTTCATTTACTAGGTTTCTATTAGTCCTCAAAATTGTACGTACGTCAAGTCCGAGCACGGCGGCCAGCTTGAGCAGGCGCGGCGCCTCGGTGAGGGGGTCGCAGCCGAACTTGATGCCCAGCGGGCACTGCGCCGCCGCCGCGTCGCAGCGGATGCGGATCACTAGCCTGGGAAACAAGAATAATTCATTAATTTACTTATATTAAAAAAATAATACTAATGTCCTAATACGAGTGCGAAAGTAACATTGTCTGCTTATTGCACCTAAAACTACTTTATGAATTTTGTTACACAGATACCTGAGAAATGACATTTCTTTTTGTGTGTGGGTGTGGGAAGTGATTCCACTGGGAAGTGGGTGAATCCGAGGGGAACAGCTGGTACGTAATAAAATGCTAAGGTACGAGTCTTGATTGCCTAGTTACTAGTAAAACTTTGCCGCTCTCAAAGTCTCTCAAAGTCAGCCATTTTGATGCCTCACGCATGCGCATGAATAATCATTTCGACCGATTTTGCAATCACTGCAGGCGAGAAGCCTTCCTCAGTAAGAAAGCAATAGAGAGAGAGGGGAAGGGAGTCAGGGGGGCAAAAATATCATATCGATAATAATATAATAGGAATAGGAGAAAACTGGTGTTATTTTCTCTTGATCTAGTATACGATTATGTACTTACTGCGCATGCGGCATGAACTGTTTGATCTTCATAAGCTCGGTCTCGGAGTCGAAGGTCATGACGTCCACTCCCATGGCCGACGCGTAGCGGATATGCGACGCCATCTTGGCGGGGTTCGCGAATATTATGCGTCTGAAATTAATGTTATGGTTAGGTTAGGTTAGAATTAGATGATAATTTAAAACCCTTGCTAATTCATTACATAGTCACAAGACTTTAAAATAGTATTGTATGGTTAACTGACTTATAATTAACGTGACTGAAAAACACATTCAACCTCAAACTCAATGTTTTTACCAGATGTCTTACTTCTTGCGTTCTCATTAAACATACATTCCAGATTCAATCCGTCTAGGTGAGGTGTTCAAAAAAACATAATATTGATAAACTCATTTTCGTCGAAGTCGGTATAAAATCAGTACTTACTCAGGAGCGACTCCGATGGAGGTGACGAGCTCGATCTCGACCTTGGAGGCGCAGTCGAAGCCCGCGCCCAGCGCCGCCAGAGTGCTCACCAGGAGCTTGTCGTCGTTGCATTTCACCGCTACGGAACAAACAATTAATATTTAATATTAATTAATATTATTAAGGAGGATTTCTTCCTGTTTTGGGTACAGACTGTGAAACTGCTGCACCTATTTGGAAAGTTATCTCAAGGTTGTAATGCTGGCTAGACTATCCTCGGGTAATGAGGTGATGTAGGCTATATTTTATCCGGGTATGCTCAGAAAATCGGCCGGTAACGAGGATGAAACTGGGGAAAACAGCTAGTAAATATTGTTCTTTACATTCTTTTGTTTCTAAAGGCTCCGAAACTATTGAACCGGTCAATAGTTTAAGACGCAACAGTGCAAGATTTTTTGAAAATATCTTACACTGTTGTGTAGCTAGACTATCCCTAAGTAGCATAGGCTATATTTTATTTGGGTACCTACGAGAAAAAGTTCCCAAGGAACAGGAATGAAACCGCGTGAAACATCTACTATGTAGAAAGTACACAAAACTCACCATAGAACGGTTCAACGCGTGGCATTAGCTCCTTCCAGCGATGGTACCGCGCCACCACTTCTCCCAAATCCATGATGTAGAAGGGATCCTCCTGCGTGCCCGAGTCCACGATCTCTCGGATCAGACCGGTTGGGGACCACGGCCCGTCCATCACGGTGATAAGCTGTTCTTCTTCCACGACCTTCAAATCAAATCAAATCGTTTATGAGCCATGAATATACATAAAACTATAAAAATATTATATAAACTGATGACTATTTATATTTGAAAATTCGGCTTTTTATGACTTTTTCTGCATTTAATGTTTGCAATATTAATTAATTGTAAGTTTATATTCTAATATTTTAGTGTATTTCAATTGGACATTTGTATAATTATCAATTTTAATATTTCATTTTGGTAAATGGTGTATGCCTAATGGGTAGCTTTTTAAATTATGTACCATAAAAATTCCTGTTTAGACCTATTGTATCACCGAAAAGCACGCAATAAATACTTTGACTTAGAAAAAAAACTTGATACAACAAAAGAACAAGGCAGGAGAAAAATATGCGTCACAAGCACGCGAGACAGACCTTTTATATATTAATTTGACTATTTATGTATACAGTAAACACATGAAAGAAGTAGCTGTAACATAAAAAAAAACCGGCCAAGTGCGAGTCGGACTCGTGCACGAAGGGTTCCGTAAATTACAGTTAAATCAACCTATCTCAAAAACTATAAGAGATACTTTGATCAAACCAAAAATCGTTGAAAGAGTTAATTAGCATGCATCACCTCTATTTTTTAGAATTTTATACCCGTAGTTATAAAAATAGAGGGGGACATACTTTTACGACTTTGAGAGCTGATATCTCAAAAACCGTTCACTTTAAGAAAAATGTTTTTTAGAAAACTTTATATCATTTTAAAAGACCTTTCCATTGATACCCCACACGGGTATGTACATCGAAAAAAAAAATTTCATCCATCAGTTACATGTATGGGGGGCCCCACCCCCAATTCTTTTTTTTACTATTTAGTGTCATATTTTTGTAGCGGTTCATACAACACATATTCCCATCAAATTTCATCACTGTAGTACTTATAGTTTCCGAGTAAATCGGCTGTGACAGACGGACAGACGGACATGACGAAACTATAAGGGTTCCGTTTTTGCCATTTTGGCTACGGAACCCTAATAGTACAAAGGTACTGCTTATTTCTAATGAATTCTCTTCCAGCAGACCCGTAGTAGGAGAGTTAGAATATAGAGATGTAGACATACCTTCATGTTGTCTGGGATTTTGAGCCTTTAGCAGTTGTGTTAAGGTTGACTTTGGAGCCGACTTAGCCCCGGCAGCGCCGGAGCGTGGGGTCGGCTATGCTGCGCTTGCCTGTCCGGGCCGAAGGGGTCGGTGTCAGGTGTTCGAGCCGGGTTGTGGTGGCCCACTAGCGCTAGTCCACAAGTGTCAGCTGTAAGGAAAATGATAAGTTATTGGTATTGTCCAAGATGAAGAGCCTTTACGTATCCTGGGACATAGTAGGAAGGCTTACAATAGTATCATTGTATTTAAGGGATACAGACACCCTTGTAAAACTATGACTCACGGGACAGGAAACCTGATAAGTCTTTTTACCCGAAGGTTTTCTATAATCATCTGTGATATGAGTGATATATTTTTTACAGATACAAAACTACATTTACATCGGAGCAGGCATTTCTTTGTCATAATGAACTACACTAACAACGGATTAATTGACATTAATTTGGAAGCAGCATATATTTTTTTAAATTACTGTTCGTGCTGCCTTTTTATCGACCCACTGCTGGGCTCAGGCCTCCTCTCACACGGAGAAGGATTGAGCATTAATCACCACGCTTTTTTTTATTGCTAAGTTCAAAATACAAAGTACCAGGCGCACATAACATCACCGAAGACTCACGTAATGTCTAGATGGCGTCAGCGGGCCCTCGCTCGCAGCCAGGGCGGGTCGACGTTGAGAGCGCGGCGCCAGCAGCGTGGCGCGGGGCGGGGTCTAGCGGCCTCGTGCGGCCTGCTAGGCCTCACACGCCCGGCACTGGTAGACGCGCCGGACTCACCCGGTGCTCCCTGCGACAATGGATATAAGATCATCAGATATGGGCCTCTTGTCATTTGAGAAAGGAATCGACATACATAATTATGGTGCATTTATTTTCTCTTATTGAGAGGCCTCTTTGTAGAGAGGTCCTCGCTTCAAATGAAGTCTTTAAAACATGAAATACATAGGGCTCCTGAATATGGGATTTGCAGTAAAAAGTCATCATCATTCTCCGAGCCCTTTTTCCAACTATATTGGGGTCGGCTTCCAGTAAAAAGTATATGACAAAATCAAAAAGCGTTTATTCAAAGTAAGCTGAAAAACAGCACTTTTCTAACGTCAAAATTACCCTTCACCCCAGTTTCTGTGTTTAGTACTGGTGCAAACTCCCCAGCAACACAGTTCCTAGTAGGGATATAACACCATAGCATAGAACCTTGTATGCTAAATCAAACGAGACCTTGTGTTCCTTGAGAGAAAATTCTCAAACGTATACTATATCAAGTGCTTAGTTACGCGAGGTACCACTTTCAGGACCACGAAGCACTTATGCTAATTGAATGAAATAGCATGAAAATTCTGATACCGCAAAATAAATTCTATTACCAACCAAAGGCTTTTGAGCACCGCATGTCATTTATAATTATTTTATTTAATTACAAGCAGCCATTATAAGTCTGTATGTTCAATTTCAATTTAGTTTTCCGCAACGAATTAAAATTATTTTTCTCTTACAACTTAATTCCTTAGGAAAATTCGACACTGCAGAATGCAGACTAAAATGAAATTGTGCCAAAAACAACGATAAATTAATAATGAAACGAACGTTAAAAATTATTGTATCAAAAACACAACGACAATATAACATTCTAATCGATTTTATTACGTACAGACCGTTCCGATTACCGATTACATAAACCACTCGACAAACATTTACAAACGAGTAAAATTAAATATGAAAAAAATAACACTTTTTAAATCCGTTTTACCTTTTATCAAGCTGTTAGACTATCGAAGACGAGCCTTGAACTAAGTTTGTCGATAAACTTTTCAATACTGATATAGAGAGATAAGGCAGCTGACGACAGATTTATCGTATCAATTAAATTACGCGCGATGACACAATCTGAATAAAATAAAGCAAGTTTATACACATCCAAACTCCTTAGGGCTTAACTAAAGCTGCAGAGTTTTGAAGGCATATACGATCTTCGTTCGATGGAACACAAAGGAAGACTCCAAAGGAAGATGGCAACACAAAAGGTAATATAGCCTCCTATCTTATGAAATAAGCCAATTTGTTAAACTAATAGCGTTTAGACAAACTAAATTGCAAAAGAATGCATAAAGCATTCAATTGATTAAAAGAAGATACTATTGTTATGCCCTTAGAATTTGCAATAAAGATCTGATATCAATTGCAAACAATACGGAAGAGTAAATAAACACAAAACAATAATAACAAATGACATTTGAACTTGAACCGCTTCATAGATTTTCAATGGCAATAATAATGTTTTCAGCTAATACGACCATACGACCTTGTTGATAAGTTACATGCCATTAAGAGTATACCATATCGAGGGTTGCCAACTATGTATTTCTCATACAGGCATTTTAACCGACTCTCAAACAGGGAGGAGGTTCTCTATTTGGTTATTTGCGCAACTTAAGTGCAACTTTCTATATTTGATTGTTAGAGTAGGTATATTTGCGAACCTAAGTTGTCAGCATGCTCTCATTACTCAGCAAACATTTTGGCAAATATAATATAGGAAAATGCATAAGAAAATGTATGTATGTACTATGTACACTATCTATCTTCATAACTGCACGGTGGCTCTGCGTGGCAACCCTAAATTAGCAGCCACATAATATGATTTGCTTATTATAGTGTGAGACAGTCATTTGCAACTGTTACCGGACTCAACAGAAACTAATGCATATTTGATTGGTTTTTGTTTTGTAACCAATATCCGAATCTATCCTATTTTCTGTTTTTTTTTTTTTAAATATTTGATGTACAAAATTCTTAATTTCATATTATAATACTTGTTAGTTTGGCGAGTTTTTTAAAGCAAAAATAACGCAAATAATTATGACGACATACCCAGACGGAAAGTTAGTAAGATTATAAGATAGTTCCTATAATGATTATCATTATCTAATGCGTGTAATAATGACTATCAATCATCGAATAATTATTTATAGAATTTATTGTAAAATGTAAAATTGTAAAATGTGTATCGCTACTCAATCTTATCTTCGGCTTAACGTAAACAATCATTCAACGCTTTAATTATATTTCCGACATTATTATTTTGATTATGATCTTGCAAAACCCAGGCGGTTACTATACAGTGTATCTTAATCTGTACAATAAAATATAGTAAGGTATAGGAAATCATGTAGGTATATTTTTATCAGCAAATCAATAAATTAGACATTATCAAAGCGGAAAAAATGTATTCCTTATTTTTCGCTTCTGTCATGACAACAATTTGGCAGACAGAAGTCAGAAACTCTGACAACGAGACTTTCCAAGGTGTAACGGGAGTTGAGGTCAGATAGGCAGACGCTCCACTGGGACTCAGTGGCATCCAGTTACACTGGAAGTTAACCCAACACAGTTAAGAATAAAAAGACTAGGCAGGCGTAGTGGTATCCGAAATTTTGTATATAATTTTGCAAAGCTTGTTTCTAAAAGTCTATAAAAAAATAGTAGGTACTCTTAGCTGAGTCTTTGTTTTTGTGCACTATGTATTAATCTATTTCCTCTGCCTCGAGGCTTTAACTATTTTGAGTGTTCAGCCCCAAATTGGTTAGGTACTGGGTAGGTATGCTTTGACTAAATAATTGAATAAAAATCTCGTATCAAAAGAAGTTGTCCTAAATTCGAGCACGAGTTGTTTTCGTTCGTTCATCAAACATCAAAGTCCATTGATAAATTACGAACTAAATTACTGGACCCCTTGCATGAGATTGTGGCGTGCGCGCATTCCTTGTAGAACCGTGAGGAAATTAAATATCTTCTCAAAATTGAATATTAAAAAAGAAAAACTATAGAACCTTTGGGACAGTAACACTAACGTATGCTCTGTAAACTATCGAGCACTTAACAAAATTATGACAAATGGTTATATTTTGCGTAAGTACGGGTACCGGCAGTAAAATGATAAAAAAATAAAAGTAGTAAAATGATATATTTTGGACTTATAGCATCTTTACAGGAAAAGAAAAGTTTACCTACATGTTTTTGTAAGCAGGTGTACATATTTTTTATCTCTTCAATACTTCTCACAGCATTATGAAGGATTTATTTTTTAAACAAAACAACTTTTAAGGAATATCGACGTTGATTGGCCATGCCCATGTCGGTACAGTATAATTATTCTGCACTGGACTTAGGTACAATTTGATTTACATCCAAATTTATACCAATATGTTTTCAATTGAATCTGTTTATCGATAAACTAACCAATTAGGACGTGTAAGTGCCTATATTTTCTTGTTGCTGCCGACATATTATTCTTGAGGATTTTACGACTGTAGTAGAGAGAAACTGAATCCGCTTTCAGCGACTGAGGTATCCTAAAGACTACTCAAGCTAGATCTTGAAAGGCATTCATATTGGTGACAGAAAATCAAAACAAATAAGACCTTATCCATTTTTTTCTCATCAAATAAACGCTGTAACAATTAAGGGTAGATTTCCCTAACCATTTATTTGTTGACTTGCATACATAATCCATACGATTATGTTATGTATGGGCTCGTGTCATTCGATCTCTAGTAAGCAAATAGAGATAGATTATTAAAACCCACAGTAAGAGAGTTCTTACAATAATATGGGCTGTTCCAATTACATTATGGAGGTCAGACATTATATGATTCTGTGTAACACAATTGATGTTGAGAAGTATCCTGTTACTATGGAAATTGATCCGAACCTTTTTGGGTTTGGGCAGTAGGTCAGATTACTCAGATGCCATCATCAATCTAATGTAAATACATAATATTAATAGATTCAGAAATAATATAATTTAGAATAAAGCACTGGTACTCAGCTACATCCAGTTAGACTGGAAGCCGACCCCAACATAGTTGGGAAAAAGGCTCGGAGGATGAATGAACTAAAAGGGGTGTAAACAATAGCGATTTCTAGCCAACTAAATCCTCGAGTTCTTTCTAAAACTTTACTCATGTTCAGCGGTTTTGCATTAAGAGTAAATTATTTATACTTGGGTAGAAATTAACTAATCATAGTTTCAATAAAGCATCAGAATCTTAAATCCAGTTACAAATCTAGGAAGTTCACCACAACACAATAAATTAGCAATCATCCGTCAACGAGGCTCCATTTCACGAGAATCGTATCGTGACAGACATATCGAGTGTGACGTCACACGGCGCCATGTTGAATCAGCGCGTGCGCAAGGTCAATGTTATGTGGTAAAAGATAATTCCATTACGCTTGTATTGTGTGCGAATATTTTTTTCCGCTATTAAAATTATGAATTAGGAATTATTAGGGCGGAATATTTTGATTAATTCGCTGGTTTTGTTGGAATCTTAGGTAAAGTATAATAAGTTTTCTTCATGGATATAATCAATTTAAAAAATATACTATTCTATTTTATTTAAGTAGGTACTTATGGCGATAAGTCCGCCTATGGAATAAATAGTACGTGAACTTTAAATTTCTTTAAATTGCTTTGCATGACAAATAAAACTAATGTGAAATATAAGGAAATCAGAGAAGCCTGAAAATATTGTGTGTAATTCGCCATTTTGTAAAAAAAATAATGAGCTGATTACTTTGAAATAGGTTATCAAGTTGTGGTCGGTAATTGGTAATTTAAAATGATACAGTTACAAAAAAAAAATATTTTTGATAGTACTTTCTAGAACAAAGATACATATGGGCGGAACCAAAATTTAAAAATATTGCTAAGATAATCGGAGCTTTTAGTTAGAATTTACTTATACTTAGCAATAATACCCCATCAGCTTTAGACTTAATATTTAAACGTACAGGTAATTAATAACAATTAAAACAGCTTAAACTCACCCGTAATAGCGTAATTCTCAAAGCTTTCTTTTCACTTGAAAGCAACAACCTGAGGTTGTTGCTCAAACAACGAAACTATAAAACGCAAAGTTAAAACACGTTGCAAGAGCAACAAGCGTTTGAAAAGTTTACGAATTTCCGAACGAAACAGCGACTGTCACTGAAGCGCGATGGCGGCAAACTGATAAAAAATGGCGGACGAGCGGGTATTTATGTAGCTCGTTATCAGGATTCGTGGGATGGCCCAGTTATCACGATCCTACTACAGCCTGATGTAATTGTAAAACCTCGTCTACACTGCTGCAAACCGCTTTGATGACGATGTAACCACGAGCTTGATATGTGATTACCACCAGCTGTAAAACTATTTGTTTGTTTGGGACAAATTACGCCGTATTAACTCGCTCAAATCTTAAGGAAATCGTCTACGCGATAATTGTAAAAAATGAGTTCAATGCTTTTTGTTAGACGTTTATTGCGTCTGGAAAATGGCCTTCCAAACTTTTACCTACTGCGGAAGGACTAACAGAAGAAAAATATGAGTCGGTATAAAAACAAAAACACAGATAACATGATACGCAAAAGCACTTCACTGATTGTTTGGCAACAACCCGTAAAATTCTCAGTACCTTTAGTTATCTATTGAGTTGTCATAACATGTAAACTAATAAATACAATTGGTACAATAAAATCATTAGCCAAACTTCGCTAAGCACGTACTTAAAGGTCCACTTAATATAATTAGTCTGAATCCCCAACAGAGGATTATAAAGTCACTCAATCTTCGAAATCGAGTTTTCAAGCCAAAAATAATGAATATGTATTGTAGTAAAATATGTAATATCGCAAGTTCAATAAATAGACTGACTTACATAATATCAAAAATCACCATGTTTCGTGAAATCATCTAAAAAAAGTCACTGTTTACATGACTAACTTAATTGCTGAATAAAACACATATAGGTGCACTTCTATCAAGGAATAGAACAACGAACAAACGAGATTTTATACAGTCCACATCTGGACCAAAAATAACAAAAATACACACATAATTTGCAAACACTTTCAAAGACGTTTCAATTTACGCAGGAAACTACCCCCTCGCAGAGATGCAACGGTACTGAGCACAGCGTCCGTCACCTGTAGCTTCTAAATGTCAAAGGTCACCGGGGTCTGGATGCAGTGCAACGCTGGTTTGACCCTGACCCAGCCACGATCGATCTGCGCGATGTCCCACTAGCGAGTCCTTCAATAATGTTATTACGTAGTTATCTATCTAGAATATTTGTGACGCAATATCTTCCTGTAGGATGCAGGTTATGCGTATGAAAAAGCTGGTACCAAAACAAAAGGAAACTTAATTTTCCCTTGTCACGCACCTCGTTAACTTTTCTACAAAATCTTCCTTTTAAAAATGTGTCAAAATTTTAAGAAAATGTCTAGACAGAAAACAATGCTTATTAGCATAACTAGCTACCAACTTCTTTCTACATCAATTTTCTACCACCTTGAAGAAAATGATCATGCTTCAATGCTATGGTCTACTTATCTATTATTATTTGCTAAAATCCAAACATTTCAGTACAATTTGGATAGTCCCCTGCATGATATATTTTTCCCAAAAACGCGTCAGATTTTGCACTCTCCGCGTCAGACTACGCAATTCTATTAGCTCCAAAATTCAACTAGTGTCCAATTTTGTATGAAGGCCCTCCCAAATTGCGAAGCGTCATAATTTCAGCGTTCCACGAAATGCATCCCAATTTTAGTCCCATTTATCAGTCTATTTGGAAACTCCCACGCATAGGTCAGTGCAAACAGTCTAAATAATCAACAATTGCAATTCCGTGCTCGATAACCTATGACATTTTAATGTTTATGATTGTCCAAGGGGGTGCGGCCGCGCGTGACCAATAGAAAATAATGCCGCTTAGCTATTTATGATCTATTTACTTTTATGAGATATTTATTTACACACGTTTATGAATATTGCGCTTTTATGGTATTATTATTTGCTCTATTTTCTGCTTATAATACTTTATTGATTTAAAAGAATGCATAAATTATATTGACGATGTGTTTCTCAAGTCATAGCCAGTCGAGGCAATAATGTTTCTATACGTTAAACGGAATTTTTAAGATTTTTTCTTTCCAAATGTATCTTTGGACGTTAATGTCAAAAAAAAAAACAAATATCCGAATTCAGAACCTCCGAACCGAAGTCGTTTAAAACGCAAAAGAAATCTCGCTAAGGAAACCTGAACATGAAAAGACTGAAATCTCAAATCCGCCTTGAAAAAGCCTCTTCTCCTTATGAGAAGTGAGGCCTGTGCCCTACAGTGGAACAATAAAAAGGCTGATCATGTAGTTAAACATTAAACAGCAAATTATTATTAGTAAACACACGATTACTTAGAACTGTGTCATACTCTCGTAACACGTGACAATTGTTAGAAACACTGATATCACAGATTTTCCTACAGCTCATGTTTTGTTTCTCACTTCGATAAGAATTTCAATAAACGTGAATTGCTAATCCACTTATTTACTGTAGTATGAAGCTGTAAAATTTTGCTTATGCACAATCAGATGCAAGGAATAGTTTATATCACCTTAAAAGTGTTAGGTTAAAAGTGTTAGTCCTGCCAAGGCAAATGGGATTGTCCGGGTAACTGGGTTCACCAAAAACACTGGTACTTAGCTGCACCCGGTTAGACTGGATGCCGACCCCAACATAGTTGGATAGTTGGCTCGGGAGATGATGATGAATCTATATTTTCTAGCTTTGAAAACATTCCCATTTATATTGATTAGTAAGGACGTTTATTCGCGGAAAATCCGACCAAAAAGTATTAAAATAATCACCAGTATTACTGTCCCAAATGCTATCAATGATTCAAAAGCCATAGTCATCGGTTCCACAGCAAACTCTCACAATAGCCATCGATTCATTAGCAAGTCATAAAATGTTGACAAATTGCCAGATAGGTAGGTAGGGTGGTAATCGAAGACTGACTACTCGGTTTAATTATGCCAGCACGTGTACTGAAGAATTTCTGGAGAAACGGTGCCAATTTTTCCAGGAAGGCCATTTGGAGAAGAAGAAGTGCAAATGTGTGTATGCCAAAATCTTTGGAAAACGTAAAACTGGTGCAAGAAGCACCAGTGAAAACGTCTATCTAGCATGACCAAGTTGAAAATGCACAATTGCCAATAAGTACCTCTCAGATGAATCCAAAGGAAATAGAAAATATTAAGGTACGCGATACCAGATTATCTTTTTTGACTATTGGATTCTATCTCTTACAGGTAATTCAATGATTCTAAGCTTACAGCAAGGGCTAAAGTGGACCTCTTTATTTGTGTCTTTGTAGTAGGAGCTAGGAGCTATATTTTTTAAAGCAGTCATATAATAACAACTACACCATATCCAAGAATCTAGAGCTTATTTACCTAAATGCATGTAGATAATCACAACTAACTTAAGAAAACAGACAGAATTCTCTAGAAGTAGACAAATAAATCATTTAATTATTTTATAAGCATACAGTAAAATGATTTGCAGTCGTTTATTGCTCTCGTCTATGTTAACAGAGATATATCAAATAAGATCACGTTGCTGGTAAGATATGGGTGGCAGTCCGTGGCAGATAGTATAATTGTGTGCTAAATCATAAAAAGATGATATCTTTCTTATCTTTATGACAAAAGTGAGCACGCTATCTGATGCAATTAAAGCGGGATATGATTTGCGTAGCTGATACTTAAGTTTTATTGGTTTTGATAGCCTAGCCTAGCTGTCGCTAGAACAAATAAATTAGTAAGTATCGTTCGTCGAAACACGCAACTGAGTCTCAGGTTGAAAATGTGCATCCAGGTTTGAATTCGTATTTAATCGATTGTTTTTATGTGAATTCAAAATTTAGGATTTGACGTGAACAGCTTACTATAAGTCTAGCTAGTACTTTTAATTTTAGTGAAAAATTCCTACTCCACTATTTATTTACTTTATCTAGCACAAGCTCATTATATTACATTTTATATTTATATAGTGATATTGTATTATTTACGCTTCAACGTTAAATCTTCTTGGAACACGAGCCACAAACATGTCCTGTATGTATGTACATCCATTATCTACAAAACAATCATAAAAACAAAATCCCAGTTATAAGATAGCAGAGTTTCTGAGCGATGACATAATTTTAATGATTTCTTAAACAAATACAAAAATAATTCAACTCCGCTCTATGTTTGCTTCTTATCTCTCTAGTTAGACTTTGCGGCTCTGCAGTGCAGTTTCATAAAATTTTACAGGTATGTAATAGTGTATATATCTACTAATTATTGCATGTAATTGCTACGGTTTTTAGTAGCTGGCTGAAAGCCAACTTGACTAGTATAGTAAACTGCACATCAGTGGTAACTGTCATGCACCTTAACTCAATAGTAATAAGTACGACTTTCCTATAAAAACTATTACCACTGACCTGAAGTTGACTGTACAACATGGGTCTCCGAATGTATCACGAAAGAATAATTATCATGCTGGCGTTAGGTGTTGTGTTTTATAGACCTTTTGCCATCGACTGAGCTACTTCTTTTATTATATAAAATTCTTTAAGTTTGATTAATATTTTTTTTAAATTTTCGCCTATTCTGATATTGATGATGTTGGAAAAAGGTCATTGCTTTGCTAGTCTTTCTAAGATACCAGAGACGAATGTTAGTTTCTCATTTTGACGACCTCGATGGCGCAATGGTCACCATGCCGGACTGCCGAACCTGACGTACCGGGTTCGATTCCCGGTTCGGTCGACATTCGTGTGATGAGCATGCTTGTTGGCTGTGGTCTGGGTGTTATAATATGTATTTATAAATATGTATAAATGTAGCTATATGTAGTTTATCAGTTGTGTTAGCACCCATAACACAAGTTAATTAATAACTTAGCATGGGGCTAACCGACCGTGTGTGAAAAGGTGTCTTTAACATGTCTTTAACATGATAGTCTTTCGTAGAAGTGCGATGTGTGGTCTTAATTTGAGTACAACTATTTAAAATATCATATGTCGTATTAACAAACGCGTGCGGTAGACTCGTGTGAGAACGTGCGAGTGCGACCATGTAATGTAACACATGTCAACTCTATTTATAAATTTTCTATGTCTTAGGATATCCCATTTTGTTGTACTCTATTGCGAAAAATCCTCTACCGGTCTTACTCGGGGACCCGATATAACTTGGTAAGAATGGTTGGCTGACTCTCTTGCGTCTTCGGAATATGCGCAATGACTGTTTAAGATGTTCAGATGCAGGCCCGCCGTAAGCGGGCGTGCAGCGCGTGCACCGCACGCGGGCGGCACATCCTAGGGGGCGGCAAATCGAGCGACTTATCACGTTATATTAAAAAAAAACTATATCTTTTTACCAATTTTTTGATTTCAATATTTCCAAACACAGCAATAGCGCTAAGAATATTACTTACACTGCCGGTTTCAGTTACATCTGTTGATCATTTTCAAAATTAAAAATTATTACGATTTAAGATCAACAATTGGCGTAGCGTGGAGGGAGAGAGCAGGGGGGCAAATGCCTTGGGCGACACTATTTAGGGGGCGGCAAAATTAACCCATACGGCAAAATTAAAACAATATTTCCTTATTAAAAATATTTTATTTTAAAATAGATGAGTAGATAAGCAATAAAATTTCAGAAAAACCGCCCTCGCTTTGGTCGTCCCCTATCAATTTTGACGGGTTCATCCTTTGCATCCCCAAAAAATTCGCGCTAGCTGCGCTCGCGCCTCCATGTCAGATTTCGCAGTCAGTAGCGGTTTTAGGGAAGGGCGCGGTTGGGCGACAGCCCAGGGCGCCGGATATAAGGGGCGCCGCAGGCGGCCCCTACCAATCCTTAATCAGAATGTTACTCCTATTTTTGTTTTAAATTTCATCAAAGATTGCAACTTACAAGAACTGTATCCAAATGAATGGATAGCATCAGGGCCATCTTAACCTATGGTGCAGCGTGTGCGAATAACCCGGGCGCCGCGGGCTCAGGGGCGCCCAAGGCGAATTTGTGTTTAATTCGGCGTTAAATTATCGAAGAAACACTACTTTTAATGTCCGAATACTCAAAAAAATTCGCGCTCCTTTCGCTCGTGGCTTCTTCACTTCACAGTCGCTTTTTACTATATATGTTTAGGACTTTTAGTGATCCAAAACTCAAAAATTTTCGGGCTTGCTTCACGTTACAGTTGTTTTTATTTTTCAAGATTTTTTTAGTCTACCCTAGCAAAAAGGGAGCGTTCTTTTAAGTTCTTTTATTAATAAGAAAGTAACTTCTAGTTTCCATATGAACTTTCGTATTTACGGTACTACTTTAAGTCCCAAAATTTTAATACATAGGCGCCATCATCAACAAAGACTTATGTACGTTTGAGCAAAATTTTAAGTAATTTTTGTTTTGAGTTCTAAAATATTACAAAAAATTTCGCGGTCGCTTCGCTCGCGCAATCAGAAGACACATTCCCGTGTATTTGCATTCACCAACCAGCAACCGCTGGTTGAGTTAAAACCGGCACTGATCGCAATTTATCTTTGTTTAATTGTTGAGGCCTTCAATTCCGAAAAATCATTTTTCGCGCACGTCCGTTATAGCTTTTTGTTCACTTTGGCTTTTTATGGTATGTTTACTTCATGAAAACTCTAAGGTAAAAATCGCGCTCGCTTCGCTCGCGGCTTCATGTACATTTGCACTTCATTTCTGTGCATATTTTACTTTTTGACTTTGCTTTGTTAATTTACAGTGGTTTTTATTTGTTTTGTGTCCTTAGACTAAATAAATTTCGCGCTCGCTTCGCTCGCGCTTCCTTACATATGAAATATTTCTCATGCGTTGATTTTTTCAACGGTAACCCACAAAAAAACATTAATAACATATTTTACTGAAATTAAACATTGCTGTAAATAATTTAAGTTCGTTAGTTTAAGTTACCTATAATCTGTTCTAAGCACTTTGTTATACATTATGTTGGTACCTACCCATTAATCACAATCTTTCAATGGGTCCGGACCCCTGGACACCCCGTTATATATTTTTTGACAAAACCCAGTATAATATGTAGTCGTAGGGCGGCATAATCGGTTTTGCACGCGGGCGAACAAACAGCTAGCGGCGGGCCTGTTCAGATGATAAACCAACTTAGAGAACTTATGGTAGGCACATGTACTTGAAAACCAGGGTGATGTGTTTACTGACTTGGAACCATTGGACATTTTTAAATTGTCGAGGGGTTTCGTTACCTACAACATAGTCAAGTAACTACCAAACTAACCTATGCCTACTGGGTCCCCAGACGCCTCCTTCTTCCAATTAGTAACATTCATTATTTGTTCTGCATTTCCAAACCGTTTATTTGTAATTATCACTTCGCAGCTACATTAGAGGTTATTTCAATATTCTAAGCAGCCGAAATTGATTTATAATGAAATCGTGACAGATACAAAATTTTCGCCACGACATCGCGACTGAAAGGACATTGCCCAACTGTTCTGAATACTCTTTTGGCTTTTGGTCACTGAACCTTTTAAAGTATTGAACGAAAATGGTACTGAAGAAACGTTTTTCTTTATTTTCCAAAGAGTAAGTCATCTTGAGTGTGTATTTTATTTCGAAACGGTTTGTTAACAGTTTTTCCTTCACTTGAGATGAATCGATAATCTCCGCACATACGGTACATTATCAATAAGTCATACTTCCTTTCATACATGAAATCAACATTTCCAAGAATACCGGATTTGAATACTTTTTCCAGATGCATCGACGACATCAGCGATAAAGTTACTTCGATAAATGATAAGTCTTGTTTGAGATAGATTTATTTATTTATCTCAATCTCTTATATAGAAAGCCAGCTCTACTTATTGTCAATATGCCTTGCCATTGGCAAAGACTCTTAGGTTAAACAAAGATTTAATTGGAAATGCAGTACAAGTAAAAATATCCATATTGTTATCCGGAACGACTGCTTAATATCTTGGAGTCACATAACCTAACCAGATATAGCCACATATCAATTTTAACCCTGGACCACCTGACCTTACAAAAGATAGTGTTTATTTTTTATCAAATATTAAAAATAATACTTAATTAAAGTTTTGTTAAATCATGCGTGCTATTAGTGCTATTATCCTGAACTTTGATCAAATTTAGTATCTGTGGTCGAAATGTCAACTGCGGATTCGCCAATATGGCGCCGATTACCACCTATCTTGGCGCCATTTTCATCTCTACTGATAAATGGGTCACTCTGAAGTCAGGTGTTTGACCCATTATCAAATAAATACCTAAAAGTTCTCTTTTTGTTATCGACATGCGTCAATCGATTAGTCAAAATAAACAATGATGTAAACAAGAATTTGTTTTAGTTGCTAACTTCCAATTTTACTATGGATTTTTGGAAGTCTCACTTTTGTCTATCTATAGTAAAAATTTTATAGTATAAAATGTTTGCAGAAACTTAACTATTGCTATTGCAGGAATAAAATCATTGTCATTAGTGCGAAATTCAGATATTATTAAATTACAATGGTTACGCAAAGTCTAAATAAACAAAGTCAATACTCACAGAAATCTCAACTTTATTTGAAATCAAACAGATTAATCCAAAACATTCAGATTAAGAACAAACAGATATTCCAAAGACAACAAACTGACTAAATGCACGGTACACTACTAAAAAGTTTACCACTTCATGAAGACTTGATACGCATTACTCAAGTCGATGAGCTAATTAATATAAAACAAAAGGTCATTACCAGAGTAAATTACCATTGTAGGCAATCGTAAAATGTGACATTAGTTTAAAGTTGGCTAAGTCCACGTGTTCCGGCAAAGGGCAGGCCATCAACAAAATAACATTGCCATAAACTTCATAAAATCAAGTTTAGAACCAAATCTTCTTATATATAAAAATGAATTGCTGTTCGTTAGTCTCACTAAAACTCTAGAATGGCTGGACCGATTTTGCTTTTTTTGGTTTTAAAATGTTTGTAGAGTTCCAGGGAAGGTTTAAACGCTACAAAGTTCGCGGGATCAGCTAGTTATTGGATATATATGCAAATTTTAAATGCAGAAAGTCTTCCTTAATATAGTTGATATTTTTTCATTTTTTTTTCTGGTTTTACATTTACACTGGTTTACGATTTTTAAACATGGGAAGAAAAATCATTTTTCTAATTAAAATGTAACTAGAAATGTATAAATGCCGACTAACGGCCCCAAGCAGTCTTGAAGAAATAAACAACCATTTCCCTATTTCGTTTTCTGGATTTTCTCCAAAAGAAGTTCTAATCGCCCCGTCATCACTGGCTGTCCTTTCTTCGTTTTCTTACTCAATTTCTTAAAGCGCTCATTCTTTTTCTTCTTATATTCGTCAAGTTTCTGTTTTTTCTCTTCTTGAACTTTTTGTTTCTCTTGCTGCTTCTGCAACTTCTCTTGTTTCACTTTATCGAAATGTGCTTTAGCTTTGTGGTATGGGTCTTTTTTGCCTTTCACAAATCCCGAGATCTCTTTTTCCGTTTGAGATGTCTCTTTAACGGAATTATTTATTTCCTCTTTCTCTACCAAGTCAGGATGTCGGACATATTTGCCGACTTCTTGGTTCGCATCTATCGTGTCCTCGTCAAAAGTCTTAGCTTTATAAGTCCCTAGAGTAGGGTCATTTTTAATATCTTTATGGTACTCGCGTAGCAACCTCTTTTTACGTTGCTCCTCCCATTGTTTTAGCTTATATTTTTTACTGTATTTTTTTAAACGGTACCCTTTTTTGTCGAATGGCTTTTTTTCATTCTTTACCTCAAGACCTTTGCGATTTTTATTGAATTCTTCTTGCCTTTTAAACTTGCTTTCTCCTACTTCTTCATGATTCTGCTTGACTGGTTTCCCATTGTCTCTTTTCATTTTCATAAAAAATGAGTCTCGTTTCTTTTCCATTTTTATTCAGACCTATAAAGAAATGAAAAAGCGTGTTTGACAACAGAAAATAAAACAACAAACTAAATTTTGACTGCCATATTGACTGCCTTATTTATGGGGGTGCAGATAAAAGAAATGATCAGGGATGGAAATATCACTTCACTTTAAAGTGAAGAAAGGATGAAACTAGAGCACTTTTTACTCAGTTTCATTAATTTGTAAATTTCAGGCATTAATAAGTAGTAAATTTATATCAAACATTCACATATACCATAATCTCCATAAAGTTTTATGAGGAGTCATTTGAACATTTACCAATTTTACGAAATCCCAGTACCAATATACAAAATTTGAGAAAGCTGCACATATATTCTCTTATGTAAATAGAATAAAGATAATTTGATAAACTCGAATACAAAGGCAGTCATCAGGCAATAAAATCATGCATTATATAAATACTAAAATAACACGCCTTTTCAAATCTGCTTATAAAATAAATATAAGAGTATTTGAAGTTTATTGTTTTAAATAATAAATTGATTAAATATGTTATATTATAAAGAATAATTTTATATTATACGAAATAGCCGAGTTCTCTAAAATCATATACAAGCATACAAAAATATGTGAGACCCTGCGGGATTAAAAAATAATTGCCTGTAAGTCCCACACTAGAAGTGAGGTAAATAAAAAAATATGTTATGTTGCTTAACATGGTAGAAAAAAGTTTATATACCAGCTTCTTCTCTAGCTAACTAAAATTGTATAGTGTATATTTCAAATATGTATTCATAACATAAAAGGTTCCTCCAGTTTTTATTACAGCTTAAGCCTACACTAGTCTTGTTAATACCTATTATCCTACTAATCAGTCAATCTACTGTTACGAACTAAGAACTTGCATTTTGATTAGATACTAAGATACAGTTGCACCATTAAACTACAACTAGTTTGACGTTTCGAAAGAGCTGATAGGCTTATGTGAAATAAAAAAAATTACTTTAACTTTGATTAAAACGATAATCAAACTATAATCAGCCGTATACTTGCTGCCTCTTGGTCAAATGGGCGATATGCAACTGAAAATGGTGCATATAACATTATAGTTACATAGTGAATCTCACTGATAATGTTTTCAAACTACAGCGTATTTATAAACATTAGCTCTATACTACATCTTGTCATACCTAGACAAAAAGTAGTCAACTTCTCAGACATACTATAGAAAGACTATTATGTATAAAAAATATAATTTAAATTTTGATTTATTCAGTAGTTCTGACATGAAAGCCAGAAATAACAGACTGACTGAGTTTACTTTCGCATTGATAATATTAATAAATGATGGTAAGTACATACAGATCGGCATCGGGAATTTAAATTGAACTCAATTGCGATATGCCTGTCCTATTACGAGTGACTATGTCATTATGGTGCTTTTGTTTTGTTGTAAATGTATGTACTTTTAATTTAACCACACATATCTAATTCATGGATATGCAGAAGACAACTATTTTATGTCATGATTGTATGAAAACATTTAAGCATTGTTAGCTGTTGTACCCAAAAGTAGTCTCTATTTTTTAAGATGTTAAACACACACTTTGTTTGTATGAGGTCTTTTATGTGAGACCTTAGCTTGTCAAATGTATGGTATACCTAATAAAGTATCTATCGCGAAAAAAATTACAGAAGTGGTCTCACTTGCACTCAACTATTCTGATATTAAAGTAACAGACTCTACATATAATTAATCATAACCCTTCTCTGCATTTGAGTAAGAGTATTAATTTAAATTCTGGTAAATATTGAATAGTATCAAATTTCTGTGAGTCTTTCAAACATTTTTACTTCCATATGGTTTGCCAATAAGATGATTTCATGATTATTAAAAACAGACATTTTATGTCCATTCACATTATTAAAAAATATTAAGTAAAAGTAGCAAGTTAATTAATACAATATTGTATGGAAGTTGAGCGTTTAATTTCTTGATAGGTTATTTATACTGTTATCAACAAGCAACATAAAGAAATGATATTTAAATTGTATGTAATCCCATGAGCTGGGAAAATCCCCAGTTTTTCAGCTTGTCAATTGGCACTTTTCCAGCAATATGAATAAAGATTTATTGAACAAAAAGTACAGGTTAAATAATTGTAGAATCAGCTGAATTAGACATGCAAGATTACCTAGTGTTTATTTTAATATAGTATTATGTATTCATGTTAAATAAATAATATAATTATTGGTTATTGTTAAAAAGGTATTTCCAATTAATATTTCAAGGACTAAACATATTTCTCTTTCATTGTTTATTCTTTGAACTGTAGTATTTTTATACGAATGTGTGCAGCTGTCATTGTAAGTATGTGCTGTAAATTATGTACATTTTGTAGACGAAAGCATACTTTATCAAGCACCTACTAGAACAATATAGTGACGTATTTATCGTCACGATATACCGACGTGAATCACAATTTACCCATTCAAAAACATTGTTGGCGGATACCAGAACACAATTGAACAAGACTACAAGGCTAAACTTGACGACATAACGCTTTTTCAGGCACCAAATACGGTCAATATGAGGGCTATGAACTCTCAATTTTGAACAATACAAAATGTTCAATCTACCAGACGTATGAATGCCCCAAGCATTATTATCATATAGAAACGCAAAAACATATCATTAGCAGCAAAAATATGATGAAATATGCAAGAAACTTACCAAAATAAGCCACCCACTGGGTAGGCTTTGAATTATCGGCGGAATCTTGATTGTTTAATTGCACTTGGCACAAAAAAACTTAACCACGGTTATAGATTTTATATCACGGTGTTTCGTGCGAAAAACTTTACCGAGCATGCCCTAATGTGATTTTTTTGATGAATTTTCATAAGAAACGAGACCGACGTTTCGCAAAAATGTCACGGAAGGAGCGAGAAAGGGAAGGAAACGAAACGTGCTAAGCTGCTACGCCATCTACTTCTGCCTGTCACATTGCAATCGTATCGATTGATACGTAAAACGGAGCATGCGCGTTGATTATTGCGAAGAAAATGCATAATATTGCGCTATTATTGCTTAATTTTTGACAATCACTTATCAGGCCTGCGTTACGTTTAGCGCTAAAAACAGTGTGAGAACTTTAACGGCAAAGAACGTTCCGATGTTTTTGCCTTTCGAACTATGACAGCGAAACATTTTTAAAATAATTGGAACGTATCGTGCTACATACATAGCGACATCTACGGCCTATTTTCGAATCCAAAGCTTTAATTTTCCTCAATTTCCGTGCTGTAATTTAACTGATTATCACTAGATGGCATCAGTATTACCTAGCACAATAATAATAGTGTTAAAAATCTACAATTCTCTTATAGATTTCCACATCCAAGTGTGTATTATGCAAAACTTATCTTGAAAATTATTTGAAGTATACTTTAAACGAAAAAAGTCATATGCACTTTATTACGTCCTAAATTAAATTCATAATATCGCCAGCCTCCCAAGACGGGTTTCTTTACAAACAAGAGAATAATTTCATAATTGAGTCGACTAGTTTCAAAGTCGGCAATCTGACTTTTAGTAATTTTTTGGTTATGTCAAAAAAACGCCTTACTTGGTGTTAGTTGGCTTTAGGATTCCAAAACTACTTTTGAAATTTTCTTTAATATTCAACAGAACTAATTAGTCATGGTTTTTATATTTCTTTACTAAGAATAAGTCATAAATTAAATATTAATTTTGCAGATTGCCGGATATGAAATTAAGTTATTAAGATAGCCGGGTTTGAAACTGACATATGTGCAGATTGCCATTTTTGGTACCAAATACCTGCTTATAAAATCAGGGTTGTCACAATAGCATAAAAATTATGCTGTCTGACTGAAAGTATGGGGGTATATTTAAGGGGACTTATAAATAAAAAATGGGCTCATAAAATCAAACTTTTAATTGCACTTACTTCTTACACAAATTTTAAAAGAATATTATTATATACGGAGATCTGGAACCTTTTCTAACGCCTCTTCGCAATAATCAGAAGGTGGTATAGTCGATGCATCAAGCGACTCCTGCTCATCAAAAATATTACAATAATATGACAAAGTTGGAATTTCCTTCCACTCAGCACCAAAATGTTTGCACAACAGCTTCTTCACATCTGATAATTTATCTTTATTACTAATTTTTTCATTTGCGACATTGTCAGTGTATCACACTTAAGCGCCTTAGAGTTATGGTTACAAACTTTTTCTGGCGTTGATATTGGGGAATATCTAAAAAGAATAGAAAATACGTAAGCAGGTAAGTTAGCAGTAAGCACTTCAATAAAACTAAAGTTAACCCAAACAGCATGCCAGCTCGTGACAGCCCTAACTTCAAACTAACCTCAATATCTTAGCTTGGTTTCTTGACCAATTTTCGGGATCTCGTTTGCGTTTTCTTGCAAATTTATTAGTAACAAGGCTAGGGCTTGACTCCATTATAACTTTACACCTTCAATCACTTAATTGTAATTAAAATAACACTAAAAACGTATTAAAATCTCCGTACAATAATGTGCGAGCGGCCATTACCAACGCTCGCTTCTGATTGGTCGATGACGTAAGATTGCCGTTTTTGAATAAAAACGTATTAAAGAATGCCACATATGATCCTAAGCCAGGATTTTGATTAGATTTTTCTATAGCAGATTACCGCTTTTGTTAGGTAGCTTCTAATTCAAGCGGTTTTATTCAAATTTATCTGTGTTACCACGTTAATAACTCAATTTTTGAAAAATGCACAGATTGCCGGCTTTGAAACTAGTCGACTCAATTAGTACCTATTTACTATTTATTTACAAAGCTGAAGTTTGTTTCGTTGAACGCAGCACTAATCTCAAGAACTACTTATGGTGCTATAACTATAAGTGCAACGTATTTAAGTATTTATATGGAGTTTCTTTTTATTTCGGGAGGAGGGCCACGAAAACTACGGGCATACCTACTTATTAGTATGCACAAACTATATTGGATACTTAACAAAATTTTATTGGGAACAGATAGAAATAATAGGAAAACGAGTAGTAAGCATGTCAACGTTCGCTTCACCACGTTACTTACGCGTATTGAATTACGGCAGTGCCCGGCTCGCGGGTACAGATAACAACAGAGTTGTTAAGGACTTACATAATTATTATACTAAGATTAGCTTCTGCCCGCGGTTTCACCTGCGTCGTGAAGGAAATGCTTCCCGCTCATGGATAAAAAATAGTACCTACTATATTACTGGGTAATCGGGACCAAGGCTTAAAGCTTGCATGCTCAGCAAAATGAAGGCGTTTATGAAGGACTCTGTGACCGTCACTTATTAACCATTATGTATTGAAATAACACGAATCTTTGTATTTCACAGCTCTTCATTCGATCTTCTTTATTGCACTATATCATTTGAGAAGAGCTACCTACCTACTTCTGGAGATATGGGCAACTAGGTAATAATGATCATTTCAATAAGAATAGCACGAATTAATTGATTAAAATAATTAAAGCATTAGATACTAGGAATCCAGTTTATCAGGCGCCGTAGCCTGCACAGCAACCAATTAGTTGTTGATATTGATATTTAGATAGGTAATAATAAATATGCAAAACAACAAGTTTGATAGACTTTATTATCATAAATAAATACTTGTCTTTTAATTCAGTGCAGTGTTACAACCTTGACTTCCCAAACGTTGAAATTAAGATGTTGAATCGTCCTTTTGGCCGAAAGACGTCCACTGTTGGACAAAGGCCTCCCATAATGTTCACCAATTGCATGCTAGATCTTCAGCAACCCGCAGCCACTGCTTTCCGGCGACCTTGGCCAGATCATCTCCCCATATTATAGTGGAGGGCCTGCCCTCACTGCGTCCCCACTCAAGCTCTTTTCAGCCCTACCGACCATATGTTCTGTGAGCTATGTGCACTGCCCATTGCCACTTCAGTTTAGCGATTCTAGAATGAGATGAGATGATAAACAGAAAATAATAATACCTTGTTTACTAATAATGACAATTTAAGCACCTGATCAAAATTCTCTTTAGGAGATAACGATAGATAATTTCAGAGGAACCGACGTTTTTTTTGCATGTTAAGAGAGGAATGATTACCTACTGTTTTATTTATGTTGAGTGAAAACATACCTAAGAATCGCAGATGGTAGAGCCTGCCTTCCTTCCTCGTCATTCTTCTCCATTTCCCTCTATCCATGATGTCGCGTTCAGATACTTCTTTGAATTAAATATTATTAGGTAGTTACTTAATCTAATAGTTTTGTCTTTAGGTAGCTATTTCAGGATTGTGATCCGTTATAGATTTCTTCTGTTTGTCATCATCATCTTTCTGCCCTTATTGCAATTTTATTTAGAGCCAGCTAAGATGCCTTCTTGTTCGTACTCCTCTAAGTAAGTTTTGGAAAATATATAGGTATTTCACAATAACAGATGTAATGTTTTTTATTATTCTTTGTCACTTTAATAAAAATAAAAATTATAATGAGAGAATCTCAACAGACGGTCATCAAAATTGCAAATGGACATCGATGAAAAAAAACACATTGGATAAATGGATGCTGGTAATGTGAATTAATTATGAAACTCGCGTATAAGCGCTATTTTCAATAAACATAATAAATAGATATCTTGTCAACAAGCGCAGCGACTTTTAAAGGTCGTTCGGTCTCTTATGTTCTTCTATCAAATATTTAAATCAGGTTCATTTATACCAAATGCATGATATTGAGTGCATGTGCCTGTGATCAAAAGCCAATATTTTTTTAGATAATAAAAAAGCGTGCATGTGCCATTGTGAAAATCCATATTTTAATCGGAACTAAACATAATGTGTACCTACAGTATTGCGAAAAATGAAATGAAAAACATTTTCTTTTGATTCTCAGCAGAAAAGTGCAGTGTGTTGCGGTTTTATCTAGTTTTACAATTTTATTAGGTAAGTCGACCAACGTGACCTACGTACCTGTTTGTCAAACGGAACTTAGAACGGAACCTCACACCATTTTCTACGTATTAATTTGTGCGTGTGCACTTTTTTATCAGATTTCAGGATGTAGAATGTATCATTTCACCATAATTATTAATAACAACCAACAATATAACTTATTTAATTAGTAGTAAACCATACAAAAAGAACTAATTCCTTACATTATTATAAAAATAATTTTATTATATCAACGACGTTTTGTGCCCGACTGTCCCTTTTGTACGCGGTACTTGCCCAATTGAAGCGGTCAGTCTTATTAGGTTTCCGCAGTGCTGAGCCCAGTCTATCAAGTGATCGACATATTCAATAATTACCATATGACAGTAATTAAACAAATTCTAATCAGTATGAAGACTTTTTATAAGTGGTATTAGAAAATAAACCTGGTTGTGTGAAGCTTAGTTTTAGTTGGTGTAAGGAATCCTTAAAAATGTGTGTAAAAGTCTTATTAAATGTGCCGGTATCTTCTTAATGTTTTGTTATGTTTTAGTTTAAAAATAATTAATTAGCCGGGTCGAATGTGCTCCGTTGTTTGCTCGAGTCTACAAATATTTAAAAGGTTTGTTTATAAAAAAAAATAAGTCACATGTGTACCTAGGTTGGGTCTTTTACAATTTCAAAAAAAAATATCTGCTAAGAAGCGGCTAACTATTATTGTGTAAACTGTTGGTCTTATCGTAGTAACTATTATAGTAATCTGTGGTCTTATCTCCTTTTCGAATTATGGAATTTTGAAAAAAATAAAACTACGTTTTCTGACCGTACCGGTATCCGGTCTACTATGTATATGTAAATTCGCCGGGCAGCTAATTGAAAAGTTTATCAAAAATAAATAATAGTAAAAAAATAATAAAAAAATTACAGTGATATTAGTCTTCTGTTAGATAATTCGATTTTAATTGACAAAGAACGTATTGAAATTAAAAATGTAATTAACGTGGTGATTTATGAAAGTCCAATCTAGATTAGGTACTGATTACATAACATTTGAGAGAAAGATAAGTACCTAGGTAATTTTCTCAGATCTCTTCTTGCGGAACGTAGAAATCTGGAAATCCGATACCTACAGCTAGGGAGAAATCAGGTACCTACAGGCAGGTCCACCTTTCTACGATACCTAGACTACACGGGCCCAGTTAGATTAACTATTAGTGATGCAACGGATAGTTGTTTCAAAGTTAAATGCCAAACAGAATATTAATATAATATTCGGTAACCGGCCCAATAGTGCGTAACTATCCGGTATTCGGCCGGATATTAAAATAATGGAAGGATAGGCCGGATAGATACCGGATAGCAACTGGATATCCGTTGCATCTCTATTAAATATATCTCAAACTACAGACTAAGAAAAAATCTTATTCTCATTTATTTATTTAATTTTTTGGTTTCTGGCGCCAACTCGCCGTTTCTATTCGTGAGATGCACGTTATTTTTTTTTTCCAAAACCAGTGTGCAAAATGTCGTTCACCAAGGTACACGTCCGTGACATTCGATACGAATTACCTAATGGATAATCGTGAGAATATTTTTGCAAGCATGGTTTTATTTAGGGCTTACGATTTAGGAACTAGGAACATGTTATAGTTAACTACATATAGATGTTAAGAAAAACGCGAAAATAAATATGTTTTATATAATGGGGGTTTTTCATATAATCTATATCATCATATAATCTATCTTTTACTTTATTGACTCTAACCTGCGTGCACAGGTACCTACCTATCTACCAAAACTACACCTCGATGAGGTTCTAAAGTGACATTTCATCCCCTAATAGTCTTCTTCTTCTTGCCCTGTTCATAAGTCAATTGGGGTCGGCGAAATTTGTATTTTTCTTCCATTTCTCTCTGTCAGACATCATACAAGCATCCACTCCCTTCTGATTTATGTCCTCTTACAGCCGATCAATCCATCTGTTCCTCGGTCTACCTCCCATTTTATCTCCTAACAGTTTCCTCTTCATCTTCCAGAAAGCCACAAAATGAAGCTACCAAGCTTCTTAGACTCCATGGCTGGTATCACATACAAGGCTAAGCCGACGTCTCTGGTCTCCCATCATGAAGACTACACGGTGGGGGAGACGACTGGAGGCCTGAGTGTACTGTTCACTATCCTGTGTATAGTGGACCTTTTTGGAGTATTCCCTGTCATTACGTTGCCGAAGAGTGTTATTTCTTGTGGTGAGTTAGCTTAAACGTTGTTAGATTTGAGCTAGTTAGAGCGAATCCAAAAATTGGCGGTTTGTCGGCTTATTTTACCACGCGCGATATCCCGAACCTAAATAAATGAAAACTGGTTTGAGCCTGAATGAATGATGCTTGAAAAGGCGAGTGTAAAAACATACTCGCAGCAAATTTTATCCTCACGGACTTTGAGGAACTTTATTATTTATAAATTTTGATTTAACCCTCCTACCTCTAGTGTCAACTAGTAGGTACTTGGCGTTGTAATCAAAACAACCGGTTTAGGTAATCCGATTGAATAGCGATCAACAGAATTCCAGCCATGACAACAACTATTTTTACTCTTCCTAACGAAATAACTGCTTATCCTTTGCGCAGGTATATACGGTCTCCCACTAGTCCTGTCAGTATTCGGTCTCCAGCTATACACAGCAGTTTTATTAGGAAAAAGCTGGTTATTAGCGCAGAAGATCACACCTGATATCAAGGAGAAAAACCGGTGAGTTTGAGACCCCTAGTAAATACTTACCTTGCTAATTGCTTCTGATTTACCTACATATTTTTGTTTCATACTTAGGTTTCCATATGCTGCAATAGCGGAATTAGCGTTTGGTCCGTCAGCAAAGACGTTGGTGACCTTCCTCATTGATGCAGCGGTCTTCGGCTCTGGAGTACCTAATTTTATTATTGGTAAGATAATTTTTTTCTATACCCCCGTCTGTACCTATATTGTTTAGTAACCGAGATCGTAAAACTATTGCTCTCAAGAATCCACTACATGAATAGGTGCTCGAACTACCTATAGATACATACAAATGTAGCGTAATTATGAGGTGATCTGACTATTCTCTTTTTATTGCCTATCTAAATAGCACAGAATATTTTCTTCTGCCTCTAGTGTTTACTCCTTTCTTACCAGATATAGGATGTCTTCCATAGTCCCTTGCAAATATCCAGGCTATAAGAACTGTACCTATACTTAATTCCAGCATCGCAGACGCTACAGATATTCTGGTGGAAGATATCAGGTGGAGAGATCGGTATCACGTACTGCGTGTGGATGGTCATCCTAGCTCTGCTGCTGTGTCCTGTTATGTGGCTCGGGTCACCTAAGGATATGAAGTGAGTAGAACTATGTGGAAGAATACAAGGTGTGCTAAATTGTTGCTTTTATAAAAAATATGGTTAGGTACACCGAAGCGGATTATAGTAAATATTTTTTTAAAGAACTAATTGAAGCAAAAATGAGAGGGCGGAGACAGGATGGTTGTACGAAAACTGCCTGTTCAAAAATATGTCAGTTGATTAGTTCATTTTGTTTTCTGGGTGCGTGATGTACCTAGTCATCTTGGGTCATTTGTATAAATATCTAGGGTCTTGATATGACTTGATCCTATTCCCTAATATATTTCAGGCCATTAGCAATATCATCAGTGTTAATCGTGGCAACAGTAGCAGTGACTATATGGACCTGCATCCTAACCCAGCCAGCACAAACCTTTTGAGTAATTTTTGTTTAACAGCAGTCATAGAAGCTAATTGCAGAAAAAAACTACTGTAAATAGCTGATATGGCGCTTACTCAGACGTTATTCAAGCAATTTGGGCACAAAATATACTGCTATTAGCTGTGTAATAGCAACGTAAAAGATGATTAATTTTTGAATAATTGTACGACAAGCTGAATATCTTCTACATAAAAAGATTTTGTTCTTTAACACAAGTATTACAGCTCTTTTAGCCAGATGATGAGTGAATGATGAATGAACATATTATAATTGACTGAGTCCTTCAAAGCTCAGATATTCAGATCATACACAGCGTTTAGGTTTGTTCAGGTATATTTTAGCAAGAAGTTGATCAAATTAAATATTGACAAATCCGAACAGAGTTATACATATGCGTAGTATAATATTTTACCTATCGTAAATTTTACCCTTATTTAGGCTTGATGAAAGAAATTGTAGGTGCGCATGCAACTTTACCGTGTATATATATATATATTTCGTGTAAATTTTTCACGCGCTTCTTGATAAGCCGGGTTTTGAAGAAATAAACAACATTTTTTCTAGTTATGTTTTTTACGTGTAAAATATTTTTTTAGTTTATTTCAATGTAAGGGTTCAAAAATAACCATGTAAAGCTTTTTTAAGAATATTATATTTATTTCGTTATTAAACTTGAGTATTTGAGTATAAAATTCCACATCATTATAATTAGGTTATGTTGTTCGATAATGGCGACGCACATTCTGAATAAAATCTGATTGCACAGCGGCTTACCGTCTAATGTGTGCATAACAGACCATAAGTGTCCACTTATTAAGTTGTGCTCTGGTTAAAAGTGGACTGCATTAAACATTTTTCGACAACTGTTCTATAATAACACACATTCGTACTGTAAATCAAACAATTAGGATTCAGTCATATAATAATAAAAACCCACATTATAGGAAAGCTATATTATTTTTTATTTTTAGTTCTTATCAAATTCAGATAATTATAGAAGATTCCGATGAATTGAGAACCTCATTCTTTTAGAAGTCGGTTAAAAATATTACGATACGAAAAATTACATACTTAATTATAACTAATCATTGTAGTACAGAATTCATAAATAGTACGATACAAATAAATAAGCATAGTAGGTACTATATACCTACTACAAACGTGCGATGCATTTTCACGTAATAACCCTACAAAACTGTCAGCCGGTTAAATTCTGACTAACTTTCCAGAACAGTTCTTCTAGCTTAAAAATGTCTAAGTACTTCTCATGAATACGCAGCAAACTTCTGCATCAGAATCTGTTAATATTGCTTTAACTACAGTTAGCTGCACATGACGGTAATTTCGTACTCAAAGCGTCATAAAGTAGTTACAACAGCTATCTTTATTTCTGTTAAGTTACTATATGCTTCATAACAGAAACAACGCCTATTTTATACAGCAGCTGAATAACTGTCAAGGTGTAGTGTGTAATACAACTAAAAGAAAACAGAATACAGCTTATCCAGTATCATGCTTGATAATGGAATTTTATACCAATGTTATACAAAAGATTACACGAACTCTTGAGTAGCAGGTCTTTTTATGATGATTATTCAGTTTGAAGAAATAAAATCCGCAAATTACTAAACTAATTCAGCTGATAGCATTATTATAGCAAGAAATAACTTTAATACATAATTTGGTAATACACTCAGCTTATATTCATATGTAATAAAGCTTAACCCTGCATAGAGTTAAATTCTTGGCCATTTATCTGACTTGTGTGCTGCCTGGGAAGGGACTATACGTCTCCAACACCGGTGGACAACATGGTGGCCCTTGAGCCGCAGCTCGAAGACTTCCTCATAGCTTATGGGATACTGGCTTTTCAGGTAAATTAGACTTTATTGTTAGAGAAATAAGGTTTGAAATACCATTACCGTGGGGTTGAGAATACCGATTAGGTTAGAAAGACTGGTCATATTGTAGGTGCCTATTTGTATCGTTCTGTTTATTTTCTTGGGGAAACATAATGTATCACTTAGCTATCTATCATCATTATCATCATCATCAGCCTATCGCAGTCCACTGCTGGACATAGGCCTCTCCAAGTGCACGCCACTGAGATCGATTTTCGGCTTCTCGCATCCAGCTCTTAGCTATCTATGGGAGAGGAAACCGAAGAATGACTTGGCCTAATGTAATCCTGGATTAATGTGGCTTCTAGTTGATAGTATTATATACCCCCTTTCTAAATTGCCTTTCAGTCTTCTTCAGTTCCCCTTACAGTAGTACCTGAATCTTAAGAGGCGAATGCTTCCGGGTTAGGAGGATCCCTAACCTACTGTACTCTTTACTCTTCTGATTTCCTAAATGTTCTTCCAGTTCGACATCCACCCGATGCTGCTAACTCTTCAAGTGGACATGAAGGACAGTAAGAAGATCAACGCGGCAGTTCTCGGCGGCTTCGGCGTCACGGGCTGCATGTTCGCGGTCACGACCATACTGGCAGCCGTCAGATATGGCACTGCTCTTGATAATAATATATTGCAGAGTGTGTACCTACACATAATTATAAGCAAATTAAAGACATTCAAATACTAAGATACTCTACCAGACCTTCACATAATGCGTGAATAGTAAAAGGGAGTTGAAGGACATTCCCCCAAAAGCAGACGTTACTTTTCAAAATTATTTTGATGGTTGAAGACATGATCTTCAACACAGATCTGAAACTTCCACATAGACAGTTGAAAAGGAAATTCTATGAGTTCCCTTTACAGTATGTCCTCCGAATTATTTGAAACTAAGATAGTGATTGGTATATTCGTAGTTTGCACTTACTATAAAAGACTTTTCCAGGTATACCCTCTTCGATCCCGCTGTACCTGGTATCGTTGTTGGTGACACTTCAGCTGTGCCTGTCGAGCGCCGTCAGCCACTCCGCGCTCTTCCAACACTTTGAAGATATACTCAAGATTCCTAGAGGTCAGTTCCTAATCAGAAAATACAAGATGGTCTAAAAGGTGATATCAAACTGCAAATCTAAATTTCCCCATGCCTAGAGCACCTGGAGATACTGTATCTGCATTTTTTTAATGGGAGTAATTGTAAATTTTTGTGATTCTCAAGGATATCCGCCTGTGCTTTTTGAAGTTGCAATGGAATCGGGGTAACATTGCGCGTATCTTCTAGATTTTGGGGTTTGTCCTTCACCTTCACCTTTTGGAACACCTTATATACTGCTACTGGTGAGCATAGTATGTTAGAACACAACAAAATTAACAAATGAATTTCTTTTCCAGATTTCTGCTTTCGACGCTGCCTATTAAGATCAAGCGTAGTCGCCCTAGCTGTAGTTTTAGCAGAATCAGTCCCCAGATTCGATTTAGTCATGGGCCTAGTCGGCTCCACTTTAACAGGACCTCTAATGTTCATATGTCCACCAGTATTCTTCCTCAAACTATGCTATATGAAATCCAAAACGCCTTCGAACTTTTTCAAATTGTCAGAGAAACGAAACGGAACGCAAAATGGCGGATTAAAAAATGGCGGCCTGTCAAAAAGCCCGCTAATTTTAGACGCTTTGCAGCCTAGGTATAGAACGTTTACGGAATACGCGGTAGAGGTTACTGAGGATGATGATTACTCAATAAGATGGTACGATATTATATTTGCTCTGATTGTGATGACTTTAGGTATAGTTGCTACGATCGTCGCTACTTATTCGAGTTGGTCTAACTCTATAGCTTACGCGACGTTTAGCCCGCCTTGTTTAATGAATGCCACGGCAGCGGCTAGGAGTTTCCTAGAGATCCCTATGGCTATTTAGAAGAACTTTAGTAATCCAATTTAGAACTACTTAAGTTGAACTACAGACTTGTTATTGTTATTTTGATTTAGGAATTTTAGTATAAGGCTTTCCGACATAGATTTAAGTAGTTTGTTTGAGAATTTCATGACATATTACCTACCTGTTACAGTAAAATAAATAGCGTTTATTATGTAAAACGACAACTAAGTTGATAAAATGTACCATAGATCTATTAAGCAATAGAATAGTATAGTGTAATAAAAAAATATATAAGTAGAACCAAGTACAAAAACATGAAAATAAAACTCATAATGATTTGAATTGTCTTTTATTCAACATTACAATCAATAAAACATAATTAAAATAACAACATTACGTCAGTCGATAAAATTAACCGATACGTTAGGAACAACAAATAAAAATATACCTACTAAATCCTAATTCCTTGAATTGTGTACAGTTGCCGCATTTTTAATCATGAGGCAAAATATTGCAAACATAAGAAACGAACTACTTTTTAATCATTTTTCAAGAAGTTTCCACCTATCTAAGAAATAGTTTTACTAAAGAAACTTGACAAAAAATTCTATAATTTGCTAAAATAATAAAATGTTTTAACATGTTAACCATATCTTGTGCTTCATACCTTAATCATAAATACATATCTAATTATCATTATAAGTTTTAAAGTGATTTTATTATGGCATTCCACTTGAAAATTCGACTCATTTCTAATTAGAAGTCCCTTATAGGAATACTACTTTATGGTGTATTTGAGTCTCATAAATATAAGGCCTCTATGATAATTGGATACCGTGCCCATTACATGGTTGACAGACCTTTTTTCTTCTTTATATATGTACGAGTATAAATTCATATAAATACATAATAATGAAAATATTTGAATATTAAGTCACGGCCATAGATACGTACCAACACACCTTAAGTTTTATTTCAGTCTCTCTATTTGTTCTTGTGTCTACAATATTTTTTAAATATTCTACAAAATTGCACACGAGTTTTAAGTTTTATTCTTTCAAAGATAAATAGTAAATATCTAAGATACATGTATACATACAAATATTAAATTATAAGCCTTTGACTTTATAAAGACAATCAAATTATCCTATAACATTAGAGACTATTTGTTCATATATAATAATGCAAAAACACTAACAAAAAGTATTTATTATGTAGACGACAACCAAATTTTACTACCGCCAACACAAACCTAATACATATTACAATTAAATAAATGCAAGGAGTATTAACAATTATATTCTATTGCAAGAACTATTTAAAATGTATTAAATTATGTAACAAACATTACATCTATAAAAAAGCTGAAATAATAGTACAAACTCCATCGTAAAACCTTCATGGATATGACCTCACTCAAACTCCATAAGTTCAATAAAAGACATTTTCATGACCATAGACAAAACGCGAACATAACAAACCTACTTCAACGTCAACTTTTTCGAAAAGAGTTTACGTATTTCCTTCTTGTCTAACTTGCCCATAGCGTTTCGCGGCATCTGATCAATAACCAACATGGTTCTAGGCAGCTGATATGGCGCCAATTTCTTACCAGCCGCTTCTTTTAACTCTTCTAACGTTAATTTCGTATTTTCTTTTAGAACTACGACTGCTGATATAATTTCGCCATATCTCTCGTCTTCTATGCCTAAGATGGCGACATCAGCTATGCTTGGATGATCCAATATGGCGGACTCGACTTGTAACGCGCTTACTTTGTATCCTGAAGTCTTGATAATGTCGATGGAAGTTCGGCCGAGTATTCTGAACTTACCGTTCTCGAAAGCGGCCGTGTCACCGGTACGGAACCAGCCGTCGGCAGTGAAGTCGGGAGAGTTCAGTCTTGGAGCTCTGTTCCAGTATCTGAAATTATATTTGTAGCATTGTTAGCCGGTTTTTTTAAGTATTACTTGTTGAGTCACTTGCTAACTGACAATGAAACCGGTCGATCAATTTATGGAATTAAGCAATGCTTCCGTAGGTGGGTGACCATCTTATCATGTCTAGTTCCTGCATATTTGCATGGTGGGGCCAGACTGTCATTTAAACATCTTTGGTAGTCGATACGGGTAGTCAGAAGCCAGAAAGCCTGACAACCTTTCATATCAAGGGGGTATAGGGTTGCGCGCGTAACTTGGTTGCGCAGGTCAGACAGGTAGTCGTTCATTATATTACACTGGTAGTTAGCTGCACCAGACTGGTAAGACTGGAAACCGATCCCGACGTAATTGGCATACCTACATACATTGCTGGGTTACTAGTATTATATAATAGGTGTTTATACTAAATATTTTTATTTATTTATTATCTCCTATGGGTCAATGTCAGCAATAGCATTTGCGGCCAAGCAATTAAATAACATAATTAAAACTTCATACAGACATGAATTATGACGTTTACTTCCTATTGCATCAGGATATTATGACGTTTATAATGTCAATCATAGACAAGGTGAGCTAACGCATCTCTTGACGACCTTCCCCAAACTATTCTTCGTAACCTATTTATATTATAAGTATTAGATTTATTTATAGTCTGATTTGCGTCACAAATATTTATTAATGCATTTTGGAATAGATATAAAATTAATGATAAGCTATTATGCTACTTTTGATAAAGATAAAATAGAATTATTTATGCTTTCAACAACAACATAAACATACATTTTTGTTCATTCAACATTTAAATTATATAATAAATGACATTTATATTATCAAAATTTATTATGTAATTTGAAGTAAAAATACTGAAAATTAATAGTAAACAGTTGTTTTAAGAAATCTGTCGGGCGGCAAACTTCAGTGGTCTTTTGAACATTCTGCTGCCTAAGACAAGGATAGTTGACGCCCTTTAGGGGAGGCCCACATTTGGCAGTAGGTAGACGGCCATTGACTGATATGATGAAGATACATACACGTTAGGTTATATAATATAATGCTGATAAAAACTCAATACCTATTTGTCATTGGCTATTCAGTCTTGTTAGACGAGTATTCTAATTAAAATATTTGATTTTTCGGACCCAAATAAGAAAATGTCTATGACCATTTCCCACCGTCTTTTGAAAACATGTTGACATATTTTTTATCGAAGAAAAAATAACAGATTTACTATAATAATATTGGCAAAGAGAAATTTATATTGACATCAAGGTCAATCGGCATTGAGATAAGATGTCAATCACATTTGAATTGTAAAAACTTTTGATAGCGCCACCTCCCAGACTTGTAATGGAATTTATTTATTTTATCACAAATACTAATTAACATGCTCTAATCCGTTTTCAGGGTTCCGTACCCAAGATCATCTTATTTCTAAAATTCTGAAGTTTTGTAGTGTGGTAAGCGTGGTCCTTTTTCATGTAAAAATTTCTACTACTACATGAAACTTGACCGTGATATGTACACCAGAATAACATGAAAGGCCACTTTTTATCTGGGGCCGGTAAGTAGTTCCCGGGGGAAGCCTGGGAAACCGCTAATGGAAGTTAGTATTAATATTAAATAGTTATAAGTAGGTACGGATTAAAATTTTGTTTTTCTTTTGTGTTTAATCATTAACAAATAAAACTAAGGGAACTAATCTCACCTAGTAAACACAGCAGGTCCACTAATAAGCAGTTCTCCTTGGTACGCGTTATCCGGATTCTCCTTATGTACAGTGACAGTCGGCTCCTGCCACTCGTAACGGTCTGAGTCCACGAAGAACTCCTTTGATGATAGACCAAGGCGGTCCAAGCATATCTGTAGAGAAAATTATTTTTAGTATTTACTTATTATACTAAATTATTCATGACTTATTCATTGAGTCAGTAGAAAAAATCTGGTGTAGTTGTCGCCAAAGTTTATGATATCGTCACATATGCATAGGCACTCTGAATAATCGCAGTTGTTAGACCTCCTAGCTAGAATACCATGGAATAATAAGACTAATCAGAATCCTATTTATACCGTTTTCTCGTTTTTGCCGAAAGACGTCCACTGCTCGACTAAGGCCTCCTTTTTACTCGATCTTCAGCAACCCCACTGCTTTTCGGCGATCCTGGTGAGTTTGTGCGTCCATCTAGTGAGAGGCCTGCCCACGCTACGTCTTCCGGGTCGGGGTCGCTACTCGACGATCGACGAATGATGATACATAGGTACATCTTACCTGTGTCTCTGGAGGAGGCGAGTCCACAGTGAGCAGCGGCTCCATCTCCCCAGTGTCCTCCCTGACGGACACGATCCTGGCGCCCACGCCGGGCAGCGGCAGCCCCACGCACCCCACCGACCGCTCCTCCGACGGACGGTAGGGGTTGCTCAGAGCCATCCCCACTTCCGACATGCCGAAACGTTCTAGGAGACGCATGCCTGAAATCTGGTGAAAGAAAGCATGGATAATTATACATACATGGTTTTCAGCAGACTTAAAAAATAAGGTCTTCATATCAAACGGATTTGAAACTTCTTAACATAAAAAGGTTTTGTTGGAATTGATACAGCCTATTTAAGAGAGAAAATTAAAAAATTTAATATCAGTTTGGTATCTTACTGGATGGTAGTCAGCAAGATTAATAGAATCAGCATTTTCTTAAAATTAACTAGGCACGTCAAAATGTGATATATACGATATTTTACGAGTAAAGCGCGAAGTGCGGCTACACTTAGTTCTAGCCGGCTAAACTAGGTGATAGCCACACACTTACTACTTTATAGCAATACCTGGCAGAAAACATAAGCAGCCTAGCAGATGGCATTAACTATCAGGTAACTGACACTTTATCCAGCGAAACCGAACCTTATTTAACAATGTCAATGACATTGTTAAACTAAACTTACCTCCTCCCACTTCAAGAACAACGTCGCAGGCAAAGGCGCCGACCCAGCACACATCAGCCTCATTCTATTCCCAAGAGTAGTCCTCACATACTCCGCGGTCTTCGGGTCGGAGAACATGCGCTCATGGTCAGCCACCAGCCGGGCATACATGGCGGGGACGCCGTGGAAGACGGTGACTTTGGTCTCGTCGCGTTCACCCATACCGAGGAGACGGGACCAGACGTTGTGGGAGACGAATTGGGGGAGCATGCGCAGTCTGGGGGATAAAAGGGGACTGTAAGTTTCATTCATGTGAAAGAAACGATACATTTATTCGCGAGAATATGATACATAGACAGAAAAGTCAAAATACAGACTAAGCTAGCCGCTAATAAAAAGGGTGACAAAAGAAAGTTGATAGAAGAGAAAATAGTTGTTCGAAATATGGAAGTCGCTATTCTCTTACAATGTTCATTTTTGTGGGGTCGATTTCCAGTCTAACCGAATGCAGCTGAGTGCCAATGTCCTACAAGGAGCGACTGCCTATCTGACTTCCTCAACCCAGTTACCCGGGCATCCTAATACCCCTTGGTAAGACTGGTGTCGGACTTACTGGCTTCTGACTACCCGTAACGACTGCCAAGGATGTTCAATGACCGCCGGGACCTACAGTTTAACGTGCCCTCCAAACACAGTGATTGGCGTCCAGCGACTACCATTGGCTGTAACTTTTTTATGTCATTATACAGATTTAATATATAACTATACCTAGCTCCGGCCGCCAAAGACGCGAGCATAGAGTTGAGCTGTCCATGTATGTGATGCAGCGGCAATGTATGCAGCACTACATCGCTGGCCGAGTACTGCCACGCCGAGTGTAAGGCGGATATCTGAGTTTGTAGCATGCTGTGAGTCCATACTACGCCTTTGGGCTTGCTTGTCGTACCTGAACATAGAAAAAAAATATTCTTTAACATTTACAGGCACTGTTATAAAAAGTTTGTTTGCTTGCTTTGTTGAACGTGATTATCCCCGGAAATATAGAACTGATTAAAAAAATATATTTCAGTGTTAAATAGCTTATTTGTTGAGTTATTTATTTGGGTGCGTCTAGTAGTTGACATAGTCTGTGGAACACGGGCGAAGCTGCAGGTGCAAGCTAGTCTTCATATAAAACTTTATCTATCTCGGTTTTCTGATATATCGTAGATGTGTAACGGCTGAACGGATTTTGAAGAAAAATGACAGTAAAATCACTTCAGAATAAGATATACGCTACTTAATATCCTAATGCGGGAAGTAGTTCCCTGAAAAGCTGGTAAAAGCACTGAACAAAGTACTTACCACTAGTATAAATAATGAGAGCTTCATTATGTCCATACCACGAATTAGTCTTTCCTACATCATTCAAAGTTTCCTCCGGTTTTGGCTTCAAAAATGACGTATTCGGCTGATACAGTTGTGCGGTCAACACGCTATCTCTTCCCGTAACCAGAAGAGGCTTCTTAAGCTCCAGGGTTAGGGGGCGGAGAACCTTCTCGAACTCCTGGGTGCAGACCACCAGGCTTGAGGAACTGTCTGTTAGGTAGTATTTCAGCATCTCCGCTGGGTGGAGTGGGGTTAATGGTACCGCTGTGGAAGAAGAATAATAGGTTGTTTTAATGAGTTACATATCTGCTAAGGTAATGATATTTCTTTTAGTTGTATTTTATTCTAATACTGTAGAGCTGGGCCCCGATTCTCCTAATTTTACTTAAGCGTCATACGATTCGATTCGACTGAGATCCAATCCCGACTCGATTACGTTTGAACCGTTTGTGGCATTCCGCAATTTTTTCTTTGAAATAAACGTTTTTATCCTTTTCTGTCATTCAATAATGAATCATTTTGTCTGCAAATGATTTACGATTGCAAAATGATTGTACAGCAAACTACCGTATAGACCAAAATCACCAAAATAGCAGACCAATCGCACACCAATCAAATGTCAATCGAATACGATTGGTCTTTTATTGGTAGCAGAATGCCCGATATGGTTAAAACTGCTATTGCGATCATATTGCGATTCGATTTCTATTCGATTTTGACATTATTAACTTAGGAGAATCGGGCCCCAGAACAGTTTTTTTGTCTCAGGAACTTCAAAGTCAAACTCAAAGTCAAAGTAAAAAAATATTTCGGTGTTGGGTAGCTCAATTATCGAGGCACGACGCACATAAAGATAAGACTCGGGAAGTACTCGGGAATCGAACCCAGACCATCGTATTAAATTTTAGTTCGTACATAATATTATCACCATGTTTAAACAAACAGTAAGTCAACCAACATAAATAAGTGCATGACATGTCCTCGATAATTTGTTGTACACGAATATGGTAATACGTTAATTATTTTACAATGAACAAGCATTTTACACATTTTTCATACATATTCAACGTTATGCATTTGACGTTTTTTATAGGTAGGTAAGTTACTTTTTTTACTTTTTACCCGATTGTGGGTAGTAGTCCCTTCAGAACGCGAGTGAAAGCGCGGGGAACAGTTAATATAAATAGATAATATAAATAGTTAGGTCAGTTATACATATGTACAGATGCCACGGCATTAAGCTCCTCTAATCTGATAAAATGCCAATCTACATTAAACTTTATACTTATGTACTTTGCAGATAAAATTGAACACCTGTTAAAGGAATTTAACAGATAGTAGTAACTTTATGTCTGTATAAAGAATATAGGAGAGTATATAAGAGATGTGTATTTGTTTACCAATGTTGCCGGACATCCAAATGGCCCACTGCACTATAACATGCGACGCGTCATTGTTGCACATGTAAGCTATCGTCCTCTCGGATTCACCAACTGAAAACACAAGTAAATAAATAAAAAACTTCAATACATTGAGCCTCAACACTTAGGTCTTCTTATAAGCTGTATATAAAAAGGAATGTTTTAAGTTTGAAATTCAAACTTAATATTCCTGTTATTTTATTAACTTTATTGATGAACACAATAGCTTCATGTTAATTTCACCATATTAAAAATTGATTATCACAGTCATAGTAAGATGAGATATGGCTGTATAGCAGGGTTATTAGGAATCTTTGTTCATACTTAATTTAAGTCAAGTTCACTTATAACATCCCTCAAAATCCAGACCATTTAATGGATTGTATGGATTAGCAACAATTAAAACATGTCAGTTATTGCTATCAATGGGTTATCCCATATAAATAAATACTTACCCAATTGTGCGGCAATTTCCTGCGAAAGCGCAGAGGCAGCTTGGTACAATCCCGCGTATGTGTAGATACCGAACTCATCTTGTAACGCCACTCGAGTCGGGAACAGCAGGGCTCTGCGGAATACTGGTACTACGCCACCTTTGGAACAACATTATTAGTTAAGTAAACAAAATTATGAAGTTCAAGTGTTTTATTGAATGCACTAATCCAAAGAACTACTGGTAAAAAATCTTTAAGTAAAGAGGAAAGTTAAAGGCTACTTTTTATGCGGGTACAGCAAGTGGTTCCATCGAGATGGGGGTAAAACCACTGGAGCTAGCTAGTGAGTTAATATAACAATCACGTCCATTATTAAGCATTTTATGATCTTTTCTGAGAGATAACAGTGGTGATAAGTACGAAAACTGTATGACGTGAAAGGATCGAAAGGATCGTATGATTGGATAGGTATTCAGTTTCCCTAGATGACTTGAAAGGGACGAAAACCCTTAGGAACACAAAGTCAAACTGCATTTTGAATAGACACCTATACTAATATTACAAAGCTGAAGAGTTTGTTTGTTTGCTTGAACGCGCTAATCTCAGGAACAACAGGTCGGATTTGAAAAATTCTTTCAGTGTTAGATTGCCCATTTATCGAGGAAGGCTATAGACTTTTTATCCGAGCCGAGGTTCCCACGGGATGCGGGTGAAACCGAGTGCAGAAGCTAGTTAAAAATAAATTGATTATCATGTCCTTGATCTTGACATGAAATACGTAAATACTTTATCATTAATATTATCATTTTGATTCCAATGTTTATGTATAAGCAAGCTGACGTTGTAGGTATCTGATATTATTATGTAAAAATGTCTTTTTACGCACAGCCTGATAAAATGGAGATAAAAATTACATAATGCAGTGTATGATTGTTCTTTAAAAAAACAGGGCTGTCCTGACTAATTTATTATTACTTCAAGTAACTAGGGTCCATAGCAAATTGCAGGTTAATACTAAATTGTATAAATTATACTAAATTGTAATAAAATATACTAAATTTGTTGGCGAGCTGCACAAATTATAGTAACATAAAAACTTATTATAGCATATTTATTTTGTACAATCCTTGCAAATGAAGGAGGACAAAGTGAATCAAGCAAGTCTTTTTGTTAATTTGAGCACATAAAAGTTAACATTTTCTGTTTTATTGTGGTCGAAAAAGGTGCAGTCCAACCGTCAAAATAAAAATGCATTTCTTTTCAGTACTTTTTACTATAAATCTGTCTAAATACTTCTTAACTCTCAAAATCAACACTATGTGAGCAATCCCTTGTTTATATATTACTGACTAGAAAAAACCAGGCAGATGGATGACTTGGAAACTTTATTGTGATTTGCCCCTGAATATTATTTCCATAGATTTTGTAGCCGACTTCACACATCAGTTAAAGGCCTGATTAGCCCCCTGTATGCTGGTGCGTAGATATACGCGAGACATAATTGGTTTTCTATTGTTGTTGAATTAGCAGCATTCAAGAGGTTAAACAAGAGAATCAAAAATGCTAAGTTGGCTTTAGTATATGTATAACTGATTTTGCAAAAAGTTAAGGCAGAGGTTCTTAATTCAGTTTTTTTTATTTTTATTCAGAATGGCACAAAACAGCAAACCACAAATGACAAACAGTTTGGTACTTCCTTATCAATAGTAATTGTTTAATAATCTATAATACTTATTATTGGACAAGATATGTTTTGCTAAGTAGATTCTAGTCATCAGAGGTGCAAGTTATACAACTTGCTGTCATATACCTACTAGATTTATGAATAAAACATTAAAGTATGCAATAATATTGCTTAAAGTTCATGTAACTGGCTGGTTGATATATTATGTAGTTGTTGTGGTATGTTCCGTCCATTATCTGCATTACATGACGCAGCTCTTTCTGAGACAGTTCTCTAATCAGAATTTTCTAAAGGCTAACGTGAATGATAAGCTCGAAATCTTGGTCTTTTAAGAGGTTGAAGCTTAATTAATTATATCGTGACATTAGACTAAAGTAAACTGCGCAAAACAAGTCCAAAGCACTTACCGTTTCTAATATCTCGGTTGAATACGTTCAGTAACTCTGCGTTGACCTCCTCCTTGATAGCAGTGCCCGTAACATTTCTATAAGCTGTGATCCCAAAGGGTTTTCTCAAAAGCCGGTTGAAAACTCTAACGCTGCGAAGACTCATTTCCATGGTGAGGAACAAGTAGAACACTCAATGAAATAGGAAAATATATGTTTTACGTGTACACCATGTAAAGAAAAAGAGGCCAAGAGCTAATTTATATGATATTTTTGTGAATAGATAAGATGAAGAGGCGCAGATAAGGTTATTTTGGAAATGACAAACAGCTGACAGACCATGACAGGCAGTTTGACATGAGATTTGAGAAGGAATCCGATGGCAGCGACCGATTTGATGACGCGTAATAATCCTCTCCTCTCGGTATTCTTCATAAATATTACATACAAGAGAAAATAAAAAATATTCTTATACTAGAAGCACTTGCAATTTTCATTCCAAAACCATTATTATTTTAATTTATGATGCTTTTATTTTTGCGTAAATGGAAACGTTAATGTTGACAGCCAAGATAAACGTCAATAATGAAAATGTCAACTGCTGCTTGCTTGTTATTGTATTTTTATTCGTTTTTAAACAATAATTTTAGTTTTAAGTAAATAACAATGGTAGTGAACGCTCCAGACTCGCCTGTACAGGCTGAAGTGATATTCGTAATAGAGGCTACGGCTGCTAATAGCGCGTATATAGGAGAACTGAAGACAAATTACATAGTCCCCACATTAGAGTAAGTAATCATCCTCTTTGCTGCATTTTTAAGTTCTCGGAGCGTTAATAATGACTAGAGCAATCGTATAAAGTAGGCTGCACACAGAGTTAATGCTTGATAATAATGTATAATTAATCAGTGAGGTGATTTAGAACCTTACAGTGAATCAAATCATCATCAATGCTATCAATGTTTTTTGTCATATTTTCAACACTTACCGAGCCTATCACTGATGGAAAACATCAGCAATATGTCCATAATATGCTTAATTAAATATTTTTATCCCCAGATATTTCCATGGAGGGCCATTAGAGGAAGGAGGTGGGAGTGGGTCAGTGTATGCCATAGTTACATATAAAGCTGCTGACTGCCACCCTGGAGTTCCTGTGGCCACCTTCGGACCCTACACAAGTCCACAATCAGTTGTGGAAACTGTTGATAAAATACAGTAAGTGGGGCTAAATGTAATATTGTGCAAATACTCACTTAAACAGTAGGTGTGCGGGACAATACGAATCGTAAAATAATTACGCGAGTGCGGAACAATATGTGTCGTGAATAATTATACGATCGAAGTGATTATGTTTCAATATTTATATCTTAATGTTTTAATGTTTGTTGTTTGATAGTCTAATAACATTTGTAAAATGACTAGGTCAAATTCACTTTATAAAGTAGTATAGGGCCCAGACCGCACGCCAAAACGCGTGGGCCAATAAGAAGCAAGCGTCGAAACAAGAAATTTGTAAATATTTTCTTATTGGTCTAATTTAACGCGCTCTGATTGGTCGACCAATCAGAGCTTTAGAAATAGTTTGCCCAAAATTGTATAAAATGAGAGCCATTGTAAGCCGCTGGAGCAGTCGGCAGGCAACATTTAAAGAATAAACAGAACTGAAGAAAGCGACCGAGCAGTGTTTTACTTCACCAATCCAGTACAGCAAATGTATCCAGTACATTAGTGGTCCTTCGAGCCGGATTGTGAAGAAACTCGTCTCGTCGAAGTCAAGCTCGTCAGCTGCAAGATGCCAGTCACACGCTCCGAGGGGAGGGGCCGCAAGCCGTCGAACACGCAGCCAGCACCGTCGTCGCCCGCAGAAACTACAGAAACTTCAGCGACCGGTACCAGCACGGAAGCCACCACGACACAGACGGGGACAACTGCCACGGAGGACTCCGAAGAAACGACAGCCTCTGGGACGACCGACCCTACCACTGTGACCTCCGCCGCCAGCGTCTCGACCGCCGCCGCCGCCACAGCAGCCGCCGCCGTGCCTCCCGCACCGGCTGCCACCGCCCCCCCCGCCGCGGCCGCCAAGCCGCCCTCCTTCGCGACTACGCTCACCGCATCGAAACAGCTGATGAAGCCGCCTACCGCTGCCACGTCGAAAAGTCGCCGTGAAGGTGACGCCTCAACAGTCAAACGAATCGTCAAGAACACCGCCGAAAACAAGAAGCCAGCTGATCCGCCGCTTCCCGCCCCTAGCAAGAAAGGGGGTGAGGGGGGTTCAACGTACAGCAAGTCGAAGAAAATCTCCAAAGCCAAGGAAGAGTTGCTACGCCTTCAGGTGGAGCTGGCAGCAGCCCGCCTGGCCGCACTAGAAGCCGAAGATACAGAAGAGGAAGATGAAGAGGAGGAACAAGACCCTCTACTCCGAGGTCAACGCCCGCGTCGACAACTGGTTGGACAATCAAGTGGCCCGTCCCGTCTTAGCCATCGCCAACGAGCCACACTGCCCTCCGCCGCAACCGACAGTCGTCCGCGACGTCCCCCCGCAGCCAGAAGAAACTCATCGAGTACCGGCGGGAGGACAAACCGACCTCACCCTCTTAGCAGAAGCAATCACCAAGGCTGTCAAGGCGGCTCAGCGACCGAAGTTCATCGAACTACCTATATTCAGCGGGTCACATCAAGAGTGGCTGCCTTTCCGCGCCGCCTACTACGAGTCTGAGTCAACATTCAGCATCGTCGAAAACATCAACAGATTAAGAAGAAATCTGAAAGGAAAAGCAAGAGAAGCAGTTGAAGGGTTGCTCATCACAAACACGCACCCTTCAGAAGTTATGAAGACATTGGAGTCAAGATTTGGCAGACCAGAATCCATCGCCATGTTAGAAATGGAAACACTTCGAAGCCTGCCACGCCTCTCCGAGTCGCCGAGAGACATCTGTATATTCGCCACGAAGATTTCTAACGTCGTCGCAACACTGAAAACACTGGGTTGTTACAACTACATGCACAGCCCGGAACTCGCGAAGACACTGGTGGACAAGTTAACACCGACGCTACGGTACCGTTATTACGACTTCTCGTCGACGCAACCAAAAGAAGATCCCTGCCTCATCAAACTGGAGAGATATCTCAAGAGAGAAGCTGAGTTATGCGGGCCTTACGCATTACCCGAACAGGTGGCAGCACTATCTACGACTGCGCCTACGAAGAAAACACAACGAGTCACCAACGTCACAGAAAAACGCTACACGCCGAAATGCTTCGTGTGCGACGAAACAAATCACACTAACATAACCGAGTGTGAAACTTTCAAGAAGATGGAAACTGATTCAAGATGGGATACAGCAAAGTCCAAACGCCTCTGCTTCAGATGTCTGCGGTATAGGAACAAGACTCACCACTGTCGTGCGCAGCCATGCGGGGTCAACGGCTGCAAGTACACGCACAACAAACTGCTTCATCAAGACAAGAAGTCAGAACAAGCTGAAAAGACTGAAAATACAGAAAATGAATCGAAGACTGAAAGTATCAACTCGGCGTGGACAGTCAAGAAACAGTCTTACCTGAAAATCCTGCCAGTTCAGGTGAACGGACCGAAGGGAAGCGTCAACACGTTCGCGTTAATGGACGACGGGTCAACGGTCACGCTCGTAGACGATGACGTCGCGGCGAGCGTCGGTGCGACAGGGCCATCCGATCCACTGAAGCTAGAAACTATAAATGAAATGAAGACGGCCGAATCTGCGTCACGAAGAGTTACTATCGGCCTCAAGGGGAAAAATAAATGCGAAGAAACAGTACAGGCGAGAACAATAAGAAACCTACAAGTGTCCTCCCAGCGGGTGCCTCAAGAGTTGGTGGAAAGATGTCCGCACTTATCTGACATCAAAGACCACCTCGCGTACGCCAACGCCAAGCCCCGCATACTTATTGGCCAGGACAACTGGCATCTTCTGATCACTGAAGAAACAAGAAGAGGCGACAAAAACCACCCGGTGGCATCACTCACGCCACTCGGATGGGTACTACACGGCAGTCAAACAACAACACTCGGCCGGAAGATCGACTTCGTCTCTCACGTGACAGAAGCAGAAGATGACCTAGAAAGCCTGGTCAAGAGGTACTTCGAGGTCGACGCCCTCTGCATTAACCCGAAGAGACCAAAATCAGATCCAGAGGAAAAAGCGCTTCAGATACTGGAACAGAAAACAGAAAAGGTCAACGACACGCGTTATCAAACCGGCCTGCTCTGGAAGAAGGAAAACATCACGTTACCCGATAACTATGAAAACTCACTGAAAAGGCTCTACAACATAGAGAAGAAGATCGACCGTGACCCCGCCCTTAAGAAAAAATACGTCGAACAAATGGAAGCCCTTATAGAGAAGGGTTACGCCGAGCCCGCGCCACGTGAGAAAACTCCTGATAAAACATGGTACCTGCCTCACTTCGCGGTCATCAACCCCATGAAGCCAGACAAACTGCGAGTAGTTCACGACGCCGCCGCCAAAACCAGAGGTGTAGCACTCAACGATATGCTACTGAAAGGCCCGGATTTACTTCAGTCTCTACCGGGCGTCGTCATGCGCTTCAGGCAACACCTCATCGGCGTCACAGCAGACATCAAAGAAATGTTTATGCAGGTGAAACTACGAGCTGAAGATAGAGACGCGCTGCGGTACTTATGGCGCGGGGAGCGCCGCGACGATAAACCTCCGGAAGAATACCGAATGACATCACTGATATTCGGGGCGTCAAGTTCACCGTCAACAGCGATTTATGTGAAGAATTTGAACGCCAAACAACACGAGGTCACTCACCCCGAGGCCGCAGCTGCTATTGTAAATAAACATTACGTCGACGACTACCTAGACAGTTTTAGAAGCCTGGAAGACGCCATACGCATATCTACTAGTGTGCGTGAAGTACACAAGAAGGCTAGCTTCGAGCTGAAGCAATGGAAGTCTAACTCAGCGCCACTCCTGGAAGCCCTGGGAGAAGAAACCCAAACAGGGAACCTGGAGCTGTATAAAACCAAAGAACAGACCGAAAGAGTACTGGGTGTCATCTGGAGAATGAAGTCCGACGAGCTGACCTTCAACCTGAACATGGCCAGAATACCTCCAGCACTCGTCGAAGGGAAACGACCGACTAAACGGGAAGCCTTGCGTATCGTGATGTCGCTCTTCGACCCGCTGGGGTTCGCTTCGCCTGTCACTATCCGGGCAAAACAGCTGCTCCAAGAAGTCTGGCGCCGAGGCACTGCATGGGACGACTACATAGATCAAGATCTGGCCGAGCAGTGGGAGTCATGGATGGGACAGCTGAAAAGTCTCCACGACTTAACCATACCACGACGCTACCTGAAATACAGCGACGCCTCCACGCTCGAGCTCCATGTATTTAGCGACGCCAGCGAGTCCGCCTATACAGCTGTCCTGTACTGGAGGGCAGTGACCTCCGACGAAGAAATCGGCATATCCCTTATCATGGCCAAGGCGAAAGTGGCGCCACTGAAGCTCACCAGTATACCCAGACTGGAGTTGCAAGCCGCAGTCATGGGTACTCGACTCGCCGACGCCGTAATCGAAGAACACGAGAAAACCCGACCGTAAGGTATTCTGGACCGACAGCCGAACAGTACTCACATGGATCAGAACGGGGTCACGGTCATATAAACCGTACGTGGCCCACCGACTCGCAGCAATAGAAGACAGTACTAAGGTCAATGACTGGCGCTGGATACCGACAAAACAAAATGTCGCCGACGACGCAACAAGAGACGTGCCAGCCGCGTTTGATAAAAATCACCGGTGGTACAAAGGGCCAGACTTCCTATACCTACCGGAAGACTCGTGGCCTACAGAACCCGCACCACCTACAACGCTCGAAGAAAACTGTGAAGAAAGGACGCATCACATAAGCAACAAACGAAAACACAGACTAGCCGAGAGTCTGCCTGACCCGACGAAATTCTCCAACTGGGACCGCCTCCGGTACGCAACCGCACGCGTGCTTCAGTTCATCGACCTCTGCAAGACAACTACACAAAAGGTCAACTACCGACGAACCAAGAAAACAAAGAAGCGGATCCTGCGTGGAAGAGAACTAGAACTGCGACGGAAAAACAACAGGCGCCTAGACCAAAGAAACAATCGACACTCGACCTACGCCCTGTAACAGCTGACCTCCTTATAAGAGCTGAAGAACTTCTGATGCGCTCCACACAGGAAGAGACCTTCACAGAGGAAATCGATTGTCTTAACAGCGGGAAATCGATCGCCAAGGAAAGCCGCCTGCACCAACTCAGCGTCGAGTGCGTCAACGGCTCGCTCCGACTACGCAGCCGTATCCGAGCAGCAGAAAACATCAAGGAAAATGTCAAAAGCCCACTGGTTGTCAGCGGAGAGCACCCGACGGTGAAATTATGGATAAAGGCAGTTCACCGACAGCTTCATCACGCCGGCGTCGAAGCAACCATTAACGAGTGCCGCCAACAGTACTGGGTGCTGCGGTTGCGTCCTATAACACGCACAGTTATCAAACAGTGCCTCTTCTGCCGCATGAAGACACAGACGCCGCCGTACCCGAGAACCGGTGACCTGCCAGCGTGTCGCTTAGCTCACCATAAGCGACCCTTTACATTCACCGGAGTAGACTACTTCGGCCCCCTCTCCGTGACCGTCGGACGCGCCAGACAAAAAAGATACGTGGCCATTTTCACGTGTCTCACGACGCGAGCCATACACCTCGAAGTTGCCGGCTCGCTCAGTGCCGACTCAGCAGTGATGGCGGTCAGGCGGATGATCGCACGACGAGGTTGTCCGACCGAGATCTGGTCGGATAACGGCACCAACCTGAAAGCTGCTGACAAAGAATTACGACAAACAATCGACGCAGCCACAGCGGAGGAAGCAGCCAAGAAAACCATTTCCTGGCGCTATATCCCGCCTGGAGCACCGTTTATGGGCGGCGCCTGGGAACGCATGGTGCGCTCCGTGAAGAACGCGCTCGCAGCAACACTGCACGAGCGCCACCCCACCGAAGAAGTACTCGCCACTCTACTCGCCGAAGTAGAGTACACAGTAAACAGCCGCCCGTTGACACACGTCTCCGTCAACGCAGAAGATCCAGAAGCCCTGACCCCTAATCACTTCTTATTAGGGGGCCCAGGGCGCGTGCCACAGCCAGGCACATTCACCGAGCGCGACGCAGCTTCCCGATCCAGCTGGCGAGCCGCGCAGAGACTCGCCGACGTCTTCTGGCTCCGCTGGGTAAAGGAGTATCTTCCCGAGCTCCAACACCGGCGGGAGCCACACGGCCGGGGTCAAGAGGTCAAGGTGAATGACCTCGTGCAGATCGTCGACCCGAACCTGCCCCGCAACGTGTGGCTACGAGGACGAGTCGTCGCGACGTATCCTGGCCCCGACGACGTCGTGCGGACGGTGGACGTGCAGACCAAGGGAGGAGTGCTGCGTCGGCCGGTGAGAAAGCTGGTGATCCTGCCCCTGTCAACAGACGACGCACCCGCACCGGAATGAGATACGACTCAGTCGCACGGCGGGAGTGATGTGCGGGACAATACGAATCGTAAAATAATTACGCGAGTGCGGAACAATATGTGTCGTGAATAATTATACGATCGAAGTGATTATGTTTCAATATTTATATCTTAATGTTTTAATGTTTGTTGTTTGATAGTCTAATAACATTTGTAAAATGACTAGGTCAAATTCACTTTATAAAGTAGTATAGGGCCCAGACCGCACGCCAAAACGCGTGGGCCAATAAGAAGCAAGCGTCGAAACAAGAAATTTGTAAATATTTTCTTATTGGTCTAATTTAACGCGCTCTGATTGGTCGACCAATCAGAGCTTTAGAAATAGTTTGCCCAAAATTGTATAAAATGAGAGCCATTGTAAGCCGCTGGAGCAGTCGGCAGGCAACATTTAAAGAATAAACAGAACTGAAGAAAGCGACCGAGCAGTGTTTTACTTCACCAATCCAGTACAGCAAATGTATCCAGTACAGTAGGCTATTTGCTTACTGAATGAGTGTTAAGTACTAAGTTTGCTAATGAAACATTACAGAACATGCCTACTCTGCAGTAGAATAAAAAAGCATGTTCATTTATAATTAAAAAGCAGGATATAATGCCTCATGAAACATCCTCAGCAAATGGGCTAACTTACACTAAAGACTGCATTCCAGCTAACAAACAAACTCTTCAATACTAACAATACACAAGATAATATTAGTAAAGATTATAGCTATATAATTTCATTATGTTTTTTTTCCCATAACAGATACATAGGTGGTCATGCAGAGAGTCGAGCATGTGTCACAGAGGCACTCACGGCAGCGCTGGCTTGTTTTGATGAGCTCGGCAGAACAGATATACCAATACACGTTCTGTTGTTATGCTGTTCACCTCCTTACTCGGCATATGCTGGTGGTCTGGTTCCTGCAGGTGTGTAGAAAGCCTATTTATTATTGTAAAAAAATAAAAATGAATATGTAGTTGTTTTTTTAAGGGACTGTGAGAGTAAAGAACAGGAAGTAGGTTGCACTATCTTGTCCTGGTCAAATGCAAGTTTGTAGCTTGAAAAATTCAATATTAAGTTAATAAAACGCAGAATGACTTATAACTTCCTGTATAAATAGAAGGAATATTAAAGAAAGTGTTCTTGAAAGAAACCTAAAACAGATATGATGCAAAAAATAACAATTAATGTTTATTTTTATATTTTCATTGTTACTTGTCTGTAGTAATCTGTAGTAACTGATTGCAGATAAGTTAAAAAAAATAAAAGAAGCGGTTATCTTGTATGTGTCATTTTTATGCTGAATTCATAGTTTATCTCTCTCTCAGGTGCCCCAGCGACAGTAGAGCAAGCGGCGCGGCTGCTAGGCGAGCGCGGGGCGCAGGTGTCGGTGGCCGCAGCCCGGAGAGTGCCCGCACTGCACGCGCTATACGAACACGCGGGGGGAGAGCTGCATCAGGCGCAGCAGAGGAACTATGCTAAGGTAGGTACCCTTATCCTCCTGCCCTTATTTAATTTCATTTGTGGTCTCTAAGTTTTACTGGAGCTAGGAGGTGTCTTCCAATGTATTTTACATGGGGCGACAACCTATCAGATCTCAACTCAGTTTCCTGGGTAACCACGATACCCCTTGAAAAGCCAGGTTTTCAACTTTTTAGCCAAACAAATATAGTCATAAGTCAATTACAATATTAAGTTGGAAATTGACATTAGTCTCATACAAATAATATCAGATTCCTATCCGTTAATAACAAGGAGTATTGTTCTTAGGACCCGCGTCACTTGGTGCTACTCCGCGGGTACAGTCTGAAGGAGCGGCCGCCGAGCCCCGCGCCGCCGCCCGTGCCCGACATACAAGCTGATGTCTACGGGTATGATGTCCTGACTTTTCAAGCAGGTTCTCAAAAAGAAATAGGATATTTTTAAATGTCTCTCAGTTATTTAGTGAGTTGGTATTACCTTCAGGGGTTTTACTAAACTTGGCAGAATATTTAGGCTGTGTCTGACAATTTTCACAAAAATAATCCGGAAATCTTGGGTCAAGATTTCAATAACGAAAGAAAGGAGAAGAAATCAGGTAAAGTACCTAAGGCGAAATATGGGCGTTAGATATCGAGCAGTTCAAACAGGTCCTGACAATATCCTCCTAACATCGTTATTCTGCCTATCTAAAATATAATATTCTTGTGTCCAGACAAGGTCGCGGCACCGCCGTGCCGGCGCGGCCCGGGGCGCAGACGTTCCCGCGGCCCGGCGTCGCCGCTACTGCCGGCGTGGGGCCCGTCGGCAATGTGGCGGGGGTACCCGGGGTCGCTGGCGTTGGTAAGTGTAACATACAAGTCCAATTTATTTGTTCTTATAGACTACTAGCTTTCGCCCGCGGTTTCACCCGCGTCCCGTAGCCGGATGGTGACAAAAACTATCCTAAAACCTTCTCCCAGGTCTAAGTTACCTCCCCTCTAATTTTCAGCCAAATCGGTCAAGGCGTTTTCATGTTTTGTCGTAACAACGGAAAGCGGGTTTCATTTTTATATATATAGATTAATGTACCTTTTATCATCCAACATAGCAATACCGCCAGCCTATTGGGTACACTACCGAGTGACAGCGATCAGAAACAATTTTCCGACGCCCTTTATTGATTTTAAGTTTCTTTTTTATGTAAATGCATGATGATGATGTCCTCCTAGCCGATTATCGGCCACGGCGACTGTTCTCATGTAAGGAGATTAGCCAACTGCGCAGGACATATTATAGTGGACAAGTATTTGCGCAGAGACAGGTGAGACACTCACTATTCCTACACTCTCATAGCGCGATGGGGCAACCCGACACCACCGCAGAGAGATCAGGCGCAGAACTGACATTTACGTGCTCTCCGATGCACGAAAGAAAAGACAGCCGAACAGAATGTTATTATGTGTTTCTTTGAAATAATGTACAGTTTGAGTATAAGATGATTTTAGCCGAATTCACTCAGAATAATTTCCTCTCTCAGGTAATGCAGCTTGTGGTCGCGGTGCCGGTAACTGGCTGGCTCCGCCTCGGGCCCCTCTCTACGCGAACAATTCTGCGCTGCTCACTCAACTAGCTCAGCCGTCCTACCCGCCGCCGCCGCCGCCGCCCGCACATGCCGCACAGGTTAGAAACAGATAATATCTATACTAATATTATAAAGAGGAAAACTTTGTTTGTTTATTTGTTTGTTTGGTTGTAATGGATAAACTCAAAAACTACTGGACCGATTTTTAATATTCTTCCACCATTAGAAAGCTATATTATCTGCGAATAACATAGGCTATATTTTATCCCGGTGCGGGCAGTAGTTCTCACGGGACGCGGGTGAAACCGCGGGAAAACGGATAGTATTAGATAAAAGAGTTATTTACTTTTACATTATATAAACCACTACGCGCGTGACGTTGCTAAACTTAAATCAACGATATCGGATGTTCGAAGTACTGTACCTAATTCCGATACATGAAAATAAAAATGGCGTCCAAGGCCGTACCGTTCTCTTTCTCGTATAAGGAGATCAGCCAACTGCGCAAGATATTATAGTGCACAAGCATTTGTGTAGACACAGGTGCACTCACTATTCCTTCACTCTCATAGCCCGATCGAGAGACATCGGGCGCAGGACCGACATTTACGTGCTCTCCGATGCACTTTGTGAATTTTCTAAAACCCACAAAGCGATTTCGGTCCGAGTTTATGACGTTGAAATAAGGTCCATTTTGGAACCACACTTTTTTTAGACAAATGTTTGACATATGGTTTAGTTTTTGTAGTAAGACCACTAATGTTTTTCTTCCCAGCGTATGCCATCGATGGTGACTCCCGGACCCTCAGGGGCGCAGCTGCAGCGCTCGTACATCTGGAGCGGCGTCATCGAGTGGATGGAGAAGGGCAAGCAGCCCGGAGACCAGCAGAAGACTACCAAGCACCTGCCTTGTCAGGTGATTGTCAACTTTGTAGCTTTGGGATAGAGTACTATTTTGTGTGGCATAAAGAGACAGAGCTCAATATAAGACATGTATTAACTTTGTCAGGTGACTGTCAACTTTATGTCTTTGAGATAGAGTATAATATAGTGTGAAGTGTGACGGAGACTACCAATCATTTGCCTTGCCAGGTGACTGTTAACCTTATAGCTTTTGTAGAATGTTGATTTTTGTGTAGCAGAAATTTGTAAAAAGGTGACGGAGACTACCAAGCCTAGCCAGGTGAGTGTGAACTTTATAGCTTGGGATAGAGTATAATTACCAGCGTATGCCATCGATGGTGACTCCCGGACCCTCAGGGGCGCAGCTGCAGCGCTCGTACATCTGGAGCGGCGTCATCGAGTGGATGGAGAAGGGCAAGCAGCCCGGAGACCAGCAGAAGACTACCAAGCATCTGCCTTGTCAGGTGATTGTCAACCTTGTAGCTTTGCGATAGAGTCCAATTTTGTGTGATGGAGGCTAACAAGCATCAAACTTGTCAGGTGATTGTCAACCTTATAGCTTTTGTAGAAGGTTGAACTTTATGTGGCAGAAGTTTGAAAACAAGTGACGGAGACTACCAAGCCTTGCCAGGTAAGTGTGAACTTTATGTCTTTGGGATAGGGTATAGTTATCAGTGTATGCCATCGATGGTGACTCCCGGACCCTCAGGGGCTCAACTCCAACGCTCGTACATCTGGAGCGGCGTCATCGAGTGGATGGAGAAGGGCAAGCAGCCCGGAGACCAGCAGAAGACCACCAAGCATCTACCCTGTCAGGTGATTGTCAACCTTATTGCTTTGGGACAGAGTACAATTTGTGTGAAGCATATAATGATTGTGTGACAGAGTTTAACAAGCATCAACCTTGCCAGATGATTGTAAACGAGGTTGGATTTTGTGTGGCTACATATTTGTTAATAAAAATTAAATTTATTACCTAACATTGATTCTTCAACTTAATTCACACCAATAGAACATATTTTTATTTGTTGACTCAAAATACCTCGGCCACGCCGTCATAAAGCTTTAAGTCGAGTTTAAACGAAGATTATTTTCAGCTGCCATGATGACTGAGCATGGAAAAAGGCATAGCATTAACACTTTGGGCGCTATAAGCTGCAAAAATAGCGGCGCCTAAAAAGGTTTTTGTAATTACCATTTTATGCGGCTTAAATTTATCTTAACTCTGATTTCTGATTCTGATTTCCCTTCCCCAGGTATCAGCCAGCACAAAGGACATAGAACCAGAACTCAAAGTAGACACCTGGCCGAACAAGTTGCTGATGCAGCTGATGCCGAAGCAGCTGATCAGCAACATCGGCGGCCAGTATCTGAAGGACAGCAAGTCTGTGCTGTTTCATTTGCAGCCCAGTGAGGCGTTGGATTCCTTGACTAAGGTCATGGTTAATGGTTTTGTGAGTATAGTTTTTTTGGTTTTATTCAATTATTAATTATAATAAAATAATAAGGGTAAGGTAAGGTTAAGTAAAAAAGTTAAGTAAAAAGGTATCGATATTTCTCGATTATGATCTCAGAAAAGTCGATGAGATGAGTCATACTTTTACACAAAAGTGGGAGAGTCCTTCTTTATCTAAATCTACAATGTCTTTTAAATATTATTATTATCAAAATATAGTTTTTTTTTACAGTAGCCATCAGAAAAAATAGCTATCCACTTGCTTTTTCGCTTACTAGAGATAAGAATTTAACATCACTTGCATGAGTCATCATCATCCTCCAAGCCTTTTTCCCAACTATGTTGGGGTCGGCTTCCAGTCTAACCGGATGTAGTTGAGTACCAGTGCTTTACAAGGAGCGACTGCCCTATCTGACGCCCTCTACCCAGTTACCCACATCACTTGCATGAGTCTTATGCCAAAATTCTCTAGTAAGCAAATCAACGGATAAGGTTATTGGAATCCGCAATTACTGGACTTCCACTGATAGTTGTTGTAAAAACGAAGCCTTTGTTTATTTTAAGTTATAGAATTACTACTATACTTAATGAAAATATATCTCCTTTTCAAGGCGGGTTGCGTCCACTTCTCCCCGATGCCGACGCCGCCGCAGTGCGACATCAAAGTGCTCATTCTACTGTATACGCCCGACAAGAAGGCGTACCTAGGCTTTATACCGAATAACCAGGCTACTTTTGTGGACCGGTTGAGGAAGGTAAGTGTCAAATATAAGTTACTTTTTTAAATACAGGATTGGTTATAGACATCTGATTCTTTAACTATGTACGTACAAACATTTTTAAGATATCAAATTCATAGTCAAATCTTGTTTCCAACTAGCTAGATTATTATATAGTTTTAAAAGCAGTTTATAAATATATGCTTCTATGAATAATTAACTTCAACTTTCATCACTTTAGCTACTATACATTATTTTAAACATCGCTTATAATCCTAACACGTTTTCACAGGTGATTCAACAACAGAAGATCAGCCAGATTATCAGCAAGCAGCAGCTACCGGCTGCCGTCAGTAACGCGGGCGGCATGGCGCAGAATATGCCTAATGCTACCATGGCTGGTAAGCTTATTAATATTTTGATCTTCTTAATATTATAAAGCTTTGGTGTTTGTTTCAAAATCAAAATCAAAAGTCATTTATTCAAAGCAGGCTGAAAATCAGCACTTTTCGAACGTCAAATTTACAAAAGACAGCCCCCAAAACGCTCGCCCTTCACCACTTCCTAGCAAAACAATTTTATGTTTCTATTCTTCTTCTTCACAACACACATGTCTCATAGTGAGACTACACTTTATCAGCCCAATATGACGTAACAGCGAGAGCACGGTCGGACGCGCTTATCAAGTCCTCCCGCGAGCAAGTTTCAGGGCACAGTGGACATGCGATGAGGTGGGACATGTCATGAATAGTCAGAGATTTTTTGGTTCTATATTTGGTTCTTTGCTCGAACATGTTAACCTCAGCGATTGCAGGTTTTATTTGAAAAATTCTTTCAGAGTTAGATTGCCCATTTATCACGGTGTATGTATCAAATGGACTTTGTCTACTGGGCACTTTTCATCCGGCTACATGACTCGGGTATAATAGCTGGCTGGTTAATGTTTGTTAAAAGAGAAGAAAAGAAAATAAACATTTGTACGCGATGCGTCACAGTGCAAACTGGTGGAATCTTGCCTTCATTTAAAGAATTAAAAAAATACAGTCGATCCTGGATAAGCGAGAGTTCAAGGGAGCACAATCTCATTCTCGCTTAAAGAGGATTCTCACTAACCCGAGTTTCTCGCTAATGCAGGTAGCGTTTCTCTCTTATAGGGGTACACAGCAAGAACAAATGTAGTAAATATGCACAACATATGTATATTATGTATGTACAAATATATTTTTAAATACTTACGAGAACAAAACAAACATTAATGCACTAAGTAATTTTATTTTATTTAGAACTTAATTACACTTTAAAGAATCCGTCAATTTCGTTTAGGTTTCTGTGTTTGTATTTCGAATGTTTTTCTCTAACTCATAAATTTTGTCGAATATTGCTTGATCAACATCCGCCGTGTACTCAAAGTATTGATGGATCGTCTCCAAGGCATTTAAAGCTAGCTTCATTTTAATCATCTTTATTTCCGTTTCCGGAAGCTGTGTTTCCTCTTCACTGTTATTCCCAGCAATACAGGTGTTCACACAATTCTTAACGATATCGTCGTCGGTTTGTTCTCGTTTTGACATGATGCAGAACTGAACTGTCCTTTGCAATTGATAACTATGAACTGAGTAATTCCGACCAACAGGATGGTACACGTTCACACGTGTCCGTTCCAAAATAATGCTATAGAATAACAATTTTATTAGTTTCACGAAATACAATAGTACAATATTGACGAGAAAACAATACAAAAAAACAATGGTAGCAAGTTCCACGAAAGTTAAGAATGAGTCATAAAATTGCAACTGTTAAATCACTACATAGTATAAAACAATGACGCTTTTTCTGTCCCCATGTCCCTTTGTACGCTTAAATCTTCAAAACTACACAACCGATTTTCATGCGGCTTTTCAGTCAGAGTGATTGAAGACGAAGGTTTATATTCATAACAACAGCCATTAAATAGTGGAGAAATACTGCTATCCCGTGCGAAGCCGGAGCAGGGGCCCGATTCTCCTAATTTTACTTAAGCGGCATACGATTCACGTTCGACTTGATTACGATTGAAGCGTATGTGGCATTCCGCTATTTTTTCTTTGAAATAAACGTTTTTATCCTTTTCTGTCATTCAATAATTAATCATTTTGTCGGCAAATGATTTACGATTGCAAAATGATTGTACAGCAAACTACCGTATAGACCAAAATCACCAAAATAGCAGACCGATCGCACACCAATCAAATGTCAATCGAATACGATTGGTCTTTTATTAGTAGCAGAATGCCCGATATGGTTGAAACTGCTATTGCGATTCGATTTCTATTCGATTTTGACATTATTAACTTAGGAGAATCGGGCCCCTGGTCGCTTGTTTGTAAATGAAGCTCGACTGTGGCTTATAGAGGTATAGACAAGTAACAGTCTCACTAACGGAGGTCTATGAGGGAAAAACGACTCTTTCTTACAGAGATTTCTGCTTCTCGCTAATAGAGATTTTGGGAGCTTAAAATGACTGATCCTGGTTATTACTCTCACTTATAAAATTTTGTTACTTATCCAGGTTTGACTGTATAATTTTTTCGACCATACTAGATATACAACCTTTTCCTGTAATTTGTATAGTTATCGGCACGAATCTTGAGCTCTGACCTACATCTGCGCAGGAGTGATTCATTAGCAAAGAACCAATCCCGAGTGACGCCTATGACGCGATGCACTGCGGGCCTCACTTCATACCACAAAAAGGATCCAAAAAATTGAAAGGTGAAGGTCTGAGCTCAAGATTCGTGCCGATAACTATACATATTTTACTATATGTACTTATATGTACATATGTATTTTGAACTGTGATGAATTTATATTTAATTTTCCCAGGTTCAAGCGCCATGTCCAACGCCGGCATGACATCGGGCGGGCTAGGCGCTGGGATGGCGGGTGGGATGCAGCCAGTGGGCAACGTGGGCAGTGTGGGCAACGTGGGCAATGTGGGCAACGTGGGGCAGATGCCCGGCCCCGGCCCCAGCCAGGGCATGGTGCAGTCGCAGATGCAGCAGCATCAACAGGTATAATGATAATATTTAAACAATTATGATACTAAAATTGGTATACCTTTGGACTTATGTTCGATGTGAGACCTATGTTCAGAAGTGGACGGCAATTACGGTTTAAGACATTTATTTCCCAAAAAGTATACAATTCACTTAATATGAGAAATACTAGTTAATCTTAGAACTAAATACATGTACGAATTACTTAAATTGGCTGATATGACTTTTAACTTCATATAAAGTAGATGAAATTGACTGCTTTATATAATAGATAGATAGATTATAGAGTGTGAGGCGGTACACTCATCTAAAATCAACATTAAGAAAAAGTTTATGCAGAATTCTTAACAGTGTTTTCAAATTAATCAAATTAATGGTTATCTATCTATCAAAACCCTTTTCTACCCTTACCTTCTTGTCATCGAGTGATCTACAAGCTTAATCAGCTAACATACCCGAGAGCCAAGAGACAAAATTTTCTCAAAGCCAAACTCCCTTATAAAATATATTTCTCTCTCCCCAGGGCATGATGATAGGCGGTTCAATCCAGCAGCAAGTACAACAAGTAGGCGGCAAGGGACCCCGCCCCGTCACACAACTAGACGGACTCGAAGCCGCCCGACAACAGAACTTAGAGAAAATACAACATCTACAGCAAACGTTAGAAGCCGCCCATCAACAAGAAGCACAGTTCAAGTCGCAGATGGACATAATGTCACACTTGCATGCCGCCCAACAACAGGAACAACACTATAAACAACTCGAGGTATGTAACACATAACATACAGCAAACGTTATAGGCCGCTTAACAACAAGAAGCACAGTTCAAGTCGAAGATGGACATAATGTCACACTTGCATGCCGCCCAACAACAGGAACAGCACTATAAACAACTCGAGGTATGTAACACGTAACAACAACAACAAGCACAGTTCAAGTCGCAGATGGACATAATGTCACACTTGCATGCCGCCCAACAACAGGAACAACACTATAAACAACTCGAGGTATGTAACACATAACATACAGCAAACGTTATAGGCCGCTTAACAACAAGAAGCACAGTTCAAGTCGAAGATGGACATAATGTCACACTTGCATGCCGCCCAACAACAGGAACAGCACTATAAACAACTCGAGGTATGTCGTATAGAGTCAAAGAAAAAGAAAACTATCAAAGGACAAACGCCAGCTCTTCAACCGTCCTCAATCTGTCAAATTTCTTTAATAAATTTTCAACCTTATCACAATAATTAGAAGGTTAATGTTCGATTGGTAAAATAAATTTTACCGATACAATAAGCCGAGGTTGTAAAGCGATGAAAAGGTGTTTATTGTCTCAGAGATGATATGAATGAGAAGGGAGTGAATTCATGAAGTCAAAGTCAAAAACATTTATTGAAAGTAGGCTAGTTTTTAGCATTTTTTCACGTCAAATTTACCAAACCCCCACCACTCACACAATTCCTAGTGTTATGGCTAGGAAGAAGAAGCGGTGAAAAAAAAGCTTCCCAGCAACACAGCTGTCTATTACAATGACGAGTTACAGAAAGGGATGGAAGCGGTAAACAAATTGCGCCAACTCCAAATAAAAAGACGCAAATTGCAAAAGACGTAACGTGCACATGAAGCCACAAAAATCGTAATTTTACTTTTATAAAAATAATATTACAGGAGCAACAACGCAAACACCAGCTACAGCAACAGTTGCAGCAACAGATCAGAGGAGCCCAGGGTGCCACACACCCGCCTCGCATCATGCGTCCGCTGTTGCCGTCCAACCCGGGCTTAAGGCATCTGCTGCAACAGGTAAGTGGGACTAGGGTAGGGATATAATGCGATAAAAATAATAAACAATCTTTATATGACGTTTTACGTAAATACATAATTAAACAAATAAAGTACTGCTTAAAATTATTAACTTGATATCGACTCCTAGCCGCATTGTTCTTTTGAGCTGGATTTTTATGTAAAAAGTCATATCTAGGTAGTTTATTTTTAGATAAACGCCTACCCAAATAGAGTCTAGCTTAGTCTACTCATATTAGGCACTTTAAACAACGCATATTATCCCAAATAATTTAATAAAGTATAAAATATATTAGAAACATGCAATACAAACAGTATAACGTATGTTAGCCATAGATGCAGATAGCCTAGATAGAATTTTAGGATTCAAATGTAAATATCGAGTTTCTAGCATATTAACATAGAACTTAGCTGAAATCACCTCATGAATATTGATTTAGTTTTAAACGAAGTGACTTAAAGCAACCATATTCGGTAATCATCTTTTGCTCACTAACATTTTAAACTCAACTTTTAAGTCATTTTCAATTGCTTTGCTTTGAAATCAAGTAAAATAAATTTTTAGTAAAATTGGTGTGAGAACAAAAACGGCTTTTATGTTTTTTTTTTTCTTTTATTTCGGGCAACTAGGGTCCATATGAAATACAAATAAACATACTCCATACTTGACAAAACTTATAAACTAGAGCATAGAATTCTTATAACGACGTTTAAAAACACTTAAGTAGAAAATGACTTTGAAGTTGATGGTCTATGTGTAGAAGCCCTTTTTATTTGACACCATTGCAATTGATCAACTAGTTTAGTTTTAGAGTTAGGCTTACCCAAACTATAAAAGGTTACTTCTATTTAACCCAAAACATTTCATCTTGTGCACCCACAATACGTGTTACTCAACATACTTTCCTTCCGATTGCGATACCTTTCGTTTTGACATACCAATGAAAAAAATCATTAATTTCTATATCAATGAGATAAGTTCAGAAAAAATAACTTGCAACATACAGTCAAATCCAAAAGCCGATGAACACTCTAAAATTGCACATGACCTTTGTAAAAAAAAAAACATCTGTCTTCTGCGAAAAGTATGGCACTTGGATATCCATTGTTCAAGCGATTGGGTTGCCTTCATAACATAGTTGTAATATTCACCTTCATAGAGCCTTTTCAGATGTGGACGAGTTCATACTAACGCTTGTCATCATTGCAGCTTGTTTTAACATGCCGTGCTCAATTCTTAACACGATTGAGCGTAGTTGAGCGTCATGGTTCTAGATTTTTTTCTAAGTTGAGTAAAACGTGAGAAGTTAGTGCCAAGCAGAACGTGAGAATTTCTATGTTGAGTAAAACTTGTGGTACCTAATGCTATTTTAAATAATATTTCGCATATTAACCTAATTTCTTTTCAATAATATTTCTTACACAGAATCTGTATGTTGATATTCAAATCCTATGAATCCTAGTAAAATCTATCACTAAATTATTGAATATATACACAAACACAAAAGAAAAACGAATATTGCACTAAAACCCCACGTGACGCTCAACTTACGTCCCAACGTGACGCTCAACTGCGTTCACACTCAGACCACATGACTGAGCTCGGCTCAGCTCAGCTGACGTCACGCTCATACCACGTGACAGCTGAGTGTAATGTTTTAGCAACAACAGCAGCCGCGCGGCGCTCGGCCTCACATGTGAGCGACTGGACTCACGCACTTAGTCGCACAAGTAATGCTTCAACACCTTCTATTACTAATTTTGGGGAAATAACATGTATTTTCAGTGCAAATAAATTATTTCGCGTCCCACATAAAAAGTTTTAAGACCACCAATTATCTCCACTCAATCGATTCAGCCCACGGAGGAGAAAAGACTAGCGGAGGTGCCCTAACGTAAAATCTCCTAACAAAGCAGCGCGCCAAAATTCGGGTGAGCGGGGGACGAGGAACGTTACTGGCTCCACCCGCGCTACACCCTTATACGCCTTTTATGGGAAACCACCCATTTTTTGTAAATCCATCTAGCGTGGAATAGGATAATTAAAATCTAACCCTAAACTAACATCGACCACTAGTGACATACTCAAAAGTAAAGTAAATACTCAAAATTAATAATTCTTTAAAAATAGGAATTGAATTAGAAAGTTTGAAGAAGCATTCATTTGAAATGAACGAAGAAAAAGAGAGAGATAAAAAAGTTAAAAAATTAATTGTTATATAAGTATTATTTTGTGCACAGAACTTGCCCCACAACAATTTATTTACTCCCCCAGAAATGAAATAATAGAATAGAAATGAAATGGTATAATTCTACTAGGAATCATTAAACGGAGACTCGATGAAAAATCATTTTTATTCACCACGGGTCTTAAATACCCCCATGGTGTAATTTCAGTATCAACTTATGTCCTTCTGTTAGTTCATCTACTAGCCACTATGGCATCACAAGCACGAAAATTTGTTCTATTTGTTCTAGAACTGTGCTACGATGACTGTTGTTATTTCCGATGTTGCCATATAACGAAATTCACCAAGAAAAATGGGAATTAAAATTATAGGGACAGTGTTTATCAAATTAGAGTTTTCACAACTGTATCATAACGGCGCATCCACTAAATAGCAGACAGAATCTATAAAATGTTTCATTTGCTTTGCTATAACTTTTTTTGGCATTATATTTTTTTTTACTTTCATTACAAAAAATGTTCTATATTTAACGGGCTATCTAGCCATATAGGTCTCGTTCGTGGTGGACATTTGGACCGGAATCGCCCATTGTCCTTTTCGTCACATCTTATATTTGTTATAAACTTTTGGAGCCATTGCAAAAATACTGTTTTTATAAAATGTACTTAGTCTTAGATCTTATTATATGTAACTGATCACAACGACGCAGACTGGTTACTAAAAGAAATACATAGAGTTATGATTAATTTTAAGATAATTGCACCTTTTTAATTAAGACCTTTTTTAAGAATGGGTGATTGAATTTTCGATGCCTGGTAATTTTGTAACGGGTCTCTCTTTCTTGATGAACATAATTTTACTTCAAATATACGTAAGTCGACTACTTACCGAAAGATGGTGTTTTTATAATTTTAAATTTTCATGATAATATATCATACGTTTTGGTTTGTAAATAATCTATAAAAAAACTTGTAGGATGCAAGGAAAAATGTAGCTGCTTTTTAAGGCAAAAATTGGTACCAATAATATACATTGATTCAAGATTCATACGAAAATAATACAAATTCACTTGGAGGTTCTAGAAATGCAGCTATTCGACGACAGATGTCTCTAGCAAAAAATATGTTTTAAAGTTAAAATATTACTTACACGTTAAATGTTATCCTATGGTATGTTTGAGTTTGGATCCTGAGCAAATTCTACAATTAATGATAGCGCATTTCATCGTTTTAATCGAGTAACAAATAAAATCTGTTGAAATTGTGGTAAAAATACAACTATGACAAGATGTCAGTTAGATGTGAAGGACGGTATATGGGCGGTGTTCAGCCACGCCTGCCGTGACGTAGTCGTGACGTATTTGACCTACCTGAAGGCGCGTGACCTACCTGCGTTAGGGCATCTCCGCTAGTCTTTTCTCCTTCGTGATTCAGCCATTTTTAACAGACTTCCCAAAAAGGAGGACGTTCGCAATTCGTCGGGATTTTTTTTTCTTCAGTAAAAACTTTAGTAAAGAATTATTTTATTTATATCAAAGTTATCTTTTATTTTATTATCAAGTAAGCAGTGGCGTAGCGTGGGTATCTGCCGCCCGGGGCAATTGTCGATTTTGCCGCCCCTCCCCGTGTATTTTTTTTAACAAGTGTTACTGGCCGTTTGTAATTTTTAACCGACTTCAAAAAAAGGGATTTTTTTGTATCGACGTTAAAAATCATCAAATCCCGCTGTGGGTTAGCAGCGGTGAGGGAGTGTCAGACTCTTACTGACTAAAAATCCGTCGTGTTCCGTCGAAGGCCTTTTATGTTCCAGAGCCGCGGTAACTCTTTCGAACAACCCGCAGCCCCGGCAGAAGAGGGAGGTTCTCAAGTAGACTTTTCTTTTATATCTTTGTTACTTGAATTCTCGAAGGTTTTAAAGTTCGAAATGCGCGAGCGAAGCGAGCGCGAAATTTTTATCGGACTGAAACCAAATATTACGTAAAGCCCAAACATACTTAACTTTCTGTTTGTTGATAGATGCAAAAATAAGGGCATAACGTTTTTGCATACGCGAGCGAAGCGAGCGCGAAATTTTTATCGGATTTAAAACAAAAATTACGTAAAATTTAGCCCAAACGTACTGAACGTTTTGTTTGTTGACAAATGCAAAAATAAGGGCCATAATATAGTTTCTGAATACGGGAGCGAAGCGAGCGCGAAATTTTTATCGGACTTAAACCAAATATTACGTAAAATTTAGCCCAAACGTACTTAACTTTTTGTTTGTTGACAAATGCAAAATTAAGCGCATACAGTTTCCGAATACGCGAGCGACGCGAGCGCGAAATTTTAATTATTTTTTATTTAAGACTCAAAACCAAAATTACGTAAAATGTAGTGTCACGTGTGTTTTAGGTACCTGACAATAATTAATTTTAAGTTTAAAAAGTTTCAACTTTCTTGTTTAATGTTTTGTTATTGTTAGACAGTTTTATGTAGTTGCGAACAATTTTTTTTTAATTGGGTAAATTTTGCCGCCCCCTAAAAGCTGCCGCCCGGGGAATTTGCCCCCCTTGCCCCCCCCACGCTACGCCACTGCAAGTAAGTATATTAATGTTATTTGTACTACAAAAGACATGTTATTATTCCAGTTTTTATGTTGCATGCTTGTTTTATTGGTTGTACCATACCTACCTTATATGTAAATACAATTAATAGTTTCATTAACACCCGCTTCTATTAGAATCATCATTCAACCTCACGTCATTATATCGGATCGTAAATCCTACTAATATTATAAACGCGAAAGTTTGTATGTATGGATGTATGGATGTATGGATGTTTGTTACTCTTTCACGCAAAAACTACTGAATGGATTTTAATGAAACTTTACAATAATATAGCTTATACATCAGAATAACACATAGGCTACAATTTGTAAACATATTGTTCGAAATACTAAACCTGCGCAGACGAAGTCGCGGGCACCAGCTAGTACATAATAGTTTCCAGGGAAGATTTTTACTGTAATTATTGTTTGTATAGTTTACAGGTATTTAGTGCTTTATAGATATTATCATTTCGAAACAAAATTTCTTCTAAATCTGTTGATTACTTATTTAAACGTTTTAAGATCTCATAATATGGAGACAACATTTTTTGTGATTGTGTCCTTGGGGATGTTTTCCTTTGTTAAATACCTCCCATATTAAAATCAATTTCTGTTCCTAGCAGCCGCAGTACAGGCCCGGGGGCGGAGCACCCCGGCCGGCGTCGCAGCCCCAACAGTTTGATGACGTCAACAACTACTCCGATTTTATATAGACTAAATTAGTAAATTTTTGGATGATTTAGGCCCAAGTTCTCTGACAACATATACTTCTGATTTTCTTAAAACTGTTTACTTTGAAAATTGAACGTAAAAAATCTGTTGTTTTAAGAAAATTTACGTTTTTTTGTCCTTCAAATTGGACCTAAAAGTATTGATTTGTAATGTGGAACGTCAAGTTTTGTGAAATTAAGTATACATATTTGAACGATCTATACAAAATAGTTGCAAGTTAAGGAAATGGATCATAAATAATTGTTGATAAAAACTGAGGTATACTGAGGATGTGTATGTATTAAGTCTGTTTCCAATAGTGAATATGAATGTTTATACAAAATAGTAATTAAGGAATAAATGAGTTTTTACATACTTTTGGTTTTCATTTAATCTATTCAGCGACTTTTGGCGTTCTGGTTGCTAAGTTAGTTTTGCCAACTTGAGTGTTTAGCTACTTTTGAACTTTTAGAACGTGTAGCGAATTATGGCGTTTATAATGTCTATTATAGGAATTAATGGAGTCTTCGTTGTGCACCACTTTTGGAAATAAGAAATTATAATTTAGAAATAAGTTCTGGGAATAAGATCCGTAAAACGACTTAAGGAGTAGACTGTATCTACACTTGCAAAGATATGGGAACTATTATCATCACCTGTCTAGCCTTTTCCAAACTATGTTGGGGTTGGCTTCTAGTCCAACGGGGTGCGGCTGAGAACCAAGATATGAGAACTAAAAGTATAAATAAAAGACAATGTAAAATATCTCCTTATGTATTAAGTATTTGTTTTCCAATTAAGTATACAAGAATACAATTATACAAACACTAGCAGTCTAGTTAGGTTTAACTTTTGGTATAAAACTCTGGCACTCATAGACAATTTTGTTTTATATCATAGCTACAAGGAAAGCGTAAGAACCATAGAGTAAACTCTTCCATTGCTTTATGTGGTAGTAACGATTGTTAGTAAAGATTTTCAATTTACTAAATATATTAGGGCCTTTACTAATACGAAAAAGGCCTTTTCATATTGTGACAGTTATTAGAAAGACAACCAACTGTTTACCAATTTCCTTGTATTTATGATAAAAAAGAAGCATAAATAAGTACAGTGAACGTCAAAAGTTAATGATTTAAGTTTCAAGTACCTTACCTATAAAAACTTGCTAACAATATTTTTGTACATCTATTTAATAGAATATTATAAGATTCTAATGACTACTATCACTAAAATAGATTTAGAACTGTTACACGCTTCTTAAATATTACAGTTTTTAGTCGAAAGTCATGAACTTTTGCTATTGACTGTACAAGACATTATATTATTTCATACCAGTGACAATAATATACATATACGTAAAGTAGACAGTTATAAAAAATATAATTAATTAAAAGCAAGGCATATTATAATTAACAACTAGCTAATCATTAATGACATTATATGCAGAACGAACAAAAGGAAAAAATTCTACAACTATTTTATTTAGAAATGTCTTCGCCGTCACAATTTGCATACATAAGCCTAGGACGCAGTGAATGGTACTAAATATATTTATGCTAATATTTGAATAAAAGCAATACATAAATTATTTGTATACGAGTGATCGATAACTCGAGAACAAACCGCGTCTATTTTCGACCTTATTCTCTCCCAAAATAAGGTGCAAAATCGCACAAGTCGAGTTTACATATTATCTATACATATAATAAATCTGTAAAAAAACTGTGTCTGTACATTGAATATATTAAAAAAATAATAATTGGGTGGGGTTTAGAAACAGTAATGGAGCACAAATCCAAAAAAAAAATTCTGTCTGTATGTCTGTATGTCTGTTTGTTTGTACACGCTAATCTTCGGAACTACTGGACGGATTTCAATGATTTTTTCTTTGTTGTATCAGTATTAAGCCTGGTCAACATATAGGCTATAATTTATCTTCGAAACTTGAAGACCTGATGCAGAACACCAACAGACCAACAAAATTATAAGAGATACAAAAATGGTGCCATAGCAAAAATTGTTTCATGTGATGAGCATTTTCAGCTGAGATAATAAATTTGAAGATCTGGAACACCTGATGTGGAACCCCAAGAGCCCAGCTTCTCTGTACCATATACAGGTATGACGTTTTAGCAAAAGTTGTTCAACTTGATAAGCACTTTCTATTGACTTATACAAATTGAAGATCTAAAACACCTGATGTGGAACTCCAGGGGCCCAGCTAGACTATAGCATATAGAGGTGTGACGTTTTAGCAAAAGTTGTTCAATCTGATAAGCACTCTCTGTTGACTTATACAAATTGAAGATGTAAAACACCTGATGTGGAACCCCAGGAGCTCAGCTATACTATAGCATATAAAGATATGACGTTTTAGCAAAAGTGGTTCAATCTAATAAGCACTCTCTATTGACGTATACATATACATCGAACATCTGGAACACCTGATGTGGAACTTCAAGAGCAATACTACACTTGAAATGTATAGAAACGAATGTTATGAATTAGGTATGGTGACACAAAACCGACGATTATCCCTTTATACACTATAGAAATGAACCCAAGGACAATCCCCGGTGGACGTCGTTAAAAAAAAAGACAATCCCCGGTTCTGTGCTATACCATTGCTAACTGTGGATGAAAACTACTTGGGCTATTGTGATGGGATGCTAATGGACTAGGAATGGGGAAACTACGGGAACTATGGCACCTGCCGATGACAATGTGATAGATACATGTAAAAATTGCAGGTGGAGACTTCGCCAGCACACTTACTGGGCCCTCGGGAATCAGTCACTGAATAGCAACAAGAGGGCAACAGGGACATGAGCGGCTGAAGTGTGAGAATACCTCGGCGGATTTTAAACGCAGATTACGCGCTCCCTGTGGGTCACTTACCACGAGGCACCTATCCTCCGAGCAGGGCTACTACCCTGCTCTAGCGACTCCACTCTGGACGGCCAAGCCAAGCCAGAGGCGTGAGACCTACCCCCGTCATAGTTCACTCCGACCGGCCGGAGATGGGGGACAGTATACTCTCCCTGGAGAACTCAGTATATATAGCACCGCGGGGTAGCTACTCCCCGTCATCAGCCTCAGATGTCCTTTTTTTTTTTTAACGACGTAAAAAATCATCAAATGACCCCTCCCGCTGTGGGTTAGCAGCGGTGAGGGAGTGTCAGACTCTTACTGACTAAAAGCCGTCGTGTTCCGTCGTAGGCCTTCTTATGTGCTAGGGCCACGGTACCTCTTTCGAACAACCCGCAGCCCCGGCAGGCCTTGGCCCTGCTGGCCCCGCTGGGTTGCTGACATCTTTGAGGAGCGCGTGGAACAACGCGCGCCGCCGACACGGGTCTGTTGTCTAAAAACAGACATGAGCGATGAGCCACCCGAACTCACCGCCCACAGACCCACGCCTACGGTGGCCGGGAGTCGTCTCGCGACACCCGGCGCCCGTGGTGTCTACCTGCTCCAGCGCGGCGGCCGGGATGAGAGGTGCGAACTCTCTGACGTTCCGCCGCCTCCTTCTCGAGCATGACTGCTTCGCAGAAGGAGGCGACGGCATCCCATTCCCTCTTGCCCCGGACCATGGCTTGAACCAGGGCCGGACGCGAGAGGTATCTCAAGAGCCTTTGTCCCAATTATGTTAGAGTCGACTTCCAGTCACGATGCAACTGAGTACCAGTGTTTTACAAGGAGCGACTGCCTATCTGACCTCCACGACCCGGTTACCCGCTCAACCCCACACCCCTTGGTAAAACTGGTCAGACTTACTGGTACCCATAACGACTGCCAAGAATGTTCAATGACAGCCGGAACCTACAGTTTAACATGCCTTCCAAATAACGGTCATTGGTATCCAAAATATACGTAGAAAGTACCTACATACGAACTTAGAAAAGTTGCATTGGCAGGTACTTGCCAGACCTGGAATCAAAGACGCACGCTCATACTTGATAGATTGGTTCTCTACCCATAAAACCACCACGACTTCCACTAAGTCACTACGACTTTTTCATCTATTTAATGTTTTTTTTTACGTAATAATACGTGTAATATTTTTGCCACACACAACTTAAATGCGGACTAATTAGAATCACTACTTTTATCCCTATGGTCGCGTCTATTGCGGTTCAGTTCTCAGCGTTTTGTTCAAAAATTAAATATATGGAACGTTTCTAATGCGTATTCCGTTGTTTTCAAGTCAACGGGCCCTTAAAATTCAATATCAGACGATTCAGATCTTTGATTTTGCTGACCCCGTAGTCGCTGGCATAAGGGACAGGATCCGCGTACGAAGTCGCGGGCAGAAGCTAGTTATATAATATAGTGTTAACATTTTGCCTATAGAATTCCATTACCAAACCACTTCATGTTATTGCCTAGTTACCACCAAGAATCTTTTGGTTTGGTTATTTCTGAAGACCGACAAAATCAAATCAGCGTTTAAAAAAATATATAATAATCACTGTATTTTTTTATTTACTTACATAATGACACAAGGACTTCACATTGCAAGCATTTTTGAAAACAACCAAATGGTTTTAGCATTGATCTCCAGTCATAACCAACTTAAAAAGTACTTTTGGTTGAATTTACTTTCCTAAGTAAGAATTATATTCGAGCACACCTCTTGCCAATGCTTCAGAAATATACTAAATACACTAAACTATAATATTTGCAGCCAAAGTAACCAATGACACATTTTTCAGACTTATAAAAAAGACATTCATTCGTTCGAAAATCTCACTAAATTAATCTAATATGGATAACGTACTAGACAAAGAGATGCGAATTAAAAAATAAATAGCGTAAAACACTCTTAGATGGCGTAAGTTATTTTCAATGCTACATTACAAACAATGGAAAATAAATGACAATGGAACCGAAAACAAAATAATCGGATCCTAACCTCCTGTGGGTGTCTATACATTTGTTCGTACTTTTTCATGCTAGGATTACTCGATAGCATATTATAGTTACGTTTTATATCCATGTGCGGGAAGTAGTTCCCAGGGGCCGCGGGTGAAACTGCTATATGTATAAAATGAGTTATGAATAAAAATGTCTACCTAGTACGTTATCTCTAACTCCATTCCAACCGATTTGTGACTAAAATCTAATAAATACATAATTCCATTATTTTTTTACTGTACTATTCTAAAAATGCTATTTTGTATCTCTGTTATTCATGATCGATTTATTAAATTGTAATACAATTCTGTTGTTAACCATTTGAACGCGGAGAAAAAATGAAAATAATAATTATTAGGTATGAGTAGTTAATAAGAAACCTACATTCAAAAAATAATAGCTATTTACTACCATAGATAACTAAATAAAATGCTCAATTACATCTAACATTATTTTAATTAAATAAAGTAGACTGCAGATTTTTTTAACAACATAAAAATTGCAGTCATTTCATGACTCAAATTAAGCGTTCAAAAAGCTAACAAATATATTTTTATTGCTATTTATACGTATTTATACACCTCTCTTTCTATCACTATAATGACAAAAAGAGACAGAATAACATTACTACGGACCAAATTTTCGAAATTTTTCAATAATTTGGAATCCCAATTTCTTATTTTATCACAATTTAAGTAACTATAAGTAGTTCTGATATGTGAAAAGTATTACAAATTCGCGAAATTTAAATTCGATAAAAATTATAAAAGCTAAAAAGGAATGCATTCATAATTTCTTTTTGATTGGACACAAAAATGTTCAAAAAATTTTACAATTAAAAATAATAATTCTACACTAAAATCAAATGTCGTCGCCGATAGAAGTAAATATAACCTTTTTAAATGCGGTCACAAAACTTAAAATCTAACCATAAGTTATACACAATGGCTTACGATGGTCAATCTTTTTCCCGCCCATTTTCACCATATAACCGTATCTACGTACTGCCGTAGTAGGTACTTAAAAATCAACCAATCAAACCTTTGATCTAGAAAAAATATCTATAATTGAGCAATATGCAGTAATAAGAACTAACCCACCACACACATTTGAGTAGACCAGAAGACACATTTTCGAACGTCACAGTTCCGCTCACCGGTTTCTCGCCTGTTCTTGACACTCAAATGAGGTTTTATCATGGGCCATCACAAGCCACTATGTACAGGTTAGCATTAACATAACTAAATCGAGTATTAGCACCCCCACTTGATATTTATAAACTCTTTTGCAAAAAAAGCGGGCACCTATGCGAAATCTGAGTTTTAAGGACTTTACGTGTATTTCAAAGGGTTTTAATGATTGTAGTATGTTTCTAGCATCAAAAGGGTTAGCAAAGCATGCGTGAGAGTGTATTCTAAATTTGAATTTTGTACAATTGCTCAGAAATTGGTTAAACCTTTTGTTGGCCTAATTGCTGGCAGAAAGTTCGTCGGTGTTTGGAAAAGTTTTTGAAGTGATTTTCAGAAAACTGATAATGCAGTTTTAATTAATGATTAATATACCTTATTGTTAGATCAAAACATTTTTGAAAAACTATGAGTATTTGATAAAATTTTCACCTGCTCTAAATGGGCTACACTGATGATTGATGGCAATGTTAAGAGTTTCGGTATTTTAGTGTAAAGCGTTCTACTGTTTAGATATTGTACCCACGTGTTTTAAAATATCGCTTTTACATAATTAAACACTATTTAGAGGAGTATCAGTACATTGGGCTGCGACAAAACCAATTTAAAGTAAGCAGTGCCGATCACAACTCGTCTCCTATCAGACTTTGACATTTTTAAAAGTCTTGAAATTCTACAAAATACCGAAAATAGCGCATAGACTGTGAGCACGAGGTCTTAAGGTCTCGTAATCACTGATTTTCAAACAACCTCGTCTCTCGGGAAACTCCGTAGACCTCCGAAGATCTATGAGTCTGAGCGTTCGAATAGCGCGTTTTCATTTCACTGACATTTTATTAAATAAACTGGCCTGCACCGAGATTTTCTAGCATCTACAGCACTTTCCCGCTTAAATCATAACAATAATTGGCTATCTGCTCATTTTTTAAGAAACATACGTTTGGTCAATACTTTTGAATTATTGACTCCCTTTCTGCTAAATCATCGTTTAGTAACCCGATACCTATGGAGTTGTCAAGAGCTTCAACTCGGCAATAATTAGACTTTTTAGATAGCTTAAACAATCCTCATCATTTTTCATGTGGTTAATTTTAACATTTATCACAAAATTTGGCATTTTTTAAAAGTCAAAGTCTGATAGGGGACGATTTGTGATCGGCACTGCTTACTTTAAATTGGTTTTGTCGCAGCTCAATGTACTGATACTCCTCTAAATAGTGTTTAATTATGTAAAAGCGATATTTTAAAACACGTGGGTACAATATCTAAACAGTAGAACGCTTTACACTAAAATACCGAAACTCTTAACATTGCCATCAATCATCAGTGTAGCCCATTTAGAGCAGGTGAAAATTTTATCAAATACGCATAGTTTTTCAAAAATGTTTTGATCTAACAAAAAGGTATATTAATCATTAATTAAAACTGCATTATCGGTTTTCTGAAAATCACTTCAAAAACTTTTCCAAACACCGACGAACTTTCTGCCAGCAATTAGGCCAAAACAAGGTTTAACCAATTTCTTAGCAATTGTACAAAATTCAAATTTAGAATACACTATCACGCATGCTTGGCTAACCCTTTTAATGCTAGAAACATACTACAATCATTAAAACCCTTTGAAATACACGTAAAGTCCTTAAAACACAGATTTCGCATAGGTGCCCGCATTTTTGGCAAAAGAGTGTATTTAACGCAGGGCCTGACTAACGTACACTATACATTAAAAATGGCGGATTATTTAAAATTAATATTAATGGTGTGACGATTGAAGTTCGTTTTTGTTTTTTAAGTAAATGCATGAGGTACTGAACTTATTTGTTTGGACCTTCTTTTTTAAATTCTAATTTTAAAATTGTGAATAGTGATATCAGTATATCTCAAATACAGCAAAAATCCAGCCTATACAAATAAGTGCACATGCAATAGAGCAACGAAAAAAAACATGGCCGCCACGAAAAAAAAAAGTTGTACCAAAATTTCTAAACAGCCAAATCTCTTTTTTAACGCCATTTAATTTAATTAAAAATTATATAAGTATTATATAAAATCCTTCACTGTTTCACTGCAGAGTTTACGATACTTTTGACTTAGCACTTTCACTCTTGTCACTGTCATTTGGCTTGAGGGCTCCATTTTGACATTTCCCGTTGGTGCCAGGAGGGAGGGGCTTTCTCCTCTTGGGTACGTAGTGGACCCTCTCTATGAGAGCCTGGAGTATACTGCCAGGGATCCTTTGGTGTTCTTCCACTAACTCCTCGATTGCACGGCCCACCTGAAAATATAGGGATTTTATGAAGGTTTCTGAAAATACGCTAAAGATATAAAGAAGAAGGGAGAGAAAAAAAAAACCCGACTGCTAAGATGGGTTATGTCTTTCGCTTATCTTTTATGAAAGTATGTCCGCATCTACCTTTTTTACAACTTTTTTAGTTGATATACGTGGAGCGACTGCCTATCTGACCTCCTCAACTCAGTTACCTGGGCAACCCGATATCCCTTGTTAATACTGGTTTTCTACCTGGGTAAATAGGTTGAAGAGGTCAGATAAGCAAAACTTCTATGTAAAACATAGGGACCCAGGTGCATCCAGTAAGACTGGAAACCAACATCAACATAGTTGCAAAAAGGCAGATGCTAAAATTCACAACAAAAACCAACAAAATAACAAAAATTACCTTCAACTGCAATTGCTCCGGAGTCAGGTCAGGGTCATACGGTATCGGCGGTCCGAGATGTGTGACCAACTTGACTGGGAAGCCACCGTACACCGGCGCTAGGGGCATGCGGAAGGTGGCGTATATCTTTAGCCAGACTCCTCGCAGCCAGCCTACCGTGCGGAAAGCTTCTCGAACGTTCTGAGTGAACATTGGGATTATGGGCTGTGAACAAAAGAGGGGGTTTAGTACTTAGGTGTTTCTTATATTTTGCGTCACATATGCAGTAAATAGCCCATACAGCCATTTTTGGTCGCAGATATGATAAAGATGTAACAAGTCGCAACAGTTTCGTAACAGGTACGACACAACGTGACTGTGTAGGGATTAGCTTTTATGTGTTGTAACGGTTCAGTAAAAATGTGACGGAAACTAGATTCAGTAACTTTGTGTGGTCGCTGTGTCGATACTTTACAGCTTAATTGGTAACCACACATTTTAGAAACTTTGCGTTTGGTTTGTAACCAGTGTGCAATGTTGACACAATTGTGTTGTAATTGGGTAGTAACATGGTGTAGTCGATGTTCCAGAACACTTTGACACTAACTTGCATATATAAAAACATGACGAGAGCCAGTTATTCTCAAACTGTCTATGTTTTCTGCCGTTATCAACCATTTAATGAAATGTAAAATGAGTAAACGACCAAAAACCTTACGTAAATTCCGATGGACTTCAACTTTTTACAGAAGAGTTAAAGAAATAAGTACCTACGCCCCAAAATATTGTACTCGTACGAGTACATGTAGGTTTTTTTTATTATAATAATATTTTTTTCATGATGTTGCATTGTTGGTAGGGCAAATTGACGGATACCCATTTTATTGAACTCAACTCTTATTCTTTTCTAGGCCATTTACAGGAAAACAGTACGGAATTTCGTACCGAGGAGCTTATTGGTAAAGTTTCAACTTTCGAGCTCCAAATCGCTGTTTTTTCTTTTTCTCGGCCAAAACAAGATGTCTTCGTCTTTAACCCAAGTACTCGATTCAAGCGATATTAATTCTGATGAGCCTTCTTTGGTTAGAACAATGCAAAAAGGCATCTTGATAAAAACTTTGGAAAACACTGTAACCAAATGTTAAGAGAAACCATCTTAAAAATCTAGTAATTTTGTAACAAGTTACCGTAACATGTCGACACGTGTCGACACATTATCGTAACTTTGTGACTAGTTGCGACGAGCATATTTTTCATAACAAACATCAAAAATGTTTTTTCATAGTTCATTATTTAGCAATTTTATGAGTAAATCTTGCTAAAATAATTTGTATTAGGATTAAAATATTTGATATTGTATTTAAAGGGAAGCTTTTGAGCACTCGATGTGCATCATTTTATATTTTTATTTTATTTTAACAAAAGTTTTTCTTTCGCCAGAATTATTAAAACATGATATTACGGTGGCGCGTTGGAAATATCAACATATTCAAAGAAATTACACAGTAAACTTTTTTTCCCAATAAGATTTGAGCATTATTAACCATTTTAATTAATGAAAACTAAAACTTTGTTTACTTCATTATCATTATCATACTTCAACCATCATTTTGGGATTTTGTATTATTTCGTCGTGTCACTCACGCACGAGCCAACGAAATTGATCGAACGAATGAATGATTGAATGATTAGTGCGAACTCTGGTTAAAATATGGTAACAATGTTACGACACGGCGACGTAAATTAGAAACCAAATGTTACTTGTTTATTGTGTCGAGATCTTCCCCATTTTTAGTTGCAGCGACGGCGCTAACACGGAACGTCGACGAGATTATGTTTCGAGATAGATCAGTGTCGACACTAAGTGTCGAAACGGTTACGTTATAGTTCGCAAAAATGGTTATATGGGAGAGGTTAGACTATGTCCATTTCAAGAATAAAATATTTTTGCATACAAACAACTATTATATTTTTGGAATTTTGGTGTAAGAACCAGGTCTATCTCGTAAGAACAGGTTTTTCTCCCGGTTCTTGCCGCGTTTCAGGAAAACTACTTCCCGTAACCAGAGATAAATGTTCATGCCTATATCAAATCCAAAACTCTGACCTATCTTTATATGATGACGAAGAATGTTCTAGGGAGGACCTATCTCCTTCTAGCAACCAGAGAAGTAAAATGTATAACCAATACATATATCAAATAACACTTACCACTTTAGCTTCCTGAGCGACTTTAGTCAAGCCGATCCTGTTCCTCCAATTAAGCCTGTAGTAGAGGTCTCCGAACTGCGCCTCATATACCCCACCAGGGGAGATCGCTAGAGGATTGCCACTATACAGCACTAAAGCGAAGGATTACACAATATACACTCACCACTTTAGCTTCCTGAGCGACTTTAGCGAACCCGATCCTATTCCTCCAGTTGAGCCTGTAGTAGTGATCTCCGAACTGCGCCTCATACACCCCACCAGGGGAGATGGCCAGAGGATTGCCACTGCGCAGCACTGAGGCACAGGTTTGTACTGTGCCCGGGATCACGCATAGGCCTTCTAGAAGGGTCGCCCAACCTGGAAGGGAATTGGACTTTATTGGTGTTGTGTTAAGGTTGTAAATGGATTGGAGAGAGGCTGCAGAAATTATGGTGGGTTAAAGAAAGTTCATGATAGATTTATAGTTAAAGAATGGCATTTCGAGTCCAGCAGCCAGAGCTCATATTCATAGAAATCGTTGGCATATAGCATTAACCCACGTCAATCAGAATTGTCGGCAATCTTAAATCTTTTATCCCTGCGAAAAATCTTGAAAATGCTAAACTTTTAAACTAAACGGAATATTCGATTTGTATATTTGGATTTCCTCTATTTCAATACCTAAGTGGCATTACGATCTTTAAAATCTTACGATCTTTTAAAAAAAAGTTTGTCTCTACCTAATTGTAAATAAGAATAGCTTGGATCCTTTTTTAGTAGAACCACCTGAAAAAATTTGAGCCTGTATACTAACCAGGAATCTTAAACATGAACCGATCAGCAACAGTATGTATATGCCGCCTCTTGAAGAGCAGCATGCGTGCGACGAAGTAGTACATATCTATGGGCAGAGCTCCGTGGTAGCAGATCACTAGGAACGGCCCGTCCGGAATATTCTCCAGACCTTGGATGTCGTAACCTGGGGACAAGGATAAATAAACATACATGATATATATGGTCTACTAGTATAAAGATTTAGAGTAAGGCGGCCAACCGTCCCGCATTCTGCGGGACCGTCCCGCAATGCTTGACGAAATCCCGCTTTGAAATTAATAGTAAAATAGTCCCGCAAAACGCTGTATGCGTCCCGCATGTCCCGCATCCCTATTTTTCTACCACACTTCTACACCACACCCACCTGCGCGCACGCTCAACAGTGCAGGAACACAGATTACCTACCTATAATATAATCTCGTTCTCTTTCTTTCTACTGGGGCGCACGCGTAATGGAATTGTTTTGATTTTGAAAATTAGACATTAGTGCATGCTGTGACACGATATTGATAGGTTAAATTATAGCTTTTTGCTTACGGTTTTTATTTTATCAGTTCCGTCCGATCATTTTTCAATGTCCCCCCCCCCCTTTTTTTCACGAAAGGTTAAGTCCCGCATTCAGTTTTCGGAAAGTTGGCCGCTTTAATTTAGAGTGTTCCTGTTGTTTGATGGTAGCCAAGAACCATTAAAGGCGATAAATTCACTATAATACCTAGGTAGTAAAAAAATAGACAAATTTTAAAATGAAGCCATTTCGCCTTCCAAGTTGTGTATTTTCAAATTGTGTGTTTCTTGTCGCATTTGTCGTCCGGCGCAAGGACATACATTTGTTTTTATACAAAACTTGCGGTTTCGCAGCGACACAAAACTTCCAATTTGAAGAGACCCTGATAAATGGAAACGTTTTGCCTGCGTTAGAGTGTTTTATGTCAGTATCAGTGTTTATCTTTGACAGTACACTTACCATGCCACAGCCAGCCTTGCGCGTCCCAAAGCGCACACACAGCGAGTCGTGCTGCGTGCTTCCAATCAGGTTGCACCCCATCCACCACCTTCATCCTGTTAACAATAAATACATCTCTATACAAATCTACACAAATAAATAAAACTGAAGGGTCTATTTGTAATGTTAAAATAAGCGCTTCTAAATGCATATGAATGTAACCAAAACGATTTTGAGTTTAATTTCTATCCAGGTATCTTAGTTGTCAAAAACCCCCTTGGATGCGATTGAGAATGAGAGCAAGAGCTAGTCAGCAAAAATACTCGTTGCTCTAGTGGGCAGTGACATAACTGCTGTGCAATGAGTCTCGCTTAATTTACCCAGACAGGACATAAACCGCTTTGTGGCTTTTCAGAAATGTCATAAAGTAGGCCATAACCTGGTATTTGGCCGTATAAAGTTTCTCGCGGGACGTAATGTGTTTTGTTCTAATATTAAGCACTAGCTATTTCCTACAGTTTTTCCAATGTCCTGAGGAACCACTTCGCTAGAACAGAAGAAAACTAGCCACCATTTGGATGATTCCCATGTATCCATTTCAATCGTAAGGGTAAGTTTAATTAAATTAAATATCTGTCGTATGCTTTATTTACTCAGGCACAAGTGGGCGTTTAAAGTCTAAAGTCGAAGAAAAAGTTCCGATCACATTCGCAACGCGTGTAACATCGATCGGTACGCCCCGTACAAAGTTTACCAATAACTGTCCCAACAGATAAAATATATAAAAAAAATAAATAATTGGACATCATTACAGCTATCTAAGTAAACCGTCTGGCAATTGTCTGCGGTATTACACAATTATCTGGTAAAAGTCGTGTTTATCGAGATATTAATTTTAATTAATGCCACCTAATTATTTTTAGGTAGGCACTACGCAGGTCATAATGTATTTGTGTCGGGTCGGCAACCTGTGGAAATGGGCGCGGATTTTTTTTTGGTTGTAACCGTGTTTCAAAGATTTTTGTGTGTCATGAATGAATTAATTGTGGGAAAAAATTTCAGAATATGATTGAAATACCTGAAATATTTTTTAATTTTATTGTTATTTGCCAAAACTAAGACGCCAAACGTGAGGTTTCCGACTAAGATCATTTAATTTTGGTGATGATCAGAAATACCAGAGCACAAAAAGTATCTTTTTTTTTTTACTAGTCTCTGATCATGAGAAAGTTCCAGTTCAATCCTTCATTAATATTCCCACTCACTTTTAAAATTCGATAACGATCCTTTTTGCAGCCCCATAGCAATTTACATTTCATATGCACCTCATCAGAATTTCACCGGGTAACGACCTACACGGAGGCTGTCTAAATAATGACTTTGCCCTTGAATTAATGGCAACACTGGCTTCATCATGAGATTTGTAGCGTTTTTGCTGGACCTCGATAAAAACTTGTTCGTCCAAAATTGGACTGGCCTTGAGTGCGGTCTCGATAACTTGAATATTATGTATTATAAATATAATCTTACCTACATGTTTTAAGATTTTTTCCATGACATTGTTCTTTTTGTGTGCTATAAATAAACTAATTTTAATGCTCCGAATGCGCACACCCTATTTAAAGACCTGTCTAGGCGGCTGGTTGACGCTTCTCGTGACCAAAAGGCTGGCTATTACCTCGGACAAAGGATCAGCATGGCCATCCAACGAGGTAATGCTGCCAGCCTCTTGGGTACGCTCCCAGTTGACAGCGATGGGGATGAATTTTTTGACGCCTTTTAGATATAGTGTATGTAGTTTTTTTTTGTGTTGTAAATATCTATGTATATAACTATGTAAATAAAGATTTTAATGCTTATAAATAGAACTAGAGTAAAATGTATACATATATCGTCTATACCTATATTTTTAAGTCTTTTATTATCTCCTATCTTACAAAGTACTCAATTCTTTATCAGCATTTCTTATGTTATACAGAGGTACATTTTACAATCTTCAAACAATATGGACCCTATAGGGCACAGCTCAAAGAAGTTGAGTTTATCAGTAGCTTATTACAAAATTATAATTATATTTAAATGGTCCTTCCCACCCATCTCTAATATAAATTTTTTTAGACCTGCATAAAACGCTTTCCCAAACACATTTACATATACATATACCTACCACAACATATTTTTGAAAGTGAGGGTCTTCAAAAGCGGATCTTTCGTTTCTCAAAGATAAAGCTAAAAGTCATAGGTGTGTCAACAACACCACTGTTTATTGAAGGTAAGCGTACATTATCAGTGTTTTTAATTACTACAGTGGACATGCAGCAATTTTGTGATCATCACTGTTTGTTTAAATAATGTTTTTTTGATACAAAGCATTCGCTGTTGCCTCGAGACCTCTGCTCCGTGATAACTTTACAGTTGTTAAGATTTCAGAATCGAATAGGGTTGTTGCGGACATTGCTTGATTTTCAGTATTTAAATGGCAATTTGTTGCTCTAGAAAATTCATGGCTTTAGCAGAGCTTGGATGAAGTATAAAGGTAATCGATCTTTTCGCTGTTAGGTAATTGGCAAAGCCAGAAAAAGGGGGGAAGCATTGAAAGGCGAAGATTTTTAATATTGATAAAATATTTCCATCACTTTTAAACTACAGGCTTTTTCGGCTAACTACCATTTGCAATTTTGTCTATTATGTAGTCAGATGGATACATGTAAGGCACGGCAGGTGATAGGAAACTACCGTCTCGACCGATAATGCCCGAATAGACACTGCCGTCGGAATAGATAATGCACGGCAGTCTAATTGCCGCGAAGTGAGCTACGAGAAAGCTCTCTTGAGCTTTAGACTAATCCCAATTCTATCTGTTGTAAGTAAATGAACAGATAGATAGAATATTGGGACCGGTATATCTCTTGTTGAACAACCACCCGTCATACCTCTATTCTTTACTAACTCACCTGTAAAGCCTGTATAGATGGAAGATGATGACGCTGATGTAAATAAGCACGATGATCACCGCCGGCAGCAGGAAGGTCACGATCACCGGCATCAGGAACCATGTCAGCCATAGACTGTACTCCGCGTCCACGTATTCCACTGGAAATAAGGAAAGAGTTCGGTTAAGAAGGTAAGTAAATATCGAGTGGTCCGAATCGACAAAAATCGCGGAATTTACGTGGCGTATCTTTGAGTGGCTCTAGGCATGAGGAATCTAGTTTTGTTGGTTTTGTTGGACCTTTTGGACCACCAAGCATATAAAATTTTGTCTGCCATCGCAGTTTGACATCGCTTTGTAAACTATGTAACTATTATGTAAGTATCTACTACATGGTCGCTTTATTACAGGATTACAGGATTGCCGATAGCCGTTGAATATTGTTATCCCCAAAGACTATGTGGATGCCTAAAAGGTTTCGTAATTCGCCGCCTCTTCTAAATAAGACAAATTGACTCCGTGAAACCTTTAACCACCCTTGCTTTATGCCATAAAGCCTTCAGAATTTGTTGAGATAACGAATTATTGGCAAATAACCACAAACAAATGCTAGATTATCTATCACATAAGTTCAAGCAAGACCCTGTCTTATTCGATTATCGCCGTAATTTCCAGTAAGTAATTTATCCCCAAGCAATTTGTTCAGATATTATCTTTGGCTATTATTGTATTGTTCACCGTAATTGCAGCTATTTTTAACATACTTTGTGGAATTTGAAGCTAATTTTATCTACAACGCATTTTGTTTTAAAACTCAGCGTCGATATAAAGCTCAATGAATGGGCATCCCTCGGGCGTTTCGGTTTAATTATAGTTTGGATTGAATACTAAATATTTGTATATAAATAACAAAAAGAAAAAATAATAAAAGAAGTCATCAAAAGACCCTTCCCGCTGTGGGTGCAGTGTTAGGAACTGACAAAAACCCACCATGTTTTTTCTTAAGCCCTTTAAGTAACAGGACCGCGGTAACACTTTCTAACAATCCCGCAAATGGGTAGGTATGTAACCCTTAGGGAAAAAAACCACATTACCAGAGAGTACAGATAAAAAAGTATTCGATTCAAAGTCCAAAACAAAATTCATTTCATTTATCAGCGACAATGAACTCGATACACGAATAGAATCGATGCCATCAATATCAACAGGATACGAGATATGGAGCGCAACACTAAATAAACGACATTATTTTTTTTAAAACAATCATGGCGGGACATCCGGGTGTTATCGCCGTCTATGAAACGTCTGCTGGAGGCTGAGAGTGTATAGCAAACTGTACTTTATTTCAATAAACATAAGGTTGAAAATAGATGCAGTGTTTGTAGTGCACTATTGGCACGGTGACCCAAGAACACGCACCGCGCATGCGTCGCGCACCGATTCCCGCCTTTCAGTTAATGGCTGCGTTATCTATGGTTAGCAATTACTCAATTAGTAAGATTTCCTAATAAATGATTATTCAATATGTTTGTGTTAGTGATTGATGATTTATTTCAAGGTTGTCGAACTTATTGCGTTGGTGTTGAAGAACTAAAGAACTTTATCGATGTTTGATGCAGTTGCATTTTGTAATGTATAATATAATGCAGTTTTGCAAATAACCCCGGTAGCCATTGGTCCATTGGCTAAAGTCCTCTTTCTTGTAAAGGAGCTTCATTGATAAAGACAGATTAGGTGAGTTATATGTACAGGTGCAAAGCATTCTTAATTATTTTTTTTATCACCCTTTATCAATCAATGGAGGAAACATAAAGTATGAAGTTAAGAAGTATCGTGGCTTCGGAAAACCGGCCCACCGTTTTATCAAAAGATTTTCCAACGCACAACTGAAGACTTACATGTTGTGCATTTATAAGGTTGCTTTGGTGCATTTTTATGCATTTTCCCACAGCAAACATTAAAGATTTATTTACAACAAAATTCCCAGACATATTCTAGCAGAAGCCTGGATGGATAATGGTTCACCCGGAATGTGGGTGAAACCACAGGGAACAGCTAGCAATCGATACATGAGAGGATGCATTTTACCACCGAAAAAAAAATGCACTATTTGATTTGCTCTATTGAAATAAAATAGCAATAAACAGTACCTGATGGTAGATCTGTACACTTGTATATTATCACTTTAATCTACAGCAGTTAAGCCATGACCATGTTTAATGGAGTAAAACTATAAACCAGGTACTTGATGTTATTGTAATTTATTTTTTGCGTGTTCTGACCACCATGTATATGCATAATGTGCATGAGAGCAAATTGTTACTAGGGACGCGACTTGCTGTAATTTTAATCGAAGATTCTTTGCATACCAGGACCAAAAGTAGGCTTACAGTCTTTCTCGATAAATGGGCTATCTAACACTGAAAGATTTGTACAAATCAGATCTGCAGTTCCTGAAATTTTTTTTGTGTCATTGTTGCGATATAAATTAAATCTTCAGTCAGTTAAGTTTATTATGCTTTATTTTTAAATTGTGCTGAAATAATTAACACCCATACTTAATATTGTCACATCAACTAAAAATGGCACTTAATTTATTTTCGTTTATACACATTTTGGTCCTGCATTCCGTTAAAATTTTGAGGTCGACTACCGCATTAAATTAAAAGTGAAAAGAATTTATTGCATTTCACAGTTGCCAAAAAACTGTGGAACAAAGAAATAATGTTTATACTCGTAATTTTAGAGTGTTTGATTTAGATCCCACGTTTCTTGCGGATGCACGGCGCATGTTCCGATTGAAAGATATAATCGTGAACCGGTGAGTGTGATATTGGCCTTATTTTAATTTTGGACAACTTAAATATGAAGAAGCTGTTTTTGTAGTTTTACTCGCATTCTTACAGGAGGTATCACTGCCGTGCAAATGGAACTAAAAATTAATACGACAGGCCCGGCAGAGTGAAGCTTGGAAGCGAAAACACTTAGGAAAAACTTTTTAACCAGCTTCGTAAAGAAGCGACTGAAACCACGGGAAATCAGTTAATAGATAGGAAAATCAAATAAATCCTACAGCGACGTAAAAGTCCTACCATGACGCAAAACGCAATCATCAATAGACTGATGCTGACGTGGAGATGACCTGGGACTACGTGAACAGGAGCCATAACTTGTTATATAAGTTAAAATACATAATGTATGTATGAATCAGTTAAAACAATAATGGAGTCTCGTACGATAGTCTAGCCTCTGACGCATTATGTTAACAACTATAAAGCAATCTTGTTTAGTCTATACAGAAACAAACAAGATGCAATTTAGGATTTACGATGTATCCTCAGGCATGATCACACTGTTCTGTAATCGAGAAACCGTTCGTTTTGCATGCGTCAAAGTAAATGTTTATTCTATTAGTCAACAACGTTTCTTTTTCATATTTTTTTTTGTTTCCAGTCATAAATGTAAGCTCAAATCAGGTGCTCATCATTTTTAAATGGAAAATCCGAATATCGAACCCGATCTGAGGAAACCCGAGGATCCAGTGTGGGCACAACTTCAGGATAATGCTTGTCTTATAAAAAAATGGATCAAACATGTATTATTAGTCTTTCAAAGCCGTTATATCAATCAATTGGCCTTACAACCAAACACTCAAACGATAGGTACTTTAAGCCTTTCTTAAATGCTTCTACCACAGCAATTTGCATAGATAAGCATAACAAAGACAGAAAAAAGTTTGAGACATCTTTAAAATTGTATGGAGTTTCAGTATTCAGCCGTAATTCTGCTAAACCCGGCGCTAATTAGCGAACCAAGTCAATCGATAATACAAAGCCTTGACCTGTGATTCGTCGGAAGTTGGAAGCAAACAGTCTTACTTACATATGCACTCGATGTTGCATAATATGCACTCGCACAGATAATAAATAAACTAACAAGCAAGTAGTTAGTATATCTATGTTAACTATTGCTTATCTGTGATATTGTTTTGTGTTAGTTATTATTGTTATTGTGAAAATATTGATTTCCTATTTATTTTTAGATGATGTTGCAACAATTTCAGAATTTACTACATGTTTTGTGTTTTCATCATCTTTTACTTATCATATATTAATGTGAGATTTCATACTTAACGTTTTTTTTGTCACTAAAATATGTAGTTTAAATTTTCAATTTAATTTGCTCTAAATTAGCGAATCGGCTAGTGCCCTGAATTTTAGTTTTGTACTCTTTTTTATATCTGAATATTTATTTTTCACCAAACTTACGACAAAAGCTTTTTCATGATCAGTTCGATATTTGCCTTAAAATAATGGCCGAAATCATAATTGACATATGTATTAGGCTATTAACTCAATGACTAGTAGACACTATTATTAAATTATTAGTTATTATTCCGATAACCTAAAATACTCGTCTGGATCCTGTCTGGGCGTACATTTATCTCAGAAATTATCTTACAAGTAGGCCGAGAACTTTGTTCAGTACCTATATAGCCTATTGTGAACTTTGATGTACATTGAGTCAGTTAAAAGGTCCATTTTCACTAACAACATAAACGATTGTCTTTTCTTAAAACAACTGACTATAATTTTCACGTTCAAAATTCAAAGTTAACAGTCGTTTTAAGAAAAACTGACTTTTATGCCGTCGCTGAACTTGGGCCTAAATATTTTACGAGTACCATAAACCTCGAAAGCTATATTTATAGACCCTTTACAGTAGATAAATAAAAAGAATTACCGACTTCCAAAATGTCCCCTTTTTGGAACATAGGTATTTTTTTCTTCGAACCTACTTGTTGTCATGCTCATCAAATCATCGAGATAACTTTTTCTAAATCTTTTCAGCTCAGTTTTTTTTTTTATAAATTATATTTATCTTTCTGATTGAGTAACTCGGAAGCTATTACGAAATGATCATTTTAATATCACGTGTCTAACTAGCGTGGTAATTGGTATCTTGTTGATAAGCTTTCAACTCTTTAATCTATTAGGACAGTCTGAGCAAGTTTTAATGAGGGACTAGCTAGATAATTATTATTAATACATAGATAGGTTTTCAACTAACTAATGTTAAGTTACATAATTTCATAGATCATGTAATAACCAAGAAAGCGTTTAAAAAACAAACTAAGAACGAAATAAGATTATAATTTCGCAGTATTTTTAACCTGAAAAGTGTTTTATAAGTTTGACTGCTATATAGATATGTGTCTGGCAATCGTAGAACTCTGAAATGGAAAAGCCGATTTATTTTATCGATGGATCGCTGTGTACATTGCGATGATTTTTTTATTTAATTAGATTTAAATAGAAAAACCTTTAGGTGAAATAAACCGCCAACCTTTTTAAACAAGTAGTTTCAGCAGCAACAAAGTTATATTTTTCTATACAGCATGCTTTTGTTTCGACTTCAGGAACCATATTTTTTTACAAAACATTCGTTATAAATACTATTTTAATAACAAAAACAATTAATTAATACAATTCAACATCCGCCGATGTAATAAGTGCGCACGAACTTTGTCTAGACTGGTAACCTTTCACGCTTCGGTACATTTTAAGCTCAACTAGTTTTTATCATAATAAACTACTTAATAAAAATAATAAGGGCAATGTCGATGACCAGCCGTATTTTAAAAATAAGTTATTATTTAATACTTTTCATTATTGTAAAGGCACCCTTGACACATAAGTAAATGTAGCAAGCAATAACAAAATTGCAGAAAGCTAATTCTGGAGCTTTCCGTGCCAAAGTTGTGGTAACTAAAAGTTAAAATTAGCAGGTAAATGCCACTGTGTTTGTGAAAAAGTTTCATTAAAATAACTGTAAGGTTTTTCAAATAAATCACTAACCGTTAGTTGCACAAAGCTTTATTAAAGTTAAAACTTCATTAAATCTATTGCTGACTCTTTCTTTGTCAACAAGATAGTAAAGTGTCAGCAATAGATTTAATGAAGCTTTAACTTTAATGGAGCTCTTTGCAACTGACGGTAAGACCCGGTTGCACCATTTAACTATAACGATAACCAAACCATAACCAGCGGTATACTTGCCGCCTATTGGTCAAATCGTCGATCGGACAATTAATGCATTAAATTAGGGTTAGGTTAGGCTATTTTGTCTGTAAATTGAAATGTCCTCTAAACATTCATTTTCTAAAAATAACTGACACAGAGTTCAACTAAGAGCAGTAAATAGCATACTATAACACAAACTCAAAATTTCTAATAAAGGTTAAGATCAATATAAACCCCTGTAATCAGTATCTCATCAAAATATTGACTCACTGGCTGTAACTGAAAAACAGCAGACAGTTGTAAACATTGATATAGGTATCTCGAGGACTGTAAAAGATAAGCTATTTATAAACACTGTATTTCCATGGAAACTTAGGGCCTGTATGCACCGTCGACTAGTCTAGCTGGTGACCGAGTCGCCAACGACTGTGACTTTCATTGTTTTAAATAAGGTTACGCACTTGGTCGCCAGTTGTTGCCTATGTCTCGGTCGCCGAGGGACTGAGTCGCCGCCGACTAGTCGACAGTGCGAAATAGCCCTTAGGGATTGAAGAGCTGATCAGGTAGTAATTAAGTATGAGCCTAATGAGAGAGACAACCTGTGCATAACAAGGTCTGGTCAGCCAGTGGCTGCTGCTAGAATCTCGAATGCTAATGAAGACTCAAAAAGTGTAAGTGGTCGGGACTGCGAGATTTTTCGAAAGAGTTACCGCGGCCCAGGCTGGTACACGAAGGGTAAAAGCCAGAATATGGTGGCCTTTAATCAGTAAAAGCCTGCAAACGCTGCAACCACAGCGGGAGCCTGGCCGATTTAAAGAAACTATGGCAGAGCCGTTTATTCTGAAAGACTCGTTAAGCTCTTATTGTGAATTTAACTATTTTATATGAAACTAGTTGTCACGGCAACAACATGTTTTACTACTTACATGTATATAATTGAAATAAACTTTCACGTTTTTACGGAGATAACACAAGTAATTGAATCTGAATACATATTAATAAACAGTCCTACTGATATTTAAAAAGTCATTACGCCTTTTTAATAAACAAGTAAGTACAGAACCAAGATTGTGTTAAGATTGATAATAACTTTATGAATCAACAAGTTATTTATTGAAAGCCTATAATAAATACACTTAAGTATAAACAATCTTGGTAAATGCCCTCTAGACATATTTCGGTCACGACGCATAAACTAACAAAGAATATACAGAACACTAAATATAATGGAGTCCAGACTGATGTCGGATACGACTGCCTAAGGAGATTAGCCAGTTGCGCAGGACATATTATAGTGCACGAGCATTTGCGCAGACACAGGTGCACTCACTATTCCTTCACTCTCATATCCCAATGTGACGGCAATCCGCCAGTGGAACGGTGTCAAAGTTTTACTGACTAAAAACTACCCATATTTCTTCTAGATTCTGGAGCCGTTTATGTACCAGCATCATGGTAACTCAAATCCATATTGTTTATTCTTATTACTCTTTCAAATTATTTCGTAACCTCAACTGAATTACCCGTTTAGAACACCCTCTAGTCCAATTCAGAGACCCACAAGAAGCCATCAAGGAGGTCACCCACTTATAACTTTGGAATTTAAGTAATTTTTTCTTCTCATACCAAATGAAACAGTATCAACATAGAAATAACGAGCGATAACAACTATTATTAAGCTAATTCGTCTCGCGTGTCATTGAAAGTGGCCAAATTGTTTTCACGAACAAGTTCAAGAACACAAGAGAGTTTCAATGCGAAAGATAACGGCAGTACGATATCAAGTAGTTTTATTTACTTTTATCTTATTACCTACTGGTTATCGCCCATTCAGGCTCTGGATTGTTTTTGTGTTTTTTGTGACAAGACTTCGGATTAGCGGTGTAAGTTACTGGAGTGTTCTTTGCACTAGTGCAGTCTTTGGCTGCACTTATGTGCCAAAAGGGATCCAAATTCGCAAAGAACTTGCCTCAAAAAGTTGACATCTATTCATAAAATATACATTTCTACTATTGTAGAAGAAACCGTTTAACCTAAAAATAAATTAACTAGGCTTTAATTAAATTTAATTCATGCGCATGACTCAAAAACGTAAGAAATGACCTGTAACGGTGGTTTTCTTTGTTTTCAAAATAAACAAGGTGAGTGTACGGCATTCATTTATCAGACCGTTAAACAAGGCTACATCTTGACAGAGTTTTGATGAAATGACCGATATTTTGCTGTAGAATTTATGAATGAACTTCTACCAGCGGTTTTAGCCGCTACTAAGCGCACCTGGATATAAAGCACCCTATAAGCCTTCTTCGCAAAACGGCATCTAAAGCTGAAGAAATTTTAAAATCCGACTTGTCGCTTCTGAGGTTAGCACATTCAAGCAAACAAACAAACTTTTCGGGTTTATATATTAGTGGGTATAGATAATGCAAAAGTCCATAAAGATACTTGGACACAATTGACACAAGAAAAGAGCAGATAGTGTAAGCTAAAACCTATCTGGGTTTCCCAATCAATGTGTTCACAGATTTGCCCCTAAAGTTCAATGATTCGGCTATCCTTTCGGACCATCCCACAGTCCTTGTTGGCACATCTATCGAGCGAATGAAGACGTCGTCTTACTTTGCAGAGGGATCAAGAGAACTTAATTTTCCGTCGAGAGGTTTCTGCGACTTTATAATTATAAACTAGAAGCAGTAATCGTTACTTATAAATCAAGATATAATCAGAGCACTAGTTTTTATATCGAGAATTATACCAGGTGCACGTTTTAATTGACAGCCGTTAAGGGTGTAATTTATCAGATGTAGAACAGTTGAAGTTCTTGTAATTTTCAGTTGCACCAGACATAGGAAGAAAGACAGTCGGACGATAACCATATCGATACTAGTAATATGGAATAACGTAAGGGACATTTTCTCTATAATGAATTGGAATCGGATTTTTTTGCCCTAACGATTGATTTATGTTCAGAAATTACCCATTTGTGTTAACTGTATGAACATTGTGTTAACGTTACAATTGTTATGAAAAAGTAACATTATTTATAACGACGTTTTGGAAATATTTAGGTAGGTAGCCCCCTAGTGCATCCTACTTTATTATTGTACAGCACAATTCAGTTGTAGTTTTCTCGCACTTCAATGTTCTGCTCAATTCTTACGCGACTGAGTAATAAGTTTTTTTTTCATAATCGTGTGTCATATTTTAACTACAAACTTAGGTTTACTTAGTGAAACTTAGGTTTGCTCGCTATATGTACACACAATAAGTGTTTATATTCTTACGCGTATCAAGCTAAAGTTAGCAGTACGCGAAAGATTCGCTGACTTAGTAAACTATTGACACAGTTTCTTTAATTTATACATTTATGTAACATTTCAATATTTATGTGAATTACTTTAGAAACACGTGTGTTATATTGTTTAGTAAACGTGCTGTTTTATTGTTTAGTTAATAAATTAGACACATACCTAAATTTTGCGTTTATCAAAAACTTTTTGACCTTTTTAGACGGAACTCGGATACTTAAAAACCGTAACTTTTTTCAACAACAATGAGAGGAGAAACGTTGGTATTGAAATTCAATTTCCTTAAAAAAATGTAATTTTTTTTCCATGTACGAATTGACGGATACTCAGATATACCGATTTTATTATATTACATACTTAGATTGAGTTTACAGTGACATATGATCTTAGGCATGAGATAATTTTCATTTAAATAGTATGTATGATGTAACGCGTTTAATTAAGTAATTTCTTCTTGTTTCTATCCGAATAGGAAAATTAAAATAAATTGGGGAACAATCAATGCAATAGTATATTCTAGAAATAACATTATCATTTGTGTGCATAAACGTGCATAAATCTGTAGATAAAAAATATAAGCTAGACTCGACTTAAAAAAAATCCGATTAACTTTTTCAACAATATTTATGAAAATAAAAACGCCAGTAATAAAACTAATAACTCGATAGATGAGAATAAAATTACGGTAATTACCACATAGCTGCAAGACCGTTAAACTAAATGTCATAGACAAAAAAAATGGCGCGAACTGCGTATCACTCAACCCGTTCGTGCGCGCGCATCCTACCGACGCATAGTCGACGATAAATTGCATAAAATGTGGAAAAAATGGCCGCCAAACGACAGGTAACCGGCCTAGGTACACCTGCCAGGGACATATTTCTACTTGGACCCTAATATTATGGTTACCAGCATCAGCTCGGGACAGGTCCGCATTAATCTACGTAAATTGTCAATAACGTTGGCCAACCAGTTTATTCCTAGAGGTTTTATTTAAAATAAGTAAAAAAAATGGTTTCGTTCGGAATTCGGATGAAGAATGATTCATTTTTGAAATTATTGCGCAAAATTACAGAATCGTAAGCAGGTAAGAACGTCACATTACTTTTGTAATTTCTCACAATATTTTTTAGTTAACAATATTCAATAAAATAAGGTTGTTGTTAGCGGAACAATGTATTGCGGTCTTAGCTAATTTCATAACAAGCACGAGTACCTACCTATGAGGAAATTCACTGAACTACATACAGCCTTGGCCAAAAGTATTGAGCACCTTACAAATTTCGCTAGATAACGGTAATTATGGGAGAAACCCGAATCTATCGTTGAAGTATTCTTTTATCGGTTATCTACAAAGATTTTAAAACAATCACTTATGCCGCAGCTGACAATAAAACACCTGGGTGCAAAAAAATGTGTCTTTTACAATTTTTGAATTCATTTTTTAGTTCGCTACCATCGCTCGTCGTAACAATATCCAGTGATCTAGTGCGCCTTTGGTATTTTATTTCAAAGATTTAAGTGTTATAGTTGCGATATGCCAAAACGAAACGAACTTTCTTTAGAATAACGAGTGCAGATACAGCTTCTGCATGAGCAAGGGAAATCACAAGTAGAGATTTCCAAAACTGTGAAATGTTCGCGCCGATCCGTGCATTATGCTATTCAGCGATTCTCTGATACCGGATCGCATCAAAATAGACCGAGAACCTGGCGCAAACGCATCACCATAGGCCGTCAGGATCGTCAGTTACTGAGAGAGTCATTAAGAAATAGGAAAAAAACATCTTCAGAGCTCGCTGCTGAGTTTTCAGAACAAATGAAGAAAACAATTTCTGCTCGAACTACTTGTAGAAGGCTTCAGGAAGCTGGTCTGAAAGGCTGTAAAGCTAGGAAGAAGCCATGGCTCTCCGAGAGCAACAAAAAAGCTCGGTACAAATGGGCCTTACAACACCGAACTTTCACCGCTGAAGATTGGTCAAATGTTGTGTGGTCAGACGAATGAAACTTTGAGGTGAGTAAGTAAATGTAATGCCCTCACAAAATAATACAAAATTGTTTAAATTTTAAACGCATAGAGGAAGTTCTTTTTATTTCCGGAACTCAATATTTTTCTCTTTATTGCAGATTTTTGGTACACCTGTTGTGACCTTTGTGCGTCGCTGGGTGGGCGAAGAATTTAAGCCAGAGTGTGTGGTCCCAACCGTAAAACACGGCGGCGGCAGTATAATGGTCTGGGGTTGCAAGACCGATTCTGGAGTTGGCGAATTGTTCGTGTGTGAGGGCCGCATGGGCTCTTCTAAGTACATAAATGTGCTAGAAACTGCGTTGCTGCCTTCATTCACGAAACTTTTCGGTGACACGAACATGGATAGTGATCAATTCCAGCAGGATAACGCGCCTTGCCACAAATTTGCCCGCACTATGACATGGTTTCGGGAAAATAGCATAGAGCTTCTTGACTGGCCTGCCCAGTCGCCAGATCTGAACCCCATAGAACATTTATGGGGTTTATTAAAGCGTCGAGTTAGGCGCCACACAATTAACAACAGAAAAGAATTGAAACGCTACCTGCGCCTAGAATGGAACGCGATTACTGCTGAAGACTGTAAAAATCTTATTAGCTGTTTTCCAAAAATAATTTCTGCTGTAATTAAGGCAAAGGGTGGACCCACAAAATATTAATTTTCAATTAATAAATAGTAAATTACTAATAAAAAAATCGTTTTGTTTTATTTATATTTGATACTTCGCATAAAACTGAAAGATGTCATGGGTGCTCAATACTTTTGGCCAAGGCTGTAGGTTGTGGTTTTCTCAAATAACACTATGGGTTTACCTCAGTACGTACTGTCTAAAAAGTTGTGTAAACATATTTTTTGTATAAATAAAATTGCATAAAATTCATTCAGCATGAAATACATAATATAAAAAAAAAACTAGAACAGTAGTAACTTGAAAATAAATTGTCACTTCACACAAAAAATAGAAATAAATGAAATACATACAGCAAAACATCCCCAAGTAGAATCCAGCGATCGCAACAGCAATTTGGACGACATCGTTCCTCGTGTCGTGGTCAAATTTCTTCAGCAAATCACTCATGATGTAAGCTTTCACTGGCCGCGCATCACACTGATTCTTCACCATCTTTCGGAACCCTTATCTTTTTTCTTAAAAATAAATAAAACGATTGCACCGATAACCCGCCGACCGATCGATACTTAATTTGCATACAGAGGTCGCATGCTTCACGAAAAAAAATATAATTAAAAAAATAAATTGACGCGTATGATTGACGCGATGTCTCGACTAAGAATGATATTGGAATGAAAGCACCGAGTGCTGACCCTAGCACAATATTATTATCTATCTAATAAGTCCAAGATAGACAAGCTGATATGTTTATATTATTTTATATTTAGAGAGCACTTGGGTATTTTAATTAATTTATTTTTTATTTTTGTCGGAGAAACCCGTTGCTCCCGACTCGTTCCCGCCGACTGGCTGCAAATGTCAGGTTTTTTCGCTCCTGCGCATGGGCCGGTGTTGGACACACTAAGAAGGTTCATTGATGGCTTATTGATTACTTTCATTGACGAAGCAGGTTATGGTTATTATAGAACATAAAACTTCTTATAAAATTGCTTGCGAGCTGAAATTGCACGTAGCGAATTAAAGTAGGTATATAGGTATAATATAAACAAATAAAATTGTATTTACTGCAGTGACTGTTAAATTAGTTTTCCGCTGTTATTGATTCATTGATCTGTCAATTTCACCTTTCTGCAGATTGCAAAAAGAAACTTTTTGCAGAAGGAGACTGAAAGAAAACGCATCAAAAACAGTTCAAATGTCAAGGTTTAAATATTATAAATGTAACTGAACAATGGGCCAATAAAACCGCCATCCACGGCATACAATGATCAAGATCAAATTCAAGAGACGCATTTCGGCATAACGACCACTTAGTTGTAACTGACGTTTGCGGTGACGTAAATAAAGAAACAATGAATATTGCAAAAAAATAAGTATGAGAAAATAACGTTTTTCCTATCATAGCGAGATAATAGCAAAGACCGCTATTCCAGTCTCTTTGAAACATCTATTTATACTAATACATATAATTTAGAAGAAACATTTTTTTGTTTGTTTGTTTATTTATACCCCTGAAGACTATGAAAATATTGAACCGATTTGAAAAAGTTTTTCAATGTCGGAAAGCTACACTCTTCTCGAGTTACGCTAATCTTATCCTGGTTTGCGCAGTCTCACGGGACGCGAGTGAAACCGCGGAAAACAGCTAGTAAGAAATAAAAAAACACTTCGTCCCGTTGTCTTTTCTCTAGACATTTTAATAGCAATTGTTTTATTATTTGAGACTTGTAATCAGTTTTTCTCAAAAACAACATTATTTGCGTTTACTGAAATAACTTGACGGAAAAGTTTTACAGCAACGTCTTCGTTTCAGAACACGCAGTGACAGTGTGAAGATTTTATTCCGACGCGGGAATTGAACGGGCGACCTTCACTTGAGAAAGCGGTCATTGCGTACATGCGTATTTAGTGTGAACATTTTCGTTATATTAATTAAATGAGGAAGATGATTGTAGTTTTTTTTTTCAGCGAATTTCCTAAAAAAAAACTACAAGCATCTTCCCCTGAGGTCCGTCCCTGAGGTTCTTTTTTTTGGATGGCACATTAAAATATTATAGATCTGAAAAATGCGTAAATGAAATAACTAAAGGAGGAACGGTAACAGATTGATTGTTGCCAAAAAGTTTGCAAACCGCGCGGTTTAGGGTTAGCCATAGACAAAATTTTCGGACTGAACGTCAAAAAAAAAAACAAATAACAGAAACTAAATGTGTGTTTACATTCTGAAAATAATTGAGTAGGTATAAATTAACTTTAAAATTAACACATAAATGCGTCAATTATTATAATTTTAATGCAGAATATGTTACGAGGTGTTATTGTAACAGAAAAACAAAACTGCACCTGTTTTACATTGTTTACATGCTCATTTACTACGCTCATAAGTAAATATTGTGATGTGTCGTAGTTACCATAGGTATCAAATACAAAAATGCACCAATGGTGATGATGTCCTCCTAGCCGATTATCGGCCACAGCGGCTGTTCTTTTATAAGGAGATGAGCCAGCTACGCAGTGCACTCTCTATTCCTTCCTTCTCATAACCCGATGGGACGACCATCCGACATGACCGGAAAGAGATCAGACGCAGGACCGACATTTACGTGCTCTCCGATGCACGGGTGTCTCGGGTTGGATTCCATGGTCGGGGCGAAAATAAAAAACTTTCACAAAGCAGTTCTTAGCCTAGAAAATGCACCAAGTTTTCCTGGTTCAAGTTTTCTTGCTTAGTTATAGAAATCGATTCCTTCTACAAATAGACCATCTCTATTAGGGAAGCTACTTAAATTCCTAATCGCAGTAAACAAATTGAGGGTTAACCGAACAAAATCTATGAATCACACTACTACGAAAATAGTAATTACCTATCTCTAAGACAAATACAAAATGTGTTCCAAGTTATTTACTGTCAATATTACAGTTAATGAGTGCGTCATAGAACTTACATGGTCAAGTAAGTCAGAGGACGTTATGCGTCAAGTTGACAGCTTAACCTACGTGACTGTCTGTCGGTCATCTTGAAGTCCGAAGTTACTTTCTGTAACTTCTGACAAAATAGAATTGTTCATTATTAGAGAGAAGACCCCACCAGTTACATCGAACTTTCTTTCTTAGATCCAGGCACCGCTGAGTATATTCAAGCACTTCTGGCGCCTCAATTGGTTAGTGATTCGTGTATCCATCGGGCAAACACTGGGTTGTTTATATGCAAATGTGTCTTACTCATTTTAGTTTTAGATAAAGTGCGGAAATGGAAGTGGAATAAAATAAAAAATAATTCTGATAACATACAAAAAGTACCGAAAATTAAGAATACATTTTTGGCTATAACTTTTTTTTGGCATTGTTTTTTTTTTACTTTCTTAGTAAAAGTTACTCTAAATTAAGTGGACTATTTAATTATATAGGTCTCGTTTGTGGTGGACATTTGGACCAAACTTCATACATTCTTGCCCAATCTCCTTTCACAGCCTTTTTTTCTCCGAAAGTTCTTTCAATTCAAAGGTTTCTTGAAAAAAATTTAGGCCTTTTAGTGGTATCCGCCTTAAGGCATTTTAGTCATAAATTAAATATGGACTGGAAATCCCCTGACCTGAATTTAATATGAAGCGATATCTACAAATAAATATTGGACTTTGTAACCTGTTGTTTGTTCATCTTATTTACCCTTCGCACCCGCTTTAAAGCAATATTTTTTTGGGACTAAGTAATTTACACTGACGATTTGAAGAAGGTAGCGGGAAATGGATAGATGCGGGCTGCCCCGACTGGGATGGTTGGCGTTCGTTAAGGGAAGCCTACGTTCAGCAGTGGACGGCAATCAGATGATATGGTATCAATGATTGTTACCTCATTTCTTTCAGGCAAAAAGTTTATTTTCTTGAAATTGTATTCGGGAGAAGAAAGGATCCTCCATGCTCTATGTATTTCGTCAGTCACGAGATAACTTAGCGCAGTGATATTGAGTGCGGTAAGGGAGAGCACAGATTCTGAATTTGACCCATCCGAATTCAATCGGTCACCTACTAGGTCTACAAGACAGTCATATGAATATCGTCATAAATAAAACAGCCTTAATTAAAAAATCAGGATGTTTGATCAACTACTGATATTTCTTCGAGATGAAGAAATCCGTTGGTTCATAGTTTTTGTGCAATTTGGCGAATAGTATACGTTGATGATGTAATTCCGCCTTAAGACCTTGTGTGGACAAGATTGCTAGATCATTTTCTTCGTATGCAAATAGGAAGACATTGCGTTAACTGTGTAGCTGCGAATCTATCTGCGAATATATCTACTTCTACACTATCTATACTAATATGTATTATAAAGAGGAAAATTTTGTTTGTTTGTTTGTTTGTTTGTTTGGTTGCAATGAATAGGCTCAAAAACTACTGGACAGTTTTTAAAAATTATTTCACCATTCGAAAGCTACATTATCCAAGAGTAACATAGGCTATATTTTATCCCGGTACGGGCAGTAGTCACCACGGCACGCGGGTGAAACCGCAGGAAAACGGCTAGTAATTTAATAAAGACGAAACATTATTTTGTTTTGGCATAATTCTTTCACTATAGGAAAGCTATACTTTTCCCGAGAAACATATTTTATCTGGGTACGAGCAGAAGTTCTTCCCAGAATAAGTTTATAACCGAACTATGAGAATGAAAGTTATACAAAACTTGACTTCAGAACCGGGGCTGCCGGTTTTTTCGAAATAGTTATAGCATAAACTAAACTATAGCATAAGTAAAAACTAAAATAGCTATCTGCTTCGAAATACTGATATCGTAATATCTGCATTAAACTACCAATTCGATTAATTTCAAAAGTATTCTGCAGCTACTAAAACTAGCTGCGGGATTGGTCTTGCCGGTGATGCGGGATTGTTCGAAAGAGTTACCGCGGCCCTAGTACACAAAGGGTTCCAGAAGGAACATGGTGGGTTTTAGTCAGTAAGAGTCTGACACGCTGCACCCATAGTGGTCTTATGATGATTTCCCACCAAAAATGAGCTACTTAAACAACCTTAATAAGGTTTAATACAAAAGTACACAAACAAAGGGTTCTATTTTACTTTTAACGAAGAATTTCTATTTAAATATAAAATGTACCGGCATACCTACCTATAATATTTTACCTCAACAGAACAAGACTACATCCTTGACCCACCCATCAGTCAAGGCCGAAACGTAATTAAGTTGGCTGCTTTTAGCACAAAATCAATCTTCTGAGGAGCATCGCGTCTCTTATTGCATAATTATGTAGTCAAGTCACATAAAAAAACTGTCAAGCGCGTTTGGGACTCACGCTCAAAGGGCTTTGTAGCATTATCTATAAAACTGACAAAAAAAACGCGTTTGTTGTATGGAAACCCCCTAAAATATTTATGTCATTTTAGATTTCAATGCTTTTTGTTAAAGCGGTAACAATAATACATAATCTGTGAAAAGTTCTACTGTCTATCTACCACAGTGCATGAGATACAGCCTAGTGACAAACGGCCGGAAAGACAGACAGAGGGACAGCGAAATTTTAATACCTAGGTAATAGGGTCCCGTTTTTCTCTTTGGGTACGGAACCCTAGAAATGGCAGTGCGACTACCATTTTCTACGTGATTCCATGGGCTGCTTTAACTTACGCATGTACCGACGTATACCGTGACCAATTATTATTGTTGTTGTTTATGATCTACGCTGAAGATTAGATACCAACGTAAATGGAATTTTACAGATCTCGTTAGAATTAACTTTGAACTAGGAAGTAGTGAAGGCTGTACTTTTGGAGGTCTTCCATTTGCATTATGGAAAAAAGTACTTAGATGTTGACAGAGAACAAATTGGGATAAGGTACGCCCGTTACCACTACGCGGTCATTCGGTACTTAGTAACAATGAACCCTATAACTCACGGGGGGATCCTCTGGGTACAACGCCTAATTAGGCAGGCGCAGATAACGTTATTTCTAGGATTCGGCCTGATCGTTCCGGCCAATCCCAGGATGTATCTTTAATCGCATTTAACTGAATTTTCAAGGTACCTAGTTGCATTTTATTTTGTAATTATTTATTTCATTTAATATTTTTGGGATCATGAGGCATATCTATATCATAGCTAGGTATAGCATTTGCCACATTGTGAATTAACAGTAATTGAAAACATAATAAATAAAACAACAGTGGGACATTTAATTATGCTAATAATAGCCTTTGTTTCTTTCCTTAATGAGACTGCAAAGTCCAGTCACTGCGTTTTTCAATGCATTCTAGAAATTAATATTTATTTATGTACCAAGTTAGGTATAAATGACTCAATATAACCATGTTTTTAAGTTGTACAGTATACTATACATGTCAAAAAAATTGTTTGGCCTATGTACAAGGCTGAGGCTCTTGACTGTAAATATGTTTGCTTTGCCATTAAACTTCAATCATGAAACTTTTCCGTTTATAATATAAATATTAATTAATTCATGTACCAAGTTAGGTATAATTTTCTTAAAAACAACCATGTTTGTGGCGTACGTATTTAAAAAACCTGTCAGGCCCATAAGACTCTAAAAATATTTGCTTTGCCACTGATCTTGAAAGTTTTTATTTTGAGGTAGGAATACAAGAATGTGTTTAAAACATTCTTTATCTATATTCAAAGCTGAATTAGTTAGTACTTATTTTATGGCAATAACTGAGTGCTATAATCCTAAAAAGTTTGTATGAATTCCTCTTTCATGCTAAAACTACTGGCTAGAATTAAATGAAATGTTGCTGTAATATAGCTTTATCAGAATAACATAGGCTAGTTTTTTATCCACCCATGGGCAGTAATTCCCTCGAGACGAGGGTGAAACTGCATGCTGGTATACCAAAAAGTTATTATTATACTTATTTATAAAAAGTGTGGGAAAGCCCATTCAATGCCTTTTATTACCATCAACAATGAATAAAATACTAACAAACGGTTTTATCTTTGTGTGCCATCATACGATGTAGATATGCAAAATGATAACTCGTCATAGATAAACATGTTTGCAGAGATTTATATTTTTAAGCTTTTTTATAAATATTGGTTGTTTATTTGTATTTTTTATAGTATGTATAAAACTTTAGTGTATTAGTTAGTTATAGTAGGAGCTAAAAATAATGGGCCTTACTACAAAAACTTTAAACCCTGTTTTACACTTGTCTAATAAAATTTTGGCTGCAAAATGAACCATATGTCAACGTCATAATTTGACATTTTTTTAGACAAGGCATAAACTGACGTTTAAAAGTTTTTGTGGTAAGACGGAATAAGTTTATTGTGTTGTTAAAGGTATTAAGGTAACAACATTCAAATAGGTAAAAGGGAGGCTGAATGACTGATAATAAGACTGTACTTTTTCATATTAAAATTTGGATTGCTATACTATGTGAAAAATGGATAAAGTAAGTGAATGTATGGCTGCAAAAAGAGTTCCTTGAGAGATGAGGTGGGATCAGGGCCGTCTTTAAACTATTTGAGGCCCTGGGCACATTAGGATCATGGGGCCCCTATGACCTTCAGAAAACACTATTATTTACACTGTATTTCAAAGGGTTTTAATGATTATAGTATGTTTCTATCATCAAAAGGGTTAGCCAAGCATGCGTGAGAGTGTATTCTAAATTTGAATTTTGTACATTTGCAGTGGCGGCGTAGCATCGGGTGGTACCCGGGCGGACTACCTATTGAGCACCCCCCAAAAAAACGACAAAATATAATCACGGACTAAATTTCAAAAGTAAAGTACTCAAAAATTGTGTAGAAATCATTCATGGTGCTTTTTGCTAGGTTTAACATAAAGCCGGAGACAGATCACTGCAAACTTAAGCGCTAGCGAAGCGAGCCCGTAATTTTTGTGTTTAGGACGTAAAGAAACTAGACATGACTTAAAAAAAGCAGTGCAAAGGGAAAAAAGCCGCGAGCGCAGCGAGCGCGAAATTTTTAAATTTGGGACACAAAAGTACCCAAACAAGTGTGAAAAAAACCACTGTAAACAGAAGAAGCCGCGAGCGTAGCGAGCGCGAATTTTTTGAGTTTTGGGACACAAAAGTCCTCCACCTCCAGCTTAGAAATCGTCAGCGTAGAGCGTCAGTTGTTTTTGCTACTTCAGTGCTTTAACTTTTTGTTAGACTGAGGACTCAAAGAGTAAGCGCAGAATGAATCAACCTACTAACTACTAAAGTATTAAAAAACCGCGAGCGAAGCGAGCGGATTTTTTTTAATAATTTTGGGGAATTAATTTAAGTAATCCATGACAGCCGGACTGGCACCCCTCTCAGTGACGCCTCCTTTACCTTTTTGTTAGACCAAAACATTTTTGAAAAACTGCGTATTAAAATTTGATAAAATTTTCACCTGCTCTAAATGGGCTATACTGATGATTGATGGCAATGTTAAGAGTTTCGGTATTTTAGTGTAAAGCGTCCTATCGTTTAGATATTATAATATTGTACCCACGTGTTTTAAAACATCGCTTTTTCATAATTAAACACTATTTAGAGGAGAATCATGGGCCGCGACAAAACCAATTTAAGTAAGCAGTGCCGATCACATTATCAGATTTTTCATTAATGTTTTTCGGTAATACCTAAATATCGGTTATCATTTGGTAATCTGGCAGGAACTAGGGGGCCCCATTCGATCGCGGGGCCCTGGGCACTTGCCCATAGTGCCCAGTGGAGAAGAGGGGCCTGGGTGGGATAGAAAGGTATAGAAGGAGAAGATGATGATAATGATATATAATTATCATCACCTTCTTGCTTTTATCCTCATAACATAATATAACCATATAAGTCAGTAGATTGCATAAAAATAGTGGCACATTGCATCACAGACGTCAAATCCATTGATACAGCTTAGGCCATAAAGTAAATAGAAAGGGGCATGAATAGAAACAGATCAGTGAGACCTGAACAAAGAGTATGTATGATGGAAAAATTATAGCTTCATAATGAAACCTAAGTCAAAAAAAACCTAAGTAACAAAGTCATGAAACAACTTAGTAGTATGCGAAATCAAATTATCATAATGGTTTGAACAATACTAATAAGCTGTAGGTAAGCTTAGTGGTCAGATGGTTATCTCGACAATTGCTGTAGTAGTCAGATGTTCATATAATAGCGGTTTTACGTATTAAACTCTCAACACAAGACCTATATGAACTTTATAAAAACCATGAGAAAGATGAATACAAAAAGGCATGGAAGTACAGTAGGTAGCAATTATAATCGATAAAGTACAAGGTCAATATAAAAACACCACTCACCGATTATATCGTATATACTGGCCGTGTAATTATCCATAAAATAAGAAATAAACCCCATTTTTAAAAACAGCTGATCACAGATTAGGTAAACACAATACTATCACGTACAATGAAGTTAAACTTGACATGAAAATAATAATGGTTCAGTTACGAAATACTTTACGCGCCATCAATTATCGAATTACGCTTTGTTTTGCTTTATTTTTTCATTGAATCGTCAGCGATTCGCGAAATTGCTAAAGCAATTTGATTTGACAGTTTGCTGTGACATGACAGATTGCATCAGTGACACACGTGACACAGCTTTGAAATCGTTCAGAAACTGACACAGACGAGGATTGCGGTTTGATACAATGGTCAACAAGGGCGGCCGCGGCACTTCCTAAATTACTAATGAATTAACATATTTCTTCACATAATTTTATATGTATTTAGAAACCAAGTAATATTATTTATTATTATTTTATTGATTGCTCCTCCCAATCTCGACCTCCTCTGCAGATTAATTTAATGTTCTCCACTCCATCATAATAAAAAAAAAACAAACAATGTCAAAATCAAAATATTGACTGACAGACTTTGTTTTGTTTACTGCAAAAAAATCTGAACAATATTATAAATATATTAAGAAATAGGAACAAAGTCTCTAAAATGGTTCCACAAATTCGAACTTAATTCCTAATACTACCTTTAACCATGAATGACAAAATTTACGAAAAAATGTTGCTACGACGACGATTTTTCAAAAGGGTGTCCCTAATGGTCATAGCGTTTACCATATCTTTTTACATTTCAGTTATTCTGTTTGGTGACTTGAAGGTACCCAGAGTGATGACGATGACTGACCTGAACCGGTGTCCGGCTTGCTTCGGAGTGTCTGTCTGTCCCGAACTTTACTCCAACCAAGTTATCATTGAGTCCAATACTTGGTCAAGCATGTTTAATACCAAAAACATATTTTATGGTTACACAAAGTCTAACCGGCGGGTGGTTATGAAGAAGCTAGCTCACAATTCAGAGTGGAAGGCATTTGATCAGCAGTTGTGTAAAAATTTCCACTTAAAACGGAACTGTAAGCCAATGCATTTATTGAATGTTTCCAATATTGATGATAAGTTGATCAAACTTGTGGAGTATAACTTGTCTAAGCCGGATACGAGGCCTCGGAAGGGGCTGGTGATGTGTCCGTATGCATACAGCTTGTTTGACTTCATACTACCTGTGTTAAACAGTAAGAAGGATCAGGTTGATATTGTAAACATTTGGACGATGTTGAGCATTAATCCAGAGCCTATTATATTTCAGGTAAATATAAACACATAAGCAATAAAAACAAATTCCTATTCATTACACTAGTTAGTTCTCCCTAGCCGTTTCCCAACTGTGTTCAACCAGATACAGCTGAGTACTACTGTTTTAAAATTCTTAGTTGTATTTATTAACACTTTCTGAGTATAAAAAATTGGTCAATGCAATCTTTGGATCTAATGAACCAATTTTTAAAATCCTCGTACAGGAAATAGGACTTGGACACAGTTGAAACCTTGAGAAATGGCTAGATTTTTAATGTGATGGCTTAAACCACAGTCTTCATCTATTACATTTAATCAACATCTCTAAAAATTCTAGGTTCTACAAAGATCCCATGGTTGGCCCATACCAGCATATGGAGGTGTTTGTGGCCGAGTGGAGGTTGTGGCGTATGAGGGTGAACCTCTCGCATCACTCACTCATGTACCTTGGCACCGAAAGCTGAAGTTTGCTAAGAAAATACTTGATGCTGCCATGGACTTTACTTTTAAACATGACAGGTTGGTAGTTCCCTTATGTGCTCCCTTTATACATATACTTGTTTATGTATTTCCTTATATACTGCCCTTGTGCCCCCTTATGTTCTCCCCTTTACACTCCTTTAACTACTTCTTTTTGTACTCCCCCCAGGTCTTCCCTTATTTGTATAGTTATACATGTACCCTTATGTTACAGGTACCGTTTCTATCTCATGGACTGGTCCCTCGACAATATAGTGGCTAATGAAAAGGATGACATCACTTTCATTGATCTTGAAGACATAGTGGTCTTAGACAAGCACATTTCTCCTAGATCCGACCTGCCTGACTGGTATCAACGGTACGCCAGAGACATACCGGGCCCAGGCTTCATATTTTCCATACACAGCATGTGTAAGCACCATCTAAGTGACCACAACTTATGGGCTGCATGCTACATTCTAATTGGAGATGAAGACCCGTTCCTGTATCCTCTACCTAAAGCCGTAAACGCTTCCCGGCCCCATTTGGACAGGTTATTGAAAGAATGCTTGAATGGCGAAGATAGATTTAGAACTATAACTAAGTTGCAACATGTAATTGATGATATGTTGATGGACGAGAATATTATAGGCCTTAGAGCAGGCGTTAGGTGATAAACACATTTAGGTCTCTGGTTCGGCACTGATTGCAATTTAAAGTTGATTTGGAGTTGTGTTGCGTCCCTGTAATGTTTTGTACTCAAAAATATGTTATTGCTTGCAAAAAAAAGTACTCTATCAAGCAATAAAAGAAATAAAATATTGTAGGCTGAAACTAATGCTATGTCCAAATAGTAAAGAAAATTTTTAAGTTTGCTCTATGATTTATATTATGAAGAACATGTTTTTGAAACCTGCTGAATTGCTTTAATTATGATGTTATTTATCATAATAAAATGCTCATTTTTAAACTATATTCCATAGTACATAGATCTTATAATGTATGAGTTTTTAAGTACCTACCACCAAGATTGTATTTTAAATCTGTGATATACCTCGTGTAATTTCGTTTTGTGACATGTTTTAATTGGTTGTGAAATATATTCCAAATTTAGTTAAGCGTAAAGGCGTTTTTATTCTCTCCCTTTCGGCTGACCAGCAACTAAATATTCACCATCAGAGTTGTGGTGTCTATTTTCCCAAGACGTGCTATCAGAATTATACAATTTGGCAAGAAGCAAATATAAGAGTATAGCAAAAACGTCACAGTACAATAACCTATTTGCGACTCCTAAATTAATACCTCGATCCGGGTTCTGTGAGATCCCATACCAGGATGTCATCAAAAACCGTTCAATCGGCACAAATGGGCGGCAAGTAGGTACACGACTTGTTATGGTTTGGTTATCGTTATAGTTAAACCATTTTACTTCTACTGCAACTGGGTCTTATTGCACTTGGTAAACTAGCCGCATGTGCTTATATAAAACATTCAGGCGGGGATAACAGTTTCGAAAAGCAGCCGACTTGACAGAACTACTTCACGACCCGACGTATTATAGATTTTTGTGTAAATAAAACGTTAAAATATTTTTTTAGATTTATTGTAAAGTCATATTCCTAAGTTTACAAGTAGGGTTCTGGGAATTCAAAGGTAACTTCGCGCCCCGTCAGCTTCTTGTATACAGACTGGAAGGTGTCCACCTGAGAACAAACAAAACATTGGGTGAGTCTATGAAATTTTTTAAATAAGAGAAGATCTATTTAGTTTGAATAAGTTATCCAAGCAAAACTATTCAGGAACAACGTACGAGTTTAGGACAGTATCAAAATGGCGAGTTTTCACGTGTGCGCTCGGTTTAAACAAGCTTGACGCACGCACGACACATTCCGCTCTCCAAAACATCGGTCGCGGGCACATCCGAGTTTGCGCGGACGGTAGTATTCAGTTTTAAAGGCGGGTGCGTGTATCCACAAAAGAAATACACTTCAAAGTTTATATATTATTGCTCATAGAATATGAGAGACTGCAGCTGGATTGAGCGACATATGACGTATCAATTAACGTGGCGACAATGATTCCCCATTCCTCACTACATTAAGATTCCAACAGAGAATATAAGAGAGGGGCAATTTCCCTATGTTACAAAAAAGAACTGTTTTAGCACTTGTTTGAGACTAGCCGTTTTGCCTCAGTTTTACCCACATTCAGTGGGGACTACTTCCCATAGTCAGATAAAGTATAGCCTGTTACAAATGTAGAAATTCCTTCTCTAGTATTTGTGACATCTCACCTTATGTTCAATAGTGGTCTGCTGGTTCTTGTCGAGGTGCACCTTGATCAGCTGGGAGCCGTCGAGCTTGATCCGGATGCGCTTGCCCACAATCTCTGCGGGGAACACCAGGTCCTCCAGGATGGCGTCGTATACTGACGTCAGTGTCCTGAAAACAAAATAGTTTATAGTTATTTTTGGTATTACAGGTATATAAATATGACCATTAAAAAACCTTTGACTTTGACATTGATAAGTATAACATCTTAAAGCTTATAAGAAAAGTTGGTCAGTGGGTCGTCTTACGGGCGGTGAGCTTAGTCTTACCTCGATATTTAGGTACATTGGTTATTGCTAGTAAATAATTGTGGCTATTTTAAGATAAAGCACATCAGTAACTATATTTTTATCTTGTTTCATGAAGTAGTAAAAAGGATATAGCTAAACTAATGGTGGAAGCTGTTCATTATAATAAACTGCTGTGGTAGGCAAATCACAATAATGCAATAATACATCCATAAAATGTAATGAATAAACTAACAGTGTATAAGTTCAATAGGCATCATTTCACAAATTGATTACTATAACTCACAAAACAATTCAGATCCATCATTCGGTACAGTAAAAAGTGCACTAAACAAACATAGATTTAATTGACTTTCTGACATTGTTACTCAGTATTGTATGCATATTTGAAGAATTACACCAAGCTATTATTTATTTATTATGTAGCGCATTCATCAGATTTAGTATTTGCCGCTGTAGACAGATCAACAATGCAATCTTTGGGGCCTGATCTGAGAGATTGTCCTATGTCCCATTCATCATGTATGTAATTTTATATTCCAAACAATATACCAATAAAAGAATCATACCTGGATCTGGGCCTCTTTTGTTTGTTGGCTACGCGTGTCTTATGGCTGGGCTTGGGCAGGATCTTGCGGTCTCCGATGAACACAACGTGTTTGCCGCTGAATTTCTTTTCCAACTCACGCACCAGCCTGATCTGGATCTTCTGGAATGCCTTCAGCTTGGGCATGGGCACGTAGATGATGATCGACTGGAATGAAAAATGTTTTTTTGAGTTTTTATGTACAATCAACATCTTTTACTGTTGGAGGTAAGAGGTGTAGGTAGTTTCTAAGTGTATAACATCTTGTAATATACTTATTGGATAAGTTGTAGTTTACAAGTGAAAGTAATATTTTGTTGGCAAATTGCCAATCTATTATTCAGATGGAGTGAGTGGCATCTTATGGACATTGTAAATATAAACTGCTGAATTCTTCTACCCACATCTCTCAAATGTTTTATAGGCAATCATAACATTTACAACAGTAGCCTGCACAAAAGGTTTTCAGAACAACAAATTTTTTGATGCCCCTTGGATAGGTACCATATTGTGGCCTTATTGCAGGATTCTGATGTACCAATTTGGAGTACCAGTACCATATTTCAGAAAATCAATAACCTGGTTGGTTATTCAATTAACTTTTAGGCGTGAAAGGTACACCATTCGCTTTGACAGAGGTTACCAATAGGTACCATTTTTTGCAAAAGTGTTTTGCCAAATACACATGGACTATTTTGACATTTGGTCCAATAAAAACCAATTTTAAGTGAGTATTACCGGGTAAATTGATAATAATTATTGTAGAGCTATTGTAAATGGTTTTATTTCTTACCTTCTTGTTGTGCAGTTCAATTTCCTTAGCCTTTGTAATGTACAGCTCCCTAAGTTGCGCCTTCAGGTCCGAGTTGGTCTCCAACTCGACCAGGGCCTGTGAGATCGATGTCTCGAAGACATCGGGCTCAGCAGCGCTCGCCTTGATGATCTTAGTACTCATCTGCAACGTACAAACACCACATACAGAACACCACTCCGAACTTATAGGTTAGGAAATTTCAGATCACGATTACAACTTTTCTAACAATCTTTCACTTCAAAACTCAGCCACAATTGCACATGCGCCTAGTATTTAGGCATGTTCTTTTAATACAACAGCAATCTTATCAAAATTACACTTTTAGAAACCAAAACAACGTTGGACACCGAGGGAGCGGATTTGTCACCACAAAATATCTAAGTAATCTTTACCGTTAACAACGAATTATTGTCCTAAATATATTACTTGTGCAATAAAGAAATAGAAACACTAATTATTTATGTAGGAAAAGGCTTAAATTCATAAAATTTATCCAAAAAATCATAAGGACAGCTACCTTGAGAACTATACGGGAGAGAAAGAGATAGACACGTGGTGTTGTCAGCATACAAACTGAAATCTACCAATATTTATAATAAAAATGAACGTAATATAAATCTCGATAGTAATTGTAAAAGATAAAAATACGTTATAACGTTAAATCAGTACTCATTGCTGTGGGTTCAATTATTCTTTGATTTATATTTCGCAATTTAGATAATGTAAAATTACACCGTGTGTATGTAGAGGTACCTACGTATATCATTCATTTATTTAAAACTCACTAGATTTTGCAGTAAGTACTCAAGCAAGCATATTAGATAATTGAGATCCCTAATTTTCGTTATTATTGTCTTTATTACAACATAGGCACATATTCGCTATATAAACTGCTATATTTAATTCAGGCATACGGCTATTCAAGTAGGAAAGAACTTCATATTAAAAATGAATCCTTAATATACCCAAATTCCATGGAACAGTTTTTGTTCCGTGATAAAATCAATATCTCAATTACATATTAGAACAACAATTTGCATGGAAACAAGCATAGATATAGACGCAAGAATTTTCTTTACTTAAAGATTTTTTCGGCATCATAAGAAAGTCATCCCCCCGAGCCTTTTCCCAATCATGTTGGGGTCGGCTTCCAGTCTAACCGGATTCAGCAGAGTACCAGTGCTTTACAAGAAGCGACTGCCTATCTGACCTCCTCAACCCAGTTACCCGGGTAACCCGATACCCCTTGGTTAGACTGGTGTCAGACTTACAGGCTTCTGACTACCCGTCACGACGACTGACAAGGATGTTCACTGACAGCCGGGACCTACAGTTTAACGTGCCATCCGAAACACAGTCAATGGTGTCTAAGATATACTTAGAAAGTACATACAAACTTAGAAAAGTTGCATTGGTACTTTGCCTGACCTCGGCATCATAAGAAAGTCTCAATTTTTACAAATTGACGCTAAGCTTTTGTCTTGGCAATCTAGGTTTTTTATCTTGTTGTTATACGAGTTTTAAATCCGAACTGCAAATATTTCTTATTTCACGTGTATTGTTTTGTTCCATTTGATGTGAAATAGGTACTTAGTTATTTATAAAACTGCAAAACCAGGTGAATTTCATACTTATTTATTTGGGTATCGTACTGGAGATAGCAGTAACGTTGGATAAAACGAATGGTTCGGTTTGTAAAATTGTTTGAGTTTTTTCACAGTGCTTACGTTTGCCACGTTCTTCCCTCATTTTAAATTGTATTTAGAAATATAGCAACATTGGCGAAAACGTTCAGGAGTATCCCTTTCGTTCGGTAATAAAACGAAAAATTCTGAATGTCAGTGTTTTTTAAATATCAATTAATGAAGATGAAATAGAATTGCGTGAATTATACATCGGAATTATATCAAAGTTATAATAAGTTAGTACATTTGAAATATGTATCTAGTTTATGTAGAACGATCACTAAATGTTTTTTTTTTATTTTCATCTTTCATAGCAAAAGTTCGCACAAAACGTCAAAATCAAGCAGCTGTTTACCTGTTTACAACGTAATTCAGGGGGGGGACAGTTTCCTTGACTGAGCGTTGTCGTAAAGAAAGTAGCGCCATCTTATAATTGAAACGTGAAAACATGCCATATTGCTAACTATTTCACGATAGATGTCTCTGTAAGTAGATTGAAAATTAATTATTTTACCTTTTTATACAAAAATACGAGAGTATTTCAATAATTAGAAGATGATTTAAATTACGAATTCTAGATAAATTTTGTTTTTCTTTAAAATTTTTAAAATTCTCAATCTGAGAACCTATCTGACCTTTTTTTTAATTGGTAATAGTAACACATCATACTTCACAAGATGACCGCCATCATAACTTGCGCGTACGCTTGTCTGTGTATTTTGGTCATTTTTGTGTAATTCCTAGCAAATAAATATTTGATTCTAGTAGACCCGCTTTCCAGTAAAAAGTATTTTGTTTAATTTTCCTGTTGTAATGTATTTCAAAGCATAACAACAAGAAAATTAAACATAACTTGTTACCGGCGAACGGGTATATTGGGAACTATGCTTATGTTTATAAATATATATAGGTACGTATACGTATGTATAGCACACATATACTTCTGGTCGCAAACTCCAGATGGCGCTTCAAAGTTGCTTGCATAAAAACTTCGCGAGAGGGCTCTCTTTTTCCATAGTATTATTTTACTCTTTGACGTAATTACATCCTTCTTATTTAGCTGAGATATAAATTGATATATAAAAACGTAAAACTTCTTTCAGCTAATAATTTATTGTGTGAAAAAGCAGTATTTGACTACACTTCGTGCAGTTTGACATTCGAAGAATTGACATTGACATTGTTAACTTTTTTCTGACTCCGGCGGAGTTCCGGCCGTGAAAATAATTGAATTCGAATTGAATTAATGATCATTTTATTAATCCTTGTTATAATAAATGCGATATAGTTTTATTTCAACCAGTGAAGACTGATAATTCAGTACATCTATTGCTTTTAAACGTCAAAACCATCCGAATAACCTGCTTTTACAAATAATTTATGTAAACAAATAAAGATGTTTCGCGTTTAAGCTTATTGAGCGGCGAATATAATACAAACAGACCTTGAATTATTCTCAAAGTAGGAGGCATCTGTTTCTATAATGAAACCATCTGAAAATGGGTAAGTGTTTACAATTTATTCAGTTGTTTTTACTCTAAACGTGAGCTAGGAATGTTTCGCTTCATTTGCATTCTTTATGAGATTTAGATTACTCATTGTCTTCAATATATGTTTTGAATAAATACTTACGTAGTAATAAAATACTGTTTGGGACAAATATCTCTAATTATTATTGCAGATTGAATCATTAGATAATTACTTATGAAACGGCCAAGTGCGAATCATCTGTTATAAAATGATCAAAAATAATCGCATATTGAAACTGGATTGTTATTGAAATGATCAATAATAATCTAGTTTCAGGATTTGTTGATATAGCAAGAAGTACACATTTCAGTGTGTGGTGTTATGATATGTACAACCTCTTTGGTTTAGGTATGTACATAGCCGGAAAATTGATAGAAGTGTGTAAAAAAAAAAATGTAATGTCAGTTGTTGTTGTAAAAAGCTTGTTATGTGTGAATTTATAAAATTAAATATATAATTGGACTCTCTTGAAGACTTTAAGACTTTTAGTATCCATTTGACGTCGGAGGATTTTTATTCCACAAATTACGCATCTGCATTAGGTTATGGGCCCAGCGGAAAATCTTTCCCGCCAATATGGAAAATTTTACTACTAAAATTCAAATCGGTCAGCTCAAAGGCAGTGAAAATTGGGCTACATGGAAGTATAAAGTTTCCGTAATGTTGCGTGGCACAGAAGGCGCCATGGAGGCAGCAGAAGCAAAGCTTCGGAAGCCGATTTTAGGAACAGGCGATGGTGCGGTGATGGCCTATAACTCAGAGTTATTGAAGTATAGGAAGGCAGACAGCAACGCCCTGCTCATAATGACGAGTAACATGACCGAAGAGACGCTGATGAAAGTCATGAGGTTCGAGACAGCACGTGAAGTCTGGGAGGAACTTCATAGATTATTTGATGGACAGTCCGAAGATCGAGCATACACGTTATGCATGCAGTTTTTCAGCTATAAAAATAGTTCGGAGGATGTGTCAACAATGATGTCAAAACTGAAGAACATCTGGAACAATTTGAATGCCGAAATTTTGAAGACTGATCCCAATATGAAGTTACCAGATATGTTTTTGATTTGTAAAATTTTGGATTCCCTCGACGACAATTTTTTTAACTTCAAATCAAGCTGGATGCTGTTGAACAAACAGGAGAGAACCATACACACACTAACAGCACAACTCTGTGGGTACGAGAGGGCACTAGGTGGTCACAAAGAAGAGACTGAAGAAGTGCTCGCCTCTACCTCTAAGCCGCAGCTAAAAGTAAAATCCAGAGACGAGAACTTGAGGTGTATGTACTGTTCACAAAAGGGACACCGCATCAAGAACTGCAAGCAGTGGATCCAAGATGGCAGACCGAAGAAACCACCTTCACAGTCTACGTCGACGAAGCAGCAAGTGCAGAATATTACGCTAATGATATATACTTGCTCAGAGGATAAAGATGCAGAACATTGGTATGTGGACAATGGTGCCACAACTCACGTAACCAATAGGGAAGATATATTCATAAATTATGAGGACTTTGGGTCGAACCACACCGTAACGACGGCAGACGGCACCGTAGTTCCTGCAAAAGGGAAAGGGTCTGTGGTGGTTGAAACAAATGTTAACGGCAAAATTATGAAGCTTACCCTAAGTGATGTCTGGTACGTGCCAAAACTAACGAAAAATCTGCTATCTATGTTAGCTGCACAGGACAAACTGCGAAACAGTACATTTATTTCCACAACTAAAGAGTGCAGATTGGAACTAAATGGTCAGGTTATTGCAGTAGGTAACAGGGAACATAATGGTGGACTGTATAAGTTACAGATGAAGACAGTTCTACCGAGTAAACCTGTACAAATTAATGCTGTTGATCCATCATGCTTACTCCAGCTATATCATGAGAGGTTTGGTCACCAGAACAAGAAGTACATTAAAGATCTTGTTAAGAGGGAACTGGGGATCTAAATCTAGAGAGTGATATACAGTGCGAAGGATGCATCTATGGTAAAGCACAGCGACTGAAGTTTGGCAAGAGAGAAAGAGCTAATATGCCTGGAGAGCTGGTACACGCTGATGTATGCGGACCATTCCCAGAGAGCTATGGCAAACATCTCTATTTTGTTCTTTTTAAAGATGATTACTCCGCGTTTCGTCACGTTTTCTTCATTCGCAACAAAAGTGAAGTAAAGGACAAGCTTAGTCAATTCTTAAAAGAAGCTAAAAACGCTGGACATATAGTTAGAACATTATTGAGCGATAATGGTGGAGAGTTCGACAATAAAGCTGTTCGAGATATTCTTCACAAGCAGGGAATAATCCAGCGACTCACGATGCCATACACCCCTGAGCAAAATGGGTGCGCAGAACGAGAAAACAGGACTTTAGTAGAAACCGCTCGATCATACATGCACTCGGGACAGGAGTTTCCACAAGCCTTGTGGGCAGAGCTTATTAATACAGCTGCTTACGTTCTCAATCGCACTGGACCCACTAGGGAAGCAGGGAAAGTACCGTATGAGCTTTGGCATAACAAGAAGCCTAAGATCTCTCACTTGCGTGTAATTGGCAGTGAATGTTACTTCCACATTCCTAAGCAGAAAAGGAAGAAGCTACAGAAGAAAGCTATTAGGGGCAGACTTATTGGATATGATAACGACGATGGGTATCGCATCTGGAATGGAAAAAAGACCGAAAGATCTAGAGATGTCATATTTAGTCCAAGCATCGAATTGAGAATCCCAACTGCATTGCCAAGTCTTCAAGAAGAAATGAATTTACCACCAATTAATGAACCAAGTAGCAGTGAGACAGAGGGAGATTTGCCAACGCAGATAAGTTCACCAATAAGAGAACCAGAAACTCGTGATAATGAGTCTAATGAACATGCTCTAGAGGGAGAATATAATACAGCTAGCAATGACGAGGCTGTATCAGGAGATCATGTTCAAGATGTTTCAGAAGCAGATCAAGCAGAAGAGTTCATTGATGCTCAAGAAGAGATAGAACCTGAAGTTCACAGGTATAATTTGAGAGACAGATCAACCCTGAGACCGCCACAGCGGATGAAGGATTATATCGGCCTGATTAACTCTGATTACTTTGGGAAGGACGCCTTGGGAAGAGAAGACAGAGATGAGTGGCTGAAAGGCAGTTCCCAGACCTCGGCTCGTGGATTTGCAACAAAAGATTGGGATGCATTAGGCAACCAAATTCTTCTCATCAATTAGGGAAAGTGTTATGATATGTACAACCTCTTTGGTTTAGGTATGTACATAGCCGGAAAATTGATAGAAGTGTGTAAAAAAAAAATGTAATGTCAGTTGTTGTTGTAAAAAGCTTGTTATGTGTGAATTTATAAAATTAAATATATAATTGGACTCTCTTGAAGACTTTAAGACTTTTAGTATCCATTTGACGTCGGAGGATTTTTATTCCACAAATTACGCATCTGCATTATGTGGCAGCTAGGAAATTATAAAATCTGTGGGCAACTTGATTTTAACAATTGTGGGCAACATTTGATTTTACTAGTTTTCCACGTCACAAAAAATGATTCCTTTTTATTATATTACTAGCTGATCCCGTGAACTTCGTATCGTTCAAACCTTCCCTGGACCTCTACAAACATTTTAAAAACAAAATCAGCTCAATCGGCCCAGCCGTTCTCGAGTTTTAATCAGACTAACAAACCACAATTCATTTTTATTTATATAGATAGATTAAGGAAAACAATATAAGAAAAGCTCATTTGGACATTTTTGGTAGTTGTTACAGGTAGTCAGAAGACAACTTGTCTTTCTTATGAGCGTTGGGTTGCTGAGTTAACTGAGTTGAGGAGGTCAGATAGGCAGTCGCTTCTGGTAAAACTCTAGTACTCAGCGGTGTCCAGTCTGACTGAAAGCCAACCGCAACATAGTTGGGAAAAGCTAAGAGATGACGAGATAATGATATAAGCTATCATATTTTGCATGAATAAGTTGGTATATTATGAGTTGAATATAAAAAAATAACACTTTTGATGTCTTTTCAAAATGAATCAATCATACCAAAAACTGTATTACAAAATACATAACTCAACAGTTTTGATACAAGTGCTGATAATGTAATCTGCTTGTAATAGTATACCGTTAAACATACTGAGCTTATGTCACCAAATATATTATACTGCATACTATTTTATTACTCTTGGGCACAACTTGAATTTGTGTATTCAAAGAATTAATCATATCATTCTTGGAATATAATTAGATTCTCGCGGATGCGGGTGTAATCACGACTAGAGCTAGAATACACATATTTATTAATTCTGTTAATTGCGCCACCTAAATGCATGCTGAAAAAAGTAACTTTAAATCTACTTCTGGCTATAGCTAAATTAACTTTGAAAACTACTGAAACAATCTCAAAACTAAACAGTTTACTGAAACTCTAGCAAACACGCGTCTAAAACTGCACGTGTTGTAAACAGTGCGCCCACGTCACACATTGTAACGTACACTCAATATATTTCCGCGTTAACATAGTCAACGTTTTGATAAGAACCTCTCCGCAGTGACCTCATAGCCGTTAGGCGGCTCGCGTGTGCCTTTGCCACGTCGTGAAAAAAAAAAATAGTTTTCTTCATAAAATTCCCGCGCGCCAAAAATTGACAGGTATGAAGTTCAACCAAATAGGTTTTAATATGTAGATTATTTGTTGATTATATAGCAGTCTTATATTCCAATTAATTAGGCATTCCGTGCTTAATTATACGCTTAAATTCGATACTGGTTTTGATCGGCTTTAATTATGCTTTGAGTGTAACGATATTCTGAAAATTGCGTTCGTCGTACTTACATTTTATTTGTTTTATGACCGGATGGCCTGATAAACGTCTCGTTGGTAACGATAAACTTCTTAAATTCGCCACTTGAACCTTTATTTTGTGTAGAAGAGTTCAAGTTCAGTATTTTTGTAAATTCATCATGTCGTCGTATTATGAAATTCAATTTAAGTATTACCTATGTGTGGTAAATAAATAGGTAGGAACGGGATTAGTCGTTTATAATACGTTATGTATGTTCAGCTACTACGGGTAAAAATACAATATAAAAAACAGGATAAGAATTATGTAATCTATACCTATAAAGTTAAATATGACCAAAATTGCTCTATAAATGACTGTAGGTACAGTGATTTTTTTGATACAATGTTTGGACGCGAATCGAGACTAGAGACTGAATAAACCTGGGGGTCTACTCTAATTCAACGAAACGAAACTTCGATATCGAACGAAATTCAAACGAAGTTTCGTTAGTGACCCTACTCTATTTCATTTTCGGACGCGCATACGAACTTCGGAACCATAGACAATTTTCGTGAACGAATGAAATCTATAATATGGTGTGAGGCTTTTATGATGTCGACTAAACTAAGTTACGGTTTTTACTTTAACTTGAAATTATTAAACTTTTCAGCTTTACTTATTGATGTGACGTTATAAATGTGATTCATTACATATTTCTTGTAATATTCATGCAAACAATTTAAACTTTTAGATTAAAAAAATATTTTCAACTACTTTCGACTCGACACTACAAAAAACCCTTCGACAGTCATAGCTAACCAACTAATTTGAAGAGTACTATTTCATGCCAAAAATGGGTAATCACGTATGACAACCAAAAATAGCTGCATAATACAAGCTAATCATAACATGTCAACTTACAATTTTTTGTTTGAATACTTTGTAAAGTTTTCTGGAGTGTGTTTCTCAAGTGTCGTATTAAATAAATCATGTTTCCAAGTGAGATACAAAGGTCCGCGTTCCTTAAGGAAGTATCATGTCGTACTTTACTACAATCCGACTTCTACGTACGACGTCTGCTGTATTTTGGTTCGCAACAAGTTTTGTTTTGGATTTAAACACTTTGTAAGTAGATATCATATTATACAAATATAATATTTGGGTTTGCTCTAACACCATTGCCTTTTCTAATAATAACCATTTATATTTTCAGTTTAAAATGGCTCCACATACGGCAACTTTTGAGCAAATAGAAACCCTTCTCAATTTCCTGGACAAACATAGAGATTTAGCTCGCGGGACATTGAATAGTTGAACCCAGCCAGGAAGATAGGCAGCTGTTACAACCTGGGAGTCCAGCTGTAACAGCCGCCTATGCACCACTATCGTTGACACAAGAATGCCTGACTTTCACACCTTGTAAGTATTTTATTGTGGTAAATTGAGTAATGCTATTATAAAAAAAATGTACACAACTTTGTTTTGAGTGTATTATTATGAAATACTCTTCATACAGATTAACTTTACTATTGAATAATGATTGCATCTTTTTTATTATGTTTGCATATGGTATTAAATGGGTCAAGTGTTTGAGTTGAGAACTTTTTGTTGTTACTTAACCCTTTCAAGTGTCTTAGGCATATTTTGTTTACACTGTTGTTCTGAGCTATTGACTTAAATTGTAATGTTGTTTTGCAGCCTCTCGACATACACACTCTGCAAGGAGACGATCTGCAATCACAGGTGTAAGAAGCAGATTGTATCAATATGAAGAGGAGCGTGCCCAGAGAGAGAGACGGTGAAAAACGCAGAGCTTGCAGGCATCAGGGGCGACTTGGCAGGCATCAGTCCTACCCTATTGTAGCTGCATAACACAATAAAGGAATATGTGGATAGGAATTAAGATTTTGTTAGTTATTAATTGTGTTTAGTATTTCTTAGTTATTAATTTGTTATGTTTAAACAGGGTAATAGTAAATAAAACTTTAAGTATATAATTTATTCTTTTATTAAACTCTAAAGGAAAGAAATAACATCATGTCAAATTCTTAAAATCAATAAACATACAGTTCTTCTGGAGCATGTTATGATGTGCTTAAGTAGAACTTTGTCTTACCTATTTCTTTCTAAAATTTGCATTAACAAAGCTCTGCAAAGTTGTATCTGCCTTCAAGAGAATCTTCAACAGCTTTATGTATAGGTGTCATCATATGCTCCCTTAGAGCATACCCAGAGTCACCTAAAATATACATGTATATGAAAGTATGTGAATAACACTACTACACAATATTAATAATATAAATGTGAAAGTTTGGGGTACCACTTTTGTCCCAACTTGAACAAATATATTCAAAATGCAATAAAGTCAAACATACCTAACAGATAAACTGTTTCATTCTGGAGACCCTTCAAGTGGCTTCTAATAACACACTCTCTCCAAATATAACCATCATGTGTGTTGCTCCCCCAAATGACACATCCACATTTGTTATATAGTAGGTAATCACTGTCACATATCTGGAAAATAATAAAGGATTGATCAGCATCATAATAAATAACAGTCAATGCCTCAATTAAATAATTGATGTTTAGTTCTTATACTTACAACTTGGGTGTTAAGAGAATGAAAATATTTTCGATTAAAATATTGTTCCTCATGCTCCAGAAGGTCTAGCAATTGCAATATGCATTGTTTGGAGATAATAAAGGCACGAATTCCTGGTAAAACTCTTCGAAAAATTGCCGACTGAGTCTGTGATTTCCTACAAACTCTACGTCGGGAATTTCGCTAATATTTAATTGATTGCGCAAGCACTGCCGGTTCCCTCTTCGCTCTACACTATCTTCACGTAAAGATGCTTTGGTTAAAAGCATTATTGTAGCCTTTGCCAATAATTTTCACACAAAATTCACAAAACGAAAAGTAACACGAAAATCAAACGATAACTCTTTTGGTTTCGTTGAATTTGAGGTTAAAATTCCGAAGTTTCGTCTGTCAAACTCAAATATTCGTTCGTAGCATTTCGAATTAGAGTAGGTTTATAGACAATAAACGTCAAACAATCTTCGTTCGTACGAAATTTCGGAACGAAATAGAACCGTGGTAAGAAGTTCGCGAAATTTCGTACGAAACTTCGTTTTTCGGTGAATTAGAGTAGACCCCCTGGGTACGATTGTTTTATCAGAAATAATTATTTTATGTGACCAGTAGTTTGAACTACCAAATATAACTGGTATACTGTTACAGTACCTATGATATTTATTCAGCTGGTAAACCCAACCGATAATATATTTATTGGCTAATAAACTGCTAATCCTATCTAATTGATAATTCTTGTACGAGTTTAATATCGTGATAAATAATTTAATTTCATAGGTGTCCTCTCTTGTTTCTGTGGCAATCGAACATTTTGATATTTATTTACTTAGGTAGAATAAATAGTATGTAAGATGAAACTAAACTATTTAATGATCAATAAATTGTCTTTCTGTTTTTAATTAGTTGAGCTGATATGGACGAAGTTTCCAAAAGCAAACTAAGTAAGATATTTTGTGTTTGATACACCAAACGCTTAAAAAATCATAGACAAGACACTTAAGAGTGAAATAAATATTGATGATTTGGAATCAAACAGTCTGTCTATTCGTCTGTAAATACATAATTATTATTAACAATTAATTTATAATAACGTAACTGAAATCAACACATTTCATTGACAAAGGTGTTGCGAAGATAACCCCTTTACTGACGATTGTAAATATTTTGCTATCCGATACCCTTCAGATAGAAATCGTTCGATTATTACCTTCAAGATGTTTTCATGGAGTCTAGGCTTTTACAAGCTTCTGCCAGCGGTTTCACCCGCGTACCGTGGTAGCTAATTCGTAAATCCGGATAAAAAGTAGTCTATAACCATCTTCGATAAATGAGCAATATGAGCATATCAACACCAAAGGGAATTTTTTTTAAACATCGGACGATTATTTTCTGATTAGCGCATGCAAGCATTTTCACTTTTAATTATTAGTAATAAGAATTATTAAAGACCATATTAAAATTGCTCACGCTTTGAAATAAACCTGCTTCGTTGGGGTCTTATGGAGAAGAACGGGCAAGAAACTCCATGGTTGATCTCTGAGATTCCAGTGAATTAATTGAACTCTTTTCATACGAATGGACTGAATTTCCGAGTCAGTCATTTCGTAGGAATTACTTCCTATCTCTAGGCTCCAGAGTAGACTATCTGTGTACCAAACATTTATATCGGTTCAATAGTTTGTTTAAGCCAGACTACTATTGGATAGTTAATTTCGCATTTTTAGTATGTAAGTAACAATTGTTTTTGTGGTTCCATTGTAAAAGAGTTAGGTGTATCGAGTATCAAGTTAAAATATAATTACTTCAATATGTTAAAACGTTGATAATCATGATAATATGTTATGAACGAATTGAACACCACTAATCCATTTACTTACAACAAGGATAGACCAATATAATCTATTTGAAGTTAAACCTATCAGTAGTACAATCGTACAAGCTTTCCCAATTACGAGATTCAATACTGATAAACTTCAAATATTTTTGTTACGGATCTTGTCATATTATTATGAATATGAATCATACTTTTTACAAGTGCGGCCGATTTTGTCTAGTTCCGTAAAGCAATCGCAATAGTTGCTATCTTAATGAAAGGATGTGATTTATGAATGATAATCCTACTTATCTAGCAACTTACCAACCATTGTCTAGCCAAAGAATATCGTGTTGCCAAAGCAACTGGATTGAGGAATTCAGATAGGCAGTCGTTCCAAGTAAAGCATTGGTATTGGTACTCAGCGGAATGCGTTGAAACTTGAAGTAGGTACTTAGTTGCGAAAAGGCTAGGCACCGTGTCAGACAGACATTTATGAATTGCAAAACTTAAAAAAGTTATCTCGCGATTTTTTATTTGTTTCATCATCACTTTTACAACTTTTATCGATTTTTGCAAAGAAAATACCGAAGTCATCTCCACCAATCTTTATTTCAACCTATGTATCTAAATTATATTGAACTGTGAACTTCAAGGATGACCTTTCATTCTGATGATTGCACTATCCTACGCATCGCATATGATTTCAAGTCAATTTAATATGAGCAGTTACGGCCGTTCCCAATATCGTATCTACATATACGTTGTTTTGCTTACTAGAGATAGAATTTATTTGATATGTTGTACCCACGAGATTATAGGGAACTTTTTTGGCATCGGAAATTAGGTCCCTTGGGTGGGTGAGACCGCGTGGGCAACGTAAATAGAATCATATAAGTTTTTACTACATTTTCCTGCTCAGTTCTATCAGAGCCGCAACGATATAAAATGGAAATCATTTCGATGGTCTATTTTCGATTTTACCGGTTAGGTTAATACCGCAGACTACCAAACATTAAAAAAAAAACTTACGACACATAAAAATTTGTAAAGAGTATCTGTACTTATCCTAAGCGACCTTACAACTCCAATCAACAAGTCACATTATTATCGATAAATCATAAAGCCATAAAAACAATAGTATTGTCTGCACATAACAAGCTGTACATATAAACAGCACGTCATATTACATAGATACATTCATGTACAAATAAACATGAGTATTTACTTTGCTCAGTATAATATGTATTATCTTGTATCATATATTTGCGCAACACTTATAAATGAATCCACTTAACATCGCTGATTGTAAATGTACATTTAAATGTACAACAATTTGCAATTTGTTACAATTTTTTATTTCAAACAATCGCAAATAATGCATTTGTTTCGCATGCAATTTTCTTTGGAACTGACTGGGGAAGATTGTGTTCACGTTGTGCCGTTTTCTTATTCAAACGATTTAGTAATCTAGAATTGCGATCTGCATAGGTATTTTACCTACTTATTGTATTCTCCAATGACTGTGTACATTTTATTTATGTCGCTCTAGGTATCTTGACTACGACTAAGTACCTTAGTAAATTATGAACGAGAAAGTTTATCATGATTGGATCCTTATGTACGTGTGTACTTGTTGCTCTTTAGCGCTGAAACTGCAGGATCGGTTTTGATGAAACTTCCCAGTTATACATATAGCCGTCTCTTCAAAATCAAAATCAAACTATATAAAAAATACGGAGATAACTCCGAAATTGCCCGCCCTTCACCATTTCCTCTTATCTTCTTGTTTCAGAGTCACAATGACATCAGCAATCCTCGTGACAGGTGGCGCAGGGTACGTCGGCTCCCATACAGTGACCACCCTTCTTGAAAAACAGTCAGACAATCCAGAATTCGAAATAGTAGTCGTTGATAACCTCGCAAATGCTTATAAGGCTGTTGGACAGAAGAAACCGGAGCCTTTGAGGATTATAGAAGAACTTACCAAGAAGACTATACATTTCTATGAATTGGATATCAGTGATGCAGAAGGATTGAGCAGGATTTTTGAGACAGTGAGTTTCAGACTTTATTGTTTGCAAAATAAAGATCATTTTAGAATAATCCTAATCGCAGTTAATGTAAAACCCGATATCGTAAAAGTATAAAATAGGTGTATCTTAGTTATTGCCCGTTCTTCTCCATTGTAAAGACATTTAAATGGGCAGATTACTTTATCTTTTTGATAAAGTTGCTAAAATATTACTTTTGAAGTTTCGATAAAGCCTTCAAATTGTCCCGTTACACCGCTCAGAAACATCTTTTAAACAGCTAGTTTTTATATTCGTTTAACTTTTCTTTCCAGCATAACATAGAATGTGTGATCCACTTCGCGGCGCTGAAGGCAGTGGGCGAATCTGTGGAGAAACCTCTGGAGTACTATCAAGCTAACATCACTGGGACTTGCACACTTTTAGAGGTAAGGAGATTTTACATGTTTTGCTAAGCCATTTCCCAACTATGTTCTATTCTAACTGGATGCAGCTGAGTACCTGTTGTTTAAGTGAAGTGATTGCCTACCTGATCTCCACAATCCAGTTACCGGGTTTACGTCCCGTAAGACAATTAATAGCTTTTCGTCTGTGATAGCCGTCGAATCTTAACCACATTTAGGATTTAGACTAAATTCCATCAAAATTACTTAAACAGTTTATGATCTAGACGGAAATTTTCGTAATCCTAGTAAGTCTACATACTTGAAACAACAATTAGGTAGTATTTTTGTTATTGAGTAGGCAACTTTTTTGCTGACTCTACACGTGTTAGTTTCACGTGTCACGATAATGGAAATAGGTTATTGTAGTTAAACATTGGAATGAGCGCTTATTGATGACCTGAATAGCTTGCCGGACAAATATTTGTTTGTAAGTATATCTTTGTTGCTTGCTAAGTAATTGTAATAATATTGTGAATGGTATAATGTCGTGATTATTTTCTTCATACAATTTGTTCTAAAACATACGTTGTTGTTTATTGCATTTAGGTAGGGATTATGTAAAGCAAATGTTGGCTTCTAAATAATGAGCAATTCCGAAACCTAAAGTAAATATATAAATAAATATATTTATGTAAGTAAATATATAACCTAAGATTGACTAAATAGTTTGTAAGTCATTTTATATTAAAATTGTATTGCTGCGCCCTAACAGGGTATCATGTAACACTCACGATCGCAATAAATATTTGCAGTTGAAGTTGAACTTTATTCTCAGGTAATGCGCAAATACGGCGTATACAAGCTAGTATACAGTTCGTCGTGCACGGTGTACGGCGAGCCCACGCGGCTGCCGATAGACGAGGGCCATGAGACCGGCCGCTCCCTCACCAGTCCTTACGGCAAGTCCAAGTACTTCTGCGAGGAAATCATGAAGGATTTATGTACTAGTGATAAGGTAAATATATGTATACTTAAATAATAACTGGCTGCTAATAGCGCACCGGGATAAAAAGTAGTGTATGTGTTATTCTGATGTAGACGCTGTATTATTCTCAACTCTCTCGCACTTGTGTCAGCAATGCTCGTGCACTATAATATGTCCTGCACAGCTGGTTGATCTCCTTATCGGCTTTGGTCGCGATTATTAATCTCAAGTTCCATCAAAATCCATTCGGTAGTATGGGCGTGGAAGTGAAAAAAACATCCATATACACAGTCTTTCGCATTTATAGTATGATTACGGGAGGTATGAAAGTTCAAAACGCATTTGTAGTACTTAAATAGGAGGAAGCAATAATATTATGTATTTAGTGCAATCGCCAAACATACACAAAAGCGCTTGCCGACATAACCGAATATTAAACCATTTTTCGTCACAGGTGTATTATCTACTATGCCATCTACAATCTACATACCTCGAAACGTCCAATGTTTGATGTGAAAATTGAAAAAAAGATAACACTACCCATCTTCTTTATCTTTTCTGCAGAAATGGAAGGTAATATCACTGCGATACTTCAACCCAGTAGGCGCGCACCGCAGCGGCCGCATCGGGGAGGACCCCGCCGGCGTACCCAACAACCTCATGCCTTTCATTGCACAGGTAATACTACGTACAGAAATATTGCCCCAGCTTCTCCATGTCGCAAGAGATGGAGAAGTAGAGATTTTAGTGTTCTTTGATTAGTTTTTTTTCTGCTTTTCCTTCATCATCTGCCTAGGCTATCCCTATATAGGTTAAATATACAACATAAAAAAATATTTCCCAAGCTTCTTCATTCTCTAGCCAAGAGAAAGATGAAGAAGAATAGATTCAATTGCTCTTTGTCTTTCTCTCTGCTTCTATGTCGTCATTTGCCTTGCCAATTGAGTAGGTAGCCTACACAAGTAAATATTAGACACAGCATTATTAACCTAAATAAGTTTGAACTGCAACCATACTTTGAAGTACCTATGTAGTACTCTACTCACTATATCACTTTAAAAACATACAAACATTCGAATTGAAGCTCCTTTTTGCGTCGATTGTCGATTTGATCTTCGTCGTTTAAAAACTTCTATTTCAAAGCCATTCAGGATCGTAACAACAAAATGGACTAATATTTCTTATCCTCACTTCTAGGTAGCAGTAGGTCGTCTCAAAGAGCTACTGGTATTCGGTAACGACTACCCGACAGTGGACGGCACGGGGGTTCGCGATTACATCCACGTTGAGGACCTGGCTGAGGGTCATGTGAAGGCCGTCAAGCTGTTCCAGCATCCAGGGTTTAGTGGCTTCCATGCTGTTAATTTGGGTGAGTAGATTGTGATGTCACGGATACTTAGATCCACAAAATTACATACAGGAAAGCTAAAAATACCGGCCATCTGACTAAATTTGACGGTTCTTGAGATACGGTCTGGTGATTGATTGACAGCGAAGTCTTAATAATAGGGTCCGTTTTACCCTTTTTTACGGAACCCTAACCAATTATATAATATATAATAACAGTATTTTTGTTGTGTATGTCTGTTATAGGTACATAATGTCCTATTCTGTGGAGTGAAAAATATTGAAAATGTGTTGGTAGGTACAGAGAGTTGTAGACGTCAGATAGCACAACTCACCTTAGGGTCTTGAGTAAATTAGACAGTTGTCAATAAATAATGTGTATGGAACAACAGCTTTCATCTATTTATTATTATTATCAAATTGGTTCATCCGTTTAAGAACTTGTACATGTGTTTTTGCGTCATAAAAAAATCACTCATAATGATACGGTAATATTTTTTCAGGTACCGGCACAGGCTACTCAGTGCTACAAATGATAGCTGCCTTCCACAAAGCGAGTGGACGCGAAATACCGTATCGCATCGTAGGGCGTCGCGCGGGCGACATAGCCGCCAACTACGCGGACGTAGCCTTATCGCATCGCCTACTAGCTTGGCGAGCTACTAGGACACTGGATGATATGTGTGCCGACACGTGGAGATGGCAAAGCAATAATCCTTCTGGATACAAGACCAGTTAAGAACATGAAGCAATATTTGAGACCTTTTTTCGCTGTTGAATGTTGCAATGTAAAAAAAATGGATGGCTTTTGGTATAAAACCGTTTATGGTTTATGTCGGAATAAAGTTACCAATTGTTGCAGTTCAATACCAAAATATGATCCTAAGAATTACTTATATCATTAGTTACTAATTAATATGATATGACATCTGCATTTGAATATTTTTTTCAAAAATAATACACACACATAAATGTGTAAGGTACCTGTATGTATTTATTTTTATAGTTTTGTAGATTCAATAGTAACAGATATATTTTATTTTTATTTAACCATGTTAGGCTGTGCCGAACGTGTTATTTAGTTAGCTAGATTCCGTTGAGATTTCATAAAAAAAGGTTAGTTTACTCTAGACTCGACTAGATGAATGAGCGACATATATTGTGTAATATATCTTCCAATAGATTATTTAAAATATACATGCAGACCATGGAGAAATTATTTGAAAAACATTACAAATTCAATTTTATTTATAAGTAAGTAAGGCTCATTTGACAAAATTTAAGCCTATAAAAGCCATGTATAAAATGCCATTTTATTGAGTTTTAGTTAAAAACCAATATCGAATAGATTAACATTTTAATACAAAGTTTTCACCAAATGTTGATCGTTCCTATTATGTTGCCATAATGTTATATTTTTTAAATAATTTTTAATTTAATATATTCTTGTATTTATTTATTTTTAAAGTTAGAACTTAATACCAAATACATGCCAAAGCATTTACCAGTGATTTTAAAGAAAAATTGTATATTTTTGCAATAATTTTATTTACTTAAAATAAATGCTTTTAAGTTCTAAGGTGTTTTAAGAGCGCGCATTTTGCTGGGAGATGGCAGGTTTTATCCATCGACAATTTATTGAAACTAAACTAGATAATTTGATAGACCTCATTTAGCATTAGCAAAACTGTACTTTATGTACTGCAAGTCAAGATTGAAAATACATCATTATGTACGATAAGCTCTTATTTGATAGACCTTTTTGAGATCTGTTCTTGAACTATTATCTAGTTGTTATCGATAGTAATCGAACCTAAAAGATATCATAATTGAGAAATGAGTTGACATGTCTTGTTTTTCCCAACTAGGGACTAAGTACACCGACAACAAAAAGGTCAGTTTATTTTTTTTACAAAATGTCGATGAAAAATGTTCTATAATACGTTAGTTTTTTGCCATCTCCTGTCTTATACTTGTTAATTTTAGGTGCTAGCTATACCAAATACTTCGGCGTTGCGTATTTATTTTGGCGTTAAAACTGTAAACTTATCATTCCTTTACTTGCAATTTATTTAAATAAAAAGAGTTTATTTTGTTTATTTATTTTTGTGGTGCTAATTATTATTATGTTTGACGATCGATAACCATTGTTGTGTATGTAATAAAATGTTTATAGAAATGTTATTGTTTTATTTTACGTACATCTTAACGTTTACGTATTGTAAACTGCCCTCCGTAAGTCGCAAATGGTAATTTTTTAGATTTTTTTACAAGTTACGTAATTTTTACGGAAGCAAATTACAAGTGTAAATACGGGGCTAGGGTAAGTCAAATTCCAGTAAAAAATAAAAACTCACAAAATATTTTAATTAATCTGTATTATCTAAAATTACAAATCTTTCATAATTTCAATCATTACAACTAGTTACCACGTGATTATTCAGCACATACCATTTACTTTGTCGTCTAAAAATATCAGATTTACATTTTTACAACATTCGCTAACGATTAATATTCAGGTTATTTTCTGGGGGGCAAGGTGGGGGGGAGAGTAGAAATAGTAACTATAAGCAGTAGAATAGAAATTATTTCTGACTGAATATAATGGGTACATTTATGCAGTCATTTTCGCGGCAGTAGGTAATAAATAAAACTAGCTTTAGAAAAGAAATATTACTGCTGTCGCACTTCAAAAACGATGGGTAAACCAAGTCAGTATTACTACTATAAAAAAATAACCGAACTTAAAAACTGTGCTGAATTCGTAATAAAAAAAACTTGACTTATACTAAGTATTGATACGGTTTTCTTAGAAATATTGCAGATTTTTCGGGGTTCTCTATAATTATTTCTTTTTATAATATTTTTATACTGGCAACTTTAATTTATATTGAAATATTATTAAACATATAATCTTGTATTGACAATATTTCTAAGAAAGCCGCAAAAATAATAATTGCACCTATTTCATCTAAGAAACGTGAAAGAAATCCATATTAAGTTTGTATACAATATAAAAAGACTTTCTGAAAAACTTAATACATTATCGAAACATTATCCAATTTATAATCAAACGTTGCCTTTAACGTGAGTTAGCCATCTTTATTTTAATGTCAAATTGTTTTTTTTTTGTCATAATTTACAGATATCAATCATTTTTTGTACTAGACAAACAATGGATTGCATTTACATAAAAAAAAACATACATAATTTCCAATTTACTGAAATACATCATACATACATTAGAAGTAAGGATCAATCATATTTATAAAAAAAAAAATTGGAAAGTACTGTTACGAATGTATTACAAATAGATTATTTAATATGAGTCGCGTTATGTCAGGGTTAGGAAAGTCACATGGTATAGACAATTTTATGTCTATGACACTGAAAAAATCTACCATTTTTGTCAAAATTGTGAGAGCAAGAATTAAAAAATGCATATGTTAATAATATTTTTATAGGGGATTGCGATTTTTGTGCATTTGACAGCTGCCAGTTTTCAAGAGAAAATGTCGTTGCTACGGACTGACAACTGCATCAAAAAGTGGTTATACTGTAAATCCTTTTTACTTGAACCCGACATAACAAACTCATTACAAGATCATAATTATGGTGTATTTTATACATGAAATCAACAAACACCTAAATATCTAGAAGCATTGTCGTTACACATACATATAGCAATACAGGGTGTCTATCGACTTCCAAACTTCTAACCAATCTGATGTTTGACTGACTTCAAAAAAAGAGGTAGGTTATCAATTCGTCAGAATCTTTTTGTTAATTGGATAAGTCGTTTTGTTACATACTTAATTGTAGTAGTTTTTGGATAATCCTACTTCCCATTAATATTATGAACGCAAAATTTTATATGTATAGATGTTTGTTCCTTTTGCAGTCAATAATTACTGGATGGATATTGATGGCAATGAAGCCTATTTACCAGAATAACACATATATTCTAATTTTATAATTGATAGAAAAGAAAAAACTTACAACTTACCAAGGTAACATAGATATTTCTGACTCAGAAAACCTGTCCTATAAAATTTTACTGTTGTTTTTTAGCATGACGTTGACAGAACACCCTGTATTGCAGTCACTATTCAACTGTAAGGCAACCGTTGGTGGAGTGGATAGACTAAGGCATTGGTACGGCCGCGTGGTCTCATTCTTAGTTCATGATCGTCTAACGGGTAGCTATGGGAATGCGCTCAGTTTACAAACGGTTTTAATGTTGTAGTGAATAGGCACAAAAATAATTACTTACCCCCGCACTCAGAGGCATTTAATGATTACTTAAGTCACTCCTCAGTGACAGATTCTCATAGAAATTCTGCACCAAGGAACGGCTTGAGTAACCATTAAATGTCTCTGAGTGTGTCCATAAGACACATACAGAATTATATGTGTGTACGTAGAAAAAGGTACATAAAAGAAAAGAGTGTTGTGTGAGTTACATTATAACTCAGAAACGGCTTAATCGATTTGACTTATTATCCGGGTATGGAAAATATTTTCCTCGAAACGCGGGTGAAACCGAGGGAGGAAGCTAGTAACTGCTAGAACAGGTTTTTGAAAATTGGAATATGATATTAATTAATTATTTTTTGGTAATTAAGTTCATTGAAACGAATCGTATTTATTTCCACCTTTCAGAGCACATTCCCATCCCCCGTTGGACGTTAAGTGAAGGATTGTGGTGTTATTATATACTAATTTACTTTGGTCGTTAGGTAACTCACGGAGCAAGGCAGGAGCGGAGCCAAGAATATGTCGACACGGTCGTACCAATGTGTGGGCACTAACTATGTAGAGTGCAGTGGCAAGTCGTATTCAACCTTATTTCGTGGTACTTAAAGTATAAAATCGTGAAAATTAGTTCTACAAATTCGAGACTGATATAAGTTTTCTTTAAAAGTATATTTTTTTGCGTGTTAAAAGTGCTTGTGAGCGAAAACGAAACACGATTTGCCAAAGCACTAATTTAAAGTCATGAAACACATTGTTGCGAACACTATTACCGGACTCTTTCATACTTATACCATAAACAAATATAAAAAAAAAAACACCCAAATCAGATGAGATCCTGGCCTCTGCCAGATTCAGTGTGATTAAAAAGCAATGCTTAACACATTCCTTTTTTAAAAAGAGAAAAGGAGGTTGAATTGATTGTTATGACCAATGTTGTCAGCGGTCAAAAAAATAACGGTAGAAATTGTTGGTGACCAATCTCCAACATTTGGTGACAATTACCAACGTTTGAACAACGCCCTTTTATTACTACTATGATAAACCTATTTTATATGAGTCGAGCGATATCTCAACGCTGGCTTATGCCGGCCAAATGAGTCAATTTTGAGAAATTCGTCATTCGGAATTATTACTAAAATGGTATTTTCCTGATATTTTTTTGTGACAACACTGGCACTTGAAAATAAAGTAGTTATGGGATATTTTGTTATTCAAATATATAGATGTTATTCATTCTGTCTCAAGATTTTTGTATTCACATAAACATTGCTGTATAGAAATAGCATTTTTTTATTTAAATTGAAGACAAAAAGGCACAGACTGATAAAATTGATTAAGGCACATCTCTCAAGGTTTTAATGAAAATATTTATTAGAAATAGTCTTGAAGTCTTGTCTAAGTAACAGAGATTTCTCGAGATACTGGCCAACAAGTATATATTACATTACACAGAATAGGGTAGTTTCCAGGGTCGAAATAATGAAATAATATTTAGTCCGCTTTTTAGATAATCAAAAAATATTGGATACGTATTTTTTCTTTTTTTAATTAAACATAAAATGACAAAGATAATACACTTCAAAAATTAGGAGTGGGGGCCTTTTACGTCACAGTGTCCTGAAAATTGTAGCAACTTGTGACGTCACACTCAACTTTAACACGCTATATCTTAACAAGTTCTGATCCAATTTAAAAAAGAAAAAATACGTATCGCTTAATTTTGGACAATCTACAAGACGGACTAATTATTATTTTTTAGGAAACTACCCTATTGATTTTATCTTTGATATGATAGATGCTGCAATTGAGAACTGTCTCAAATTCGGCAAATATTTCAATACAAAACAATGTGTATGTGAATACCCAACACAAAAGCTACAACTATGGAATTTAAGACACATCACAATTCCATAGAATTGATGTTTATTTTGATTGTGGAACAATAGTTATAGTTGGTAAAATAAATCTTGTGATCTCTGTGTATGTCAGTGAATCTAATGTTGAGATTCCACCAAAACAGTTGGCGCAAAAATATTGCAATTTCACGGTTATTTTAAAAACGTTGAAATATCGCTAATGCAAGTAGATCAGAAGAAACATTTGTGTGGTGCTACATACCGGTAGAATTTCGCTTACAAATTAGCCATACGACTGTAGTCAAATTTTTGTCAAAAACAGCTTTTCACTGAACTTTAGATTCCTCATGATAGATTGTAGATTCCTAGTAATATATCAGATGTGGTGTAAATTGTTGCTGGTTTTAATACATCAGGCATAATGTATATTGTTGGTATTTATGAGACAGAATGCATACATCTATGGTGAGTAATGTTACAAGGTGTAGCTCATACATATGTTCACTATAGTCTTTGCACTGGCACTGACGGCTAGCCTTCTCGCTTGATGCTGGGCATCTGCGGTGGGGGCTCGGCTAGGCCCTTCACCTGGAACAAATAGATTTAATTGTAGTATAATTATGTTTTTATTTATTTACGGTGGATTTCACCATTTAACTTTAGCGATAGAACCATATGCAGTTGTCAAATTGCTTGTTTGACCACTGGGCGGCAATTTCACAGTGGTTATGGTTAGGATATCATTACAAAAATGAAAAGCACTTCTAAGTATATGCATGATAGTATTATAAAGACGAAAGTTTAAGAAATACCTAATCGATTTTAATGTTTAATAGACTGTTTGTAATCTGGCATATTTCTACTCTAAACAAGAAATAATCCATAAAGCATCCTAAACAATAAAAGAAGTGTTAAAAATGCTTAAGCATTCAGCAGATCAAACTGGATATAAAAATTTCAACACAAGTGTATGAATGGTTAAGGAAATTGAAATAACAAAACCAAATCCTACTAATATTATAAACGCGAAAGTTTGTATGTATGGATGTATGGATGTTTGTTACTCTTTCACGCAAAAACTACTGAATGGATTTTAATGAAACTTTACAATAATATAGCTTATACATCAGAATAACACATAGGCTACAATTTGTAAACATATTGTTCGAAATACTAAACCTGCGCAGACGAAGTCGCGGGCACCAGCTAGTATCCAATAAAGTGTAAAAAATCCCAACATTCTATCAACACATTAAAAAAACTACGGAATATACCCACATATATCTCTAAGTATGTTGTTTCAAATCATGAATCACCACTATCATCACAAAAAATGTAATCATAAGTTTTTGCTGTGGTAACCTAAGAGGTACTTGAGGAAAGCTACAGCCCAAAGATGTGCTCTATGGGAATTACCATAGAGGTATATGAGGTATTCTTACAAGTTCATGGTCAAATGAAATTGTAGAAAATTACTCTTGCAACTACAAAGAATTTTTTAGAACATTGTTAATATTTGGATTTGGAACTACAGGGCATCATCAGGCCGACATCTAAGAGGAAAACATTCTATTTTTTTTTTAACTCTAGTCCAAAACTCCTAGTCTAGAAAATTTGAAAAAACTTAGAAAACTGATGTTTCAGTTTTCAAACGAATCCACAGTAATGCTTCGAATTCGCCAACCAAAGCAAGAATTTGGATTAAATTTGAAATTATTGAATGCCTCAGACTATCTTTGCTCGAGGTTTTTAATGTAGTTTTAAGTTGAGAGTTTTTGGGTTTTGAGTTTTAAATGTGTAGTAGATACAAGTCTGTATCATCTTATCATATTTTGTAAAACTCATCCTAACGTTTGTTGAAATTACTGGCATTGGGATTTGTTGGCAAATCAACAGATACAATATTTCGTTTGGCGATTACGCAAGTCACTTAGGACTTAATCTGTTTTCTACAAAAAGGTAAGTTCCATTTACCTTAAGCCTTGCGGCCGTCTTGAGGAATGCGGGCAGCTGCTCCTGAGACACGTTCACCTCGCCCGCGTACATGAACTCCAGGATAGCTTGCAGGTGCAGGTACGACACATCCTTCAGGATTATTATAGGGTGCTTTGATGGATTTTCCTGTGAAATTCAATATGGAAAATGAATATGAGGAAGATGTTTTAGGATGTACATTGTTAGACTGGCTTCTGCCAAAGGTTTTAACAGCTTCTCGTGGGAACTACTTTCTGTATTTGGATGGCAAGAAAAGTATACCATCCTCAGGATCAGAGCAACATTCCACGCCAATTTTGCAGCCATGAAATTGGTTCATTATAGTCTATATTTATAAATTTTAGAAACAGGGGCAACACAGAACATTAAATGGATTTTAGTGAGAAAGGATACTTTTAAAATGGATCTGAGCGATACATATACAATGTACGAACAAAAATAACTCGTTCGATAGCAATTTCTCATAGATCAGCCAGTAACTAAATAATCAATAAAATAGACATTACAGGAAATGACAGAGCACCGTGAACTCGTGACTGCAGCCTGCATTCGGGTGTCATGTTCTAGCTAAGCCAAACATCCCGCGCAGCGCCTATGTTTAACATTCGCATCCGTAACACTCATGTTTTTTGTTATTGCATCACTTTGAAATTAAATATCTTCAATAATATAGAGAAGCGAGTACAACTTTATGGCATTTTAGCTACCAAGTTAACCATTCGGACAGCCAGTATCTCCAAGGGGTATTGTCGAGGTAACTGGGTTGAGGAGGTCAGATAGGTAGTTGCTGCTTGTAAAGCACTGGTACTCATCTGCATCCGGTTAGAGTGGAAGCCGACCCCAACATAGTTGCGGAGATGGAACTAAATTAAGCAGTCATGATGAAGGTTGATAAAAATATAGACAGGGAATGATCATTTAATCATCTGCTGAGTTATTTCTTTACTCAGGGCCGGCTTAAAATCTAACTAGTTGGTACAGTTTGATTCATGTGCACCACAACGCAGTGTCAAGCAATATATAAACAGCCATAGGCTATGATACAATATAGGCATGATGATTATGAAATTATATCAGAAACTACATAATGTTGTTAACATGCTCCGTCAAAGTAGTGAGTCCAAACACAACATAAGTATAATCATCGGCAAGGATATTGAGCCCTGACCTTCAACTGCGCAGAAGTGATTTATTGGTTTATTGCCATAAGTGTACAGTGCGCAAAGCGATTCCCACTCTTCCGCCGAGAGCTCATTATCCGTGCAGATAACTTCATATATGTAATAAGAAAAAGACAGAAGTATGATACCGCTACCTTCGTCTAGCTCACCTCTAATAAGCTTTTGAAGTAGGGACTACACGCAGAGAGGACCATTTTATGGGCCTTACACGTTTGGCCCTCACATGCTAGCGTCACCTGAAATATAAATTCGTTATTATAAATCATATACACTTTTATACACATGATTGTCTATTATAATCTATCTATACTAATATAATAAACAGGACATTTTTAAGTGTCATAGCCAGGTCATTGTCAGGAACATTTTCAAGGGTCCGAAACTACAGAACGGATTCGAATAAATCTTTCACTATTTTAAGGCTATATTTTGTCTGAGTACAGGTAGAAATTCCACCAGGGGACAGGTGAAACCATGCAGAAACAGCTAGTCAAGTTTATCTTTTAACAAAGTCGTTAAGCTTATTTTTAACATAATTATATTTAGTTAAAATTTATTTTATAAAATCAATGAAATTAATATGAAGATTGATGTTTCCAAAATAGTCATAAAAACAATTGGATTCACCTTGTTGATTGAGAATACAACTTTTACCTACACATAATTACAACCTTTGACTTCCAAAATTATCTAATCAAAGGTCAAATTGAAGTGAATTATTTAAATAGTTCTTGTTATGATGAAACAATGAATGTTTTAATATTACAGAAGTGAATACAACATGCTTTGTTGTTGTTTGTGTGTCTATGTTGTTATAGTAATGCAATAACAATTACTAACACTTATAAACAATATTGTTATGTACTAAAAGATGTAGGAATTAGGTCCTGAGAAAACTATTTCAGGTAGATGGATAAATAATATAGACTACTAGCTGATTTCTTGCAGTTGAATGCACATCCTACGGGAACTATACACCGTCTGCGATAAAATGTAGCCTAAGGTACTCTGGAAGAGTGTAGCTATCCAACAATGAAAGTAATTTTTAATCGGTTCAATCGTTTTGGAGTGTTTAGGGTAAAAACAAACACATGTTTCTTCTTTATCATAGTAGTACATTGTACTTTATCATAGTACTACATAGGTGGTATTTTCAAGGTACACTATTTGAAAATACCACTATACTTTGAAAATTAATTCGCCTCAATCTGAGTAAAAATTGGTTTGCAAACCTTATAAACTACTTTTTTTTAGGCTAGATGTGTATCTACAATTAATTTTATTTTATATGGCTTGACTTGATTTTAGAAAACTACAAGACTACCATTTATAATAATAAATTACAATGCCTTCCAGGCCAAATTATGTGTTTTATTTGTGAAACTTTTAAGTAGTTAAAAATCTTATCAGCAATATGGTCCATGAAATATCAAGGATACCCACTGACCAGTAATTAACTGTAGTTTTATTTTGAAATACAGGTTTGTATTATTAAATTATTTATATATAAACTTGACAATATACTATCTACTTTCTAAAATATTTTCTAAGTAGATATTTTTTGGAAATATTTTAATACTTTAACAAACTATTACTAGTGTAGATAAGTTACCGTAACTTGGTAAGTACCCGAAAATATTTTCGGATGAGATCACAGGATGCAATTCTAAAACTGTATAGGTTATATCCGTTTGTTTGTACACAAATATAACAATATTTCGCCGTACTCACGTCTGTGAAGCTTTTCTCATCCCTCAAATGCCTAAAAGATGTCACCATATTTGTCTGGAAGTCGTTCCATTTGAGGAAGAATTGTTGATCACCCATTTCCGAAATTTATTTAACTGAAAAACACAATAAACAATTCAAAATAATACCAAACTCAACACTTTTTTGTTTAATCACGAAATTTGGGATGCAAACACGATTCTAATCACATTTTCTAGATAAAACCTTCATAATTAAATAGTGCACTTTATATCGTTTACCTACGTCACTAGTTGCAATAGAAATGATGCTTACCTACGATCACTTGGTTACACTAATTATTTTCAAATTTGGCCCCTGCAGACCAACTTAGATTGTTGTACAAGGGCACCGCGTATTATTTCGAAACTATCACAAAAAGTTAAGCAATTGAATCTCAAAATAAAGACGCTGTCTCGCATAAATTAGCGACTTCTTTCTATTTCTTAAAAATTCCTTCATTCACCTAATTGGGTTGCCAGAACTAAAGTTTTAATTTGCCTGCATCGTGATGAAAAAAGTTGGTAACGTATTTTTATAAGCCTTATTAATTGTGTTTTGATTATTAATTAATTATTTCTGATATTAACAATTTTAAACATGTTTAGTAAATAAATTACCATCAAATAGAAACTTTGTCTGTCTGTGATTAAATTCAATAAAATTTTAAGTATTACTGAAATATTTTTTTATTGCATTTATTATTGTTTAGTTTTCAGTTTTATCTCTTTTCATAATACTTAAAATATTCTGAAGTCAATTTATAGTGTTAAAAATAAAGGTGGCAATGAGCAATGTGTTCCTTTCAGAACAGTATAAGGTATGTGAATTGATTATAAATAATACTTTTAGTAAAAACATGCAAGTTAATGCTTTATCAAGCTAAAGATTGGACTTCTCTTTCATTAATTATAGCTTTTTTGCGTTGAGAACACAGCTTTTGATACACCTTTCGATAAGTGCTAGTTAACCCATAAAATGGGTATATTTACAACAGCGTTACCCCTCGTAATTCATTGGCTATCGTTCATTCTAAAACGTTGGGACGCGTTCAAAGTTTAGGTTTCATTGTTACGTTCTTGTAACACATAACTATTAGATTTAAAATAGAAATTCAATACAGTTTTATTATAAATACACATGTACCTACTTCCAAAATTAATTATAAAATTCTTAACAGCTTTTATTTGGAAATGTAGAATTCTTTCAAAATTACCATTTATATATTTCGCGACTTTAGTGCCATCTAACGGGGAGTAGCCGTACGTTGGTACCATTTCTTTAGGTGCGACATCTAGCGACGAATTCAAAAACTATCATTTTTATTGGTATAAATATTTAGTAAATTGCACATGCTGCGAATAGAATTTGATTTTAATTTTTGTTCTGGACTGTGTAAAAAATCCATGTAAAATATTAGGTCATTTACATGTAATGACTAACGTCATACCCAAGTATTATAAAACATTTATAATATTTATTTATAGCGACAATAAAACATCCATGGTGATGAATTCATCTTTAGTAGCGACTTTTCTAGAAAGGGATAAATAAAAGATTTTGTTTATTTTAATAATACACCATTATTTATTTGACAAAAAACCGTTTTTAAAACGACACTCGTATTGCATAAAGAAAGAGAGGCAAAGGTGAATTGTAACATCTTAATATAATTATAATTGTATGATATTTACTCTTAAAAACATGCGTAATAATGGTAAAATTTAGTTTAACTTACTTATACGAGAGCATATTTTAAAACACACGAACACTACATTTAAAAGGCCAAGCGGTGTTGCCACAATATTCTTAAACACTAGTATACTTATTTACTATTCCTAGTAAGTACGAGATTACTACCTATTAGCTAATTATAATTATGTAACATTACTCTTTAATGTTATTAAAATAGCAATTCATACCTACTGGCTTATTGGACGAAGCAAATTATACAAAAAGGAAACACTAAATAAATATAATTACAAATATCAAAATCATTCGCTTTTTTTCTAACTATAATTGACATGAAGCAGGATTCAGTTAAATTAATACATACACTTACACAATATTACTTACTTTGGTATATATTTAGTTAAACTGATATTATAATTTACGAAAAGTCACATCTATCTTTGAAATACTTATGAATAGTTATTACGAAGTCTATTTAGAGTTTTTTCATGAGTAAATTCATGTCCCTTGCGTTACTGATATTCGGAGACTTTAAATGCAAATGCTGTATTTATTACGTTAAACAATGACATACATTTGTTTTCTCATGAAACAACTCTATGATTTATTGCTTAAAACTGACTTCTATACGAAGTGCTCTAATAAGAGCTTATTAAAACTATATAATAATATTTATTATATTAAAACCTTACAATAGTTCCACTAATAAAATATATTTGGTATATAGTAGCGTTACAAATATACAAAGCACATTCGAACTTAGGTATATTCTAGCGTATGATTCGTCCATCCATTGAGGAGACTGTAAATCCTAAGACTACCCTAAAAGGTTTATAACCTTTAAGAAAAAAATATTGCTGCACCGATATTTTACCGATAAAATAATAATTATATTTAATAATATTAAAAAAAAGAACTCGAATAAATTTTTGAATGAAAACTAAATATTTTTTTCTCCAACAAAATAAGTTCCCAATCTGGTTAACGGGAGTCCACCGATCCATGGGTTAGAAACGTAATATAAACTTCTATTGAATTTTAAATAAATTTCTAAGTACCTAAGAGATCCTAACCTTTTTCCTTAAAATGTATACTAACCTCTAGTCTTTGTCAGTAAAGAAATGCTATGAATTTGAGCAAACAAAACGTCATATAAATTAATTCACGTTTTAAGAAATTAAGGTTTTAGAAAAGTTCTAAAGATCCTACTAAATGTTTTTTCTTAAACCTAGATTAGCATTTAGACTGGCTTCTGCCCCTTGAGATAAAATGCTATGTACACGGTTCTTAAGTTTAAAATAGTTACTTAGTTTATTCAAAGAAAGAAAGAGCTTAGCAGTAAGATATAAGAGTTGAAATATTCAAGATAATAATTATTATAGTAAAGATATTATTATTTCAGACTGAATTAAATGTCTACAGAAGCTACACTATTTTTAATTATAATTATTTAAGTAAACCATTGTAATAGATGCTTAAAACTATTCATTGGTAGTACAATTGGAGGTTTTACTTGAAATCTTAGAATAATATCTATACTGTAAGAAAATGTAAACTTGATATTTTGGTATTATAGCTTAGAATAAGAAAAAAATCGTTTAAAAGTTGACTAGATCAATTTTGGGTTTGCGAAAATTAAGTTTTTTTGGCTGAACTTTATTACTAAAATTGGTGTTTTATAGTACATGAAAACGTATGAAAAATAGTACCCGACTAGATGGAAATGCAAAATTCATCGGCTCGTTGCTCATCGATAGATTATCATCTAAATATGTGCATTAAATATAGAGTGAAGTTGAGTCGCTTAAGATCAATGCTTTTATTGTTTTTTGATGCATACAAGGAGAATCCTTCTAAATCGTAGTTATTGAAAAACAATAAAAATTCACGATCTTACACTGACTCCCTGTATATGTATAGTACCTACTAAGTAAAAAATGGCTTATTCAACCTACGTTATTACTAAAAAAATTAAGAGCATGAGTACCCATAAACTAAAAGCTACAATTCAAATATACAGTGTACTTTTAAGAACTGGCACTAAGAAACCTTCGTTGTTATTTACCCACATTTTTAAGCTTTAAAATAGTACAGTAAGGCATAATAGGACGGTTTATACTTTAAAATAAGGCAGCTAAAGGCACCTAGTTAAACTAGCAGTATTTACACTATTGCATTGAAGTGGTTATTGCCAATACGGCTGCACTTAATGCTTCTACTCGTTGCTAGATGGCGTTGTTATATAATATTCATTCGTTAAAAATCCTTAAGGACGAATTCTAATTTTAAAAACTAGAAAAATATTTACAACATTTTTGCGCAAACGTACAGATACGTTACGCCTACTCGTTGATAGATGGCGCTTTGCCGTTTTCAGTAGCTTTGGATGTTTGAATTTGAATGTTTTGCACCGGTATTTTTAGTCCCCGTGGCGCTAGAATAAGTCTAGCGGGCGTCACGAGGACTATAGCGTACTCTCATTTATTCACGCCAAGGATTTTGGCGGCTTCATCCGCGGAGGACAGTAGCTTGTTGATGGTTTTGTCGGGGATACCGAGCAGTTTACCAATGAGGTCGCTGTTTTCTGGGTCGTTTTCGGCCTCTGAGGAGTACTTGCGCGATGTCATGTCCAGTTTGAGCTTCTTTTCGTACGGCGCGGAGGGGGGAGAATTGTTGTTGTTGACGTTGCTTGGGATCTCGCTGCCTGAGCCGTCGTCGTCTTGGTAGCGGTATCTGTAAGGAAAAGATTAATTAGTAATGAATATAAAGTACATATTTTGTTATTGATTTTAGACTTGCAAACATCCAGATTTATAATATTTGCGTCGTTGTTTATTAAGATATGTTACTTACCCATTCGTGACGGTATCTTCAAGCGGCGTGTTCGGCGGTGAAGCCTCCTCATCGTCCGTGATCTCTTCCCTGTGCTTCTTGCGATGTCGCAGCATGCTGTGCTTCAACGTAAACCGACGTCGGCAGAGGTCACATGCGAACGGCCTCTCACCCGAATGAGTTCTCATGTGGCGCCGAAGATCCTCTGCTGACCAGAAGCGACGGATACAGAATGCGCAGACCACCTAGAACAAAAATATAGGATGTTGTAGACTGTGTCTTGGTTGTATACTTGAATAAATTGAGAAGTTTTTAGGTAATTAGGTGTAGTGTCATTTGTTGTAATTAATAATTACCTTTCTATTAGCATGGTCAGGAAATTTCCCCCTTTCGTCATCGTCAGCGCTTTCACTTCTATCACTCGCGGCATCCAAAGCTCCCTTGCTGACCAGCTGCTCATATTCAGCAGTATGTCCCGTCGCCAAATGAGATAGGGCTCCACTTCTATCGCCGAAAGACGCTTCACATAAATGGCATTTGAAGACAAGACCACCTTCATTTGTTTCTTCAATTATTTCAGGGTTCGGAGAGCTTGGTTGAGAGTCTGCTCCATGTCTCGAAGACATGTGCTTTTTCAACGTGTCTAGCGAGGAAAAGGTACTGGTGGGACAAGAAACGCACTTGAAGGGTCTTTCGGGAACCGCTCTGGTGTCGTTTACTGGTTGTGGTGGGGACACGGTCTCAGGGATCGGTTCGGCAAGTATTGCTCGTGCTGAACCTCCATGCTTCCTTAGCAGGTGGCGGTCACAGTTTGACTTGGTGGTGAAGAGAAGCGTGCAGTGTGGGCACTTGAATGGCTTCTGGCCTGTGTGCGTGAGGACATGGCGCCGGAGGGATGATGACCACGGGAACTTGCGGTGGCAGTAAGGACACGACACCCGGTTAGGTGCGAGGCTGTAAGCAGACTTCTTTTTCGGTGGCAGGGCTGTGTCTGTTTCCGATCTGAAAGTAATGAATGCATACGTTAATAAAATGCCTTGTCATACTAAGAGCGTGAAAATAAATGATCCAATTATATTTCATGACTAGAAGAAACATAAAACCGAATCAGGTAAACTTACTTATTTTCATCGCTTCCAGAGTTGTTTCCCTCGCTTGTAGAGGCAACTAAGCCCTCCTCATCTTCCTCCTCGTCACTGCGAGTAGGCACCACAGGTACTGGCAAAGGTTCCTGAGTCGGCGAGATAGAATTAGTTCCAGACTCGGTCTTATCATTGGTAATAGGAACGGGCTTGTTGATCAAGTTCCCAGCGATTTTAAGATCGAAGTCTTTGGTCATTTCTTGTTGGCACGTAGCCATGAGGATTTCAGCGGCTGCTCTGCGTGCCGCAGTGTGATCTTCTGCCTTGATTTCCGGCTCAGGTTCTTCATCTATTACTAAGGTATCTTCTTCATCCTCCTCGTTGTCAGCTACTTCATCAGAATCTCTTCGTACAGGCGAATGTTCGGATTGTTGTAAAGGCCTTTCAAGGTGGCGAGCTAATAAGGCGAACTTCATGCGGTCGGTCAGCGAGTCAGGCGTCGGGTACGGCGGTGGCGCCCTCGGTGCCGGTCTCCTGACGCTCCAGTGCTGCGGGTGTTGTTGCTTCACATGACGTTCCATGTTGGACCGCAGCGTAAACCGCGCTGAACATTGAGAGCATGAGAAAGGTCTTTCAGTTCTGTACCTTCTTTGCTTTTGCTTGGGCATTAACACTCCATTCTTTATAACCATCTTCACTGAGTCCGTTTGAGGGACGAGAGTGTTATTCATTTGTGGACGTGGAGATTCAGAGTGTGGTGATGGTACTGGTGACACTGATGGTGGGGGCTTCTGTTCATCTTCTTCAGGCTCAAGTTTCGGCTGGCTTTCTGGATCATTAGGAACGAGTCTGCCACCAGACATACTTAGGCCTCGAATGATTTCTTTTTGAATGTGATCTTTTATTTCGGCAAGTTCCCGAGAATCAGTTGGGTGATGAAAAAACGAAGGTTGAAGTAAGTATGGGGCGATAGGAAAGGAAGGTGGTAGAGGTAAGCCAGGAATTCCAGGAACAGCACCAGCGTAAAGCTGTGATAACTGGCTGGCATAGTAAGCAGGATCGATTTTAGGAAGGGAGTTTTCAAAAAGCCTTTGTGAAGCTAAGAGGAGTCTAGTCTTCTCAAATGCTGTTGCGGCCACGCTTGCTGGGTCGGGCTCGAAAGAAGGACGTGGTGTAGACTTCGGCTCCTCAGCATCAGCGTCACGTTTCTTCTTACTGAGATCAAGGACATCACAGCTATTATTGTCACTCGTGCTCAAGTCTACTGGAGCTTCTTCATCGTACGAATCGTGTGAAATATCATTCTGCTTGTACGAGATTTCTGGTGGCCTAAACTCAGGAGGTATTTGGGTTAACTGACCGATTCCCTTCACTTTAATACGAGGAGTGGGTTGTTCTGAGTCTCTTGGAATAGGTAATGGTAAAGGCGATTCTGGTAATGGCAGTGGTAACGGTTTGGTCGTTAAGTTAGTGACTGGATGTCTATCAGTAATGAAACTTGGGGTGAAGTGTGTCAGAGGCGTATCGCGTCCAGTACTTTCATTTCGCCTATCAATATCAGGAGTGTGGAAGGCGAGTGATCTCTTCACTTCATCTCTTGCGAGTTTTGAGTTCACTTCGTCATTGTTGGGGTCTTCAGAAGGATGGTAAATTATTGATCGTTTCACATCTTCTCTTGTGACTTTGGCGTGTCTATTTCTCAAGTGACGCTCACAGTTAGCTTTGGTTGTAAAAGCATAGTTACATACAGCGCATTCATACGGTCTGTCTCCGTTATGTGTGCGCATGTGACGTACTAACGCTGCCTTGTCTAAAGAGGCATGAGGACACATGTTGCATTGATAAGGCCCTGGGCCTGTTCCACTCAAGTGCACTCTGTTGTGCCCCTTCAAAGCTCTTAGGTTGGGGAACTTAGCCGGGCACAGCCTGCAAGGGAACTCTCCGCGTAGCTTCATTCGCCTGAACTCCGCCGCGAAATTGTCTTGGGTTTCCTCTTGATCTCTGTCCTTAGTAATGGTATCAGGAGGGGTTAGGACGGAGCTTTCTAAAGCCACTCTTGTGCCAGTAAGCCTTTCTAAAAGGCCGCCAGCTGACGTGACACTTAATATCGATTGAATATCTGCCAAGTCGCGAGCGGCATCGATGTGCCTGATGCCGTTTGTGAGATGGCCATCATCGAATTTAGGCGTGAATCTTTCCATTGGTGGGGTTAACGTGCCAGGTATACCAAAAGACCTGTTCTTTAGATCTAATTTGGCGAAGAAGTCTTCCCTCGTGCGGTCTCTTTCAGGGGTAGGAATCCGGGTAGCGGATGCGCATGACTTCCTGTGCATCTCCAAAGCTTGTCCGCACGGGAAGTCTCTGCAGCACATGTCGCATCTGTAACGCTGTTCCGTCACTGACACGTGCGGGTTCCTCTCGCAGACACCTCTGGCAATTTCGGGGAACTTTTTGCTTGAGAAATCGACGAATGTTAGGTCGTCAAAGCCAGTCTTGGTTTCGTCACTGTGCGCCGTGAATCGGTGGATGTCGAAAGCGTTGACCGAGTCAAATCGCTGCCGGCACTTGGGGCACTCGTATCTTGCGGTTCTCTTGTCCATGGGGATGGGTGAGGGTGAGGTGGAGGCGGCTCGTTTGCGCGCTCTGCGTAGGTCTTCCTCCTCGCTCCTGTCAGATCGGTTGTCACTGTCGATGCTCGTCGTCCTAGTGACGCGAAGCTCTTGCTTTTCAATTTGAACGCCGTCCATTTCTTCGTCGGCCTCGATTTTAGCTTCACTGATGACCTCCTCTGTTTTGATTTCTGTAACAAAAGAATACATGTTACAATTGATTACGGATTGTATGTTTGAATAACCCGGGTCGCTTTCTTACAATTCCAAGAAAAGTCGACAATAGATGAGTCAGGCAATTCATTTGTGCGAGGTCGCTATATTAGAATTATAACAACCAGATATTATTATCATTGGTAGAATCTATTCTACAAATTGATAATAGATTTTTAATGAATTAACTGTAACAATAATGTATTTGTATGTTGCTACTCGACAACAGATGGCGTTGAGTGTTGCTGCGGTATTCTATGCGCAAATGAGTGCGATCTTCTCGACCTAATACTAAAGTATCGCTTGCTTTGCCAAAATTAAAAGAACATCATAGAACAAAACTGAAACCCTAAAAGCTTTTCTAACTCTTCAAATTGAAAACGACTATAACTCTCAGACAATACGGAGCAAAATCGGACGGCTGTATTCATCCCTGATATTCTCAAACCACAACAAAGTTCTCGACGGATGATTCACACTATCTTTTGTTTTAAAACGAACTGGAACTTTGATGAAAAAGGCACCCTAGTTGGTATGAAATAGAGTGTATTTTCGTTGATAGCAGTGGAGTGAGTCGTGTTGAGGCTATAGGGCACAAAAATCAATAAGACTGACACCTAGTGGACTATAGCTAGGAGTGTGTTGGCAAGCGACTGAGTCACGTAAACGCTATCAGATCGTTGTTTTGTGAAAAGTAGCGATTGTGAGATACTTTAGGAGCGTGCTATGAATAAATACATATATTTGATGGGTAATTCCATAAGCTTCACGCTCTGTTATGGTATTCACAATGTTATGGGAGCAACCGAAAACTTAATCTGTAGCTGCATTACTAAAATACTCTGAATTATTAACAAACCAATCGGAAGGCATAATATCGATCAAATTCGTAAGGTAGATAATATTAAAACTGTTAAAAATAACTACAAGAACATGATTGGTGAAAGATACTAGAGTTTAGGTCCCTAAAATTGTACCTTGAGGTACGCCAAACTTTAAATAACTACAATTAAAGGGCTTAATTCTACTTATGTATCTTTAAATAGATAGATACTTAATTTATCGAACGTAAACTCAATAACATCCATATCTTTTGTTTCAGTCACACTCAGATTTCCAAGAAAGATACACAGATTAGAATGAGTCTATCAAACGCTTTGTGAAATACTAGCATTTGTAGAATATCTTAATAATCGTGTCTGGAATAATTTCTTACTATATTTGACTGGTAAACATTTTATTTAGATTAGATTCCACATTAAAAGGCGATGTTTTATTTTCTAAATCTGTAAACGGAAAATTTAAGTTACCTATCAAGTTTGATAAAAATTGGCACGTACCTATCTGTCAATTTATCTATAGTATTAAATTAGTGATGGAGTTTATTTTCTAGGTTTTGATTAATCAGTCGTAAGCATTAATCATATTTAAGACATATACCAATATATAGAATTTCTTGAGGTAGGTTAGTCATACTTTGTTTAATTTAAAACATTTTCCATCATTTTTATATTTTATATTTCGATCTACTGAATATCATAGTCTACTTACAATCTTATAATGCGTTTACATTAAACTCTCCTTCGAACAAATCTTGATAAATCATTTAAATTTAAACAACACTTTTAATATTAACTTTTTGCTGGCAACACCAAACAAAAATAATCACAGACATTTTTTTCAAGCATAAGAACTCTTCAATGAATGATTAGTCAAAATAATAATGAGGTAACAACAGGACTTGGTAGGTACGATAGTTTCCGAACAGGACAATGTATATTACTCATTTGAACGTCACTAACCCACATACGAGATTACAAATCAATGCTTAATATTGTATTACCAATTATGGCGTTGAATTATGTAATTAACTTTGTTGTTATTTACCGCGTTTTGTTTAGGAAAGGAACTCTTAATTTGGAGCGTGTATCATCCGTCAGTATCGGAATAAATCCTGTAGACTTATGAATTGATGAAATAAGTATTTTCTTTATCAATTAAGTTAATGTTTAACCTTCTATCAGAATGCACAACATAATTCATAATTTAAAATTGAGTAAACAATGATATCTTAAATACATTTTAGATGACCAATGAGCACAATTGACGCATAAGCTAAGGTTGTTTTTATAAAATTGGATACCTACCTCAGTTTAGCAAATTCACCTAAAATGAAATGTCGTCGTATGACGCGATACTTTTAGATAAACACATCCGTTAAGACTCAAATTACAACAGAATTACAGCTGATTAAGTGATATACGTCTGTTTTTCAAGTATTGAGAAATTGTTGAAGTACTTATTGTATATTCCGGGTGCACTTGCGTCCTGAAGGAAGTATTTAGGACATATATGTTACCTATAGTGTTCTTTTATTTTCTTTTTAGTCGTTCTTGATACCTATTTCAACCACTTTTCCGTATAAGCGTAATCGAAAACCAATTTACCGGGCATTATACAACGCTTCTTCAAAATTGACATCCGTAAGAGCGATTTTCGTGTGCAAATTTTCCCGTGTATATTTTGGAGGGTGGGAGATTTACCCCTAACCACTCCCGTCTACGCCCCGAGATTACCCCCTAGAGACTGCCCCGACTGGGAGGGGAAGAGGGCGTTTTGGCTTTATCAATGAAATATCTCCTAAAAGGGGAGAGGAGACGAAATTTTCATAATTTGTATTTACTTTTACTGCCTGAAGAACGCTTTTAGTTAATAATATATTAAACGACATATTAAATCGTTGCCAATAATTCCTTTACCCAAGGATTTCATAGGTACTCATAAAACTTGCCAGTTTGTCTGTGGAAGGCAATATCAGACTCTTTAATACTATTTACAAAGTTAAATCAAAGTTACAATTTAACCTTTCTAATTGCGAGTCATATAAACAAAAGAATGAGCAAGAATGAATGAATGAATCTGGTCACCCAAGTATGTTTTATCATTCCAATCAAGCTGATTGTACTAACTAAACATCGTTTTTCTTAATAACTCACTTACCAAGCTTTTGACGAAAATCTGACAAAGCAAAGGTATCGTGTGTTTCTTAGCAATGTTCCACGCAATCCCGTCTGTAACACGATGCGTGCGCATCTGGCTGCAATCACACCGTGCTGTAACGATTGCTTTATGATCCTTACAGATGTTACATTCCTGATGATCGTTCGTGACTTTGATATCACTTTCTAATACATAAAGTGTTTGTTGTAAATCTGTTGATCGTGTCTAAATAATTATTTGATTTGCAGTTTAAATAATGATGAGGTAATTTTGGATTAATTTTCTAGAACTCTAAATCGATATACCTAGCTACGTATTTTGATATCATTTTAGAATTTGTTCCATAAAATCATGATTTTTTTGTTTACGCGTATGTGTTGTTTATCCAAAGAGATACGTTAAAAAATATGTACCAATTAAAAAGAACCACTAACATTGTACCACAACGGTGTGAATGCAGTCATATTTTACGCAACATGTACGAGGAAAATAAAAGTGAAGTTTTAGTCGCAATGTCGAAATTGAAAACGTATTTGTTCTGGGAAACGCTCTGAAATGCGCTAAATACACGCTTTTGACAGCACGCGTTCATCGAACCAATGAAATTAATGATTTATTGCGAGCTAAAGGAATAAATTTTTTTTTTTTTTTCAGTATGAGTGATATAAGAATATTTTAGTCACTTGTGGTTGGGAAGTTGTGTTATTGATTCATTAATTTAGGAAAATTTCGGATGATCATGCGACCTCTTTTACTTTCATTTGTTTTGAAGAATAACGAACTTAATTAATTTTCCGCCATATATTTTCCGTCTCATACTGGATAAATTGTCGTCTACTAGCTTCGTACGTAGAATGAGACCATATCGAATACCGGATAAGTAGACGATACCTATAAACCGATACCCAACACGACTTACACGTGCAAGGGTCATCAAAATAGTACAATCGCGGAATAAACACCATCCGAATTCAACGTACAGTCGAGTTCAATAACTTCATATACGGAGAAAAGGTGTGACATAGAAGCGTTGGCGCACCGTGACTTCCTCCTTCCCGCTTATTCGGAATTTAAATCGACCTATCGCCATCCCGAAGTGTCCCGAAGTCAGCCGATGTTGCACGACAATAACTCTTATTGTCTGCATAATAAGATGGTGTGCTTGTAACGGTGGGCGGCGCATATTATAAGCTGTTTGATTGATATGTCGGGGACGTCGCACAGTACCGCTGCTTTCTTCAACACTCCAATGAGCCTCAACGGTACTGAATTACACCATGTAGTATCTCCAAGCCGTCACTTATGGTGTCGCCATAGGCAATTACCTGACCATACGGGTCTGCTTTCGCAACTGTTGTTCTGCTGGGAAATTGGTGTATTTTGCACGGTATTGTGGTCTAGTTAAGTTTTCCTGGCTGTAAAGTTAAGTTTGTCTGTGACAACTGAGACGGCTATTGTCTAGAAATTGATAATGTGGTGCGCGGACGTTCATTTTGTTTGTTAGTTGGACTCGTTTCGGATCTCGGGGGAAACTTAATTATGGGTTTATGCAATTTGTACCATATTTTGGTTGGAATACTTTCTATTTGGTCAAAATTGCCATTGATAATAAGCGGTGTTTCTTAAATATCCATCTAGCTAACTAGATGGTTTATAACTACATGTACAATACTTCAGCATTGAGATGTTGTTATGGACTCCATATATTTTATGGAGCTGTCAGTAACCTTATTGAACAACTAGACGCCAACCATCAAATATTCCACGTTCAAAAATGCCTTAAAAAGTAATAAAATCAACGAAACATTTTTTAAACCTCATCATCACTCTATGGTCGTACTGTTTATGGTTTTAAGATGGCGTCCTGATTAATGCAAGTCAGGATCGTGCCTTCCGCAGTAACGGTGCAGTTATGATGCCACGCTACCGTCTGACTTCAATATTTTATGGGACGTTATAGTTATATTGGTTACTGGGCCGTTTTGCGACTATAGGGCTAGGCTAGAAGTCTGGTAAACCTAGTACTTGATCGCTCGAAGACAGGCTCAAGTTAGGGTTCTTTAAACCGTACGACTTACGACAAGCCACTCATTTACCAAAATTGAAAGAACCCTCGAGTTGATGCGTTGCTTTCGGCTTCTAGGTGTCAAGCATGCCCATAGAGTTTTAAGCAAAGATTGAAGACTCTTTACTAAATCATTATCTATCAGTAGAAATGGCTTCATTCATTATTACAGTGAATTAGAGTACATAAAGTCTCCACAATGAAATCGTCGTGTCTTTGTTTTCATTTTAGAGGAAGTAGCGATTTAATTACTTAACCTTGTTATTAGAAGGCGAAGTATCATATTCATCATTTAAGTGTTTATTAATATCTAGTGTTCCAGCTAACGTGTGTTTTTCAAAGAAAATAGACATATTTGGCGAACTTTGTTGGAATTTATGAATGAAATATGTTGATGTTAACAGAAGTCGGGTCGTGTTGCGGTTTCTTGTTACATATTGTCTATGTCGGTCGTATTTTGACATTTTGTTGAAGATTAAGACGCGATCCAATTATCGTGGTAATGAATATCGGTGCGCTTCTGTTTTGAGGTAACAATGAAATTAGAGCAAATAGGATTAGGTTCCAGAAAATGCAAGAAGACATTAGGTAATAGTTTTAGGAGAATATGGAGTGTTACGATATATCTCTATTACGTGACAAAAATCGGGGTTTTCCTCTCCAACCTACGTCATTTAAAGCTTTATGTACACTCAGAACAGAACTATTCCTTTATTCCAAAGTACTTAATCTTGAGAGCACTTAAGACAACAAACAGCTAACAAAGATCGCATTGTACCAGCAACTACTTCAACGACTAAAACGAAATCTCGATACGAAATCGATCAATCGCTCGCCCAAAAATGGTTTCCACTCGATCGCTCGCTTTCTCCGAACGGAAAAGCGTCCCAATTAGGCGCATACGCAAGTCGCGGAGGATGGAGGGAGTAGAGATGTGAATAATTGAATGTTAATTCCTTTAGGGCCCGAGAGATGGCAGGAGCGGCGACCCGAGGCTCGTGAGCTGATTACAAAGTGGCAGCCACATATTTCTTCGAGTGCTTTGACGTAGCAAAGGTTTAGGATGACTTGATATATGGTACAGTCGTGTGGTTAGTGAGAACATCGATTTAAGGACAATTTAAAATAAGATTTTTATTTGAAAAAACTTAGGTCATAATCACGAACGTATTTTTTTTACGTATTTAATTTCATTAGTGTAACCATTCTTTCGAATTTTCTAGGATAGTTTTTTCGGAATAGTTTTTAATTTTTAATTAAAAATAAATAAATGAAAAACGTAGGTATTGTCAGTAAATAGTGTGACGTGAATACATAAACGCGCACTATTGGTGTTATATGTTTATCTGTGTAATGTTGTATCTCATAAAATAGTAAATTTATTTCAATCAAGTACAACAGATTTACCGTACACGTGTAAGTTTATTTGACTTAATTAACACTAAATATAGATGCAGTGACGTAATTTTTTCAATGATTTGTATTTTAATAATTTCTCGGATACAAAAATAAAGAAGGATCCATCTGTTTCACAACTGACATTTACTGTCAAACTTATTAAAAAGTAGATCATAGTCTATGGTCAGAGAAAGTATGGTTAGTCTATGGGTTTCGTAATAAACCTAGCTATAGTTTATATTAGTTAAAATTTGTACTATTCTAGAACAATGCTTTATTATTATTCATGTAGTAGATCCTTTAGTATTGGGGCACTCGGCGGAGCTTAGCTTAATTTATCTGCCAATGACTTCTATCAATACCTTATTGGTATCTTAATTGGCTATAGGCCAGATTGTCTATGGACGTGAGATATTGTTATCTGTGTTGTAGCGGGGATTTTAAGAAATATTTACTGCGCAGAGTTTGGTTATAAAAAAGATCTTCGAAAGATATTTTTGAATTTGAAAATGAGAAAGACAGAATTGTAACAGTCCTTTTTAGGTTCGTCATTATTTGCCGTTTGTTACAAACGGCAATTAGGACCGGAAGACGACGCAAATGGGTTATCTGATAAAGTACTGTTACAGCTGCGCCTTCGACAGACATCCTAATCGGTCAGGGGATATTGAGAACGCTAAGAATTTTTGTGGAACATTTAATGTAGATCCTTTCGTAGTTTTAGGGAATTGGGGATTTAGGGGATTGGGTGGCCCGGGTAACTGGGTTTAGGGGGTCAGATAGGGCAGTCGCTCCTCGTAAAGCACTGGTACTCAGCTACATCCTGTTAGACTGGAAGCCGACCCAACATAGTTTGGGAAAAAGGCTCGGATGATGATGATGTAGATCCTTTCCTTTAAGTAATGATGTCAGAAGCTGAGAATGAGAGAATGATGACGAAGCTTCTTTTGTTTGGGGTCATAAGCTAGAAGATTTTGGCAAAAGTACATTTTTAAACACCTGAAGCCTTGTAACCAGGTGAAAGCCCGATCGTCTTTTGTCATTTTCGATCTTTCCATCGTATCTTACTTTTATCAAGAATCAATAAAGTTGAATGATGTATCATGTTCTAGTTAATTTGATTCACATTTCCTTTTAAGATGATTGTCGCTATTACGGAAAAAGGAAGTAGATTACTAAATCTAATCTGTAAACGTGTTTGTAAGTGCCTAATCTGCTGCGTGAGCATGTTTGACTGAATCATATGGAGTTTTGTTAAAATATTTGTCTTTGAAAAGGGTTTTTTTGGTGTTCTACTTTCTTTATCTGATGCGCTTTTGATGCTATTTTTAGTTAACGAGCCAAAATATTCTAAAGTTAGTCAGGATGGAGACAGATCACCAGATTCTCTTGAAATGATGATAAAGAAAGCTTCGTATATACGAATTCCAAGCTCCATTCTAGAAGAGTAAACCTATTGGTTTAAGGTACCGTTGTCTGCATGAATGGCCTTAAGATGTCTGTTGACACAAGTGTCAGACACAAAAGGATGAGGATCTCTCTCGAGATTGCCGCTTCGGCTGAGCAAACCGAATTCCGTGACCGATTGTCTTAATGAGTCTCTAATGAGATATTTTGTGTCATGTTTGGTTTACGAAACTTCGCCTTGGTTTTGTTAAATCTTGCTGTTTGAACAGAGGGTCTGGAGGGCTTTATTGTACCGCAATTGTAGAAGAATTTTAAGGTCAGGTAGATTTTGATAGATCTGTTATTAAGAATTTAATAAGAGGTTTTGAATAATTTCTTAAGTCGCATTATTTGTTTGAAAGATTATTGCGTTCGAACAGAATTTTCTAGTAGGTACACATTGACGTGTCCTCTAAGTGCCGTAAATGTTATTTGAAATAACAATAGTAGATTCACATACACACCTGTGATGGCACGCCGCAGATAACACGAATATATACTCCGTTTAATTACTTCTATTTGAAGTATCAATAAAACAGACAATAAAGTTTGCTTGCTAACTATTTCACATAACTAAACGAAGAATCCTTGCGATATGTCGCTCAATACCGGATGCCAATAAATATTATCAGCTGTTCTATACTGTTGTCATAAAACGAGGGTAGTCGTATAAATGCTCGGGTGTCGGGTGCCGCGCGTGCGCACCATTAGTCGTCAGGTTGCTGTCATTGAGTGCATAGCATCTTGTTGCACCGGAGATGCGATCAATGGCGAGTGTTCATCTTTAATGGATGGTCAGACCTCAGTGACGTAACGATAGAATGTTGTTTTGATGTTAGGAGTTACATGAGTATAATTAGATATCGAAATACAGCTACAAAACTGACTCGTTTTGTACTGCAAGGATTGATTAAATTCATACGCATTAGCAGAAGGAATCAATAAAAAAGTATATGCGATATTATGCTACCGCATGTTTAAGTAACATGGCATGAATCACTACCTACAGTTTCTGCAACCCTCGCTGTCTCTACAAGACATCTACCATTCTAATCAAGTTATAGTCTAACAAGTACAGTATTACATGAATATACGCTACTAGTTAGGCTAGCTAGACTGGTACTTACGTTGCGTGGAAGGCGGCTCAGCCGCGGGAGGCGCGGGCGCAGTGGCAGCACCCTGCATGGCCCGCGACGGTCGACCGCGCCTACGCCTGTGTCAACATTTAGACTTGATTATTTGTATGCGAAAAGCACGAATCTTCCGTCTTTAATATAGGCATAAGCACAGGTTACCTAATAGTTACTTAACAGGTATAAACATGATGTACGAAATGTTAAAGGACTTATCTAGCTATCTCAGTTGGTATTATGATATAGCTCGAGCGGGTAAATGCAGTACATAATTGTAGAGCGGGTAAAAGTATAGCCTTTAATCGAGTAGTAAAAAAAAATAAAGTTGAAAAAAATCTGTGTCATTTTCAGGACTGTTCCGCTAAAAACACAAGCGATGGTTACCCTAACTCAAAGCAGGTGTGAAGTCAAATAAAATAAAAGTAATTGAACGCCTTTCGGAGTTCGATTCAATTTAACTTTTATGTACTAACTTCTTAACAATGTGTAGTACCCGTATGTATTACAGTTTAATTATATGCTTCGAGTACTTTTATCAATGCGCGTGTAGTCTTTTGTATTTTTCTTTTCAATAGGTACATAATTATATCTTAAAAGATGTATGTAACTCAAGCCTTATAATAATCAACATAGCTTTACCACTACTATTCATCTCCATAGCTCAAACTATCAGACGACCAAAAGTTTGCAGTTTACCGTGTCTTATTCTCTTACAACATAGATAGGAAAATGACAGAAATAAACATTTAAACACTAAACGTATTCAAACAAAAAATAAATAATGATTTATATAGAGCTTATGTAAAAATGCAATCTCTCTCTAATAGCAAAACATCACAGATCGGTTATAGAAATCCACCTTAAGTAAATAACTGAAAAACTTAAGTGAAAAATATCGTCAGAACTGGCTTGGAAGTGACAAAGAATTGAGTCATTCGCTATCGTGTCGGCTTCCTGCGGCACTTGACGCTAATCATCGATCGGCGAGAAATGAGGGTACCTAATCTATGTACACCTATCTGTTGTAGGGCCCCCAGCTTTTATCGAAACGCTGAGACTTTCCTGATTTTTTTTTTTTAATTTTTTCAATTTTTTTTTGTTTTTAATATAGAGAAGTAATTGATAAATCAATTGGAAAGTTTTTTAAACACATTATCTCGAGATTACAGACAGATGATAATCGTGTCTTATTTTTCAGTATTAAAAGTGAAATCATTCGGAAAATCCCTATGATAACGATAGATACATTAGTTCTTTATGTTAAAGTATGTCAATGTCAAATATTAATGTGTTTATTTTGTAAGTTTGGAGAAAATTGTGAAATCAGTTTTTTTTTCTATAGTAATTTATCATCATCAGCCTTTTTATTCTCCCACTGCTGGGCACAGGCCTCCTCTCACACGGAGAAGGATTGAGCGTTAATCACCACGCTTACTCAATGCGGGTTGGTGATTTCAGACTTTAAAGTCCAAGATATACTAAGAAAGTACATAAAAACGTTGAAAAGATGAATTGGTAATAGTAATTATTATTGGTATTGCATTGTTGGTAATTGTAGTCGCATTATGCAGCTGGTTTGTAGTGCATTGCGCCTTCAAGTCTCGCCGTTTATTATAATCCAGACAATGTATGCTAATAACCCAATCGGCTGGCTTGCTACTTAGCTGTTGCGTAGTCTGCTATGAAGTGGTTTTAAAAATATATGTAGAAAAAGTCACCAGTTTTGTTACCGTTTCTTGATTTATGAGAACTGAAAAGAAATAATAACTCTAACGAAAAAACTTGGTGCCAAAGAAACTTACCCCTAATATTTTACATATATAAAAAAATGAAGTTTTGTAATAACAGTTTTACATGTCTCATTTTTTGACTAGCGAAATTTTGATATAAAATAATGCTTTTCTTATATATTTACATTTCCAAATATCTCCCACTAGTTGTATACCCCTTAAATGTCTTATTCTTTAAGCATCAGACCCCAAACTCAATTTTCACATCACAATTTCCAGTCCCAGAATATCCTCCGCGCATCACAGTCACCCTACTACGTCAGTATTGCCTGCGCACGCGCGTCTGACCTATTATAGTCCAGACAATGCGAGCTAATAACCGCCACTGGTATGCGCCGTGTTATGTACCACCGACGGTACCTGTCTGCTGTTACTTAATGTACCAGTAGATCCGAACTGGATTTTGTACTTTTTAAGAAGTATTTAGGTAAATAGTAAGGCATGTTCTTGTAACGTCCAAAGTAGAGTTGGCATGTTCTAAGAACAAAAGCTTTTCTGGAACTTTTTTAAAGAATCATGAAGTCTTTTGAGCGTGGAAGGTTCTAAAAAGAACCTTCAAAGGTTCTTTGCCTTTAAAGGTGCCAAGCTGACGAAGTTTTAATCTTTAAGGATTTGCGTTGATAGATACGTCAGTAAGGATAAGAAATGGACCTACAGTTTTTAGATATCTAGCCTCGAAATACCCAAACGATACATTTTTGGTCTTACTTAAATGTATTTGCTGTCGCAGCATGTTTGTTTCAGTTTTGAATCTTTTGCTCCAAAACATAGGTCCAGAATTTCTTGTAGCTTAGTAAATCTTCCTTAAAACCAAGTTAAGTCGCTTACATTAGTAGGTGCACATTTTTAATCAGCGTTTTAATCATTCTCAGACTTACAAGTACATCTCAGTATTTCCACGCGAAACTTAGCATCCTTCAAGTCTGTCTCAGCTTTCGTGAAATACGCAAAATGCATTGAAACCGACTCTCTTCGGCGCCTTTGATGGATTACAGTTTACACGGAATCGTAATACAATATTTATTACTTATCTTGTTAGGCGGTGCGCTTTGAACGTGGGATTGCGGTTATCTATAAGGAGTTTTGATGTCATCAATTTGATTAAAGTTTTGAAGGATAATGTAGGGATTTCTATAACTTATCTAGAGATTGAATGTTGACATTAGCTCCATATAAATTGTCTTTCTATCTCTAAACATTTTGCCACGGATAGGTTATAGAAATTTTCAATTAGTCTCCTAATCGGTTTTAAGTAAGATATGGTTAGTTGATTACTTATTTTATTTCGGTATTTTTTTACCAAAGTTAAGTAGATATAATAATTATTTCAACACGGAAGTAAAGTTCTTAATAAGAATAATTAAAAACAGCAAACTTTAGGATTCCAATTAGCGTAGCCTAATGGCGGCCTAATTTCCAATAGTAAGTAACAAGTTCTAACTTATAAGACAGCTTAATTATATCCAAACTTAATTACCTACCATTAATTTCCTGCTGTAAGTTTTTAATATTTGAAAACTTTTGATTTTGGACTGATTAAGTAACAAAACAAATAGGCTATAAAAAATGCTTTTTTTATCTTCAAAACGCGCTAAAACTTTGACGTTGCTATTTCGTCGGTTATTCTGCAAAAATTGCACACATTACTAACAAAAACACTTTTATTACAATTTCGCGCATTTTCCCTACAAATAACGACATTCAATAGTTAACCATAAAGCAGTAATAAACTTATGTACTCTGTTATCACGATCAACAAGGATTTCTTCATTATCAGTTACAAGACGTGATCCGTTGGCCGACCATAATCTTTAACTATTGTTAGCTAATTATTACATGTATTTTTGTTAAGTACATCGAGTATTACATCGAAAAGGTGATTTGTATCACGTATGGGTGCTTATGTAATAGAGATGTTCTGTTTTTAGAATATTTTGTAAGGTTTCTCGCTGGTATTTCGTGAGCTCCCACTATTTCATGTGCTCCTGGTCTCAAAGTATTGCAAATAAATGTTCCTATGTTAGGTTATTTGGTAAAAATAAGTTTGTCGATTTTCATAGATACGTAGCTTGTGTATCTGTCAGTCTAAGTAATTGAATAATATGAAACAGTAACAAGTTAAGAGATGAGCTCCTAAGATTCGGTGTGAAATAACATGGCGTATCTAACTACCTTATTGCGTAGTTTAAGTAGCCTTATCATTGAGACATTGGTTTTAAGACAGTAAGGTATATCTTTAGGAAATTATAGTAACAAGCTTTTAAAAGACGTTTTTATTACTCCTCCCCCTTCAAATACATCTTTTGGGGACAAATGTGGAAAATAAATCTTTGTGCTTCTAAGGTCTAGATAAAATACACCTTCCAAGAAGATCATAATGTAGCAATAAGCGACAATCACCAGATAAAGTGAACATCTGTCAGGTTCCCACTATCAGTTGGTCCGTGATTCAAACATCTTGATGTTAAGAGGCTGGTTGACGCAATCTTGCTATTACTGCAGATGACGATAAACACTTGTTCGATAGCAATTGTAAGGTATTGCATATGATTGCAATTTGTAGATAGAAGCTGCGATAAATCGTGGTGCGTCATCAATAATTTTGCGGTTAAAATCCTTTTAAATAAACCTTTTAAGAAGTATAAGATCTAAATCCAATTAAGCAGTTTTATTTTCTAATTTTGAATGCGATTCTCATTTCCAATGAGAATTATAAGGTAACATATCTACAATATCTTGTGCTTATTCAATACTCCAGATTTTATTTTCTAATCAGAACTGATCAATTACTTGGAACGCCAATATTTTTACTACATCTCAAAATCTTATTAGAAAGATTGATTGGTAAAATTGTTAACTATAGCTCAAAAACTTCGATATTGAACAGTTTCTATACAAAAGAATGAAGAGCAAATCATTGCTATCAGCTACACTTGAGATACAAGCCATTATGAGATAATGGACGACAAATGTCTCAATCTCAATGGGAGATGAGCAAAAGACTTTATCTAGCAATTACTTATCTGAACAGTATCTAACATGAGACGCACTTGAATCATTGTTTCACAACAAGATAATAGATCTCTTTTGTAATGGCTGTCATTGATGATGACATTTCGAGTGATTTTAACATTTTGTACATGACGATTTTCTATAAGAATTTACCTATAGATGTTGCTCTATACTTTGTACTTTTTACACAAATGCTACAGAAATAGATTTTGCTAGAATAATCAGCGCAAGATAAGATGATTGAACGCAATAAATATGTAGGTATTAAATATAATTAATCATCAACATCATCAGTTCTTAAGAAAACAACAAAATACTTATTCATTTCAGCCTTAATCTGCTCAGATATGATGAAAGATAATGATTTATCAATTAGATATTATTTATGACATCCTGTGATCGAACTTTAGTGAATAGTGTGATTGCCCAATGGTCTGAAAATCATTCATATGGCGCACGCGAGTTTTTTTTTCTCCATCTGTATAGAAACTTTTTGGTTGCGTCTTGCCGTCGCTTTTGACGCAGCGTGGTCCAAACTTTTTGCAGAATATCGCTTCTTCCTTTGACGTTTATTTTTTTCTTTGTTTAAACTTGACCATAAAGATTTGTGTAAAGCTAAAAAGGTTGAAAGCTAAGATTACTCAAAGCCCAAAGTTCTAGTTGGAATTTTATATAAAGTATGACAAACAATATGATTTATAAAAATATGAATTTTAAAGTTAAAAGTTAAAAAATATGAATTTCAATTACACACAATTTTTGATACAAATTGTAACCGGCATTCAGTACCTAAATAAAAACGGAATTAGCACTTGCACAAAAAAATACGGTTTTGCATAATAATCTTATGAAGTTTAAGATAAGAATAATAAACTTAATCACCGTGAGGCAACAATTATTGAGCTTCACTTGAGATCACCCGACGGCGAAAGTGTGAATTTGTAACTCCATATAACGTTATAAACTGAAACTTTTTGGTACAATTTTGTCTATTGGCATTTTCCGTATGAACAGTGCAGGTATTTTTTTTTATTCGCTCTTATAAGATTATTTTATTGATAGGTGCAGGTAGACACTAGGTAATTTTTGCTCTTATCTTAATCGGATTATAAGATCTGTTAGAACGTGTTTTTTTTTAGAAAACGTTGCACTTGTAAGTTTAATTATTATAATGCAATCCGATTTTTTGTCACAATAAATAAAATGAATAAACACACATTTTCGTAAACAAAAATTTTAAGTTACACCTAATCACCGACATAGAAAAGGGATAAGCACAATTTTTATTTTGGCACACGAATTATTAGCCAAAAAATATTTTCGGCAAATTCGAAATTGGAACGTTTTGTTCGACGCACAAAAACACCGAGCTTTGAAAATAGAAGAAACGATATTCTGCAATAGTATTGAACGCACAATAAGTCACCTCTAAGGGCTCAAGGGTCAACAGACGACAAAACATTCGACTGTCGCGTATCGCACTGAGCCCACTCGATATTAATTTTATTTACTAGAGGTACCTACCTAAAACACAGGGCGACGCCCGCCGTCACAAACGATAATTTGCATCGTAATCTAATCGAAATAACTTACCCAATGGTGGATAATTTTTGCGATATCAGCCGAAGCCCGAAATAAAACAAAATAATAGTCCAACAGCACACGAAACAGCGTCCAGTCTCTCACAAAACACCTTAATTATTTTTTGAGCACAGATTTACAGTCTTGGATTATTTTTTATTGACGATCACTTGAAAATTTGTAAGGCACTATATTGAAGTAATTCGCGCGTCGAACGTGTGTCGCATCTCGCGCGGGAACGACAACCTCGCGCGGCGAGATGTCGTCTCCTTGTGATTGTGATGAGAGTACGCACTGTCGCTCTGCTCTCGGGGGAGCAGAAGATGGCCGCCGATTGGTCGAGAGCGGCGGCCGGGCGCGCGGGGAGAAGGAGAGAGCGCATCTCGCGCGGGCTGCGAACGAGCGAGACAGCTAGCGTCATTCGTTTCGTCGGCCGGGCGAGATTGTGAGCGCGGGTTCAGGTGGATCACCGGCGAGAGCGCGCAATGATAATAATGTGGAGATGCCGCACCGAGTGGTTCCGTCATATCGAATCTTTGTTTAGCTTTATCTGTGTGATTAGAACAATGACGGCACATCGATGTTATTTGTCTACGTACTTAAACGTTAAATATTTATTAAATTATTCCTTTTAAAAACATTAATAAAAATGTTTGCGTCACCAACAAAGAATTTCCGAAATATTTGTCTTGTTCTGCAAATATAAATGACAATACATATATCAAATAAGATAAGGGTATCGAATCAATCACCTCATGAAACTAGTTTATCATAATTGGTTCACGTAGGTACCTGTTGTCTTTAAAAATATATTTTAATTGATATCTATCTGTTTAAAGAATAACAAGTATCTAGGTAGCTCGCTTGAGGATAAAGTTATATCTATCATTCCTGGGAAAAATAAAAAACCGTCTGGAGATAAAGATTTTAGTCTTTTTATTACTTTGATTGTCCGATAATTTGGTTAAGAAGTGGATAGACAAATGTCGGACGATGTTCCAAAGAAAGAAAGTTTGAACGCAATCCGGCTATCGGTAAAAATCATGTCAGATTAACACCCTCGTACCAGATTATCGAATTGATTTGTATTAAAAGGATATCCTTGATGTAATCTGGACTCATTGCAAAAGATTTTAGGCTTATAAACTTATAAGACAAGTAATTAATTGCGGATTTCAATAAACTATTTGCTGTTTTGGAATTTGAGGTTGAATTTTTGAAACAGCTTCATATAAATTATGTCAACAGTCTTTAATCGAAAAACAATAGATGGATCGGTTATTCAAATCCGGAGTTAGAGCTATTGTCATTTCCTAGAAAGATGTGATTTAGATCTATTCGATAAAGCTAATAACTACGTGTACATCGTCAGGTTAATAAATAGATAATTAAGACATAGAATCAAATCAGTACCTAATGAGTAAGCTAATTATTTTTATCATCTTTTTACCCAAAAATAAGTCGAGATTACCAAGACAATAACTTAAATGTTGTGCTATCAAGAACCAATTTTGTGTAATCTCTACAATTTATGATTACGATTATTGTTTTAACGTGTCTGAACGTGTTAAGGTGTAATAGTTAGAAGAAATAATTAGTTAATTACAGGTCTTTTCAGAGATTTGTTAATTGTTTTCTAGTGACAGGTTCTATTCCGATTCCGACCTCATTTTAAATTCTGTTAATTTTTTGGGTCCGATAATTAATGAGTAATTAGGTATAATAGACCCAAGTTTTGATCACACCAGTTTCAAAGTCCATAAACGAAGACTATAAGAACATTAGTAGTGGAGTTAAAACATGTTTCTTGTAACATACCTACCTACTTATTCTCATTCCCTATCAATGAGCCGGTAAACATCGTCAATTGATTATTTAATTAGCACTTGCCCTATTTTTAATTGTTTATTCATGTATCTCAGATGTCTTCAATTCCACACATTTATGTACCTACTTCTATTTAAATGTTAATTTGTTATTGGAGACATAATAATTTGAATGGTCGTTTACGAGCGCAAACTGTGATGACAGTTGAAAGAAAGATGGCGCTGGCGATTCTTTGTGCGTCGGTTTTGCAACTTGGCATTTAAATATTTGCATCATTTTAATGAATTATTTTTACGCTTCTTACTTATGGCCTTGAGTAATGATAGACTTATGCACAATCACTTTGTTCTATGGTACTTACCTATCTAAATTAAAGTTTTGAAAACTAAACTCTTCTCTCTACTCTACTCTAAACTCTTGTCAAGCAGTAGATATATTTATAGACCAAAAGTGCGTATTCTTTAGCTGGCACAATTAATATTATCAACATTTGTACACCAAAAAGGTATTCTTATATGAGAATACGAGAATCTAATTAGAATTCATACTAAGATCAATAAAGCAGCCCAGAAATTATCATAACTGAGCAGTATTGCCAGAGCGGTACATAAATTATTTGTCTTAATATTTACACTAGTCGCTTTAATTGACGTAATACATGTGTTTCATCTTACATTATCTACCATAGTTAAACAATAACAATTTTACCTACTTCGAGGACCCACTGTATATATTTTCACTTTATATTTCATCCTTAGAGAGGGCAAGAACTTAGCGTTCTTTGTACCCTTAGAAAATGTAAATGAACTAGTGTAAAAGGTGTTTCGACCTAATATTTACTCAGAGGAGATAGGTTTCGATACAAAAATCGGTTATTTATCAAACGTTCGGTCCCCATCTCGGAGCCGACCTCTGGTATCGGTCAGCGGAACGTATGCAAACATGGCTCCCTCGATCTGTCAACACGTGGCAACGTCTCTTTGCTGACCGTTTTTTTTTTATATTTCCAAAAAAAGTTTCTAATTTGTGATTTGATACATTTTTTGATATTCAAGTACAGGCATTCATTAAATGATTTTATATTGGTTTTGTTTTTTCGTGCTTTGGAACCATTAGGAATATTTTAATGTACTTATGCCGGATAACTGACAGAAAATTACTTAGTTGATTTTGCTACTTGATTCAAAAGATGAGAAATTCCCTGGCGTAATTTGATTGTGTATGTACAAATAACGCAGGAAAATTACAAAAAGACTTTTGAAGCCGCCATTATCTTTAAAATAAGATCACAAGATAATTTAATGAGTAACAAAAGAATTGAGGTCGATACAATAAACACACTAAATAAATTGTATCTGCGGCGTGTACTTACGCCATGACATTAATCGATATCGTACACTTTGATAAGATGGATCTTCAACAATAAAATATTGTTTTTCCATTTTCAAGGATTTTAATTATCTTCTTGCATCTGAGACTAACAAATGTAGACATAAAGGAGTTTTCAATGTTCAAAGCATAATATGCATAGCATATGTACTTACCTTGAAATTGATGAAATTAGGTCCGTGGTCTTTCTGGATTCGAGTTTTCCTATAATACAATAAGATAAAAAAATGCACATATCTACAGAGCTTTTTTATATAATACATTTATCTATATATTTTAATGTCATAACTCTAACAGCAGGCGCTTCAATTATCAATTTTCTTTGCCTCTATTAACGCTTAGTCATTTTTCACTTGGTTATTAAATAGCATATCAGTTAGAAAGCCTCTATTAACAATCCGTTCAGACAACAATAATAAATCGTGATTGGCATTTCGGAATTGCGCTTTGTTATTGAGGAATCAATCACTTGATAGTTTGGCCTTAGTATCGATTTAAACCGAGCCATCGAGTCCACAACTGTTTAAAGTATAGGTAACTATAATGATTATCTGATAGCAACGTTATTGAACAAACAACACACGGATGGAGGAATCTTATCTTCACTTACTCAGTGTCCATTAACAGTTCTACTAGATATAATGTGTACTTCAAAAATCTTGTTCCTAAACGATGTTCCGTTAGCAGATAAGGATGTTTCAACACCTTCTGACGTAACCAATTCGAAGAAGAAGGTATAAACATGCTTGGTTACTTTATCTTTACAATATTGCTTTTTCAGTCAGATAACTTCCTTACCTAAGTGTGTAATACCAAATTTGGTGTTACGTAGCCCATTTATTGATTTGTTCGAAAATGACATTATCGGCAATGCGCCAGACTGAGAGTGCATGGCTCATACGAGTACAGGTGTATAATCTGTTCTTATGACTCGATATTCTGAATAAACAACTTTATCGCAAAACATAATTAGGTAGTTACTAAGCGAGTACCGCATGCTGCATGACGTTATTGAAATCGACATGACTTTTAGGAAAAAAGTACTATAATATGCAAATTATTCATCTAAAATCATGACGCACACAAACCACCCGAATATACTAATGAATATGATAGTCTCTCCAGGATAACAGATATGACCACGGTGCAGCCGCATAATGTACGTCAATGACTCGTTGATAAGGAAAAGTTAAATTAATTAATTGGCGAATTAACTGAGGCTATGTATGGTGAGCTAGTTACATTGACAAATTCATCAAATGTATACTTGAATATGGCGTGAAACCGCAGCTCTTATGACAAATCCGCAGAGAAAACCCAAGATTTTTAGGTCTTTGACACATCGCGACGTGCTGAGGATAAGGTAGGAACTACATGAATTGAAACAGTTTAATACGAAGGTAGAATGACGCAAAGGGACGGACTTAGGTATTACACCTATTTATGAACTAAGTTTTCGTGAAATGATTAAGCAGACACTGTAGGTAGATCGGTTTCTTTACCTGTAAATACTGTCTTAGTCCGTGAATTAAGTAAATGTAGCAAATCTTGTTGGTCTTTTCACCGAAAAAGGTTTTTATTAAATACAGCAATTGATTCTTATCTCTCTTTAGTTATTGATATAATTATGTCTACTGCATTGTCATCTCTACATTTAAATATTTTATCAATGACTCATTATTTTGCCATAGGAAATGCACGTTTAGGAGTAGCACTATCATAATTTTTAAAATAATGTTGTTTGCCTTTATTGGCCCTTTTTGGGCTTCAATATTTGGTGTTTATTGTTTTAACTGTAAGAAGCCGTTACTTTCGGGTTTCGTTTTGTTAGAAATAACTTAAAAGCATTACCTTGGTTACTTAATGGATGATAGAATGTATTACTCAATGGTAACTCGATCTGGTGCCTTTAACAAATTAGGGCTGTCTGTACAAATTTTTTACCACAATTTTGAATTACATACAGATTTTTCCTAATTGATTCATACAAATTACATGTACTTACATAAATTCTAGTTAATTCATATTATTTCAGTAGGTAACTACGCGTTATGGGTATATTTACGAATTTCCTCCTAAACTCGCGCTTCTATAACCCTTTATGTCGCTACACGTAATGTAATTTCTATTCAAATAAATTAATTTGTTAATTATAATCCATTTAGTCGAGTGATTCATTCTATTGCCCACTGTATTTAGAACTAAATATCATACAATTTGACGGATGATGTAATTTTAAAATTACGTTAAGTACATGTTATGTTTTATGTGATCAATTATTTTTTATCAAAGATTGAACGTCCATTTTAGAAAAATTGCATAAGTTCGTGATTTAGGTAATTATTATCATATCGGTACAGTTTCAAAGATGCAGTCATTGTCCTCACGCGATTTATGATCGTACGACACAGAGCAAGTCAATGAGGACTTAATTGCATGCCCATAAGGTTTATAATAAGTGTGCACAATGTTTAAATAAAGATGTTTGCCTGCCAACACGTTCTCCCGCCAAATCGCGGAAACCGCGCGAATTTCATTCACAAACCGACATAGACGTTTACAAACATGGCTTCGTCAACGGAAAAAATAGATGGACGGGATGTTCGGGCAGTTAGTTTACAAAATATAGACTAGGGTGGCTGCGAATCCCCTAAAACAATAGAAGTTAATCAAAACCATCTTATAGCTAGACGACTTGTGGTGAAGGAATATCAACACTAATCTTACGTACCTAACCTATGGTGTGAAATGGTCTATGCATATTTTTATAGGTCTGTGATCCATCTGGGATCTTTGATATTTTTATTAACCTGTGGACTAGGTACTAATCATTATAATTCCATTTACTTTAGGTATAAATAAGGCAAGTAGGATACAATAATATTCCCAGCTAATTCAGCTGACTAACACGACAACATAAGCTAATGAGCAGGAAACACAATCAACATATTTTCAATAACAAAATGGAACGAAACGAACTAGGAAGAACTAAAAATGATGAACATCACAGTTTCTGCATCGAAAGTGAACGAAAGTCGCGTAAATACATGATTTTCATCACGCGACCAATATGGCGGAAGAGTGTTGGCGCGAAAATGAATCTTTGTTTTTTTCTTAACGGCGTTTATTAGCGCGGGACATTTACCGGCCAGTGTCTGTTACCGCTCGCTGCGTAGCATAGAAAAAAGAAAATAATGTCATGCAACCAGCTGTTATGCCAATGTAATAATGCGATAGATAGATTGGATAACGTGATACGTATTAAATACTATCTGTGGGCAGTTTTGCGCAGTGCGGAGGTGTCATTTTGCCTACATTTCAGTATTTTACATAATAATCAATAACCTTTGTATACTTATATAAGCTGTTTGGCTTTTTTTGATTTAGAACTTTCTTTAAACACAGAATACTTAACTACTAAATATTTACCCGATTTTGACAGGATTTTATCAAGCCTTGCGAGATAAGATGACGCGGTCAGACCATAAACAAAATATCAAGGATAGAAGACCTTTTCCGATGACATGTAGGTATCGTCCTATTTGGCCACATTATTTGTTTGAGTCGGTATCTCTTCTCGAGTGTCAATATTGTTAGAGAGAGCGTTGACCCCGGTGCATCGCACGTGATCTGAATCTCTCATACTTTATAGGTAAGTACTGCTTGGTGATATTTAAACGAACTTTTTTGAAGATAGGTGGGTATTTTTAATTGACTTCAAATTAAGGAGGTTCTCAGTTTGACCTGCTTGTATGTAAGACTGAGCGCGATTATCTCACGTTTGGCTCTTACTCTACGCTACATACCTAATTAGAATTTGAAAAATGAATTGAAAATTCTTAATTTGATTGCAGTCGCAAAGAAACTGCCTAATCTGTACTCCTACTTTTTTGAACTTGAATTTCGAACGTTTATCAATTATTTTTAAATAGACGTTCGCAATGAACTCATGCAATGCATAAGTATTACATTTGAGACATCCAATATTTATCTTTTACGTTATTATTACTTAAAACAAACAGTAAATTCAATTGAATAATTATTGATATTATCCGGCTGGCATCTTGTTGATAATTCCAAAGTTTATTAACCTTTGTAAAATTAAATGTAATAAAAAAATGCTAGGTATGTTTTTTTTCCTTTTCTGTCTCACTGCTGCGCAAAGGCTTGGCCCATACTTTTCCATCTTTCCCTGTCAGAAACGTGATGTGGTCATTCGGCTAGGAAAGAGTCCAGGTCTTCTCCCCAGAACGCTTCCTTGGTCTGCCGCTAGGTCGCCTTCCACACTCAGGGTGGTGATCTTGGTCCACAAATCCGGATGCATTCGGCAGATATGACCCTTTGTCATATGTATTCATGAAAATCAATAAATACTAGGATATTACATATGTTGGTGTTAGGTAGTTAGGGACTAATGTCAAAGTAAAGTTGTACTTGTAGGTACGGTTTTGCGATAAGTATCTGTCTTGAATTTCACGAAGAAGTGAGAGCGACAAGGTAAGAACGCCACAACAACAAAGCTACTCTATGGTAGTTACTATGAACATTGCACCTACATACGTTAATTACGAAATCTTTATTCAGCTGAAATCATGCCAAAAATTAAGAAAGCATTCAAAATAACCTTCTTAACCGTCAAATCCGTAGCGGACCCCAATCGGGGTCTAAACATCAATGTCACCGTAAGCTCGGTTTAGACCCCAATTGGGGTCTGCGAATCAGTCATACACTTTCCTAATTATTTACGCTCATATTTATTTTCTTTCCAATCAAACCACATTTGTGAGTACTAAATAAAATAACTAAATAAATTTAAATTATTTTTACTCATTCAAACCTTTCATATTTAGCATCCCGTTAGAAATATACCTTTTTAAAATCCAATCGTAATTACCGGGAATTCTGATCGAACCATGTTTGTTTACATTTTAGTTGTTTTTTTAAATTTGAAGACGCATAGACAAGATGGCGACGGTGATAGAAGTTTTGCATCGAATGATCCGATTCGTTAAAATAAAGAATCGATTTAATAATTTTATATTATAATATTACTAAATTGCACTTTTGTATAGGTACTTACCATTATCTGAAAATAAATTAGGAAAAGTAAAATGACTTAATTTATTTTGAAAAAAATGCTAGAAAATCAGTGGTAGAAAATACGTTGTAGCCGGAATAAAAAAAATCTTCGGTTTTTAGGGTTTCTAAAGACGGCAAATGAAGACTTATTTATTTCTTCGGGTGTTTTATGTGCAGGATTCCTGTAGATCTGCCAAACTTAATGGCGATTCGTTACTTCCAACTTTTTAACTGAGCGGCAAAGCTATTTGACCAGAGCCGTAGTTAGGTGTAGTTATCGCAAAATTTTATGACGATTTCATTGTTTGAAAGGGCAAATAGTTCGCTGTTCATCGAAAGCTGGTCCAAGATGGAAAGATGGCCGCCGCCGACTTATTTTTAACCGACTTCCCAAAAAGCGGAGGTTCTCAATTCGACCGTTTTTTTTTGTATGTTTGTTACGCGATTACTCAGCCATTTATTTATCGATTTTAATGATTCTTTTTTTGTTTGATAGCGTATACTTCCGAGGTGGTCCCGTTATCATCAGGTCAGGATCTGATGATGGAACCTTGAGAAATCGAGGGCGACTTTCGAAAGTTGCAGAAATACATAGGTTGAAATCTTATCACTCAGGTGTTTGCCTGGTAGCACTATTCAACAGTGAAGGTTTTGAGCTGAACTGATGATGGAGACCAGTGAAGTTCGAGGGAACTCGACAACTGAATATTTAAACTTACTCGTGTTTGTGCTTATATTATTCGTATTTACGAGGCCTCTGCAACAGTGAAGGAGATGGAGACGAGAGAAGTTCGGTTGTCCAGATCCCTCGACCTTCTCTGGTCTCCATCATCAGGTCAGCTCCAAACCTTTACTGTTTCATAGTGTTATCAGACATACATCTGAGTGTCAAGTTATAACCTTATCTATGCTTACAATTTTCGAGAGTTGCCCTCGATTTCTCAAGGTTTCCATCATCAGATCCTGGACCTAATAACAAATATGGGGAATATACCCTTTCGACCAAAAACAAACATCCAAATTGAGAACCACCTCCTTTTTGGGATTCGGTTCAAAATATTTGGTGACTTTAAAATCAATCAATTTTTTTATCATTTATTTATTTTCTAACATATGATTTACATTTTTAAATATTAAATATAAAAATAAAAAACATTTAAAAATATAAAAAATAGGTTGCCACCGATATCGGGCACAGGGTCCAAGGTACCGGTGGTTAGGGTCCCAGAGACAGAAACCTCCTCACAATACGTGCCGTATCAAGGAGTACTGCCTTCTGAATCAGTCCCTTGATCCAGCCGCCCAACGAGAGCCTCCTGAGGTGTTCGTCGAGGCTCTTGGCTATTAAACCATTGGCCGTAACGACAATCGGCACAACAACAGCCGTGTCGACACTCCACATGGCGACAACCTCGTGCGCTAAGTCGAGATACTTTATTTGTTTCTCTTTCTCAGCTTTCACAAGGTTCTCGTCATGCGGAACGGCGACATCGACTATCATCGCGGGCGCTAATCGATCTATCACCACAATATCAGGCTTATTGGCTACAATAGTCCTGTCAGTGATGATAGATCGATCCCAGTACAACGTGATATGGTCCTTTTCGAGAACTGGGTCGGGCGCATACCTGTAGTACGGTACCTCAAGGTCTACAAGGTTGTATTGCAGAGCAAGCTGCTGGTGGATAATCTTGGCCACTTGGTTATGTCTGTGCAAATATTCACCATTAGCCAAACGAGAACAACCAGATATAATATGTCTGATAGACTCACCCGGATGGTGACATGCCCGACATATGTCAACCGTCCCGTCTTTCACGATATATCTCCGGTAGTTATTCGTAAGGATAACTTCGTCCATAATTGCACATACAAACCCTTCGGTTTCTCCAAACAAGTCACCGAAGCGTAGCCAAGATACGGACGCATTGAAGTCTACATCGGGGCCATGAAGAGCCCCGAAGAAGCGTCCGTGTAGCTGTTTGCTCTGCCATACCTCCTTGCGATCATGGGTAGTTAGTACCACAGGTCTGCGCCAGTTCTCATTTGCCAACGATAGCGGGGTGAGTCCTTTGTCCACTGCTACCATATCACGATGCATACCCACGTCGCTTTTGAGAAGATATTCTCTGAGACTGCACACCTCGCGGTTGTGGAGCGTCTTTGCATTTAAAAAGCCTCGGCCTCCACATTTCCGTGGGATGTACAGTCTCATCATCGACGATCGTGGGTGATGCATTCGTTCTGCGGTCAGCAGTGTGCGGACTCTCCTATCCAAGGCATCCAATTCAGTTTGAGTCCATTTGAGTATGCCGAAGGAGTACATCAGGACTGGCATGACCCAACCATTATAGGCGCGAACCTTGTTGCCGCCTGATAAGGAACTTTTTAGGACCTTATTCAGGCGGCCAAAGAAACGCTCCCGCAATGACTGTTTCATGACAGCCACATTGATGCCTAACCCCTCCGCCATACCCAAGTATTTATATGTATCGTTTGCGGAGAGTGATCTCAGATTTATGGAATCTGAGAGTTGTACTCCCTCAGATTCCACAATTCCCCCTCGCTTTACATGCATGACTGCACATTTGTCCACACCGAACTCCATCCTGATGCAACTACTGAAATTTTCAGTGATCTTCAGTAGCTTCATCAGCTGCAGTTCTGTAGTGGCAAACAGTTTCAGATCATCCATATAAAGCAAATGGGATATAACCTGACCCCCTCTCCGCAAAGGATAGCCCAGCCCCGAACCCTCTAGCAATGTGCTCAAAGGGTTCAAGGCCAGGCAAAACCAAAGTGGACTCAAACTGTCACCCTGGAATATTCCCCGCTCGATCTTAATAGGATCGCCGGTCCCTTCAATTTGTCTACATCCTGGATAGTGAAGAACCGTTCTCCATTGCTCCATACATGACGCAAGAAAGGCGCGTAGAGTTGTATTTATTTTATACAACTCCAGTACCCTCCTAAGCCATGTATGGGGGACCGAGTCGTAGGCCTTCTTATAGTCTATCCAACATGTCGACAAATTCTTTCGGGATCGTCGAACCTGTTGGCTGATGACCATATCAGTGAGGAGTAGCTCCTTAGTAGCACGGGACCCCTTCTTACATCCATTTTGAGAAACTGACATAATTGAATATTTTTCAATATGTTGGTTTATTTTTAATCTCAAAATAGATGTAAGAAGTTTATAGACCGTCGGTAAACAAGTGATCGGTCTATAATTTTTAGGTTCCGCGGTACTGCCTGATTTATGGAGCAGATGGGTAACTCCTGTTGTTAGAAACTGTGGGAGCGACCCGGCTTCTAAGGATGACTGAAACTGTGATGCTAAACAGGGGTGTGAACTTTGCAGCCACTTTAACCAGAAATTGTGCAGTCCATCCGGTCCTGGTGATTTCCAGTTTAATAAATCAATCAATTATTATTATTGTTTCTCATCATCAAATAAGTACATTACTTTGGTAGTTACAAATTGCATTATATTTCAGAACACCAGGCTTACCCTCATCATCATCATCATCATCATCAGCCTATAGCAGTCCACTGCTGGACATAGGCCTCTCCAAGTGCACGCCACTGAGATCGATTGAAGTAGGCTAAATACCTCTATGAGCAGGCTTACCCTCCGCCGAAACAAAAATCTTAGAATTGTTCAGAAATAATATAAGAATAAATTAAAATTCCGTAATAGGTAATAAAAATTCAATTAAAGTTAAAAATTATTACGAATGACGCAACACCAAAATAAATAATACATATAAAAATTTAATGCTAAAAACTTTCATAAAACTTAAATATCTTTTTTCTTAACAACAAAAACAAATTGAACCTATAATTTAAAATTAATAAATAAAATTGAAATAAGTTGCTATTAAAAAAAATATATAAAATTGGTATTCGATTATTTATAATAAATATGCGATTTAGGTATCGAATGCACACCGATGATTGAAAAAAAAAATAAAACTCTATTCCAAACTCTACTTGTCTGTGACTTTGATCTTGTAAATATTGTTCATTTTTATTGTGTATTTTATGTGCTGATTTTTTAGTTATTGAACATAAATAAGTGCACGAAATATATTGAAATGGATTGAAAATGTTATAAATATGACGTTTGTGTTGTGTTTGAGAAAGTGATGCGATTATTTATTGGTAAGTTTTCACCAAATTTGAAATGCCTAACTTTTCGATAGACTTAAAAACACCGTAATTATTATATTTTTCTGAATTAACTGACCCCATTTGACCTTTGCACGTTGTTGTCAAATAAGTGAGCTCTAAAGTTATAGGTAAAATACTTCTAATCAGGCATTACGGACTTAGAATTCATGTGTTGAAAGTTAGAACAAATTTTTGACTTCCATGTCGCGATTCAAAATATCCCGCCGAATCAACGGTATAGTCATATGTCAAAATCTTGTCGAGCAGAGGGGTTAAAATAATATAGAGGTTAAATATCGAAAATCTTCTATATTTAAATATGGTCTATCAGTATGTTTTTTATTCAAATGACGAATGAAGGAGCAACGTTTGCAAATGTCAAACGGCCATCTTTCAATTTCGCTTTTTATATTATAATTATAAGTTATTTGTGTGTAACAAATAAAGCGTTAGTAACTAAATGACCTTGGCGCGTGAAATCATGTACCTTTAATACAATATTAATGAGATAAATAAGAGATAACACGACGCAGTTCTTCGTCATAATTACAGCACTTGAACAAATATGGCGGACGGAGAACATCTGGTAGGCAACGTTTTGATTGCTATTGAATTGTGATACATTCACCTCTTATAAACCGCTTTTTAAATAATAAAATGCAGTGCATATGTACCTACATATATTATTAATATGGTGGAAATGAGAGAAAATTGTATTGAACGAAACTGTTAATGAAAATTGTACCTAGGTAATTGTCTTTTTATACTATTTTTTTCAGGGCATAAATACTGTAGGTTAGTGGATTAGGAATAAGGTTTATTCATATTTTAAAAACTATTTAGTTTTCACAGAAAACGAGTAAATTCATGGATCGCAGCTTGTAGCCTAATATCGACTTGAAAAAAACACGACCTAGGTCAACACCACTGCTAATAATAATTATAGTACAAACTAAATGTATGCGGTTTGTAGTGAGTAATTAATATTTATCTAAGTAGCAGTAATATGACTTAATTATGACTGTTCATAATAGCTACTTTAGTACAAATTGCGTTGGACAATTAAATAATTACCGAGCTACTAAAGGTTTAATAGTGTTTTTAAATTTTTAATCTTTCTTTTTAATCGTTTTATAAAGAAACCACCTAATTATGAGGACATAACATTATAAGCTTAAAAACCCCGCATTGTCACGTTCAGGTTTCTTCTAAAAAAAATAAGAGTGTATTATATGTTTGGCGCGAAAACCCTTACGTCAAAAAACATACCAAATTCAAAACCAATGTTGCCACAACAAAAATAAAGCAGCGGAACTTGCCACAACAAAAATATTAGGTCCGTAACTAATACAAAGAGTTTGCTAACGTGTTAATTAAAATGATTTAGGCGCGAATTAATATAATTTGCGACTAAAGAGGGCAAGACGTAATATATGACACTGGTTTCGTAAGATGATGAGATGAGCTTCGAATGTAATGCTATGAGCAGACCTTGTTACTACTTAACGGATCGTGAACATGGCGTAGATGTAAAGAGTTTGGAAGCGGCATTTAAGCTGATAGTATCTTCTAGGATATTCAATGATTTTTACAAATATGTTCATTGAAAACCTCTTTCATTGATAAATAAAAATTGTACAGTCACGTTGACCGCGCCCTGACCATCGTCGCTGATGGCCGAAAATATTTGAAACTCTATGAAGCGTTTTTTGATGACACTTAGCTATCAGCGCATACGGTGTTTAGAAAAATGACAGATCTGATGGTCAGTGTGACTGTAAAACCTGCCTTAGATTTTACCTCACTGCCTCTGCTAGACCACTTCTAGTTAATCTCTAGATCTGTCTAAATAAATATGCAAACTCATACGAAAGCGATGTATTATTAAAATGATTTAGTTAAACGTTTCACAAGGCTTAGAGAACGTGTTATCTTAAATAGCTGTTTCTATCTGAGCGTGTTCGTAACTGGAGTAGATTTGCTAACTTAATTAGAACCTTTTTGTAAGGTTTTGATAGACAAAATGGAGTTTTTTTAATATTGTATTATGATATGTTAGCTGTTTCTTGCAGTTTTTTCCACGTACCGGGGAAATTTCTTCCTGTACCTACTTATCTGAATAAAATATAGCCTTTGTATACCTGAAGTAAAATAATTTTATTTATTTATTTTTATATTAACAAAGATAGTGTAGATTAAAAACAGTGAAATATTTTTTTTAATGGTTCAGTACTTTCAGAGCCTATTTAGTACGAACAAACAAAAATCTTACTTATAATATTATTTATTTTACCACCCAAAAAGAAGAAGGTTCTCAATTTGTCGGGATCTTTACTTTTTTATTATTCCAATTCGGCTGTTACAAATCATAACACATAATAGTACCTATCCAATATAAATTTAATTTAAAATGACGTCTATTTACCATGCAGTCTCTATCGCATCGAACTACCGGAACTCCCACGAGATTCAGCATGTTATCATCGTGAACACCTAAATTGTGGTCTGGGATAAATACATGCGGTATTTTTATCTCGCCACGATAAAAAAATGGTCTTATATGTTATAAATAAATAGTTTAGAAAACAATAGAAAAACATGCGTTTTTAAATGCACGTGAAAACCAAAAAATACTTCTTCTGGCTTCATCATCAGATCTTAAAACCTAATTGTAGTCAAAGTTCATTATAAGACTTTTCTACCAAGTCCAAACACAGCTATGATACGATGTTCCATCATGAAGTTCCAGTTCATATCTTCCGACTCTTTTGTAAGATCAATTTGACAGTAGGTACCATATTATTGTAGGTATCAGAACTATACACAGCTGCCACCTTTCACGACGCTACAATCCTTGGGAGATGATTAAATTAACTTGGATCTATACTTACATTCTAAAGCTGAAGAGTTTTTTTTGTTCGCTTGAAGGCGCTAATCTTTTATTTGGGTTTGTGCAGAGGCTTCCACAGGATGCGGGTGAAACTGCTCGCAGAAGCTAGTAGTTAATACATGTCGACCTAAAAGCGTGTTAAAAATATTTTTTATTAAAATCTTGATGATGTCACCAATAATATACCTAGGTTAGCCATGACTAGAGATATGAGATATAATGCTGAGCTATGTTTAAATGGTGAAGATAACTAAATTGTTATGTGATATTCATTCAATTAAAGAAATCTAATCTCTTTTGGCGTACGTATCATGGTGAAAGGAATTTTACCAATGAAAAAGATAAATTGTATAGGCACCTATTGATAATTATGAGGTTAATGAAGGAAATGAATGGTAGTACGCACATTACAGCGATCAGGTTTTTAGGCATCAGAACGATTAAAAAATTTGGTTGGATTCACGTTCATTCATATTCTTTAAAAAAAATCGTCCGTCTGATCAAATGTATTTCGACTCTTAAATAGAATACATATTAGTTAATTATTTACTATTCAGTTATAAACTATTTATTACAATATTTGTAACTTATAATTTCATACTCTTTCGTGGGTTCTGACCAGTCATGACTTCTCCTTCTTAGCGTTTATCCCGTCTTGTGACGGGGTCCGCTTTCCGTATCTTCTTCTTCCACTTCGCTCTATCCTGGACGTCTTCCTCTTCGAGTTCGCAGATTTTCATATCTTTCTTTACGAGGTACTTTAATTTCCAATCAGCATATTGAAAAACGAGTAAGTAATGAGAATTCATTCACATTTTATCAATGTACCGTGTTTTGATAGACAACACTAGTATTCATTCACAGTAATTTTCACATGGGTAAGCGGATAGCAAAAACTTAGAAATTCGAGTAAATTCGGATGGCTAAGCCAAACATCCTGCGTTGTCTACATTTCTAGAGCATAAATAATACGTCATGTTCTAGTGAACTTAGCAGGTTTAGTACCTATATGAATGAAGGTAAGAAACAGTAAAATTTCCCATGACGCCCATTAGGTAATATTTGGCTCAACCAATACCTAATGTGAAAATGAGAAAATTGCAGATCATCATCAGTCCTTTAGGGTGCGTCTACACTGTGTAAGTAGCTTGCGCATATTGAGGCATATGCGCAAATTACATGCAGTTTGAAAACATGTGCGGATCCAGCGATTCGAGTATGAAGTATGAACCAAAGGACAATGTCGTTTGAAAATGATTTTGAGAACCGCGCGTTTTAGTGCGCACTTTTGAAGTAAAATAGCTTCCATCCATGAGTACCCAAGTATGGACACCTACCACGGGACTGATGTCAATCACTTGTTTATATACTTATGTATATTTTTAGCCATTAAGTTCTTTGACCTCTCACATTATTATGATCGCAAAGACACTTCCTCTGTAGATAGATACTAGATTTGAGCGTGCGTGAGCGCCATACAAACGTCAAAATGCTTAAACGTTTGGCGATTTAAGAATATGGCATTTCATTCTTCTAATGACATCACCTTTGGGTATTATGACTAGCTCAAACTTAATAATCTTTGCTTAATATTTTCACTGCGATAGTAACTTTGTCTGTCATGCTTTCACAAGAAAACTATTGAACCGTTTTGAATGGGAGTTGATAAACATGAATTACAGTTGTAACACGAATTTTTATTCAATCTATTCGTAGGCTATGCTATTACATGTAATTTAAAGCCTGAGAAAGGACATAGGCTACTTTTTATCTAGCTGCGGGAAGGAGTTCCCTCGGGAAGCGGATGCAACTGCGGGGAACAGCGAGTATAGACTCAGTAAGTAAGTACTACTTTTTTTTCAGTGTAATAGCTACTGTATGGAAATTACTTTCATGGTCGTTTTTAGATCCAAGATAGGTTGTTTTTTTTACTTAATTTTTAATCTCATCCATACTTACTTAGCTGGAACTATCAGTATTAAGAATGACTAGGTTATTTATTATCGTTATGTCTTGATAACAACCGGTGCATAGCTTGTCGTTGTTTAGTTGTCGTTACTACTATTGCAAGAATTGCTGAAATTAGACCTAATGAGTTAGTACTTGGTAAACATAAAAAAATGCCTGAGCAAACATAGATGCATTCTATATTCACTCTCATAGCCCGATGGGACAGCAATCCGACACGACCGGAGAGAGATTAGGCGCAGGACCGACATTTACGTGCTCTGCGATGCACGGGTGTATCAATCACCAACTTCCAGTCTCCGAGTGCTACGTGAAAATTCTTGGAACTTAAGACTTAGGAATCAAACCGAATTCGACCTCTCGACATCGAAGCAGTCAAAATATAAAAATATCCAAATATAAGAGCTTTGACATTGAATTAATGAAACTTTTTGTCCTCAAAAGTGACTGAGGAAAAAGTTGGACAACGCAGACGATTGACGTCGGTCATGGTTAAGTGATAAGTTGCGGAAAAACTTGCTGAAGCCATATGTGCCTGAGTCATTGGAGATAGGACTACTACATGACCACAAGGCAATTAGTAACCCCATTCATTTAGGTTTTGAGTTTGGACTTAGATGATGAAGCAGGGAAATTGGACTTTAGACTGTGAACCTTGACTTTGCTTCGGTGTTGCTACATAAGTTAGTTAGATGGGAAATAACGGTCTCATCTTAGTTTTAGGAATATTGGCATATTAATGTGTTATTTTCAAATCCTTGATAGATACAATTGGAACGGTTAAAGTAGGGAAGACTGGGGAGTTTCTGGCGCCACTTCTTGTCTCATGTAGTTCTCTTTCTAAATGCTTTTTGATTTTGAGTAACTAACATTCGAATACTTTTCTATACGGTGGATTCAAAGTTAGAGTTCGCTAACTTTGAATCCACCACTTCAAGAAATGATTAATTTATGTAACTCAAACGCTTTGATAATTGTAATCTAGAGGTACAATTGCATATTTAATTATTGTAGGCTAATCACTCTTCTTTATCATTGGTTAGATTGCTTGACAGTGACAGCTAGCTGAGTCACTTTGACAAGTGAATTACTTCAAAACAAATCTATTTATTGATGTGTTCCGAGTTGCGTTCTCTGAATATCCATCTATCTTTCGAGATTTTGCCCAACTATGTTGAAAGGGGCGACTGCCTATCTGACATACAACCCAGTTATCCGGACAACCTAGTACCCCTTGGTAAGACTGGTTGTCAGATTTACCGGCTTCTGAATTCTTGTTGTGGCTGCCAAAGATGTTCAATGACAGTTATCTTCTCTGAATATGGACAACATTGGGCCAATACGAAAGGTAAGTAACTCTCTTAAATAAAACTACTTTTACAGAAGTTATTACGATTATATTAATATTATTTAATCCCGAAGTTAAGTGAATCGGATTGTCAATAATCAACAAAATGTAGGGTAGCTGTTTGTAACTATAATATCAAGACGACTAAAACCTTAGTCTGCCCGTGACCATGGATACTGTGAAGGATCCGAAACGTTGGGATTAAATAATATTTGTATAACCGCGATAAAATCCGTAAATGTAGTTTTATTGAAAGGTCTTATATTCGCGAAAGTGTCAGAAATCAACTCCTAACCCTCTCTAACGTCAAATCAGTGTGTATAATGAAAATCATCGAAATCAGTCCAGAAGCCAGAGAAGCAGAGATGCCAAAAAGCAGGTAGGTACAGCGCCTTTTTCTAGGTCAAATACGTATGGTGGGCATCACCAAAACAATCAGTTACAAATGAAGTAACGCTTTTCTTGCGACATTTATTTTGTCGTAGATTTTTGGTTTTACAAAAATGGGCGGGTTTTAAATAAGGCATAGTCAGTAACGTTCTTCTTACTCCGAACACCCACATTTTATTTAGCCACGCTACTTTCTTAGGAGAAGTTCCGTTGTGACATCTCCGATCGTCATTTGTTCTCCATGATTAAAGCCTGTCAAACCAAGTCAAGTCTGACACCAGTCTAACCAAGGGGTATCGGGTTGCCCGGGTAACTGGGTTAAGGAGGTCAGATAGGCAGTCGCGTCTTGTAAAGCACTGGTACTCAGCTAAATCCGGTTAGACTGGAAGCCGACCCCAACATAGTTGGGAAAAGGCTCGGAGGATGATGATGATTAAAGCCTGTCAAAGACACTCACTTTCTCATTTGTAATATTAGTTAGGATGGTCTGATGTCTAAGTAATGCCTATAGGTAGGTGTTTAGGCATTGTGCCAACCTGTCAGATGTTACGAAGCGTTGTTTATTTACTCATCTTCACGGCATTTTCTTGGAGAGGTACCATTTCATTTACAATTGTAATACGAGCTCGAGTCCATAGTGTAAGCACTTGCGTCTATAGTTCTGCCTGATTCTGCAGTTCGTTTTAGAACTACTTTTTTGAACTGGCTACTTTACGCCGTTGCATAAATCTCTAACTCAAAATTATTAATTCAAAATCGGGTTATAGATCAGCACTTTCCTTTCGCCACTTCCTATGTGATTTTGCTTAGCAAAAAAAGTACACCTATTATAGTCATTTTCAAGGTTACATTTATGCCCGAACGCAATTATATCATAGTACATTTAGCAGGTTTAAATGTGAACAAAAAAATAATTTTTCAAGTAGCAACCATAAACAGATAAGTTCAATTATAAAACCATTTCTAAATAATAATATACCCGCGTCTTATTCCATAATCCATACTTTTTATCATAGACGGCTATCACCGGTCGCTATGGACGGAACCTTCGAAATGTGTCGCGTTCGTCGCGAAAGCGGCCGGATGTCTGCGCGTACGCATCCACGCTCTCGCATCGCTAATGTATTGTCAAACTTTTCTCTAGAGGAATTTTTTGAATGAATTGTCCTCGAGTTTGAATATAGTGATAGTTTTAAGTTTCTATAAGGCTTTTATGCATACATATTTAATTTGGCCTAGGTTCATTGACAATATAAACTGTTTTTTTTAACTATTTACTTTATAAATTGAACGTAAAAATTATGATAAACAGTTCTGGACCGTTGTTTGAAAACTTACGTTTACCTTTTTCGTGACATTGAATCTTGCTTTTTCTCCAAACGCATTGTTTTTCATATAGTGTAGTTTCTATATAGTATACGTATAAAACTGCATTAATAGAGGACAAAAATACATATTTTATGTTTTTTATAGGTATGTATGTACTTAAGTACATATATGTAAGTGTCTCCAAATCTTCAACCAATCCGATCGCACAAATAGTAAAACCATCAGTCTTCTAACAAAATTCTAACGTTACCGTAACCGACAGTAATGAGATGCCAGCGGTAATGAATGTGAGTAATTACTCTACCCCCCACGTCGAACATCCTTGCTGCAGCTAGGCAAACCACGTGCTGTGTATATTACAATACATTACACGGTTTTCAGGGAAAACACAGAATACGTTTATTTATCTGACACTTTGTGATACGAGGAGTTTATTTTTTAAATTGTTACTTTAGGTAGGTAGTCTTTGTATGATTAGTTAGGTATATCAGTGTAGTAAGCTTCTGAAATCTGTTTCATCTGAGGACTGTAAGAAACTCACCTGGCTAAAAAGGAGCTTAGATATGTATCTTTTCGATATATAGCCCCGGATAAAAAAATATATTTTTCGACAAATGGGCTATCTATGTTTTACATATTTTTTTCGCTTTCAACCAACTCTTTAGCTTCATAATGTAGGTATAGATATATTTAGGTACATATAGATTATAGAGGTAGAATTGAGATTTGAAATTCTGCCTTGCAAATGAAAATGCGTGTTTTTGCTCCTGACACAAAATCCCTACATTTAACGAGTTTAATCAAACTTAATTTTTGAAGAGTAGGTTATTTATGGGAAAGGAAATAACATTTAGTTTATTAAAGTTTTGTAGGCAAAATTAATAGAACAATACGCAAAAACCGCTTCAATTTCATAATAATGTTATCATCGCAGGTGGCCATTGAGTTTTCCAATAAAACAAAATTTTCAATTATTATTTATATAATTGTTTTCCTTCCTTACCAGTTCAAACCGGTTTACAATGAAATGTTTTAACCGCAATATTTTTTTTCTTGTTAGATTACTTTGTGTAACAATAAGTCACTGTTTTAATATATTATTTATTTTATACATAACTTTCCCTGTAGGTCATTGCTATACAAAAATGCTGCGGGTATTTTGTTTTTGAAAACGAGTTTCCCAGATTTCCTATTTTAAGAAAATAACAATTACATACAAGTAAATGATACTTATGCATTAAAATATATGAATTCTAACGGAAAATATGGACACAAAAAAAAGGTTCTAAGAAATAAGTTTTTAAATTGTTTTTAACTATGAAGAGTTTGTCTGTTTACCTACTTGAAAGCGCTAAACCCGGGATAGAACTGATTTCAAAAAATATTTCTGTGATACATAGCTCAATTGGCTTGGAAAGCTATACATAGACTTCTTTTTTATCTGAAGCGCGAATTGTGTAAAGGAGGGGTGAAACCGCTGGCACAAGCTAGTCTTACTTATAAGATAGATACAAGGCTCGCGAAGTGATAACCACCTAATATTGATTTATATCTCTATAATATTAGGTGTTTATCACGCCATCTTTTTATATACCTAAGATTTATAAAAAAAAGGCTTAAGGTATTAAGGCTACTAAAATACTTAATTACTCAATAGGTAGGTACTTAATGACAAAATACATAATTACTGATATGTGTAAGTGATGATAGTCTATTTAGTCTTGTTCTAAAATTAAGCCAGGTACGAGCGGACCTGACCGGGGTCTTTTTTTTCGAATATCAGGACGTAGTGTTTTTGAGTCTCTTCATTAATTATATCAGATGGTTGATGGCATGACATTACCGTAACCCTTAGTAGGTATACTTACCTATGGCATCAATTTACACTACGGTCGACATACTATCTTGGTAAGTTAGAAGTTACCAGATTCCTTGCGAATGGAACCATAAAATCTACGACCAAATAGCTAACTTCATACATTATTGTTGTACAATATTATTGTTTTGTGACGACTAGCTTTTGACTTTGGTTCTACGAGACTTTAATCTACCTATGCTTAACTACCATACGTAAGCAAAACGAGTCGTTTCTTCTTCTTGGCACCTTGCACTACGCTTGAGCACCCAACCTTTCACATCTTACAACACAAACCTCGTTGGTCCCAACGTGCCAAACTCAGCCCCTCTCTCACATCCTCAGCCAACTTTCCACCTGAATCATCCACCAGGTGGCGATCAATTAGCAATCGATAATGATCAGCTGGTTGCGCATACGCCGATTAACATTCCTCTCGCTGACAGGTCCTCTGACAATTAAGTAATTCGCTTTCCCTTATCGGTTAATGTCGCTTTTGTTATGTAATTGGGTTTTATTGTTGTTTAGAGTTAAATATAGAACAGAAAGTTGGAATGGATGTTGAGGAGGAATCAGTTATGGTGGATTTCTAAAAGCGATCTTCAGTTGTTTTGCGATTGGATATTGACATTAGCTTCACATAAATTCTAACTCCAAAGTATACAGATGGATCGGTTATAGAAATCGAGAGTATACCGAGATAGAGAACACGTAAAAATATTTGGAGCTTGATATCCGAATCATTAAGAATGAGGAATAATTAGAGCACATGACATTGGTCGATGGTGTCCAAACCTGCAAGGCATATTAATTAGGTATACTTTGTTAATACATATCATTTTATTTTTTTTACTCCATTGTTATTTCAATTAACCTTTTTACATGTTGTCTTATTTTCATCAAGTCATCTTGGTTAGATTAAAGATGGTCGGTGACACTCTTCGTCAATCTCCGTCATTCTTCGGGCGCATTCGGACTGACGATCTGACCCGGCTACTGTAGGTCCCAATGAATAAGCAATCATATCTATAGGATGTTTCGTACCTATTCACATTAAATCCTACCACATATACTTATATGATATTGTATGGAGAAAAGTAAAAAAAAAATACCGAATACATTGACTGGTTTAGCCACAGGAGTTATTTTTCGTTTTCATAATTTACAACATCATGTGTACAGCAGAGATAAAGTATAGGAGTATCGAATGTTTTGACCAGTTGACAGCTGTCAGTTTTCAAGGCAGAATTTCCGTTGTTTGTACTGACTGACTCTTAAAGGGTGTTCTAATTCTCGCACATTTTTATTTATTTTTATTATATTTATATATTTGTTTATGTATTTTTGTTTGTGTTAATCGACATATATGTATTAACCAGGACATTAACGTATTTAAGTTCATGTGATTAGGTATGAAACATCCGATATATTACGTCTTATAATGATAGTAATAATACGAAGATCCACCTATTACCTACTACACTTTGATAACACACTGATTAGGTATGGACTTTGTAACACGGTACAAAGATTAATTGTCTAATTCTCTGAAAAATACTAAGTATATCCGTATTTTTTTTGAACTTTTTTCCGCAAGCGATTCTATCGAAACTGCTGATCGCAATTTGATTAAAGTCCAATATCTTAATCTGATGTAATTAGGTATTATTTTCAAAATCCGTTTTGATGTATTTGTCTAACTATGTTGGGGTCGGCTTCCAGTCTAACCGGATTCAGCCGAGTACCAGTGCTTTACAAGAAGCGACTGCCTATCTGACCTCCTCAACCCAGTATTTGAAGTATTTGTCCTAAAGAGAACATATCCAAACGAACATCCAAGAGAAAACATCAACACATCCAAATTAATAAGTTTACAGTGTGTTTGTCATGAGTTTTGGTGTCTATATTTTTCAAGTATACAGTAAACCCCCAATTGTTTTCAGAATTATTTTTGGAAAGAGCGGAGAGGTCGCGAAAAACACATACTTAGTTACCAATCTTTGGAAATAGGGAGCTAATTTACACATTTGGAAATCACATTTGGTAAACCATCTTTTTCAAACTTTCAACTTACACGGCTCTTCAGAATATTTTATCCAATTTTATTGTGGACTCCTGAGTACCACCTCCACTACTACCACTCCTGTGTACTAGAGATTGGAATTGACGTTACTTATACAAGGCTAATGGCAAATTTCTATCCCTAATCAGTAGATAGAATATTGGAAATGACCGTTAATCTCTTCTAAGTTAACTGTATCACGAACAAAGTTGTTTTTTTTAACACAATTGTAACAGTTTCCTTCGGTCTCCAGTTGGCGTGACCTCAGTGAATCCATTGACATTCAGCTTAACATATAATTATGACTTTGCATATATGTTGCGCTGATATATATAATTGTGTACTTGTATATATGTATGTTACGACAGTAATTTACATGTCAATTAATGCATTTTTATGAACGATTAATTGTTCTAGAGTTTTTGTTGTTTTTGCAAGGCTGAGAGACTGATTGGCAAGTTTTTGTATACCTAAGGCCTTTTTTACAAATCATTCTTATTATTGTGAGTGTAGATTGTAATCTAGTTTACCGAGGATGAAGCCAAGTATCGTGAGATAAACAAGATTAAAAAAACAATCTTGTATAAACTATAGAAGGGTAAAAATTCAAATTCAGTTATTGAGTAAGACATCGGAGATCCACTGTGTTAGTACCTAACAAAATAGACTTAATTGTTAGTATACAAATAATATATCATAGTATATAAATATAAAAGAGAAGCAGGCAATATCATGATGCTGATAGAATTCGCCAATATAAGCTAGCTATTCGCTAAGTATACCTACTAATTAAAATGCGACAAGTTGCTTTTTCAGCCAGTATCCTTGAAAGAGACAGCTTAAGACTTGACGAAAACAAATGACAACTACATATTTAAACGCGGGAAGTAATTCTCTTAAGATGAGGCAAACAAAGCAAAAAGGTCACTGTCATATAACCTGACCTCAATCAACACCCACAACACTCAACGATGTTCTATTTCTTACACACGCCACAAAATCTGACCACCTTCTGACGTCACGGGTGACCCAAAACGGACTCCAGAACTGCTATCAAGGCATTAGTCATTAGAACAGTGGTTCAGTCGTGGGAAATACCAGTATTTAGCGATTCCATCCAGTGAGTGATTCTAGCAAAGTGTACAATGCGAGATCACAATACGTCATTCTTAGAAGCGTTGAAACTTCGTCTTAAGGAGATGCGGTGAAGGTGGTTCGTGGTAATCCTTTTGATGTTTCACACGGTTTTAATGATGACTGCGGATTTTTTGAGAGGAGTAGGAAAGGAGTGTTGATTGAAAGTTTGCGGGAGTCGGGACATGCTTATGTAGGCTCAATCAATTAAATAGGTTAAATCAAATTATTTGGCCAAAATTTAGACCTGTCCTTTGGTCACGTGTGGACTTCGCAAAGTTTCTGTTAATTTCTCGAAAGAACCCTGTGGGTTTTTGGCGTTGATGTATTACACTGTTTGTGAAAGCACTAAACCTTGAAAATACTGCTGTTTTGAGAGGAGATTATCATTGATTCATTTTGGCAATATTTTAACCCTTCCTACATATGTAATTAGACACAAAAAAAAACTAAACAGTGCTACAGTTCTCGGTCCCTTTAATGACAATTTCGTCTACTCAGCAAGGTCGTATTGCCTGCAAATCTTAGTACCTTTGAACTTGAACCAGTAGTAAGTGTCAAGTATACAAGAAAGCAGATAAACTATTGTATACTGTAGTAAACACGTGTATAAGATATTTCTCACGGTAACTGTTTGCCGGAATGTGTGAGATGATCTGCGTTAGGGCTGGCAACAGCAGATTAGAGTTTGGATCCAAATAGATTGTTTTTTGTTGTAACTTGAAATATTTATTAGCAATTAAGGTGTTCTATTCTATAATAATTCTCACACGAGTGTAACATATAATAATATTTTAATTTTCCTAATGATTTTATTTCCATCTATAATTTCTTTTTATTATTCTTTTTATTGAATTCATATTTATACATTTATACCTACTTAAAAACTATTCTATTATCAAACCTAAAACTGAAACTAAAAGGCATCAAAAAATTCGTCGCCATCGCTGTCAGGAGCGTGCCCAAGAGGCTGGCAGCATTATGAACCGCTCTATATATTGAAATACACTTCACGAAAATAATGTTATAGTGTCACCTGCATTTCCATAGTCAAAGTTCCTAATAGAAAATGTATACCTGAGTACGAATAAAAATAACGTAAGTCTCTCTCTGTGTTCCAAAGCCCATGAAACAATAATTATGATATGGTATGATAAATAACCTTCTCAATAAGATATATATTATTATACTGACAGATAAATAATAAATCAGACAGAATTAATAGATAAGTCTGGATAAGATAGTAACGGAAATAAGTTTGACTAAACGATTTGGTTTTTTCTAATTAATTTAACTGTTTTTTTTCTTGGGAATTTGATTTAGTAATATAATGATAAAAATGAAACAAATTATCTTAATTATGTATTAACCTCATTTGTAGTTGAAAGAAGTTTTTCCTTCTTTAAATATACTTACTAGATTTTGCCAGCGGTTACACCCGCGTCTTGTGGGAACTGCCACGCGGACCCGGGTTAAAGAGTAGACTACAGTCTTAGTCACAGATTACTAAATATATAGATACTCCATATCCTTCCTCCATAAAAGGGCTTTAAGCAGTAGATAGATAGATAGATATTCTTTATTAGGTACACCAATTTTACATTTTTGAGCTTAAACTAAGTAGTTCTTAAGACAGACAGACAGAAATAAAAATTATTGATTGCATTTGTGGCATCAGTATCGATCACTTATCACCCCCTGATAGTTATTTTGGAAATATATTCATGTACAGAATTATTATTGACCTCTCTACAGATTTATTATAAAGTGACAACCCTAATTTTGTGCAGAATCAACAAGCGGCCAGTACAGACGTGCACCTGAGCTCGTAGCTAAGTCAACATACACACCATGATCATGTACCTACTCTATTGTGTTACACTTTAGTTGAACCTATTTACTATCTTTTTATATTTAGACGATGGATACCCAAAAAATGTTGGACTATTTCCTCTACATATTTAGTTATAAGCGTGACTATGATAGTAGTTCTCAAAACGAGGGGTTTCAGTATTCCAAAGTTTGTTTCTCTTCCAAAGATCTCAAAAGTTACAAGTTCAGTGATTTCCTCATTATGAGGCTTTCCATGAACTTTGAGAATGCGTCGCTGAAACTGAGATCTGCTCATTTGTCTTGGGGTCTACAGTTATCAGGGAACTGTTTTGAGAACTGAATCCTACTTTGAATGTGTGATTCATGGCCCTTGGCACTCCTTCTCATTGATTTTTTTGCGGATTCGATCATAAAAGGATATTCTGAACGGCCATCCAGTGCGCATCTAGGATCATTTTTGGGATTTGGGTTCTGTCTATCTTCGCCTAATATCCATTAAATAATAATATGGCATTCCTTTGCATTTGAAAAATAAAATACCAAGTTGCTTAAACACCGGTAGCACCATTCAATAATTTTCTCCACAATTAATTAAAGTTTAATCTTCACACAACACGAGCAATAAACAAAGCAATGAACGCTAAGTATAAACAAATAAACAAAAGAACAATTATCTCTCATTTGACGTCGTGCGCGTGCGTCGTACAGCGGTAGTGTACGACAAACTTATCTTCAAACCCCAGCTAATGAAAACTGAACCTTATGTCGTACATGTAAGGTGGTAGCAACATGTATGACTAAGTTGGTATTCGTGCATAGATGGGCACGCAGGCTGCTAACGACCAATGACCGCGCTTTCACTGTCGTCCATCTTGCGGTATGATTTTGATTTTAAAATTGGAACGCCCAACGGTCTTTGTGCATGATTAGAATTATTGATTTTTTGGTAGAGAGAATGTGGGTACATGATTTTAAAAATTGCACATACACAATGGCCAAGACAGAATTTAAATATTGTCACTCTCATATTTACCCGCGACACCTGTACTCGGATAAAATATAGCACATGCCACCCGAGGACAGTGTATAGCTTCCCAGCAGTGAAAGAAAATTCATTTTCACGTCCAGGAGTTTCAGAACCTTTAGGTTATAAACAAAAAGTCCTCTTCATAATATGATAAGTTCAGATGCGAGTTGTTCGAAAGAGATACCTGCCCTGGCGGCCCTGGTACATAAAAGGCCTATGACGGAACACGACGATTTTAGTCAGTAAGAGTCTGACACTCCCTCACCGCTGCTAACCCACAGCGGGAGGGGTCATTTGATGATTTTACGTCGCTAAAAAAAAAAAAAAAAAGTCAGCACAACTCAAGACATCCTCACTCAACAGATAAAAATCAAACAAAACAATAAGAAAACTACACATAACAAGCAAACAATAATCTTCTAAACTATCACTTTCAGTACTATAAAGATAGCCGTAGTGAAACAAAGCATAGCAGGTATAAATAATAAAAAGCGTCGGAGTAACTGCGCGGGCGCTGTTTCGATCTCAGGCTTACTGGCGTGACGGAATCGTTTACACATAGCTACGTATGCACGGGTTAAGGCTGTTATACTTGTTATGTAGTGCGGATTAGATATATAATAATATTGGTCAGTTTTTTTTGGGTGCCGTTGCATCATGTTCCTCTGTGTTTTGGAAGGCACGGTAAATTGGTGGGCTGGTTAAAGATGATCTATATCATTTGACCATCTTTGGGAAGTCTACAGATTCACGTAAAGCCTATCCGTATTTAAGGGGAGGTGACTGCAATGGAAATAAAAGATCAAACTACCTAGCTACCTAATTAATCATTCTGCATTGACGTATAGATGGAGCTAATGCTATGTATCATATAGCCTTATTTAAAACACATGCAGCAGGTCCGGTCAAATATTTTTTTATTCCGAAGTATACTATGTTGATAAAGTATAATATGATATGATAATTTATATTCTATATCATTTAACAAAGCAAAAGAGTTTGTTTGTTCGAACGATAATCCTGCAAATAGCAGCCGGATTTGAAACATCGTTGCTGCATTTATTTTTCAATTCCATAGATTTGTTACCGGTGACAAAGGTTGGTATTTCGAGAGCCATTAATGTGGGTAAATTGGGGGGCGGAGCGAATAAAGACTTCGAAAACACATGATATTCACCCGCGTCCCGTGGAAACTACTTCGCGTATCCGGATAAAAAGTCTTATAAAGTTACTTATAGCCTTTCTCGATAAGTGGGATCTAACACCGAAATATTTTTTCCAAATCGGATCAGTAGGCTTGACATGAGCGCGTTCAAACAAACGAACTCTTTATAAAATTAGTATAGGGGAGACTGGGGCTGGTAGTGACAGGGGTAGGTTGTTACAGTGGCAACGGTGGCGAAACAGAGAACGCTATACTGACGTCAGAAAGAGACAAATACTCCCGCCGCGACCGGCTACTACACCGCAAGAGCCAGTGGCGCTAACGTGTTTATGTGAGGAGCACGCGCGTGCTGCCATTAAAATCGCAGGTAAGTAAAATTTTGAATTTTTAGTAATTTTGGTCTAAAACCGATGTTCTATACAAATGGAGATGTCTCTGTCGTGTTATTTACGCACTAATTCTTTTGTTTTGTGATGAATCTACGATTTTACAACTATAGTATGTTTCGTTTTCGCTACATAACCTTAAATGCGCAGTTTTGGTGTCGGGGCTAAAAGTGACATTTGCTCGGGGTAGGTTGTGATTTGTCACAACCTGCCCCATAGTATTTCTTGTTGACTGATATATTTTGTGCTACATAATATAATGTTTTTTTTATAGGATGAGGACGTATAAAAGAAAATCTGAGCGTGGCAACATATCTAAAGATGTATACGAACAAGCAGCAGTTATTTTAGAGGAGGATAAAACTAAAAAAGTTCGCGGAAATCAGCTGTTTTAACAGACACTCCCGAAAAAACTGCGTTGGCGCTGGAACAGAGTAAGAAGAAGGAAAATAAACCTAAAAGTGGAAAGTCTACCAAAGGGCAAAAAACAGGAAAGAAAAATGACCAAGGAAATACCAGTAAAGGAAAGAAAATAAAGGGAACAGGAAAGCTTTCTGTACAGAGAAAGGTATTACACGAAAGTGATGAAGAAAGCGAAGAAGACGGTTATTTTTGTCTGATTTGTTGTGATCCTTTTGATCCAAAAAAATCTGGTGAGGAATGGGTAGAATGTGTTGTTTGTAAGAATTGGTCACATGTGAAATGTGTTAGGGTAATATTGTACATTATGTATGTTTGAATTGTGAAAGTGACTGTTCAGACTACAGTGACTGAACTCTGATCTGTTAAGTTTTTCTTTAAGAATCTGATTTTTTTAAGAAAGGTTAATTTTGGTATTTTTATTAATGAGTCATAATACTATTCGTTTTGTTTATTTATACTTATGTTTTGTTAAATACAGAAGTTTATAAGTTTATAGGTCAGAAATTATTCATAAATATTATTTTCACGAGGTGTAAAACCAAAAAAAAAATTGATTTAAATTTTAGAATATAACATGTTTTTGTGTCCACGAGGAATAAGACTGCTTTAAGCATTATTACTATTGTCATTTAAATTAAGTAAGAACTTAATTGTGATAATTATTTCTAATAAAAACTCTTGTAATACGCTTGTGTTTTGTTGTAACTACTTACCCCTTGTAGTGTCACAACCAGCCCCCAAGGCGGGGTTGAAAGTGACACGTCTCTTTTTTTAGAATTCATTGATTTGTGTCGTTTCTATTTATCTCTTACATAAAATTCATTTTAAATTAAAATCTTGAATAGTTACTTAATCAAACAAACCTGTATTCAAGTAAAACAATCAAATCAATAAAAAATTATAACACTTTGAAATAAAAATGTCACAACCGGCCCCAGTCTCCCCTAGACTGGTGTTTTCTGTCAATATTCTTTGTGGAATCCAGTCCTGAGGATCTGGTTTTCCCAGTAGATGCCATGAACAAAGTAAATGATCTAACAGCACCGGTTGAAGATAATAAATCAGTGGTCAGTGAAGCAGCTGATGTGGAAACGTCGGCTGCCACACGAAATGTCGTGAAATTCTAGAGACTCGTGACACAAGTTGGCATATCCAGAGCCTTAAATGTGGGTATATTGACCTGAATCCCGTGGAAAATACTTCGCACACTTGGACAAAAAGCCAAAGCCGTCTTATAAAGTTACGTCTATAGCTTTCCTCGATAAGTAGGCTATCGAACACTGAAAGAATATTCCAAATCAGACCAGTAGGCTTGACATGAGCGCGTTCAAACAATCGAACTCTTTATAAAATTAGTATAGACTGGTGTTTTCTGTCAATATTCTTTGTGGAATCCTGTCTCGAGGATCAGGTTTTCCCAGTAGATGCCATGAACAAAGTAAATGATCTAACAGCACCGGTTGAAGATAATAAATCAGTGGTCAGTGAAGCGGCTGATGTGGAAACGTCGGCTGCCACACGAAATGTCGTGAAAAAATCGTGTCGTTTTCGTAACGAGCGCCCGCGCACCTAGTCGATGTCAGTGATTTGTTTTGGGTTGCCAGGTTTGTAAGACAAAAAAGCAATTTTGTTTGTATTATATTTTTTTTCAAGACAAATCTTTTTTGTTTCAATATTCTAATGACTAAGTACACTCTTAGGATATGAAATTTCTCTTATCGTAGTCGCGTAGCTGGTGTTTTCGTAGTAGGTACATTTTGAATTCTGGGGACATGATGGTGGCCCCTCCAAGACGAGCCAAGCAAAGCGTAACGGCACTACCTTTTCTCGTTAAGGGATTCATGTAATAAGTCCATTATTATTTTCGGATGTTTGATTAGTTATGAATAAGACATCGGGGCTTAATTATTTTTAATTAATTCGACGATTTATAAAAAATAATTATGAATTTTGTGAAAAACAAAATTCAATCTCAATAATTTCCCCGACATTTTCAATCTGCATTTTCCTACAAACAGAGGTAATTTCCCCCCACAGTCAACACGTTGTGGCCGCTCGGGTGAAGATATGGCGCGCTACAATCAGGATGCGCTCGCGACACGCAAGCGCTGCGCACACGCACTCTACGCAAACTATCACAGGTACATCGTGTGATTGGGATAGTTTATTGATTTGTTAGCTTTTATCATGAAGTTTGGTACGTAGATGTAAGTTCACTTATGACATAAGCGTTCATATTGCTTGAAATAACTGTTGTTTTAGTTAGAAAAACTGACGCTGGGAAAATTGATGAAAAATCACCAGTTAAAAAATGAGAAAAAATAAGTATTTTTCAGGCTTCTTTATTACTAAAAGTTGTTTGCTTTGAATAATAATTTAATTAATACAAATTACAAACATCTTTCGTGGCACAAAAACGCCCTTAGTTTTCACACTAGCGTAAAAAACCGTCTGTACGGTCCACGCGTGGCCACGTGGAAAAACCGCGCAGAAAAGTCGCTTATTGAAACGCTCTTTTAGGCTTTTTATATTCAGGTGTTCAAAGAGATTGTACATCTTTTTCTTGTAAAAAATACAGCTGGAAAAACAATACATCTGAATATTAATTTAAAACATATTATTTGTTATGTTTTCAATGAATTACGTATATAATGAAGGTCTATTTATAAGCACAGAGGTCGAGGTGCGCAGTGACATCACGACAAGGTCTCAGTTTCTGAATATGCATGTTATTCAGTATCTGTATTTGCTTTATTTTTTACATGTGTTTTTGATTTATTTTTAAAAGTTTTGGGTTTAATTAAAACAGCTGTACCTAAGTCGGTATTAACATAGATATTTACACATTTTCAATATACCTACATACAATCATGATAAAAAACTACTATAGTGAAAAAACGAATACATAAATAAGAAAAACCCTTGGGCTTAACTACCTAAATTGTTAATTTTTGAGAAAATGCATCCCAATCAAAATCATTTGAATTTCCATCAACTAAGTAAATGAACAGAAAACTACCTCTATAGTTTACTTCATTGTTTTGATAGACAATGGTGGTTTCTTCCAAATAAGCAGGTATATTTTCTGGCTATCATGGAGAACCCACATGATATGCTCATGTCATGCAGTAAGGACCAATCAATCAATCAAATCTTTTAAAGATTATATAATTGTCATGTCATTTAGGTAAACGAAATAAACAAGTGCCGGATATAATGAAGTTGCACTGTTACACGTCAGTCATATTTTATCATTTCGGACCCGAATATAGCTATCAAATATCTGCATAGGAATGTACTAGCATATAAGGTACATTTTGGCTAAATATTTCATTTATCTCTCGGCCTCAATTATCTACAGGAATCATATCTTTCAACTGGCCTGCTCCGTCAACTATTTTTAACCAATCTTAATACTTATTTTGTGTTCAATACGGCTATCAGATAATGGACAGAAAATATTTTGGTAAGACACAGTCGTTATCATCGATATAAGATCGAGGTATTATTGACGAATTACCAAAATCGATAAGATAAAGAATCGAGAACAAACAGTTTTGTGCTATGAAATCACGCATTCTTGAGTACCTTTGTAGGTACTTGGTAACATTATCTATATTTAGAAATAGGTATTTTTGGGATTGTTTTTTAAAATGGTAGGTAGGTACGTTATTGTCCTCGGGAGCAAAGGAATATTGACATTTTCAAAAAGTCATGTTAAAATAATAGGGAGTCAAAAAACCAATACACTTTCAAAGACCTTGAGGTTTCCTTCGTAAAAAAATAATATTTTTTTAAGGTCAATCTCTTTTGAGATGACGGCACATAGAGGATTATGGAAGAAGGAAACTAGCTTCCACAAATAAAATTGGGAAGAGCAAGAGGGTGATGACATGCCAATTCTAGAATGCAAGTTATTAGATTGTTTTCTAAGAGATAGCGAAATAATTAAGATTACAATTACCCCATATTTTTACCTTTTCTCAAGATTTTCTTTCCTATAATACTTATTATTTAACACTCAATAACAGGTATCAATATATAGTTAATTCTGTGACGTACCTACACAGGTCACCTGTCTGGCCAGTCGCGACCGACCCGAGCATTTGAATACAATGCGCGCGCGCAGGCGAGCTATGGTGGCCGACACTCGACTTGATATGTTGTTTACGTATAAATCGCTCGAATTCATTAAGAGCAGGGAATTTAATGCATAATGAGGTTCTATGTATATCTATATATCTTGTATATTCTATTTTGGAAACTTTCATAAAGATGCCCGGAACCTAAAAGTTGGTGATTGATACACCCGTGCATCGGAGAGAACGTTAATGTCGGTCCTGCGCGTGATCTCTCTCCGGTCGTGTCGGATTGCCATCTCATCGGTCTATGAGAGTGAAGAAATAGAGTGCACCTGTGTCTGTGCAATTGCTTGTGCATGCCTTGCTTGTGCATGCGATCTGTTCAGTAGGTTTGCAAATAGCAGGCACCCACACATACAAGAATATTAGGATTGATGCTTGTTTCATTAATCTAATTTAAGTAATCAGTCCGGAGTTGCAGAGATCCGCATTAAACTAAATTAAAATAACGATATACCTTTTTTAGGATACATTTAGGTATCATACATTATGTTGATAGATATTTTTACCAAAATTATCTATAGCCACGTGTAAAAGATTTCAAAAGTTCATTGCTCCAATAGTGTTTCGATATCTTGACAAATGACGATCACATTAAAAGCATGCAGTATCTACGAGTACCTACTTCTTTTGCTTTACGGTTGTTAATTGAAGATGTTTTATTTCTTTGTTGTTTAGCATTATCTACATTTCTTGTCTTGTGGGTTGTCGACTTATACCTTTATAGTCTAGTCTTACATACCTTACTACACTTACATACTTAAAATAATTAAGACGGACCTTCGGCAAGAAATCACGAAAGATTGTTATATGCATTTATTTATTTATATAATTATTTAGCACATTAGAAGAAAGAATACAATAGGTAAATAGATGGCTACATAAATAAAATATTACTGAATATTTTAATGCAATATTTTATATATTTATGCAATATTTTATATATATTTTATATGCTGTCTTTCATTTTCAAGGGAATAAACAGAACAAAATGAGATAAAATTCCGTCAAGAAATAAATAACGCGGGTAAACCCACAAGAAGCAGCTTGTATTACATAAAATATAATAACAAAGCTGGCGGTTAGCCGACACAAGAGTAAGTCGTCTGGATAATTGCATAAAGCCACTTTTCCACACGTTGCGTATTCGCTATGCAAATCTTATGCGCGCGCGCAGCTGAGAAGCGGCTGGGGAATAGGGCTGCTTGACGTGCAAATATGTATAATTAAATAAAGAAATACATTTTGTATACAATTTACTAGGTAATTTTGATACATAATTACAATTTTTCCTTTTTATTTGTTAAAAGATTCAATATGTAATTAAGAAATAAATATTAATATTAGGTACGAGTGATAGTGCTGGAAAAATGTGTTTAAATTAAAATAATGTTTTGCAAAAATAGGGTAGTTTCCAGGGTCGAAATAATGAAATAATATTTAGTCCGCTTTTTAGATAATCAAAAAATATCGGATACGTATTTTTTCTTTTTTTAATTAAACATAAAATGACAAAGATAATACACTTCGAAAATTAGGAGTGGGGGCCTTTTACGTCACAGTGTCCTGAAAATTGTAGCAACTTGTGACGTCACACTCAACTTTAACACGCTATATCTTAACAAGTTCTGATCCAATTTAAAAAAGAAAAAATACGTATCGCTTAATTTTGGCCAATCTACAAGACGGACTAATTATTATTTTTTTAGGAAACTAGCCTATTTAAATTTGAATTAAAAAAATTTGCAACAGTATAAATAACATTCATTATATAGTTCATTATAACGACGACATCACGAACACTCTGACCTCATCATATTTAAATAATTGGTCTATCTTTTTCCCACCTTTTAATTCTTCAAATCACAATTAAGATCCATTCACCGTAAAAAGTCGACATAAAGATTTTCACACTAAAAAATAAAAATACTGAACTGGCAGCCCTATCGCGCGTCGCGCGCTCTACCTACCTCACATTAGTTGAACGATGAGTTATGCTATCGTTACAACATTTAATGAATAATTACAGTTTTTACACACCCTCTATTATTTCACATGGCTTTATTCAATAACTTCGTTCGTTCGTTATCACTTCCATTGTTTTTTATAGTAATAATAATGGCGGCGGCGGCTGTTCTTGAAAAAACGACAGGTGGATATAAGGTTTTAAATAATGTCCATACTAATTCTGGGATGATTTTTCTACGAGTTTTCAGAAGGCAGAAACTCTGACTTCTGGTTGCCCGGGTAACCGGGTTGAGAAGAAGACAGGACAGTCGCTGCGTGTACATAAAACACCGGTTAGACTGGAAGCCGCCCCGGCTCAGTTCGGAAAAGGTTAGATAGATATACTTTAGTTCAATTTTAATACTCATGGACGACGTATATTACTGAGATGAACTATACGGATAAATGAGTGTAGTTCCCCTAAGCCGCGGGTGGAGCCGCGGTTGGAAGCTAGTTCCTAATAAATCAAAATGAATAAATTTATCAAGATACAGTATGTAAGTGTGCGCACGCGATTCTCTTTCGTTTAATCGTTCCATTGGAGTGTGATTCCGGAGCTCTGAATTAGTTCACTTTGCTCAATCGCAGGAAGTTGAGACGTGAAATGTACACGGAAAATTTAATGATTGATAGCTAGTGCTGAAACAAGTAATAGGCACGAGGATACCCAAAATAATATTGTTTTAAGTGGTTAAACATGCATCCTAAATAATTAAGTATTTTGCTATCATGATACCTTGCTTGCTGCCGTACTGCTACTGCTATCGATCATATAGCTAAACATAAGTTGTGATTTCGTGGATTTATCTTATTTACCACGATGAATAATTAAACATACCTACAACATTATTGTTTATAGTGAAGTGTCTTTGAAGTTCTTGTTACAGCGTTTTTACACTGGCGGATTTTCCACCCGGTTTTCCGGAGTGAACCGTACCGTATAAAGGGTAAAAAACCAAACGGTTAATCCACTGGTGGCACAATCAATGATAACAAAATACTCTATGTAAAATTGGCGATTTTAGACTTTTCAGCATTATTGGGTACTTTCCTATAACCTCGTTCTCGAGGAAACCTGGACTATAAAGTCTGAAATCACCAACCCGCATTGAGCAAGCGTGGTGATTAACGCTCAATCCTTCTCCGTGTGAGAGGAGGTCTGTGCCCAGCAGTGGGGCGATAAAAAGGCTGTAACAGTCTTCTTCTTTTTCTTAGCGTTTATCCCGTCTTGTGACAGGGTCCGCTTTCCGTATCTTCTTCTTCCACTTCGCTCTATCCTGGACATCTTCCTCTTCGAGTCCGCAGATTTTCATATCTTTCTTTAGGCTGTAACAGGGACTTTCTTTTAAAACTCATCCAATATTGGCAATACAAGTTTGATTGAACCGACATGACCGAACTAAAATCAAGTTATGTATTGCGTTACATCCTGCGAGCATCGTGCTCCACTTTACGATCTAATGAGCATCGATCGGTTACAAAATAGTCATGAAATTTCTACTCAAGTGGCTGAGAATTTAATTATTAGTATCCTTGTTTATCAGTTTGTTTGTTTAGTGGGATTGATCATGACTTCTATAATAAAATAAAATATCTTTAGCTTTCACATCCTTACAAACGCTCTGACGTAATTATGGTGAAGATGACGATATTTATAGCCCTGTATAGTTTTATGGCTCTATCATTATATTAGATACGATAGATATGTGAACTGACATTTCAGAACTTCCAATATCATTCGATAATTTCTCACGAAGAAGGATTAGCTATCCTAAGATCAATATCCTGATTTAAGGTGCAGTCTTTGCAGCAAACCTTCCGTAAGATGGTTGGTTACTAAGATATCAAATTAAATTAAATCTTCTACAATCTGGCTTTTTTCTTTATCTGGATTTATCTATAGAATTTTGACTACCACAGAACAAATACAAGCAGAATCATACTCGACAACAGCCTCATTCCATTTCATCCATTTCCCATACCATCAAGAATATTTGCGTCTACTTAACATGCGTTACAAAAAAGGTTTTCCCAGCCAGCCTTAAAACCCTATCCAAGTGTGAAGCTTACCATTACAAAGAGCTACCCCATCCCATGTACTGAAAATCCATTTGAAATCCACCCCGAACAGACATGGAAGGGACGAGATTAACAAAATGGACTCTCCCTTCTCACCCCACTGTAGGAGCGCCGATCAATACCAACTCTAATCTCCACGGAATCTTGCGTCCTTGTCGCTCACGAGATGTAGATGAACTGGTCCCATCCAGGATGGAAATTCAACCTTGTGTCAAACGTGTAGGGTTGGTTTTCTAACGGTGGTGGTAGCTAAGAGATTATGTACTGGGGTAATCTTTTAGGTATGTTGTGGTCTGCGGTTGTTAGGGATAGGTGTTTGAAAATGGAAGTACCTGAATGCATTTCGTTATGAAATTATTTCCTCATTATAAAACTTCTAATCTGAGATACCCAGAAATGAGTGGGAGGTAAAGAAAATCGGTAAAGATAAGATAATAATCATATAATACACTATCAAGTTAATTTTATTACGATGAGTATGAGTGCGAACTGTAAACCGGGAATTCCCTTATCATAAATAAATGTGTTGAATTTTATCGAATACATACCTACGTATCTGTTTACTTTTCCAAATAATTGTGTTGTTTATAAGTTATAAAGCTTTGTTATAAAGCTTTGCTAACGGAGGGATAAAATGTGATGCCTACTATTGTAGAGCATAGTATTTCTATACACATATTCTTACAATTGTTTCCAGAAGGGGTTTCAGTAAAAAAAAGCCTTCTCCTTCCTCGATAAATGAACCATTTAACTCTGAAAGAATGTTTCTAAGAATCCGGTCTTGTATTTCCTGAGAGTACGTAATTCTCTCTAGAAACAAAATCGAAAAAAGATCCAATATCATTTAAAATACTAAGCAACACAGCTGCATAAGAACTCTTTTTGCAACATATATCTATTCCTTATTATTTCCACTGACAACTATAATTCAGGAATTTATCATATCTAGGCGGATACACTGCATATCTAACTGTGCAGTTAAGTATATATATAGAATATCTGCTGATGATCTAACCGCTCATATTGGCAAATGCATTCCTAATTGAAGCCGTGATAAGAAAGGCAAGTTACCGATGAATAATCTTTAAAAGTAAAACGTATCATAGTGTACTAAACTAGCTACAATCAGCGGTTTTACCCGTGTCCTATAGGAGCCACTGCCCATACTGGGGTAAAATATAGCCAATGTTACTCGGGGAAAGTGTAGCTTTCCAACAGTGAAAGAATTTTTCAAATCGGTTCAGCACTTTCAGAGCATTTTGGGTACAAACACACAAGCGAACAAAAAAAATGTGTCCTTTTACTCTTTATTATAAATAGTACCGACAAATTGCTAAAATGTATTGTCACACTTTCAGACGTATTTATGTAAAATGCAACTGTTTTCGGATGTTTCCGAATCATTTTCCGCAACCGGGTAAAAAGTCATTTCTTAGGCTCTTGACTATCAATGAGGTCGTAGTTTTGGCTTGAAAGCCTGACAGAAACAGTGAGACAGAGTTACTTTCTCATTTACTATATTACATAGTAAGGATTAAATACGTAATTACTACATACAAAAACAAACCACATGTTCTTTGTTCAAATTACAAAATGTAAATAAGTATGTAGAAAAGAGGTTTGTATACAATGTCTTTGTTCACCAAACTTCGCGCACGCAATTCTAACACTTATACTTTCTAAGAATAATATTATTATGTAGATATCAATCACTCATATGCGGGTTTATTAGATTGTTCGTGAGTCATAAAACTCTGATTCACAGTCTATCGAAAGATTAAGATCAAGATCATATAATTCTTTTCATAAAGTAGTTACTGTCAGCGGTTTTGCCTCGTCTAGGACAGGTAAGTAGTTTCTTAGTAAATGGGCTACCTAACACTTTTTTCTTCAAATCGGATCTAGATTCCTGAAATTAGTGCAAAAACCAACTCCTTAGCTCTATAATATGAGTAATTATAGATAACTTATAGAAACGAACAGTTTGGGTATGAACGGTGTTCATACCCAAACTGTTGGATAAGTTAGATCTAAATATATGAATCCTTATTTTACCTAAAAATTGACCCAAGGACTTCATGTAAGTATAGCAGCCGTAGATACATAATCACAAAGTAGTCTATAGACCATAGATAGTATAACTTTATCGTTCACCGCTGTCAAGATGGAGGCCATTCTTAATTCAAACATCTTTTTTTTTCAATACTCATAAAAGGAGGTTTTCCTCATAAAAAGTTTCGTACATTTTTCAAGCAGTACACAAGACACGTCTCAGTAGACTCACAAAGGAGCCATCAGTGGGGGTGCAGGGTCGAATATTAATTATCGCTGCCACCCCCCACCCCTGGGGGAGGGGGGAGCTCCTGAGACAGCGCCTGGCACCAATACTCCTGGTAGGGAGGGAGAAACTGTCTGTGGATTAAATGGATGGTGTTTTTGGGATAAATTATGTGCTTTCTTTGTGTGTACGAGTATCTATGTATATGGTTTGAAAGTCGTGTGTTTTGAGTGTAATATAACATAACAAATTACTGTAAGTAGGTATACTTACAGTAGCATAGTATGTTTTTTTTTTATAAAGTCTAACCGCAGACTTGGGGATCCGCGCTTTTGGCTAGTTACATTTATATATATAATAGTATGATTTAGATAAGGTAAGTAGGTACCTAAGTATATATTTATTGGTAATTTGTTGGCATGGGTAATTTAGGTATATGAAAAAACGATTTTGCAAGACTGATCCTTCAAACAAAAAAACTCAAATGTCTGTCTGTCGAGGAAATATTGAATTTTATATTTCCTCCAGAAACGTAACATACCCATAAACCACTTTACCATAGACTAAGAATCGACCAAGAAAACTGAACAAAGAAGTTCCTAACAAAGAGTTTTTCATAGCTCGGAGGTGATGAGTCACGGCTTAGAAAAGGGTGTGGCTCCCATTCTCCCGCGTTACTGATGACTATGGCCTCTTAAAGCCCCCTCGCTGTTGTAAAAAGCCTTTGAAGGGCTCTATTGCTACTGAAATACTGATTTTTTGCCCCTGTATAAATTATTAGGTAAAGATACCTTTTAGAGAGATTTTTTTAAAGTATTGCATGTATGGTTGTGAACATTTACCTGCTACAACACTTAAATAGATATATGCACTTACTAAGTTCACAAATTCGTACGTAAAGTACCTAAGCCTGTTTTGATCATAATTATATTCTAATAGTAATATAAGAATAGTAGGTAACTGAAAGCTGAAATTGCAGTATTCTTTACTGAAACCGCTATTTGCGTTAATAAAGACTAAAGTTTATAAGTAGAAAAAATACACGTATTAAAATCAGTTCTTCTTTTACTTAATATACTTTTCATATTTGAAAGTAAAATAACGTTTTCAAAGAAAAATAATTCTGAAGCGAGCAAAAAGAAGAATAGCTAAGGAATTTTCAAGTCAGTTCTCGAGAACCATAACATCTGGTCCTATAATAATGTTTTCATATGTCAACGATTCTTGGAAAAAAGGGTTTTACAATGTAACTGTGAATTCACGTAGGTTTCTAATCATTTTTTCAATAATTACAAGGGTTTTCCTCCCTGGGAAAATGCTGGCTGTGTTTCAATACTTTGTAAAACTATATTCAGTACATATTTATATTTTTTTACATGACTTTTGTTGTAAAACAGGAATCAATACTCAGATACTTTTAATTGGATATGTCTCGCAGCAATTAACTAATTAATCTAGTCCAATTAAGTCCTCTCTTTTAATTAGATATTTATATACTAATAGCATATAATATAATAGGTCCTTTCATAATGCCCTCTGCATCCCTCTCAACCAATCAGAGTACTCATTCAATCTTAAATGAAATCGTTCTGCAGTAAGAGATACAAACTGAACTCCCTAGTAAAACCATCTCAAGCGAAATTCACCTCTAAAGTAACCAAAATACGTATTAATAGGTCTGAAAATCCAATAACCAGGACCAACGTCGTTTAGGTCGTTCAAAAAAGGAATAAGAAACGAGATCGATTCTCTTAAAATGTGCAATGTTTTTCCAAATTAAGTCTTATCTACAAGAGCTAAAGTCGAAATTTGAATGTGGCGACTAAAATTATAGAACAATTTAATATGGAACGGGCAAAGATGGTTCTCTAGGGAAAAACCGTGGGGATAGCAAGCAATAATGGTCCTTATTGCTTGAATTTTGAAGTGGTTTTTGGTCATTTTCGTGTGGTGGTGCGTGAGTTATGACTTTTTGGTGTCGAGTGGGTAGTTGAAGATCGATTTCCTCTGAATAGAGACACGTATTATAATATGTAGTGATAGAAATGTGCTATCATACGTGCATTGCGGAATTTTCTATTGGTTTTATAAGGGCATAAGTACCTGTAGGTATCCTTTATATAGACACGTGAAAATGTGACTTTGTTACTAAAAATATGTATATCAAATGAAAATTGAAAGTCTAAATCCTATTATAGTTTTATGAAGTCATTCTTTTTTTGCCTTAAACTAACCTTTGGATAAAATAATTTCATCTATGAAAGTACATATTTCAGTTACCAAAGAACTTACGATATACATATATGTAAAACGCACAGAGTAATTTTCTCACAGACGCCCAAAAGAACAAAGAAAATGTACCTAGCAACAATTCATCATTCGTAGGCGCGGCTAGGGCGGGCGAGATGCCAGGGCGGGCGGTACGCACACACCCGCGCCCCGTCTGTATACACGACACAAATCGCCTTGTCTATGTGTGTGTAAAACTGAGAAGAGGTCGTCTCACTAACTCACACATGTATACCTTTCATATATGTATGTATGTATACACAGAGCTGGTTGTAAGCTTGTGTGCGTGGAACGAGAAAAGTTTTATTTAAATGTATGTGTGTGTTGAGCCTTTTGTGTTAAATATATACGGTTTATATGTGTGCGTTGGTTAAGAGTGTGTAGTATATTGAGAGTAGAATGTGTAATTTTATTACATTTTACTATGTAATTATAGGCATTTGAGATACGTTTAAGATTGTTTCTTTAATATTTATCAATCATTAAATCATATATCATATATAGTTATATATATAGTCATAAATAGCTGAAACTCACGAGAGTATTTTAGAAATCAAACACGCTTAATACTTACATGTGTGCGTGTAAATTGTATAAATCTTAGTACATATGTGTTAATGTAAATTGGTATAATGATATATGAAGCCTTTGTGAAAGGGGTGAGGGAGTAATTTATAGGGCTTTGAAGATCCTTAAAGTAACGTTATAAGTAATGAGTTTGTATTTGGATCATTTAGCTGATATAAGTAGGTAAGTACTAGAATAATGAATCGTTTTGTATGTCCTCATAAATTATATTTATCTATGCGTTGAAACTGCTTGAAAAGGATATTTTTATAGGTAGGTATATTTGTCTTCCTTTTTATGCATATCTTTTGTTCTTCGTTAGTTATGATTTTACACGTTTTTTTTAAAATATTATTGACTTGGAGTGAACATAGCCGAAGCACTGGGCAATGATATGGTATCGTCAAGGTGTTACTAAGCCTCAAAATCTTACTGTGGGTTTGCAGCGTGAGGGAGTGTCAGACTCTTACAGCTTTACTACAAAAACTTAAACATCTGTTGGACACTTGTTTAAAAAAAGTGCTGTGCTGCAAAACGGACCTTATTTTAACGTCATTTTTTTGACAAGTGTTCAAAAGGCTTTTAAAAGTTTTTTTGGTACGACGGTTTCTGACTAAAACCCACCATGTTCCTTCTGGAGCCCTTTGTGTACCAGGGCCGCGGTAACTTACGAACAATCCCCGGCAGGGCGGGAAACACGCTAGATTCTTATTAAAATAGTTGTCAGGTATATCTAACAATAGACTGCGTACAAATAGTTAAACATACTCTAGCTAGAAACATTAAGATAACGCGCTGGCACGGGGAAGTCGACGCTAGAACACTCTCGCGATAAGCGAAACTGGATAATTCCGCTCTCAAAATTATTTTATTTATAGGTATGTATTTTTAAACGATCACTAAGTTAATGTATTTTAGACTTAAGGAAAAGATAGCAATATAATATTGAGTAAGGTTTTGCAATTCGGAAAATTAGTGGAATTCCGCGTTTATAGTTAGATAAATGATAAATCTTTTCTGATACAAAAAAATCCCCTTTATTGCTATGGTATTACCTAGGCGAAAAATGAGTTCTGGAAATCTTCTTTTCTCCGATTACCTGAAAGGGTTATAAATGCAGAAATCAATTTCATAGTCTTTGCAAATAAAATTGTAAAGAGAATCTACACTGGAAGCCGACCCCAACATAATTGGGAAAAGGCTCGGGAGATGATGATGAATCTACAGAACTATTTTAAAATTTCTTATTTTAATTTTTAAAATTTTCTTTTTTGCTATGTGCTATATTTTGTCCCAGTATGAAAATTACTTCCCTCGGAACTCAAGTAAAGCCGAGTGAAGGCTCTATAGTTTTCCAATAATTTGCAGAATAGGTCTCTTTTCAGATACTGTGAGTCAGGGCCGCGCCTGCGCGCCGCGCATGCGGGTTCCGGTCTTCCCTAGAAAATTATGTACGTATGTGAGGTATATGTGATCATAGTACTTATTCATAGCTATTTCACTACTAGATGCTATGCGCGGTTTTACGAGAACACCACTTCCTGCTATTGGGTCTTCTTTTTATCGAATGAGCTGCAGGTTTTATCACCTAATAAGTCGTAGTGACAGTTTTCTTAAATCCTCCTAATGGTCTCTGACATGGATTGTAATTGGGTATATCGTGGCCTATGCTCGTTCTCGGGCTCTAGATTATCTTTGGACCACAGTACGTATGTAAATCGGTTTAGTAGTTTTGGCGTCAAAGCCGGGCAGACAGAAAGTCTGAGAAATCTTTCTCCCTTATTTATTTTCTTCAAAACGCGAGTACGTCCGCAGGATATGACTATATTTTAGCCATCATTCCTTCTCGAATAGTTCGTTCGTTCAGGAAGTCTACGTCAAATCTGAAGGCGAAATATTCATTAGTTCCAATAATGGGTAACATTGTGTACGCATCGGCATCATCGGGGCAAGTCAACCGCTAGCATGTATTGCGCATTTGCGCACAAAGGTTGCTATTTCGCGGATATTTTAAAAATGCTTGCTCTGAAGTTCTTATCTACTGTTTGCCAGAGCGAGTAGACCAGAAGAAACAATTGTGTGACCAGTGACACAGATCCGTAAAATATAACTAAGTAAACCTTGTGTATGGTACGACTTAATTTGGCCCTCTGTGTATCGTAGGTACACAATAACAACAAAACCCGCGATATTTCGAAAAAATATTTTAATGATCTATTTTTAAGTTGAGGAAAGCAGCACGTATTTTTCACATGGAAATTACACTTACTGTTGAATTGCATTATTGGCTTCACCAATTTTTAGATTGCCGATCTATCTACTATTCTACAACTATAGAATGCGTCATAGAGCACACTAGTATATCTCGCCTCAAGACATAAAACGGTATGTGACGAGTATGTACTAAGAACGTGAATGTGCGTAAGAGACGAACTTACGTCAGTCAGTCTAGACTTTATTTCGGTCTAAGCATTTTCCTGTAGTAAGTTAAGGTGATGGTTTCAATTGAAACGGAAAGTATGCAATGTTTTTTAGGTAGTTTGGTTAGCTCGCTAGTGAGTTTAGCGTAACCTGCGGTTTTAGTCGCGGACTTTTTAACGGATCCGGATAAAAAGTATGTGTATATACTTTATCTCATGAACCGTGATAATCAGAGAGCTGAAATTTCGGTTGCCGCTATAACAACAAATACTGAAAACTAGAATATGATAAATATTTGCTGTATGGGAGGCTCCCATACAACAAACGTGATTTTTTGCTCATTTTATAAATAATGGTACGGAACCCTTCGTGCGCGAGTCCGACTCGCACTTGGCCGGTTTTTTATGTCTAAGCCTTTCGAAATTAAAATATCAATCTTTGTGCATTTATTGTTTTTTTTTTTTAATTCTGGCAACAGATAGTGAATTTCTGGCTAATGAATAGAACACTGGATTTTCCTGAATTTAAGTACCAAAATTCTTAGTAATAACAGAGTCTAATTTTAGATCAATACGAAGTAATTCAATTGAATTTTAATATAATTAGTACATTGGACTGTAATGCAATTGGTTATCAGAATTGTAATAGCTATTTATTAAATCATTATAAAATTCCTAAAATTATTTAACTGAACCAAATCGAAATAACCACTCGACACTACAAAAATATACCAGGAAAAATATTTAACCAAAAAGTATGCAGTAGCCACTTATTCAGCCATTTTATAAGATAAAAAATTTCAAACGAAGCCTAAACTACTTATAACAGGAGTTTATCTTTTATCAAAACAGGTGCTCTTCTGCTTACCTAGTTTGGGCTTGATAAGCTATCAGGCTATCAACGTCGCATGAAAATCCTATCACAGCTCACCACTTGAGAATCTGAGAATTCCAGGTCAGCTTTATCGATATTTCGGATCGTAGGATTGCGAGCGCATCCCTATTCTGGCTTTTGATAGCGATATGAATTCGAGGTGTTGAAATAAGCGGATTGATGACGATGGTTTACGGTTTATAATAAGTCTTGTCTTGTCATGAGTTTGCCTTTTCACACTAGTGGATTTTTCGAGCGACGTAATTGACAACTCCCGTTTAAAAACCGCGCTACAGCGAACGCGCTCGGAAAAAGGGAGCGAAAAATCCACTGGTGTGAAAACGCTGTATAAGCATGATGTTTATACTGCGTTTGTTGTTAGAGATTAGTTTTTACGAAAAGGGTCATATTAAAAAGTTTATATTCCACTTTTCTAATGTCTTCATAAAGAAATATGTAGGTAGGTACATTCCCTAATATCGCCATCATTCAGCATTACGCAATCAATATCGATTGAATATCGAATTTCCATCGCATATCGATTACAGAATAGGATGAGGAACAAAGTGTGCCAGTGCTCGATAAGATGTTTGACATCCATTACTTCAGGTAGACTGCTACAAAGTAGCCGGTAATTGATTTAGCAGAAGTAGCTGAGGTATTTGGTGATAGGAAGAATATTTGTTAGAGTTAGTTACAAATGAAATTGTTCTGTATTATTAACGTGGACCAGCCAGAGGGCTGTAAAAATGTTGTTGGTCGTATGTCGACAGCGTGGCATGATGTTATAGAAATAAAATAAAATATTTGAGCTCGTTTAAGCTGAAGTGACAAAAGATATTCTCATCGCCCTCAACATAAGTACTTCTCTGTACGAGAAGAGTACAAGAGTCCTGCAGCGCGACAGCAAACACGCTGAAGATAATAAGGCAGAGTGGGCATAGTCTTTTAAACCATTCACAGTCCTCATACGTTACATAATGTGCTAAAGCATTACAAACCAGGAAAACCTTTTTATCTCCTACCTACCATCAGTTACCAAATACCTAAACTTTAAACTAGGAGTGCTGCACAAACAAACTCCGTCATAGATAATATTTGAACGAATTATTGAACCATTATGATAACTGATAACTACTAACCTAACCCAGTTTATAAGATAAAGCTGTGCTTTTGATGTTCGCTAAGATTTACTATCAGACTGTTCTTAGAAGGTGTTACTAAGTCTTTTAATACATATTTTAATTGTGTGTCTGTGTGTACTGTAAATAGTATTAGAATGACGCAGTTTCCCGATAAATTGTAAGGCACGCTCGCCTTTTCTTCAGCCCACAAACTGTGAATTCAATCAAAGTTTTCAGTCGGTCTGATGCCGGCTCAATACCTGATTTTTGTAATGTGCGCGCAACTATTCATCTTCATACTGATTTAGCCCAAACAAACTATCGGCTGACTACAAGTTTGCAGTGTGTGGGTACTCTTATAATACATACATACATAGGTGTAGGTACATACTTACAATTGTGTCTCTGTATATAATCTAAATACATAGTATTACGATGACTCAGTTTCCTGGTAAATAAGAAGGCACGTCCGCCTTTTCTTAGTGTTTTCCCGTTAATAAATCTAGACTGGCTTCAAATTAATGTATCTAGCTTCTGAGGAATTTCATTCAGGAAATTCAAAGATTTTGAACAGAACTTCCAACAAAAATTTACGCGATGATACATTTACAAAGGAACGCTTAATTTCATTCAATGACGAGTTTTGGGATTTCTCATTTAGGTTTCTACGCTTATTAACGGCTTACAGCAATTTTTATAATATTGTTTCTACATTTTCCTATGTAGTTTTGCTTTCTAGAAATAGGTTTTGACATTAATTGCTTTGGGCTAATGTCAGTCTTATCTATTGTCTCCAACTCTGTCCTGGACATCAAAATATTCATAAACCTGTCGTATACAGTACCAGCTAATGTCCGTTCCCAATTTTCTATGTAACTGTTGATTTGCTTATTAGTATTTAATGTAAAATTCCTATCTCCAGTAGGTAAGCCAATTCACCAGATAGAGTATTGGGACCGGCCGTCAGTGACATAATGACGCGGGAATCTGTCCACTACGGCGGCCGAGGAATTCGCGATCCAATGAATGAAACAGTCGTGTACTTGTTAATTAAACTACTAACGATTCTGCTAACTAAACGCACTTTCCACTTATCTATGCGTTAGCACGTGACCCGAGCGTTCATTAATGAAATCACTATAGGTCAATGGTACTCGGAGAACGAGAAAATTGAATGGAATTTCAAAATAGGTTCTAAGGAATTTGATGATGTGCAGGAAATACCCATTACTGCATAAGTTTACCTGAAAAAGGGTGTGCAATTCTAGTATTAGGTAGGTAGATAATATTGTTAAATAATCACAGGAAACACCTGGACATTAAATTACTCAACAGTTAGTCATAGATGTAATCTTTATCACATAAGTAATTACTTATATTTTATCATGCTAAAGTAATTTGACCAAATATATTGGACATGAAGGCACAAGTCATTGTACATTACTATACCCAATTGTAAAACACACCTTTATATTCTCACGCACTTTGACGTGTCACAGACGTCACCACAATTCCGATTGACAGATAATATCTCTCCAGAACAGAGGCAAAGCATCCAAAACAAACATATTCCGCCACATTTCTCCAAAGCCATTGAATGGCTTCATTCACCGAGCCGATCATCGCATAACGGTATCGTTGGTCTATCAACCGTCCACCAGTTTACGCTGACCCCTCGATCTTACACCACGACCTTTGAGGACCCTTTCTTTTCGTTGTTCGAGGGGAGCAGGGGAGGTCAGAAGATTCTGGGTGATGTAAGAAGACGTGTTTTCGATGCAGCTCTTGTCCGCAACGCTTCCTCGAAGTGAGGCTATGTACGCGTACTGTCCGTATGAATGGACAGTGGTACGATACGAAAATTACAATGATTGCCCTCGATTTTCAGTTGAAACCTATATTGTGTATGATGAAAGTGCTTGGAGCTGTCCAATTGGAGATGGTTGAGATAGCTACCGTATAGTACATAAATTAAATATCGGTTATGATACTGCAACCAATCTTGGACTTTTGGAAGATGATTACGATAAACACAAGATGATTACAAGAATAAGATTTCGAAGATTAGAAGATCGAGATTAGGAAAATCGAGACTTTGTAAAACAAACTCAATCTTTCGAAGTCTCGAGTACAACTGGGCAAAAAGCAAATGAGAAGAGAAAGACCAACATTGATGTTCATGATTTTACAAACACTTATTCTTTCTTTACTGGGACAAAACGTGATCCTAAACGCAATAGAATCGGCAACATCAAACACCCAGGCACTATAGCAGTAAAACGCCATGTAGATGTTCCTAAAATACCTTAGCATGATGTACATACAATATGTACATAGTTATTTGCGGTACAAATCACCGTTGGCACGTGCTAGGTATTAGGAATGCTACGCCTATGCTTACAATTTATTTAGGCATGCGGATTGTCTATGATTTTTCGTAGAAACCATTGTCTGTGATTTTGAGGTGGAGAGTCATCAGCTGTGGGTAATAATGGCCGAAAATGTGCTGGTTTATGACTTTTTATTTTTGCAAAAGCCTTTTTGAGGGTAAAAACTAATTTCGAATTAAAACATCGAAGTGTGGGGAGTTTTTATCATTGAAAGTTTCACATTTCTTCTTTTTATGTTCTCTTACTAACGTTTTAGGGTTGGTCAGCTAAGCTAACTAAACTATCATCTGCTTTCTACCGGAATTAAAACTACATCTTTCTGAAATCATATCGAGCACAAATTACTGAAAAAAGCTGATCAAAAATATTTAAGCATATATCTATTTTACCAATGTTGATGAGTACAATAAGTGACCACTCAAAGAACTAAAATAAACACAACGAAAGCTCAAAGTTCCCATAAAACGAAATAACATTAAAACCAAAACGCACATCTCACGAAGGAAGTGAAAAAATCCGAGTGCACGGAAGCAACGGCCATTGGCTCCTTACGCCGCGCACATACTGATGATGCGGGTGAGATGCTAATGATCGATCGTGCCTCGAGAGGAGAGCATTACCATACGGCGTGACTCGACAGCCTGCAAGCTGTGGCCGACTTACATGACACGTTATGATTGGAGATGGTGAGAGAGAAGTGTTGAAAGCATTTATGATTATGTGGAAAAACCTTCATTTATAGTGTTCGAAATGGACCTAATTTTGGAAGGATTGTCAATGGAGGATTTTTCTTTTGTTAAACAAAGGTTTTGATGAAGCTTGAGCATTGTGTGGAAAGGGAGGCTCGTATAATAGGCTATGTGACGAAAATGTTGTAACAGGTTGTAACGAAGATTTCAGGTGTGTTAAAAAGGCATACGAAGTAGATCTTCGTGGGTTTGTTGTTGCACGAGTACCTGAATAGATAGTTACATATATTCATGAGAAAGCTGGCTTGTTAAATTATGTAAAACTAATACATAGGAAGGTAATTTAAACCAGATACAGGCAACATAAGACAAGAAATTCGAAGATTTAGATAAGCCTGTATCTGAATCTGAAAAAGTTTATGTGGATCCAATTTCGTTTATATCTAACATCGATTTGTAAGCTAACGTGAACTTATTTATAACACAATCGGGACTTAATCGGAAAGTATTTCTTTACAGGTGCGATATTTCTTTTCCCAACTTTTCGTCTAAATTGCACCAACCGTGGCCACGTGGGACTAACACTAACTTTCGTCAGCAATATCTGCATACCCACCACCGTTAACCAAGAGCATAATTGTACCCATTTTTAGAAACTTTTCCATCTGCATATAAACGACATTATCGCCCGTTTAGAACGCATCTCGGGTGTTAAAATTCCTAAGTGTCAAGTTCGAGCGGTCAGAACTGTGAGCTGAATTACGAGTGCTATCACCCAGCGTTACTTGGACTTGGAGATTGAAATCTTTATTGAATTATGTTCAACTTTGAAGTGTACTTGACACTTGGCAGAGGAATCGAAGAAGGTCTTGGCTGCCAAGATATACTGGCCAAGCAAGATGTACCGTATATAGGTTGGTAACTGAGAGCTATTGAATCTAAAAGGTACGATCGTGGTTGGACCCGCGTAGAGGCAATCTGCTTCTCGTACATGGCCAAAATGTAGCCTATATATCATTCTGATATCTAAGCTTTACTGCAGCTGAGTTTAATCAAAATCCATCCTGTAATTTTTGTGTGAAGGAGTAACAAACATACCTACTTACAAAATTATTTTCCTTAATCTTTTCCTTAGGCAATCGTTCACGTACCTGAATTAAGATCTAGAGTATTTTCCTACAATTTACGACGCACATTTTCCAAAAGAAACCTTTCTCTCAGTAGGGTAATAACAGGATATATTACTAACAAAATTATCCTTACCCGGCGTCAACGTTATTTCTTATGACCGTTGAGCTAATACTCCAGATAAGCTGTATTGATAACAGATTGATCGTTCGCGTCAAAATCAATATTAGACCACGAGATTTATTTAAAACCCGTTCCCAAGAGAAGGTTGGTTTGTTCATCTTGGCTCTTTTGAATGCACTCTTGTTTATGACAACTTTGTCCAGAATCATCAACTACTAAAAAACTTAAAAGACTGTGCTCAAAAAAAATATTCTTACTAATACTTTACGCTAAAATGACTGGACCCATTGAAATCAAATTTTGTACACATTGCCTACGAGGATTTTTTGGACATATGATATTCTTTATTCGGATGTGAAAAGTAGTAACCACGAGACGCGAAAGGCAATATGTAATGAACATTATTTTTAAGTTAAATTTATCTCCTATCATGCTTACTTCATAGAAACAGGCTGAAAACTATCAAATCAGGTGTGCCGACAAGTATGTCATAATACTTGATTGATTTACGTTTATTTAATCATGTTTATATCTATGACACATGAAATGCTTAGATAATTATAATTTGTAATACTCATTATCTTTAGTAATATTATAAACAGATAAACGGCGTAGTTTTATGTAATCGTTATGCGGCTATTTTAGAAACTTAGGTAATGTTGCAGCTGCTGTATCGATTTCAGAAATAATTTAAGACCTCATAGAATTTAGCGGTAGGTACTTAGTAGTGTGATTGTGACATGAAAAACTGCTAACATAATAATATCATCATCTGTCATATCATCATCATCATCAGCCCTTTTATCGTCCCACTGCTGAGTTGCGGCCTCCTCTCACATGGAGAAGGATTGAGCATTAATCGCGACGCTTGCTCAATGCGGGTTGGTGATTTCAAACTGCTAGGCTAGTCCAGGTTTCCTCGAAATGTTTTCCTTCACCTTTTAATCTGTCATTGGTGTCCAAAATATACAAGACGGTACATAAAAACTTTAAAAATTTACATTCGTTCTTACCTTACTTAAAATGAACCCGCACACTCGTACATAAGAGGCTAGTATTTTAACTACTACTTCAACTATTCATTTATTAAGGATTATTCCAAGAAACTGCAGTAGTTTGTCATGTTACAACTACAATTACTGTAGTCAGTTTCTCTTACGCTTTATATTCTTAACACGTGTCTTTATTAATTAATTCTCACAGCTTATTCCTTATGTGTTATTTACTTTACTCACTGCTCTTGGCAATCAATCAAAACTTTACGTAATACGAGATGACAATGATTATTATCTCGTTAATTATTTATATTGACTGGCTCATTAAAGTAATGTCTCACTTACTCATTTACTCATAAGACTGAGCTGTTTTTTTTATTTTCCTTAGTTAAAGTTGATTTAAAGACAAGACCTGACGTCTTGAAATCAGTAATTTAGATAGGTACCTACTAGTTTTTTTTCACCAATTTCATTTGTATCTGAGTACATAGAATAACGCCAAAAGAATGATTTTCTTCCGAAAAAATAGCCTATAATTTTATTGCTATAATGACTGCTAGTTTCATCTTCATTTATATTATTTTTTGGGTGAGAAAGTATCTCATATCCACCCATCCTTTTCACGTTTATATTATTAGCGTTAAGAGGATTGATTCTCTCAGCCCTAAGCGGAACAGCCGGTATCGTAAACATAGGTTCCCGGTATCACATAATGCTGCATTGTGACATCTCCGCCGTTATCAATGGCCGAACACGACGCTCACACATTCTTGGCGCACTGTCCTATCTTGTAAGAGGAGCGCCTATCCAACAGTTTCTGGATAAATGGAAAATATACTGAATATATCCATTAGGGTTTCATTCGTTGAGAGATTTGATAAATAAATATGAATATAGTCTCTTGTGAATATGTCATTGAACATATTTGGCAGTCGTTACGGGCAGTCAGAAGCCTCACATTAGAAGTCTGACATCAGTCTAACCAAGGGATATTAGTTGCCCGTTTAACTGGCTTGAGGAGGTCAGATAGGTAGTCGCTCCTTGTAAAACACTCAGCCGCGTCCGATTAAACTGGAAGCCGACCCCAACATATTTAGTTGGAAAAGCCTCGGGAGACGATGCAGTCTCTTGTGAATCGTCAAACTAGTTCCAAAAAATGGAGGAGGCAAAAGCATGAACAACTCCATGAATGTATGATGATTACAACTCTGTTACATAAAGGATATCTTGATCTATATGAGTGAAAGCAAATTTTCCCTTATTGAATGGTTTGTTTCTTATATATTTTGAATATTTATGTAGCTGTGTCTTGCGTCAAGTTAATGTAATCAAAATGTAACATTGCACCAAAACTAAGATTCACACGGGAGGCGATTTTAAGAAAACCCATAAACAAATAAAATTCCCTAATATCTGGAATACACACGATTTGAATACGAAATCTCGACGTGATTTACAGCGAAGTAAGCATTGTTTACATTTTAGGCTTTATTTTGAGAAAATAAATATTGTAACAACATTGTAAACGCTTCGATTTTCATAAGAGTGATTATAGGGTATCTTGCAGGTTCTTTTCGACAAAACCCACTCATTAGGATCCTAAAAACCTGCAATAGATCTTTAAAAAATATAAACCTTTGACTTTGACATATTATGTATTAATTTCAGCTGCATCTGCGTCCTGGATCCAGAGCAAACCTGGACTTTCTATGCGACCGTTGTTGGCGCAAAGTGTTGACGTGGATGTCAACAGGGCACGAACAATATCACAGGCAAAACATAGTATTTATTTCTACTTACTCTTATTTTCTTCTAAATAATGGGTGGCAAGTAACACACAGACCACACATTCGATATATTTTTAGAACAAAGATAAATAAGAGAAGGAAACATAACTCAAAAGGCCATCTCTGTGGGATCCTATAATGTTATGCGTGAGCGCATGCCAGCACGCCGCGCGCCATCGGCCGCGCATTCAGATCGACTCTTGCGCATCTCGCGAGAGGTTTTAAGGAAAAATGTGTATTTCTGCTTATGATAATTACGTGCCTATGGTTATTGAACTTGTCCCTTGCGGTTTAGTACGTAATATCTGGTTATTAGAACAATGCAGAAGGTAACTTGAGGTTGAATCTTGTGACGGAAGGAAAAAGTGTTATTTACTCTTTCTTTCTTTCTCTTTATTTATGTCTATTTATTTTGCTCTGAAATATGAGCGTGAGTGTGTGTATGTATGTTTGTGTGAGTTTGGGCGCCCATGTGTGCACTACGTGATTGTAAGATTCAATCATTCAGAACTTCTTTTTCAACCGATTTCTTCTTACCTACGTTTTCGATGTTTTTGTTTATTTGAAATTTTAATAAACAGAATCCTAATCATAAGTATGTAATAGCTAAGTGCGTAAGTAAATGCCTAACAAATTAATCATACTTAAATATTTAACGTTGTCGAATCCTACTTGACGTTGGCTGACCACATATTATGGCAATAATATGTGGTAAGGATGATTAATTAAAGACTTTTCCTAGGAACGGCAAAATTTTCTAGCTTAAACAACAAAATATATGTTACAAAACATCTATGAGGTAATTATTTGAGACATGTAAACACATCAATGACGTAAATTGGGTCAATTTTTTACGTCACATCATCAGTATATTTTCCTAAGAAATGTTAAAAGTAAGACTCAAAATTAGATTGACTTTGAACGTCAACGAAATAAATAAAAATATATTAATAAATAGGAGGTTTTTCTCTGTGGGGCTCTGACCTTCGGTACCTTGGACCTTGTTCCCGGTCCCGGTAGGACACTTTTTTAATAATTTTAAAAGGTTTTTTTAAAATTAATATTTACAAAAATAAATGTTTGTAGAATAAAGAGATATGGAATTAAAAATAGAACTATATAATTGGAGTCTAAACCTTAGTGTGAAATATTTTTAAAGTTCACGAAACATTTGCCATAGCGTCCCATTTTAGCTACAGTTCCCAAAAACTATCATAGATACATGACACCAGAGGTCAGTACCAACAATAAGGGTCACTGATTCACACACTCGGAAGAGGGTATTTCCATACGTAGTGTGACAAGCACTAGCTTCCCAAAACTCACCCAATCGATCGACCACAGTATTCCAGGTAAGTCTAGACTAACTTGTTATTCTAAAAAGGATATAAGTGACAATTTTAAAGCAATTGCAGTGGGCACTTTTCCGGGTATGATTAAATTCGTTTTGATGAGGAAAATAGTTAGGCACCTGTATTTTGAAGTCTAGTTTTTGCTTTTTTGGTAAGTAAATAAAGGTTTTCTTCGTCAAGAAATGAAAGTAAAGTTCTCTAAGCTGCCATTCTGCGCCAAATGCGTTTCCACATTTGCAAAAGGCTAATGAGCACTTTTAATCCTCGGATTAGAACAAAGTTTGACAATAACTGATAGATATGATACAATGACTGGCGTTCAGAAGTTGTAGTACCTTTATATACACACGTGCTTGCCTCAAAGTACAGCATAAATAATCCTCACCTAACAAAGAGATCAATTACAAACCTCCACACGAAAGAAAAAACCGCGAATTTTATTCCGTCCACCACCCAAGATTAGACCCACGTCCGATAAGGAGTATGGATAAAAAATTCGTGAGTGCCACATACATAACTAATAACCGATGAAGTTTCTACAAAGAATAAGGACGAACGATTTCACCACGAGCCATTGTATTCGGATTCTGTGTATCGACAGATCACCGCGCGTGAGACGACTGGTAATGAGGCAAAGAAGGCGTTATGACGATGTATTCATTGGAAGATATGTCATCTGCGTTGTAATGTTGCCAAAATGTTGTTGGCCTTGTAGATGAATTGAAGGAATTGATAAAAATCTTTGTAATTTGCTCTTAGGGATTCCCGATACAAAGAAAGGTGGTGAGTAAGATCCCATACATTATATTAGTAGGAGTAGCACTTGTTACGAGTATGCGGCTATCTGTGATCGGTACTAAAAATCTAGAGCTCCTTTGTTGGGTATTTCAGTGTAGAAAGGAGTTTACTACATTTTTTAAGACTTCTCGAGAGCCCCATGATTAAATCTGGGTAAAACCCATGAGTTTCGCACTTACCTATTCAGGCATTCGGAAATATAGCACTAATATTACACTTTACGCCTTCCTAATACTTACTTGAGATTTTTCCTTTTAGTCCACCCCCCGATTAACGGTGAATGATAGGTAATTCAAGGAAAGTTTAAAATTTGCAATGCGGCCTGAGTAAGCTTGGATGATCAATCTTTTAGTCAAAGCAATGAGTAGACGACGATTTTTTATTTATTGGTTAAATTGGTAATAAAGCAACCACTGAATGCGACAGTTTTCGTGACAGTGGTACGCCTATGACGTTCTTGCGGTCAGAATCACTTCAATTGCCTTTAAATAGAGGAAGGTACCATTTACCTATACCTAAATAATATCATTTACCTTAATTTCTATTAAGACGATGCAGTAGGTATTATTCATATATTACAAGGCCTCTTTAGTCACAGTTTGGTTTTACAGGTTTCGGTCACTGGTGGCCTTGAAGGACCCTTTATCCGGGTGCGGGAAGTAATTTACTAAAGAATGCGTAATAAGTAAAGGGAGATGCAGATTTTTTTGTAAAAGTTACCACGGCTCTGCTGGCATATAAAGAGCTTGGAGCTTGGTGCCCGGTGTAAGAGCTTGGCATGGTGGGTTTTAGTCAGTAAAAGTCTGACGTTGCCTCTTACTGCATGTCATCGACACGAAAGAAGAAGAAGAACTGCATTAGCAGCGGGAGATCGATAATAACAATCTACAAAAAGGCATGGGGGTTACACCGTAAGAAACAGCCTATAATTATGTAGATAAAGATGAAAACTTAATACACGTTTTTTTCAAAAGCTATTTTCCTATAGGTCTACCTGACCAAATGAGCGTGTTGCTTAATAATAAATCCTGAATTAAGTGACATACCGAAAAACCTCTTATCAAAAGTATAAGGTAAAAAGTTAAAAACCGGCCAAGTGCGAGTCGGACTCGTGCACGAAGGGTTCCGTAAATTACAGTTAAATCAACCTATCTCAAAAACTATAAGAGATACTTTGATCAAACCAAAAATCGTTGAAAGAGTTAATTAGCATGCATCACCTCTATTTTTTTTAGAATTTTATACCCCGTAGTTATAAAAATAGAGGGGGGGGGACATACTTTTTACGACTTTGAGAGCTGATATCTCAAAAACCGTTCACTTTAAGAAAAATGTTTTTTAGAAAACTTTATATCATTTTAAAAGACCTTTCCATTGATACCCCACACGGGTATGTACATCGAAAAAAAAAATTTCATCCCTCAGTTACATGTATGGGGGGCCCCACCCCCAATTCTTTTTTTTACTATTTAGTGTCATATTTTTGTAGCGGTTCATACAACACATATTCCCATCAAATTTCATCACTGTAGTACTTATAGTTTCCGAGTAAATCGGCTGTGACAGACGGACAGACGGACAGACGGACAGACGGACATGACGAAACTATAACCCTCTTATTATAAAACGCGGTATCAAATAAGTATCGGCTTTTGTAATGTGTCTTTAATCCACCTTTAAGTACGACCTTGAAAAAACGTTATTACAAAACGCAGTTTATCGCAAGTCCTATTACTATCTGTAGTACAAAAGATAAACCATCGAGCCCCCTAGTTTAACTGCAGTACTTAGTCGACAAACGTCAAATTCCGACATTATTTACTTTTGAGGTTATTTGTTTTGTGATGAAAAAAACGAAAGTGGATATAAATATGTGTGATTTGGAATACTTGGATGTGTTACAATACTATTGAGAGTGTCCGGGGACCCAACAGAATGCGTCATCGACAAAATCTCTTCAAATTACCTGACGACAATTTTCGATATAAATATCGATTTACGTTTTTCGAAATAATAGTCAATTGAATGCATGATGATAATCCAGGATGATCCTATGATGCTCAACTGGGCTCGCCATAAAGTAAGTAGCCTTTACAGTGCAAGTAGGTTGCCAAAACATCCTAATTAATTGTATACGAGTCAAAGTTTTTATTATGGATGTTTGTTTATGTTCCACACATAAACTACCACATAGATTTTGATGAAACTCCGAAAATATATCAGATTATCATACAGTCTATTGTTTATTTACAGATTCAAGACTATTTTGGCGTTTTGCACGCCGTATCTCTGCCAGTAATATGCAATGTTTGTAAAAGACTGGAAGCTTGCTAAAATGTACAAAAATGCCTAGATGAGAAAGGGAACAAGATTGTGTGATGAAGATCAGTGTCCAACATGTAGCAGTGCATTTGACTGTATAAATAGACATCGGAATAAAATATAATTTTCTACTTTTATGTTGTTTCAAATGTTTCATTTTCTTTTGGTAATTTAATGCACACGATATTCTGTGTGTAGGTAAGTTATTGTGCACTTAATTTTGAAGAGGTTCTAATTAGATGCACAACGTCTTATTTAATCATTTAAATCGGGATGAAAATAATCCAAATTATTTCTAACCTAAAAACAAAACAACTCTGATACGCGCGATGACGTTCCGTTATACGCGCAAACTCGATAGTTGTTTAAAAGAGAATAATTGGATCATGTATATCGTTAAAAGATACTAGAAATATAAAATTACCTTTAAATAATAAAAAGTAATATTTTCAACTGCAGAGATATTTTTTTTATTATCATAGTTATTTATTTTTCATCAAAATAGACTTAACAAAATAATGTAAAAAGGAACGGCGCATAGAATTCGGAACGATTGAGCGAATGATTTAAATATTTGTTGCTTATAATCTGTGGATATTATTTGAACCACACACACACACAGACAAATCGAAGTACTAAACAGTCTTCTCTTAGTCTACGTTTTGTAATAAGGATGTCAAGACTATCGTAAGTACCGTAACAAACCAAGACGTCTTCAGTCGGGTTTAAACCACTACTTGCGGCAGTTTTTATAATAAGAGGGTAAGGGTTCCGTTTTTGCCATTTTGGCTACGGAACCCTAAAAAGTAAAACAATTATTGATTCCTTTTATCTACGTAGATTTTGATTTTGTTTTTTTTTCCTTAAGCACTATAAAGGTGCACGTAAGATGCGCGCACGCATATTGAATGTTAATAATAAATGTGCGAATTAGTAGGTGTTCGAGAGAAGTGGAATGATGGTGACGAAATACCTTTTAAATTAATAGTTATAATAAATAGCGCGTAAAAACAATTGAGACACCGAAGTTTTTCTAATTAGATATTAACGTCAAATAACATTTTTAAATATAAATCAATAAAAGGAAAACATAGGTAAGAAATATGCAGAATAAAATATTTGATATCTACAAAAAGAGTTTGTTAACGTAGAAATAGCTCAGTGAGTAATCTGTGGTATAGCTCATTACGACGACTATAATTTACCTTGCACTATTGAAGGTTTTAATTTACTATAAACGGCTGTTTTCCGTAATCGGACAATTATCTTGTTGGTAAAAATGGACCTAAGTTATCTAAGGAAAAACACTTATTTTTATCAAAATAAAGCCTAAAATAGAATGTTAATCGCTGATCTATTTCTTTGTGTGCTTTCTACTATATTAATATGTGCTATCGGTAATTTGCAATAATCCAATGCTTAATAGCTTTACACCTCATTTCACAAAGCAAGAATAAAGTTGCTATTCTTTACATTTCTCTGCCTACCCATTAACTGAATAAAGGCGTGATACTCAGTAAACTTAATCAATAAAACATGAGTACCTATCGTAATTGTACCCTTACACCTTGCAACTTTTACACCTTACACTGCCAACCAAAATTAAGTACACACAAAAATAATAATACACTTCAAGACAAAAATAATGGGTCACGAACAAAGGTAACAAGTAGGTAGCTATTTATTAAAACATTTAATTTAAGTAAACGAGCCGATTATCGTGTGATGGCATCGCCGAATTTAAATGTATTTTATTGTCAACTACTTAATATATGCTAACGGAAATAAGTTTGAAGATAAAATGACTTGTTTCTTCCATTCGTCGGTAATGGGCGGTGAGGCGGTTTCGCATATATAAACTAAGATGTGGGGGCTATGTAGGCGAGGAGTCCACTGCTGTATTTTTTTATTTATTTTTGTAATTAAAAAAATATGACTGTGTTGTAGTCTATATCTATCAATACTCATATAATTAAGCAAAGCGACACTCTTCCCGAGTAACATAAGCTATATTTTATCCCGTAGTTTCCATGGGACGTGGGGAAAACCACGGGAAAACGGCTAGTTTGCTGTATATTTCAGTGAATTAGGTAGAGGGTTGATAAAATTGGTAGATAGAATAACAGATTGGAGTACAAGGCATTTAGAAGTTAAGAAAAACATTGTTTGTGTAACTAAGCATAAATAAGTAGGTAACGATCCGAATTATGGTAGGTAGCTAACTAATATGAGTAAGTATTAGGTGTTTAAAAATAATGATGAAGAAGTTAATGATCGATTAATTTTCTTTGTTCCAAGATATTATTGCAAAAGATTCAGTATCGGCAGCTCTCGAAAACATTACGAATGCGAGATAGCGAAGAGATAAATTGTCCATTCGATTGTTTAATCGATAAATTTATCTAACGATTGCAGATAACGCATACTTTTGTGTAAGTGTCATTAATTACGATTATTATGCAAGATAATGTATTTATTTTACTCTCCATTAGTAATTCTTTTACCTAACATATGTTTTTTAAAAGGGATACCTCATGTTTACGTGAATGCGTGCCACATGTTTTTAATGTGTTATGTAAAATTGCATTCACAGAATAATACAAATCATTTGCAATATTTGCTGATTCCACATCTATTTTTACAATTCTTATATTTTTATTCATAATACGTTTAACATCTGAAACAGCCAGTCAGTTTCCTAGCCTACGATGTTTTTTCCTCCCGTCTCGACATGCTCAGACCAGCAGAGCCACTGGCCCGTGAAGACATCGAGGGACACGTATCCTGCCTTCTCCTAATGAAATAAATTACTCACACACCACATCCAAAACACCTCAACAGCCTTAGCAACCACTCTGCAAAATTCAACTCTGGGTAAAAGAATTAAGGTTGAAGTTCCATTGGGGGGTGGACTGTCCCTGAGAGGATGAATTTGTAACCTTTTTACTCCAATACATGGGTTGTACGCAGTTCGTGAGAACAGGGAGCAGTTCTATCTGAATAAGTAATGCTTGCAGGTGCGGATTTCAAACAGAATTGTAAAGGTCATACAGCTAAATGGACTATAAAACTGTTTGAATGTTAATTATGATAATTGGAGATAGAAATATTGAAGACAGAGGTTGTTGTTTCTAACTGATCTATTGCAGGTTCTAATGGAACATCAAATGGTTAAAGGGAGTGAGTCTTATGGAGAAGCGCCGACAATAAAAAAATCGGACCTTAAACTCTTTGGAATTTTTAGCCAAATCAGCTATGATCTTGTTAATGGGTGACCCTTTCGATATTGAAAATAAAAAGCATACGTAACCAGCAAATTGTTACTACCTGCTGGTACATGCATGATAAGAATGAAAATGAAACATGGTAGAAGAAAAAATACTTAAACTAAAGAAAATGGGAAATGAGCAACGACCTGCAGTTTATGGTTATTCTTAGCAATAATACGTTTCCTTAGAAAACAAAGAAAATGCTTAGAGTACGTTTATCAGTAGTTTAGCTTTTAAGGAAGTTGTAAATGCAAATGTAGATAATTGCTCACTGCACTCGCAAGAGAATAGATCAACGACTTTTCTGTACCTACTTGGTAAAATTGTGGGAGGCGTGAATAAAAGGTTAGGAAAAATATGGATGATTGCTGATAAAGATATAAGATGTCACCATCATCAGGCTTTGTATTGTCCTACTACGGAGTCATAGGTGTCGTCTTAATAAAGAGAAAGAAGGAGTGTTAACAACAAGGGATGCTAAAGCCTTGCTGTTCTGATAAAGTTTGGGAAAAGGCCAAATGAGGCCGATGATGATGAGTAACATATCTAGACTAGTCATACCAGTTGATTCAATTTTTTAAGCGTTAATTGAGTTATCTACACTCCTGCCTACAACCTTTTCTACATCTAGTTATTAGAACTGTCCATAAAAGTTATTAAAATGGCCACCAAGCCGTTTATGTCTTTCGTCTTAATCTTTCTTAAATTTTCGTTTCCTTGCTGATTTTCTTTTAAATTTCCTAAAAATAAGGTTTTTACCAATATAGACTTTTACCATCCAACATTAAGATTCATTTTCCTCTGTATTAATAACATTAAAATCATCATCTGCCATCCCAACTCCGTCTCTGGCATTACGAGATGTTTTAGTCGGTCGAATGCGTCCGATAGCACGGACTTACACAAACCGATCGCATCCGAAGATAAGTCTTACGATACACAAGATGCATCATCTGATACCAATTTATGTGAGATTCATATTGAAATCGTTTTGTAATTAGGTTTATTACTCTACGCGTTTTTGCAAAATTTCGTATTAAGATTTTATCTGATTGATTCTGTTGTGTGTGGTTATTAAAAGTTTGTGATTTCTGAAGTAGGATAAAAGACACTTTTTGGAAGTCTAGTACCTACTTACAAAAAATGCCTTTCACCTTACATATACCTACATTTGCTATGGTCATACTTATGGCAGCGGTTAAGCTCGGTTTTTACGGAGGTTTGGTTTACGGCGTCCCTTAGAAATTACTTCGTTAGAGTTCGCCGGCTAAAAAGTGGCCTGTAAGCCTTCCTTGCTTCACCAGTTAGACAATGATCTTTTGCCACATTATTTCTCTAGGAGTTTATCTCTTCATTTTCCAATTTAATCTAAATCGTTCCAGTACATTAATCACGAAAGCGGAACAAAGATTTTATATTATTGATAATGTTTTTTTTTTTCAATATCCTGCAATATCGTAATGTATAATTTATTGTACAAACAGGGATGATGCAATCCTTCTGATTAAATTCTTCGTCATAAGATATGAAAACCTGGTATTGCCCAAAATTTCATCATTTACGAAAAAGGTGAACTCACCGTTAATCGCCACCTCTTTGTAATCTATACTAATATTATAAAGAGGAAAACTTTGTTTGTTTGTTTGGTTGTACTGGATAAACTCAAAAATTACTGGACCGATTTTAAATATTCTTTCACCATTGGAAAGCTATATTATCTGCGAGTAACATAGGCTATATTTTATCCCGGTGCGGGCAGTAGCTTCCACGGGACGCGGGTGAAACCGCGGGAAAACGGCTAGTAAATAATAAATCTCATGGTATTTTTTATCGCACTTTGACGTAAATTGACGACAATGCAATCAAAGTTTCTCATTAAATCCCACTTATCAACTTACATTATAAAGGCGAAAGTGTCTACGGATCCTTGCCTACGGTACGTACTTTTGGACTTATTTTTGTCCCTCTTGAATGCAAAAACTATTGTATGGATTTTGATGAATCCTAGCCGTATTACAGCCTATATAGCAGGGTAACATATAGGCTACTTTTTAACTATCTGACGGAATCAGTTTTCCCTGAACGCAGGCCGAAAGTAAGCTATCCAGTCATTCTTATAAATTGCTTGATACAGCTACAGAGTATTCAGAACTTTCTCATTCGTAATAAACAAATGGAAAACCTTACAAAAGCTTCTGCAATAGTTCCCTCAATAGCCAGTATTTATTCGCAGTATAATTTGCGAGCTCAAGGCCAGGACTTAATAAGTTTTAGCCTGGGAGCGGCGGGGGAAGATGACGGTGTTTCGCTTGGCTGGGTAAAGGCTCCTAGTCGGCACATCTGCTTCGTACTACGTGGGTCATTTCATGTTGTGTTTAATAACTGGCTTAAGGAGTATGGCTTTGGGAGCATAAATGGCATATGTAGGTATGTACCTAAACCTTCTTGACTGTCATTTGGTGAAGAAGGGGGGAAAATTCGTTCAGTAGTCCTTGAGTCTATCGCGAACAGCCATAATGACAGGTTTTACAAAATCAAATATTCGAACAATACTTCTGGTTCTCAAGACCTGTCTCTGTAAGATATTGACTTCGAATTTAAAACCTTCGGAAAGCTAGGTTTTATGAAGTCAAAATCCCGAAACAGATTACCTACGTCAGAACAGTCTTCACGTTCTCGTCTTCTCTACCTCTGTTACATATTCTTCTCTATATCTATATACTGATATCTTAATCTTAATTATTAAGAGCAGAACACCCGTTTCCTCTCTATAATACCAACTTAATTTTATCATCGTGGGCAAAACCCCTCTCAACACGCGGATATAAACAAAATAATCAATTTAATTATTCCACTAAATATTGTGATCCTTTATTGATTTGAAGAGCGATCAATCATTTTTATAACAGGAAAGTTATAATATAAACATTACATCATAAGTTTATCTATACATATAATAATATATAGAGCGGAATATTTTTATTGTTTGTTTGTACCCCTAAAGGCTCCGAAACTAATGAACCGATTTGAAAAGTTCTTTCACTGTCGGAGAGCTACTCTTCTTTGTCCCGTATCGGGATAAAATATAACATAAGTTATATTTTACAACGACAAAGTTCACCCAAGACGCGGGTGAAACCGCGGGAAAGCAAATAGTAAGTAATATTAAGATATGAATTACGCCACAAGGCCAAAACATGATAGTGTTACTAAGTAAATCTCTTTCGCCTGGTACCTACACGCGTGCCGAATATGTTCGATCATCGCATGCGTAATACTTAATCGAATAATGTTTGTTTGCGTGTAAGCATAAATCTTGTAGATTCTTATAATCTTTAGTGATAAAATCATAGATTTGGACCAACATAATTACCTAATTATTTAAATGTAATCATCGGTACTTCTGGAGCTTGCGTCATCTTCCCATTGGACGCGGCTCGTAATAATCTTATTATCTTCAAGACGTTATCGTTTATCCGGATAATGAAGAATCATATTTTCCCAAAGAAATACATGTCCTCGATTTACAATGTTTGTGGTACTTTCTAGAATGTGCTTTCGGTGTTAGATTTATTCATTAAGGCTTAAGCTGCAGGCTTCTTATCCGGATACGCCTAGAAATTCTCATGATAAGCTGGTGAAACCGCTAGCTGAAGCACTTCATAAGATGTAAGTAAGTACCTATATCTATCAGGCTTAAACTATGATACACCAGACATTATCTACCTTCACCGTACGAAACACCAGAACTTGCAAAGTTTCAAGGACCTCTTTTAAAATGGCACAAGATAACCTTACTATAACAAGAACAAAGCTCCCAAGGATGACACATAAACATAACATAACAAATATAAGAAGCCTGGCAGCCGTAGAGATGAACCGTCACGCTTGGCCGACTCCGAGGGTCAGCCCACAGCTTACGATTATAAAGACAGGTTATACAGAGGCTAATGTCGGCTGTTTTTTAGTTCGCAGACCTTTATATAAACTACTAGATGTACCTCTCTCTGATCTTGGCGTACTTGGATACAATAAAGTTTATGTCGTTCGGGGACAGTGTAGCTTGTTAACGGTGAAATACCTCTAATATTTCAAAGCGGTTCAGTAGTTCCGGAACTTTTGGGGTAAAAACAAAGAAACAAAAAACCTCCATATTTGTTTCTAATAGTGGTTTCTCTGTGTGTGTGTGGGTATTGGCTACAATGAAAATACTGAAGTATCCTACCGGGGTTGCGGGATTTTGCTGGAAAGAGTAAATCGATAGGTAGTAGTATCGAATAGTCATGATGATTTCCCACCTCAAAAGCCTTGCACTTGACGAAGCACTTGAAGAAGGTAATCCACGAGATCAGTAGAAGTTAGAGGCTAAATGATTTAGATAAAAGATTGAGGCAAATTAGCAGGTCAATACTTAGCTAGTTTATATGAAGTATGCATCGATCGATGTAAGTACGATAGTTTATACGATATCTCATCGTTAAGGAATTTAAATATGATAACAAACCAATAAAACGTAAACTTAAAATTCACATATTCATCGCTAAAGTTCACTTTTATCTCACGCAATCGTGCGTACATCGTATTACAAGCTTGCCGCGTAAACGCACCGTCAAGGCCCGCCATTTTTTCCCGCCAACATTACACAGACAGTTAACCCATATTTTAATTAACGTTGTTATATTTTACGGTGCTTGTACTGGACGTAGTTAATGAGGTTTGTTCGTTAGTTTGTTTGTTTACATAAAATGTAATTTATTGTAGTTGTACGTTGTAGCTCTTTAATTGAACGTGCTTTGTAAACGCATGTTAAATGCTTGAAGCTAAATGATCATTCATTAGACTTTAAACCATTTTCCGACAAAATTATTATAAACACTTATTTTTATTTAAAGTTATATCTACTAAATATATACTTTGAAAGCTCTCATAACTCAGATGAATATTGATCTTTCTTTGTTCTCTGGTATATATTTTTTCTCACTGACAGCGAAAAAGGCGGGAAAGGGCGAGCGAAATAATATTTTTGTGTCTACTTTTTTATTTTTACGTTTCGTCACGCGATGGCCGTGTCGGCATAATGTTTTGTTATTAAGTATTTCGTGAAATTGTGAATTTATTTCGTTATCTCTCACTTTGTTGACGATTAATTTTGTTTTTGTATGGCACATATTCATACTTCTTTGAAGGAAAATATTTGAATTAAGTAGGGCGTAGGCACACAGTCGTTGTCTTAAAAATGTGTGAGAATTCAGAGAAATGAAATTGCGTAGGTGCCACATTTACGTAATTATTTGTGGGTGTGTATTAGCAATAAGTGTTACTCATTTATTTAGGTAAGAAAGCTGTATGTATGTTGTGTACAATTTTTCGTAGAAAATTATTCCTAAACCGCAATGAAAATCATTTGGTTGGGATTTATAGTAGGTGTACATACTAAAGTTATTAATTATTATGTATTAATTAGTGGGAAATGTTATCATTGAAAGCAGGTAAAACACTACGGTACTTTAGTAAAGTAAAATTACAGTGAAAAGAGTTTGGTAGGAGAAAATTGTGACGCATTATATTTTTCAGTGTCACCGTTTTCCTCACAGCCATTCCATACTATTCTCAACTGACGGTAGCCAAAACAGAAAAAAATAAAAATAAATGGAAAACAAACAAGATCAACGTCCGTCCATTGGTGGACGCAACGTTGCCGTTCTGGCATCCCGCCGAGATGCGCAGCACCTGTCCCTCTCACACTCACCACTTACCATATCTCTATCTCTTTCCTCAAATGTCCGCAGGATCGTCTCGCTTGAAGACGCAACAGAGATATTTTATCCGAAAGCTTTTGAATTTCGAACGCTTCGAACGTTGTTCGTGTTTATTTTGATTTAAGAACCAATGGCGGCCGAGCGAGATTCTTTTATTGTCTTTTCTTTTGTTCGAAAGTAATTACGTAGTGGAAATTAGTATTGTATTGGTTTATGTGGTTTGTAGAGAAGATCGAATTGGAGACTTTCAAGCTGCTTTTCAAGCTTTGTAAACAAAAAAGTGCACTAAGAAAGATCACATTGAGATTGGATCTTGGGTATCACAAGTAAAATTAAAAAGCTTAGCTTTTCAGTATAGAAAGCTCCCTAGACAGACTCTAGTAAACTTACCTACTGAAGATTTCCAAAAGCCCCACGATAAAGCGGAAACTCTTGGGAATAATGTCTAAAAAAGTCACGGAGAAAAAAAAACAAATGTTCCTTGACCACAGACATACAAATGCGCTAACCAAACTATGATGACATAATGATTTAGCCTACAATCGTTGATCGGAATGGTACAGAGATGAGATCGGGGCAGGTCGAGGAGTTCACGTTCAAGGCCACGCATTGTTCCTTTGTTACTAACGATGCGTTCAGATGAGATATTCAGAGACCACAGCTTTGATTCGCGGGAGGAGCAAAAAGTTTTCGGTTAGTTTAGTTTTAGGGAATTTGTGATACTTTGGTATAATCTCTTTCCTCAAATCAATTTAAAAGTAAAAGTAGTTAAAAGTAATCAATTTTACAAATCAGAGGAAAGAAATACAGAAAAATGACAATCTTTATTCTAAAGGTCACTCAAAACTGTTAATAAATTGTAGGCTCAGCCAGTAGGTACACAGTATATAGGGAACGATATTGGATAAGTTTAAAGCTGTCGCTGTATTCGCTAGATCTACAAACGTTCGTTTGTTGGTGTGAAAGTCTTCGTCTTCATGATTTGTCTCAGTTCGTACAAAAAACATGTAACACATGTAATTTCCAATCCGATTCTTACATAGAAGACATACATATGTATAAACCTGTAGGTACCAAAAACTGCAGTCACCATCATCAACCTTTCTACTCACTCTCACTGCAACGCCTCTTCGCATACAAGAAGGAATGAGCGTTAATCATCACGCTTGCTCAAGACCAGTTGGCAATAGCCGAGTTTAAAGTCCAGGTTACTTCAAGAGTCAAGATGTTTTTGTAAAAATGCAATGAATTTGCTTAAATAATGTAAGATCTGACAATACAAGTAACGCTTTCTTAATGCAAATAGTGAACTTTGAGCAAGCAGGGACAGTAAAGTAAGCTGTCACGGCAACTGACACCTTACCATGCTATCGACTCGATGGTATCGAAGTGTTTTGCTAGTCGATGAGTTTCAATTTCAATGGTTTGGAGAAACAATGTGTTTACTTTCATTGTCAGAATGTTTAGTATGTATATGTAATGTATGTAAATGTAGAGATATGTTAGCTTTGTAGATATACAAAACTGATCATTCACATGATATGTACTTTGCCAGAATTGCTTCACATTAAATCTTCTCATGGTTCTTAACTTAACTTTTTTCTATCTGCATCAAAAAGACCCTTATGTATGGTACACATTGAAGATTTATCAACAGATTAGATTTTGGATGCAAACGCACGCCAACTTTTGCATGTTGTATCTACAAGCATCAAATATTACCTTAGCCCATATTTTAAGCCTGACAAAACACCTTTCACTCCTATTTTGTGATATCATAACTCTTAAATAACACAAAACAGTGTCCAACTAGAGTAGTTCTATATAAGCAATTAAAAAATAACCGTAGCCTTTCTTCAATAACATGAGGGTCTGGACCTCTGGCTATAAATCGCCCGCGTCAAGTAACGGTCGGTTCTTCACAACTGTCTCTTGAGAAAGGGATGCTCGGTAGTCGCGTGCGCAATGAACTGAGACTGAAGTGTGGAATGTATAGAGGCGGCATTATTTTGAATTATACTATGTTTGAAAACTTAATATCAAGTAGGTAGTATGAACCGCTTTCACTGAAAGTAAAACTCAAAATATTCGCATGTTAAGGTATTTTACAGATGTTCATATAATGTTGAAGTATGGTTTAATGGCCTATTTCAGGCATTGGAAATGAGAGGTAGAGGTAAATAATATCTCATGTATTAAAATAATGGACAATGTTCTGTAACTTGACAAAACAAATTGTAATTTAATATTGGTGGACGTGTCTAGCTAGAGTATTAGAGCTCAGTGAATACGGAAAAGGATTAAGTATGATAGATGATTGAAACGAAATGGCATGATGTTGAAGATTAATTAAATCAGGCGAATGAATTTCAAAAACTGGGAAGACAGGGCAATACTACAATATTGCCAAAATCGGATTTGATGCTCCTGTAATTTCCTTTTCTTTTCTAAATGTCATAACTTTCTCAGGTAAAAACAAAATACTATAACTCTCTACAAGTTCCTACATCTACACGACAGGTGCGTACAAGCGTCACCTTTGAGAAAAAATGGCGGCCGCGGGGGAGAGCCCTCACGTGTCACGATATAGTTTTTATAAACGAATTAATGTTATTCACTCTTATAGTGGTTGTACACTCACTTTTATGGAGAATTCAAATTATAATTATTTGTTTTTGATTATTGGAGCGATATTCAGTCTTCATTTATCGCAAATTAATAAATAACAAGTTATATAGAGCACCCATTTAGTTTTTAAAGACAGTAGTTATTATAAACTGTTGTTCATTTAAGAGTTAGAGGTACATTTTGCTGTGTCCGGGTCCATGTGAACTATTTATAAGTACTACTACTTAAGAATACATGTGCAATAAAAGTATTGAGTATTGAGTACAACAATAAATAATAGATTTTGTTTCAGACACAGCAATGAGATAGTTAGACGATCTGACAAAGTTCGGTAGTTAAGTGGACCTAAAAACCAGCCTACTTCCTAGGCTGTCAGTAAGTCGGTAAGTCAGTTGAGGAGATTCGATCTATTTATGAGACTTCCTATGGCTGAGATGACGATGACTTTGGTAAGTAGGGATTCTAGGATTTGCTAATCGTGAAATTGCTGTTAATTTATTACACAAAAGCTCAAAACAGCTATTTAGTTTTTTTACCATCTGACCACATCACACCAAAGTTATTTAATATCTCGTACAAATAACAGTTTTTAACACATCGCACAAGTGTCCAAGAACCTTTAAAAGACAGCTATCTCCTGCCCAGAATATTAATACGTAATTTCGTAACCAGGCGGTTATTTTTACTATTATATTTTACGTGAGTCGTGACCGGCGCGTGCACCTACTAAGTACCTATAGGATTTCACTTCTACACCTGGCGAGAAAGGATAATTTTACTGAATTATTACTCTCGTAAAATGACACAGACTTTATTTATTATAATAACTTTGGAATTCTTTGTAGAGAATTTAAGTCTATTTTGTTTTGCAATAGAAAGGTGTTCGAAAAGTAATGGTAGAAGGAGTTATATAGCAATTAATTTTAAATAAAATGTCAGGAGTGACCTTTGGAACTAATTGGAAAGTTGTATCAGAAGCGAATGTATGTTGTAGATAAATTCTGAAATAAATGTTGGAGACATTGGTTAAAGGACAGGAATAGTTGAGCACACCTTGTAGCGAAGAGAGTCTTGAACAAATATTATTTTGTTAGGCCTTAGAGACAGCACATTTATCAGAAAAAGCAATTATGTCTGCCTTAAGAGACTAGACTAGTACGTCTATCATGAAACAGAACAATAAAATTAATCAAGCAGCAATATTGCTTACTACAAGTGGAATATTTTTTAAGAAATATAGAATAACAATTTCTTTGCTTCTACAGACAATAAAAATAAAAAGATTCATATAAACCTTCCATAAAGGGTTAATTATAGACGATAACTCTCTCAAGAATCATTCGTCTTTCATTTCCATTCTTTCATACCTAATCATTAGGCTCTTAGCCTACTCATTATGCAAGCATATAAAGAAACGTTCTCTAAGTAGCACCAACCATATTGTATATAAGTTTTATATACTTCAGCTCTAAACTATATACTTAAAAAACAATGTATGTGCCTTCTCTTATATACTTACATATTATAAACATTCAATGAAAATATTATGGGACGGCCGATCTTTCGCCGTTTGTTTTGAAATCGGCACGAGTTATCGCAATAACAGGAACGAGTATATTGTTTTATTATATACATGATCAGTCATAATAGTCTGAGGTTATTTGAAAAACTTCGGCCTTATTATATGGTTCTATATGAGAATGTTTTGTTTTAATTGATTGACATCTTTCAGGATTGTCTGTAGTCGATTGTGTGCGAATAGTTAGTCTGATGTTCAGGTGTGTTCAGCGCTTAAATTACGATAGGTGACTCTTAACATTTTAGATGGCCAGGAACCACCCCCATTATCTAACATTGCCATACTCTTCTTTTTGTCATCTTATATTGCTTAAAAGATATCGTCAAAATGTTAGAGTATCATGATTGAGAAATTCCACTTTCGGTTCGAAAGAACTTGTAAGTTGTACAAAAGCATCCCGAAATATTCATGTTTTAAGGCTTTGGCTCTTCAGCAAAAACATGTCTTATGTCTACAACCACGCTAAAAATCTTCCGAGCCTTTTTCCCAACTATGTTGCTTCCAGTCTAAGCGGATGTAGCTAAGTACCAGTGCTTTGCCAAGTATTTTTTTTACAACCAAGCTAAAAATAATGTTCAGAATAGTAGATTTCAACAATCAGTAGAGGAGATTCGTGAGTTTTGAGATAGAAGCAACTCTATTGCAAGATAGATTGAAGTTTTGAATGATATATGTTTAAATCCTGATATATGTACCTATTTGAAAACTGTTACGACGACAGATGTAGGTAACCGTTTTCCACTATTTTGTCCTAGAAAAGCTGCAAGAAACACCTTTTTCGCGGTACCCTCATTTTAGCGCATTTTACATACCTACCCACATTAGGGCCAAGATAGTCACCCACGGCGTAAACTCACCGCGCCACTTCCCGTGCCGGGGAGGGGATAAAAACCTCATTTCCGGTGAGAACCCTTCCTTTAGGGGACGGTCGGTACAATCAGCGGGTTGCTATGGTGATCATGTATGCGAGGATTTCGAGAATGGTCGTAGAGACCAAAGGAAATGTGTAGACAATGGGGACATGGGGATACTACATTTTACTACATGTCGATTGAGTGTTAGACTAGTAGGTAGGTAAGATGGAGGAAAATTACTTATCCATTAATAAGTGACCTAACGTTTCCAAGTTACCGGGGATACTACATTTTAAATATCAATAACTGTAAAAGGTTTTAAGATTACTGAGATTTGTGGGTGATACTTATGTTGGCTTCCGCCCACGTCTGTGCGTATTTCCTGCACGTAGACAAAATAAGTAGTCTACACCTATGTTATTCTGATATTTAAGCTATGTATGCAATTTCCAAGTTTCATCAAAGTCCACCAAGTAGATTTAGCGTGATAATAATAAAACATGCTGTCTTTATACCCTTGAAAAATGGCAAGTAGGTGTAATAATTATGTTTAGATACTATAAAATATAATAAAATATAGTTTCCCAAACAAATACCTGCCAAAAGCTATACCAAAAGTCAAAACAAAATCAGAAATTCAACTAAAGCTAATTACCATCTGATGGGGTGCACACACATTCGCCATGGACCGAGGGGAGTTACACAATAGACGGACATGTGTGGCGCCCCTAATGTAATCTGTAATCATACAGGTGATAGTCTGTTTTATATATTGATTATTTGATTTTGTTGTATTGGGTGCTGGGTATAAACTTTTGTAAGTATAACTATGTTTTTTTGCCACAAAAAAAGAGAATTGAGTCTGTTTATTTTGCATTTTTTTTGTTTTTTTTTTGTCAAAAAAGAGACTCAAATTTTTTTTTAAAAAAAGCAACTGTAGTTGTTTTTTTTTTTAAATGTTGTTTATGCTATTTTTAGCATAATCAATAGTTAATTATTTCCAAGATAGATTTCGTTGAAGTAGAGACTCATTAAAAATTGCTTGTGGATTACTACATTTGAATTTGTCTGACAAAGGGATTGAAAAGGTTTTTGAGCATTTCTTGCTCCCTAGTTGTAGTACACCCATATAATTAAGACAATCAAAAAGATATCTTAGCAAATATTTCTTAGAATCATTATAACCAGCTAAGTAACTCCAGAACACATTAAAACAAAACATAAAACAGCAATTTCAGTCGAACACCACCAGCAAAGCGACCCGCAATAATCTAGAACTTACCTATATACCGGTCTTCTGGGAACCGCGCCGATTGCCATGGCAACGCGCCGCATCAACACTTGGCCTGTGCTCACGCACGCACACTAGCAAGCCGTGTGAATGTGCAGGTGACCTCGTAAAGTGAGGGACACACTGGTTATCGGAGAATGATATCTGAGGGACAGTGAAGACTGAAAGGTATGGATGGTATATGGAGATCGACAAGGCTGCTGAAGCCATATCTGTCTATCTTTGTATTATTTGGAGTGTCATCCATATTTTTCTAAGTATATTTTTAAGTTGGCTTAGACTCAATGTATTCGCAAAATACTGACGTTTCAATCGAAGTACCTACATGTTTGCGTTATTTCTCCCAGAATAACATTGGTTCAACATTCTTACATTATTTCTTTCTGGATGAGGTCCTGTAATAGGACTGTTGCATTTATTTTGATAAATATTTGATATTGAAGAAAACTCACTGCCACGCATGTCCAGCACGAAGAGTATGGGCAAGTATACCTAAATTGGGGAGGCCGTTGTCCAGCAGTGGATGAAAGCCTGCTAATACGCATGTCCACCACGCTGAGTATGGGCCATGTCCCTAAATTGGGGTAGGCCGTTCTCCAGCAGTGGATGAAAGCCTGCTAATACGCATGTCCAGCACGAAGAGTAGCAAATCCCCCAGATTTTGGGAAGCCGATGTCCAGCAGTAGATGCAAGTAAGCTCAATTAGGTGCGTTAGTTTCTGATAATCTTAAAAGTCATGAATTTCTGAGGAAGCCCATTGTATCCTCAATCTAATTGATCACAATTTGCTAGTGTGCGTGTTTGAGGCGTTTATCTGGCGACGACACGCTGTCATACTCGTGCCGTCATACAAGCGTAGCTACACATACATTAGCGAACTGTAGCATACGGAGTATACTAGAGTAGAGAAATGTGGGACACGTGGGGAATATGATCAGGCTGTATTTGAAACGATGGCAAAATGGTAAACTGGGATTCATCTTGCACAAAGATTAAAGAAGCTAACTTAAAACTGGGATAGATTTCAATCCATAGTTCTAAGCGAATTTAAATAAGATAATGGACAAGATATAACTATTAAAGATTTAGTTAATGCCAGTCCACACTTCTACTCGCAGTTGTTAGTTCAATCTGTGACTCGCATATACAAATGTACCTATCCAATAAATGTAGTCATTATTGAAGTCTGCCTGTGAGGAGTGGTGAGGAGTACCTATGTATCTATCTACCTTTGTTCTCATTTTTACATACCATTGTCATTGCTATATACCGACCTACAGATATATACTGAGATATCAATATCTAATCACTTACCGAGTGGTCGACAAATAAGCATCTGGGTTTTTCTTAATTTGATTATACTACGTAGAGATATTATTTCTTTCGTTCTCATCGACCTTGGTGATAGTTAGTAAATAAGACGGTAGCTTTAGATAGGGATGTCTCGCTCGAGGTGTTTGTGCTATCGATCTTGTGAACACTAATGAGGGTCTCGCTCGCCAGTTTTAAGTGTTTTCTTTGGATGGTTTCAGAAATACAAAACATTAACGTTAAGGTTGGTGTGTTAAGGGTAGTGGGCCTTATAATGACATATATGTAGTTTCAGAAGGACTTCGAAAGTGGATTTTAGTAGCCTTAAGCACACCAACGTTTGTCATTGCGATCTTCATAGCGTCAAACTCAGGTCAGCTAAATCCTAAATCACTTTTATGATATTCAGATTACTTACGACACAAATCTTAGGAGAAATATACTGCTTCGAATAAAAACAAACTCGTTTAAAAAATACTTCATGATTTTATTGCAATATTTTTCAGTCTTCTATCAGTTTCCATGACGTGGTGACAGAATGGTTCTTTCAAGCGGTTGAGGCAGAGGTGCCTGGACAGTCAGTACTCCATCTCGAGAGAGCGAAGACACCACTCGTTCAGGGTCTGTTCCTAGTGGCAACTTGAACTCCCTATTATATTCGCGGTAGACGGTCTTCTCATTGGTCTTTTCTTCGTGGTTAGCTGAGATGATTAGTAGGTCGTTTAAGATTTTCACTTTGACCTGTAAGAAGAAGTAAATATTTAAGTGGGATAAAGTCCCTTTTAGCATTGTAGTACGAATTGAAGACTGCTATAGTCAATGACCACCAGTAAAAAGGGTTAAAGAATCTGATCCTACTAATATTATAAACGCGAAAGTTTGTATGTATGGATGTATGGATGTATGGATGTTTGTTACTCTTTCACGCAAAAACTACTGAATGGATTTTAATGAAACTTTACAATAATATAGCTTATACATCAGAATAACACATAGGCTACAATTTGTAAACATATTGTTCGAAATACTAAACCTGCGCAGACGAAGTCGCGGGCACCAGCTAGTCTTGAATATTGCAAATGTTCTAAAGTATTACATACATACACTAGTACCTCGAAAACCTGACCTCAGTTTTCCGAAGCATATAAGAGAGAGATATCAGATAACTTCTCCATTACAAATATTTATTTAGCTACATACACTCAGTTTAGAAGCAGACTCAAAAGCTGTTACAAAAAACAAGGCAGAGTAAGACATTAGTAGACATTTTACTGTCATAAATCTAAAAAAGATTTTTTCTTATTTATAAGGATCTGAAGGAGCAACAATGCTGTACCTCAGTAGGATCAAATTGGCTAACATCGAACTGCAGCTTCAAGCTCTTATCTTCTCCCTCTCCCTGAACTAACGGGGAGTTGGTGAGGTGGTCCCAATGGCTCAGATTCTCCTGTCGAGTCATCAGCCCAGTCTGGACGTTGGAAGACTGGCCGTAGTACTGATCCAGGTCTAAGCTGGAAGGGGAAATCAGAAAACTTTATGTTATTTCGATGAAGGTATACCCAAGTTATGTTACTGCTAAGTTTCATTAAAATCTGTTCAGTAGTGTACGCGTCAGTAAATAACTGACATATATACATTCACAAACGCATACAAACTTTTGCCTTTATAATCCTACTATCCTACTAATCCTACTATTCTACTAATATTATAAACGTGAAAGTTTGTGAGAATGTATGGATGTATGTTTGTTATTCTTTCACGCAAAAACGGCTGGGCCGATTTTTTTAAACTTTGGTATTTGGATAGGTGATATGATAACATAGGCTACTTTTTATAACCACACCACGCGGGCGAAGCCGCTAGCGGAAGCTACTATTAGTATATAGTAGGATTTTTCTTGGCAGGTAACCCTTTTGACCTTTTCAATCTACTCCTGGAAGAAACAACAACACCAGAGCTACGTTGCTAGGCCCCATAACCAGTCCTAACTGGTTTCATTTGGTTCTCTTTCTTTACCTGAACTTTTTCATTTGCTGGTCAATTCGATGCATCTCCTGAGCGAATTTCTCTTTCATAAAAGAGTAAGAATTGTCGAATATGGATAAGTCTGTGATTTGTACCGGAATGTTTTGTTTTTTCTGTAAAGCATGTTCGTGTATTTTAGCAGTTTTGCCAGCAGGTTTAGAAGACATTTTTGTCGTTTATTTAGCGGAAAATTTTGAAAAAGCCTAATGTTTTGAGTGTCAATTGATTTGTTGTCGTGTGTGACGTTCAATCTATCAAGCGATTTTTTCTTCCCTATTTTTGATAGGAACTACTTCTGTGATAATCTCTTTAAATAAAAAAGTAATAATAAATACCGTTCTATAATTAAAGACAGGGAATTACTCTTTTATAGCGTTCATAAGATACACTTTTACTAACATTTATAATAACCCTCTTTTTATATCATCTAAAAATAAGATGAAAATAATATCACAAAAAATAAAATGGCAATAATAAAGAACCAATTAACCTTTCGCCATCTCTAAATGTCAGTGTTGCCAGATAACCAAATTTTCCCCCTGAGATGTGGTATTTAAGCTACGTTAGGGGGCAGACAGATTGACAATCACCCTGGTGCCATGGTAACGGGACTCTAAACACGGGCCTATTAATCTCGAACCGAGGGCGTGTCGAATTTGTGGGGTGAGGTGAACTTTACGAGATTAGATTTTACGCAATTGGGCGTAATAGGAGCGTTATGATGTTATTTGCGTTGGTGATGATGAGTTCATAATTAATTCATAAGTTGGTATTGTCAATCTATGAATGTGTTGGGGTTAACTGGCGCAGAGCAAATAAATATAAGTTAAGATAGTTATAACAGAAACAGAATTATTGACAATTTGAAAAGATATAAAACACTAAATCAAGGTTTTCAGGACAGCAAAATAAATGCTTTAACTTTGTAGCGTTATGTGTCTTATCCAAATCCGAAACTAGAGTTGGTGATGTTTAATCAAATAAATTAAATAATAATAAAAAACCTAACATAAACAACAATCATAATCAAATATATCCCTCCGAAATCAACAGTACATAATTATTCTTCCAAATGGCAACCCTAAGTGGTGAGGGCGCGAACCGCCGCCAAATTGGCGGGAAAGCTGCCCGTTTGACAGATCATTTTTTATTTCGTTCGGAAATTCGGTACCATTGTTCCGCTGATTACCAGGTGGTCAGGAAGTGAATTATACACGCATTTATTATTTACGTACTGATACTTTTTGGTCTTGTAAATATATTTTTATTTATTTAAGGAGAGAATATTTTTATGAAAAAATATACTATAAACAGGTATAGGGTTGTACGTAAAAGTATAGAAACTCCTGCCAATTTGACGTCTGATAAAATATTTTTAAACGTTGGTGAATTCTTACTTGCTACAAATTGTTTCAAAGCAAAGAAATCACAATACGTCGACTAAGGTCGACTAAGGTAAGCAAGACTGGCATACGCTTCTTTTTGTAACGAAAAACTTAATTGCACGTAGGTATTCGTAGATAACATTTCAAACAACAATTTTCCAATTCAATATCAAAACAGCATTTCACCACCTAACTCTCAAAAGAGATTTTAATCAACAAAACAGAAACAAGACACAAAAGGGGAGGTCGGGCTAGCGTTTTTAATTCACGTAAAACGTCACGTCATATCTCGGGGGAGAGTGGGCAAACATCGTTACATGTTACTAGTGTGTTTGTGTGTTTGTGTTAAGTCAATATGTTCGCGAGGGCGGTGAGGACTGGCCGAGGTAGCGTGTTTTGGTTAGAAGCGAGTGAATATGTTTTTTCTAGAAAATGGATTATGATTAAGTTTGTTTTGACCGTTTTGTGCAATGCTCTCTTGTAGGTACCTAATATTAAACATTAGGTAAAGGGAGGAATGTCAAAATAAGAAAGAAAAGTTACCTAAATAAGAAGGTTCTCATTCTCATCTTTTGAAGTTTGCAATTTAAATAATTTTAGTAGGTTATTCCAACATATGTTTTTTTTAACTATTAAAAAAAAACAATCATGATACCTAAGTAGGTACCTATTTTCCAAGATACTCTCTTTCTATCTGCGGTTTTGATTTCTAAAGACAGGAAAATAACATTACTAATAAAGAGCGCCAATGGGGCTAATGTCCACAATCTATCTCTAGAAGCATAGAGATACAATATTAGGATGGCCCATTATAAGCACACTATCTGATGACGCAACATCATACTAATAGGTATGAAACATCTACGTTATAAAATAAGAATTCTAACGTCATTCTTAATTCATAATAATTAATCACATCAACGCAATCCCAATCCGATTACAACGAAATCAGTCCAAAGCGATTACGTAATCCACCCATACGTCACTACTCTATAAAGTCTATGACGTTTCAAATGTCAGATGACGTCATTATTTTCAAAATGGCGGGCGGGTTTAACTATGACGGTGTCACTAATGTATGAATCATTTAGTTATCAGTTATTGGACAAAGGTGTTACCTTCTTTTGTTTTGGTTACATTGTCTTTTATTGAATGTTCTTAGTACTTAAGTATTTATATAATAAAACATGACAATGACTACTTTTCCCTGAAAGGTTACGAAGAGTTGTGTCATTAGGGCGGGATTGTAGCAAAATGATGAGCGGGTGAGGCTCATATTATGTTTGAAATAAAATCTTTTTACGAAAAATCAATAATATACCTTCATCCTTCTGTTACGTCTGACAAATCGAAAACAGCATCGAAATCGGTTAGGCCAAAAGTGAGACAGTCTCGAACAAAAATGTATACAAGTGTAACTAAGAACCTCCTTTTTACCTCCTTTTTTGAAAAATGCAATCATTTGAAACCTATCTATCTATAAGTATTAAAATCCTACTCAAACCACCCCACCAACCACAAAGATGAATCATCTTTAATTTCGCACACCATCATAAAAAAACCAATCAATTTAATTACGTGATCTATTTTTTTAATTTCCTGTGTATTGGGAAGTTTATCCCACCGCTGGGTGTGGGCGATGTGATCTCACGGCGTTCGCGTGTAAAGTTACAGTTTGCTTACCTATAATACTACTACTAGTGGTTACGGTACCTTTATGGTGGAGCGAGATAATAGTGACTTTTGTTTAGGATGATGCAAGTGCGAGATTCAATTTATTGTGTTAGATAAAGAATACTTTTTCTAGGGGTAGGCAAAAACTTTGTGCGGTTTCTTTTGCACTGGACCGAAGTAAGTAGGTAATTAATAGATGACTGCGATTAGGAAAACCGAGTAGCTTACTTATAATGCATTCGGTTAGCGGTTATGAGTAGCTTAAATATATCACACAAAATAATTTATGGTAATTCGGAGTAGACTTCAATATAAAGTAGCTACAAGTTTAAACTCTCATAAAATAAAAGGCAAGGTAAGATATTCACTTAAACAACTTACTTCCCCAAAATCGAGAACACCTAGTACGTCATCCTACGCGTGCTCTTGTTGATGTAGACCAATTAACTGATTGTGCTGGCGGCTGCCGAGCAAATCCATCGGGCTGGGGTCGGGATAACCGGCTCTAATCAGCGGTAATGAAATATTGTTGCAAGGGACTTGGTTGGGATCATGCTGACCTTTATCATGTTATTAAAAAGTAATATTTTTGTGGTTTGTGGTAAGTAGAAACTTGGGGCTAAGTTTCTAAGGGCCACACGGGACAATCTAAGGTCGATTCTTGGATAGGACCATTCCGTCATGGCGAGTTACTCGATGTTTTGGAAGGAACATTAAATTGGTGGGTCTAACAGTCATTTGAACATCTTTGGCAGTCGTTATGAGTAGTCAGAAGCCAGAAAATCTGACAACTGTCCTGGTATAAATTTTGCTAAGCAACTGGGTTGAGGAGATTAGGTAAACAGTTGCTCCATGTAACACACTGGCACACAGCTGACATATTTAGTTGGCAAAAGGCTAGGCAAAAAGAAGCGATAACCTAAATCTGTGATTCTAACATTTCTCTGCAAGTTAAACCAACACGTAAAAACATCCAAAATAACCATGAAAACACATTACCACTAACATTAACGAAATCATCACCACCATACCCGTAACGAATGCAGATAAAACATCCGACGCAACCCCCTCGCGTGCGCACGCGCAGATGAACCTAATCACATCGATCATTGATCCAGGGGTGGCTGATTATTAAGTAAATGGGATAGCAAAAGGTAGAGTAATGATGTTGGTTAATGAAACAGAAAAAAAGTGAATTATTGACAGCTTGACGCTTAAAGTGGGGATTGATCGTGATGTGTGGTTAATGTTTCTGCTTTAAATTAATGTGGTTTTAAAACATTTGTGACCTTATTTCCCATTGATTTTGTCATTTTAGTATTCCTTATCTTTATAAATATTTTGAAAGTAACATTTACGCCAAACCTACTGAACAGTTTTAAATGATATGTACCTTCTAGTATGTTTCTTAAAACGTCTATGGATGTCTATCGAGACATCTACATATAGATACATAGATAAACACATAGTAGATAGGGCCTTAGGAAGTTGCTTAGAAAATGGTTTCCCGGGACATGTGTGAAAATACAGGCAACAGCTAGTAGTACATTAAGACTGAATCCCGGAACAGAAAGTACAGAATTGGATGCTGTATCATTAAGTAACTTGTCATCAAGACATGACATATTGAGTTCTATCATGGTTCTATATCTATACACCTATCCACTACCCCAGTACCTAGCCATGGTGTTAGAAAGAGTGGGCACGAGGATGGCTCGTGCCGCCTGCATCACGCGGGTGCATCACGACTCTCTGTGACAATAAGTTCGTGCGCGCGAGTCGTCGCCGGTGGCGCCTCTAGTGTGATCGGCATTAAATAGCTGGTAGATTAATCTATAGGTACCTACTACCTATAATATAAAGTTGTAAAGTTTGTCTGTGTGTCCTTAATAATTTCGGTAGGTAATTAAGTAAAAGCCTTGGTATCGGATGCTGCAGGGATTGTTGATTGATCGTCCATAAAAAATGAATTCATTTACTTTGTTAGGTCCTAGGGTTTTCCGCGATGAGCAGAAAAGATTCGTTATGAGCATTAGCGAGTTTCATTTTTCCTACAATTTAACTATTTCCTAAAAGTATGCAGTTCTCGAAAAGGACTTCAGAAGTCATAGGGATAGTTTAGTGGATAGAAATCTTCACAGACATCTATCTACAAGAAGTCGATTGCTTCTATTACCTTTGCTGTGTTTGATGTAGCTTTAAAGAGATGATACTAACAGACAAACAAACTTATTAACCAACATAGAATATAGTAAATACATTAAAATCTTTAGCCACGTCGCCACTACGCGGGTGGGACACGCTCGTAGTCATCATGCATTTCGTGATGAGCCCCGCACGCGCCGTCCTCGTGCTCTCTCGCTCTCGCACCAGCGTGACCCATTTACTGGTATTCAAAGTGCATTTATAGTATTGTGCATATTAATTGTGAAAATGGTAAAATTTTAATAATATAATGGATTTTTGGTTTTGAGATGTTGTTACATAAATATGTCATTCATAAATAATAACATTATTTTCTGAATTATAAATGACATCAACAGCTGCTTAGCCTTTTCCCAACGATGTTGTGGTCGGCTTCCTCGAATGCAGTTTAGTAGGTACTAGTATTTTACATGGAGCGATTGTCTAACTGACCTCCTCAAAATCGGGCCACCCCTATCCCCTTGGTATCACAGGTTATCAGACTTTCTGGCTTCTGACCACACGAAACAACTTCCACAAACATCAGAGGAACGTAGAAGGTCACCCATCCAAGGACTGACCCCACCAAGAGTTGCTTAACCTTATGATCGGTCAACCAGTGAGCCTTTAATTTAGCCCCAAAATACTGATAAAACATCTGACGTATTCTAAAATTAAAATTCATCTCTGTTCTATTTACCTGTTTATCAAGAATCTGCGCACGCGCTTACGAAACGAAAGTAATAAGAGTATGTCCATGCTGACCTCTAAACACAGCTGCAATATATCATAACTTAAACTTAATTAACGCCTCTAATTAGCATGTTGTAGTGCAGTGTTGGAATCGGATATTTTAAAGTTTTGCTTGGTTTTGTGGCGGTTATAATATGGGTGAGAACCTGAAAAAGTATTTTTATTAAATGTAGATATGTAGTTCTCTATGGGAAGTTTTCTTAAAAGATGATTATTAGTTATTCACTTTTAAATAAATAAAACATGTCAGCCATCATTGTTCTTATGCAAAAACCAATTTAGGTATAGGTAAACCCATGACAAATAGCCCATTCTAATATCTATGTACCAGTCAGATATGTTTATTATTTAAATTACGTAACTATTACCTGATAAAAAACAAAACAGTGTCTGTTCGAACAGTTCACATTTATTGAAGCCAGCATCCATACCAACAATCCAAAATTAGCCATTTCACGGAATACCCAATATTATAGTCTATCTACAACAACATGTAAGATGTCCTCGCCTCTTCATTTTACGAGTGCACTTGCCTAAGATTATATACCAACTGTATATTAGATACCAACTCTCATTTACTTAACTCTTTATGTATTACACAATATACCCTTAAATTGGTACATAACGTTTATGTATGAAATAATTACAGAAATGTTATGCGTAGTTGATTTTATTAGCTTTTAAAAACGCACTTTTGAAATTATTTTTTGTAGTAGATATTTATCTTATGTACATATGTATCTAAAAAATATAAAGTATACAATTGTTTTCTTTTTTATCTCATTTCTTATATGACAAATGTTTCTTTTCGCGTTCCTAAAATATTATTTTTCAAAAATAGTCCATGTTTTTTCTCTCTCAATATTTTTATACCGAGTCTGCAAAAGTCATATCTGAAGTATTTTTTTAATTATAAATATTAAGTTATGAAGATAAAACAGATAAAATTCTAGCTGTTAGTTATTATTATTAATAGATCGCGTAGCACTTACCTGCGTAGCACATTGCTACGAATTTTGTAGCACTAGTTTATCGACAGCGTAAAGTGTAAAGTTCAAACTTCAATCCCATTAGCAATAATTTATTTTATTACCATGTTTAAAAAAACTCCAATGTCTGAATTAGTGTCAAGTTAAAGTCAATAAGCTCGCTTTAAATCAGGATTTTCTTATAATATGACTACTGAAAAAATTTCCGATGTTTATAATTGACTAATGTTTAGTTCATAGCATATTCACGTCTTCTTGCAAGTGACATAAAATATTTTTTTTAAGTCACCTTGAAATTCTTCTAAGCAAATAAGGAACGAATCATAAGCAAAGCCTCACATCTAGCTATAACAACATTAATTTATGTACAATTGTTCATACGTATCATATTTCAAATCATTAAACAGCCTTATTTAATCGTGACTAACATCATAGACAATACTATTTAACTATTCCTGTCACATACAAGTTTCTATTAGTACTAATATAGACAAGATTCTTATACATCGAACATTGACTTTTGTCATAATTAAAATTGCTTTACCAACTTACTAAAACAGTTCACCACCCTACCACTAGACCTTAATTCTAAAGCTATAAGATTCAAATTCGTTTGACTTTTAGTTCGGTGACTACAAAGGAGGTTGTAAAGTCTTGATAAAAAGAGTTTTGAAAACAAAGGCGTGAGCTACAAACCTTCGTGGTGGCGATGCCTGAGATAAGGTACGTCTGGTGACAAATATGTCTGTCTGAGATTTATAGAGCACTAGCTTCCGCCCGCGGCTTCGCACGCGTAGAGTTCGGACATCGAGTTTCCAGAATTTTTTTTGCTATAAACCTCACGGAGCCCAAGACCTTTCCAACGAATGCAAAACCGTGGAAATCGGTTCGTGCATTCTAAGGTTATAGCGTCAGGGAGGAAAACCCGACTTATTTTTATATAATAGATCTCTTTGTGATTGTTAGTAGGTATTTGTTGCGCGGGAGTTGGGATTCGTAACTTGTTTTAATTAAAAATGTATAAGAGATTTTTTAGGTGGTTTTGCTAGTTTTAATTACGTAACAGAGAGATAAAATTATAGCTAGGGAGGATTTCGCCCCACCCATTTTTGTCTCATAAAATAGTAACATTTCCATATTTTTAAGGAATATATTATTATGTAAGCTTTGATGGGCTGCAGGATAGTTCGCTCAAGTTACTCTTCTGTAGGCTCAAGAAGGAACATGGTGGGCTTTAGTCAGTAAGGTTGAAAAAAAGTTAAAAACAAAATATGCTACAATTCCGGATTCTTTCAATATTGCTAACCAAAAAAGTTGCTCTCCAACGATTACTCACCTAAACAACATACGTGCGTTTATTTATATTAGTCACGGTTTATAATATTGTAAAATATATAAATCCAGGTCATACTCCCGGCCTAACACTTAGTATTCTGCTGTCATACGTTGGCCAGCTACTGTTCCACGAAGGCGCATCGAATAATGTCGAGATGCACTCACATTTGCATGAAGGTGTAAAGCTCTTTCAGACGTTTGTGGAAACGCGCGATATAAGCAGGTACATTTGTTGATTCGCGGGATCTGAGCTGCGGAGGATTGATGCTGGCAAGTTGTATATGCTTATATGTAGGTATTTTGAAAGATATTTTTTTGCAATTTAATGCAAAATAAATATTTTGATGCAAATTAACCTTATCAATAACGAAACCACTTATGCGTAGGCAGCTATAACGTCGGTAAGTACTAAGTGATTTTGAAGAAAAAAATTATCAATTATTACGTAGGCGGGGCGTGTGGTTTCTTACATTTTAAATATGACTTATGAATGCAGCTTTTCCTTATTTCCTTCAAAATACAACCCGTGCACTTTTTGGAATAGGATTATTATTTATAGATACGCGCGATACAGACAGTGTGAAGGGCCTTATCAACATGGCCCGCTCATCATATAGATATGTAGCAAACGTGTGCTTGTCTTGCAAAATATTTAGGTGAATTGCGTTTTTTTTTGTTTTTGTTATTCATTGAGTGGTCTTAGAATAAAGAATGCTGACTGAAGAATGATATTGTGGTCAATAAAGTCCAGGTTTTATTGGTGTTTCTTATCTTGGGAACTGTTGAAGGTCGATCTTCAATTTTTTTTGGGCGGTGACACATCCGTGTGTAAGTTTAAATATAGAATTTAAAGATGTCAAAATATCCTGACTTGATTTGCCTAGCCTTTTCTAAATTATGTTGGGGCCGGCAACCAATCTAACCAAGTGCAGCTGAATACCAGTATTTTAAATGGAGCGAATGCCTGTCTGACTTGCTCAACCCAGTTTCTTAGCCACGAGATTCTAAAGGGTCGAAAGTTCTACCCGTTACAAATCAATACAAATTATTAGAATGTTTTGTCAGTATTTTAACATTGATTTACCCCTTCAACAAAAGTCACTTTTAAATAATTATTTACAAAGCCGTTTTGATACTCATTAATTAGCAACTTAGTAACAATTTACTCACTCATTAACTCTGCAAGAATTTCAGCCTGTTTCCTAACACTAAAAGTATTGGAATACAAACAATTATAGTTTTTGTGGTCCGCGATACTGTTGGTGTTGAGAGTATTTATCTAAAGGTGTGGACGAACGTTTTAGTCATTATCGCTCAGACGCTGTACGGAATGCCGCTATTATCGTGCGCACGCGCCGGCTGGTAGAGCTGTGAAGAGTTAGAGAGGACATATTGGCATTTTGTTCAGTCATTTTTAGATGATGGCTATTTTTTATTGAAGTAATTTGTGTTGTTCTTAATAAAGTTGAAATCTGTTCTAGTTAAAATAATACAAACTTTTGTATATTGCAGTTGAAGAAATAGTTCAATTAAAAAATATTTATTTGTAGGTAGGATGAACATATAGGATAAATATATAATAATTTATGTACCTAACCTACACACTTATCGCCTACAAACTCCTGAAGTCAAAGACAAAAACTCAAATAATTTTATTTCATTTAAGCCAAATAATTTTATAATGAACGTCAAAAATATAAATAAGTTTGATTTAAGTTGCCCATACCAAAAGTATATGTATTACTTTTACCTAATATACTTCACAAAATAAGTACATTGTATCCACCATAAAATATGATAAAAAAACATTTCCAAAGAGCTTTTGTCAGTTCTATAAATTCAAAACCTATGTCCAGGGATGTTGGATTCATCTCTCGAGTATGTGACGGACAGACGGACAGACGGACGTTATCTCCTCTACAACGTAAACTGCCGGCCACATGACCGTAGATACGTCCTCTTAAATTTTATTACTATCTCTGTTAAGACAAAAGGCTTTGGAAGTGCACTTTGGCTACTATTTGAAGTGAAAAAAATAAGTGCCGCTACTAGAAAGGTAAAGGAAGTGTGTAGCTAGGAATTCTATTTTTTCCGACAGCCTAGAGCAGAAACTTTTTCATCACGTTTTAAGAAAATAATGAAAAATTATATATCTGTAGAGTATAGTTTAGACAAAATAGACAGGTTTATTATGGCGAAAGATATTTTTCCTTAGCCGACACACTAAATGAGTATCTGGATAAACTATAATTTATGTAGATTTTCGAAATCATTGACTGCGATTGGATGCAGCTAAACCGTAAGCGGTTGGTTATTTTTAGACAATGTTAGCTCTGTATCTTCAATAAAATAATAAGAATAGGTGTACACTACTATTTCTACATAAAAAATAATATAAAATCTATTTTTATTCCAACTGTTGACGTAACTGACTGGTTCTAGGTTAAAAATAAATACCCATTGCACATGGAATCGAGCACTAATCTATTTGTTTTTATTTATATCCACCGTCAAATTGTTTACAATTATCGTTTGGAATCTAGTTCATGCCAGTTAGAGTTAGTCTAGATTTTATTGAAGATTTTATCTGTGACTTTCAAGGAAGCTTTGATTTCTGTAGTATTAGTAATCACGAGCTTTGAGCTAATGGGAGGATCTTGTGGCCAAGTAACAGCCGTAAGGGTTAATATAATAAAACATTTGGAAACTTTCCATTTCCCTGTGTTACAGAAGGCACATTTGATTGGTGGGTCCCGGTTATCATTGGAAGATCTTTACCAGTAGTCAAAACTCAGAAATTGAAATTACCAGCCTTAAAAAGTATACCAGGTTGCCCGGGTTTAGTTGGGTGGAAGAGATCAGGTAGGCAGTTACTCTATGTTTAACACTCACCTGCAGCTTATCAAATTGGAAACCGGTCAATGAGCAATTGAGGTCCGGTTATTATCCCGACTCATAAAAAAGTACGAAATCACATAGGAAGAATTAAAACCTCTTGCCTTCATCTATTATAATGAAGTGTCACACTCAAAAATCTCTGGAATCAAAACTGTGTTTCAAAGAAAGGTTGGTCACATTTTGGCAGTCGCCATATTGTTGGTCCAAAATCCGTAGAAAGCTATGTCATTATGGTGTCCATTGTCCCATAAACAATTGAGTTGTTTGAATTATTACAATTACTCAGTGTGGGTCAACTACCTTATTGAATAATTAGATGAGATCAATGCACTGACTCGCTTTTTTGGGTTCAGAGGTAGGTAGGTCGAAGTACCTAAAAGAGGCCATTGGAAATATTCCTAGTACCATATTATGGAGCAGGAGATCCACATTAAAGTGCGAAAGAAGCTTTTTCAATCTCTGCATGCCACTTGCTTGTTTCATGCATGCCAGTAAGTAACATCATGTTACGCTCGTGAGAAATTCAAAATGTTTACCTGTTTCGGTGGCATTTGTGATTACAATGAAGGTTTAATGGATGTTGAGTAACGAATCTGTCACTCACATACACACCAATTTCACCTGTCTTCTTAAAGAGTTCGCCCACCGTGCAGCAGAATGCCTTACAATACTTTTGCCTAAACGCGGTCTCCACTATATCTTTCTCTAATTATCTTTAAGTATATTACCAGTTATTTATGCATGGAACAATTGGATTACATACTTAGACGTATTTCGGTGTTTCCAACACACTTATAAAACCTATTCATCTGCGTATTCTCATAGCGGCTAACAATATCTTCAACAATAGAATGACAGAGTCTGTTGTCCGTACCTCTGTGACATACTGAGCTTACGCAAAAGCGTTGTTTACTGTAAAACGTGTGGTTTTCCATTTATGTCGAATTGTCGACACAATTTAAAGCAACGTACCTATCTTAAAAAAAAAACAAGAAAACATAAACCTGCTGAAAGAAAGCAAAAATCCATTGTCAAAAAAAGTTTCCTTATGACGCGGAAAAATATTTTCCTTTAATTTTACTAAATCAATAAGCTCCCAAAAACCATTCAATAAGTAAATTGCACTTCAAAATCTTGCACATTTTTACCTAATCTTTGGGTCAGACTCGTACTCGATTTTTTTACCATACCCTTGACAAATTTTCCTCTATACCTTTTAACATAGACTGGCAGACAATACGCTTACCAAAATATGTAACCACCCAATGACACATGATCTTACGCAAATCAGTTAACGGTAACGTCGCGAGCCAAAGCCGACTTGCGGTTAACGATCTGTTTGTTTGCTAATTTCTTTTATTACATACGTATGTGTGTGGAATTATGACGTACTTATGTTATTGAATGCTTGAGTCATAAGTGAGTTTTCGTAGGATAAGCTTGGGGAGCGATTCATGGTGTAATTCTGCGGTTTAACTGTCTGCGGTCTACTCTATCGCTAAGTAGGTATTTTGCTTTTGATTGATGTTCTCTTCTTGTAAAGCACTGGTACTCAGCTGAATCCGGTTAGACTGGAACCCGACCCCAACGTGATTAGGAAAAGGCTCGGAGAATAACATGATGTTCTCTTCTTTCTTAAGGTTCATAAATGTCCTGTAGGTTTACCGTGTAAGGAATCCTTACACCTTTTTCAAATTCACTACAATTTAAAAAAATTATAACAACATCATATATTTTGTTCATCCCAGTGATCGCATACATAATCAAATCTTCAGCTTAACATTTTATACCTAACCTTTTGACCTCCGTGTCGACACCACTGGAAAACAACACACAATGACATCTGCGTGACGTGTAATCCTACAGAATAGCTCAGATAATAGAATTAGTGGCCGAGTCTTATCCCACGCGATGTCCCAGCCAATTGTACGAGTGGCTTGTTCAAGTAGGTAGCTATAGGATAATGTAGGGGTTTGAGAAACAAATGAACACCGTTATTTTGATCTTCAATTGGTGTCGATGACGAAAATAGGTCAGCTTTGTTATATAGACGGCAAATTATGGTAAAATTATGACGAAATATGATTTGATTTATGACTACATAATCATGATGTTGGTTCTTATGTGGGTATTCTTCTGCATGTATAGAATATATTTTACTAAGAACTTGGATGAAATAGCTCACTTACAGAAACGACTATTAGGAGTCTAAAAGGGGGACTCTTAGGTCTACATAAGACGTATATTTTGTTCCTATATTGCAGTAGAGCCACAGATTACTATAATAGTTACTTGGTAGAGCCTATCTCAACTCAAAAATTACTTCGAACGCCTATCTCAGAAAACGTTGGGTACAGCATATTTTTTCATCATATAAGTACATACTGAAATGAATTTCACCACCCATCCCCATCAACGACATCAAAAATACACAATCTACCCAACAAATTGCATTGGAAAACCCAACGAAAAATCCATCAAATAAAGTCTGGCATTTCCTAAAAGTACGGTGTCCACAATTCAGGGAAGTGGAAGGCATTCGTCCCGTTTCGGAGTGGGACATAAAAAGAGCGCGCGTCGCCTCCCCCGGCGCCGAGGGAGCGCTGAATCGATATGCAAGTAAAATGTACACCTGTGGATACCATGCTTTGGGTGGTTTTCAGGATAGAGTCGTGAGGAAATGTGTTTTTTATCTTCTGTAGTATTTTTTAACAAAATGAAGTAAGCTTTTTTGAAGTTTTCTTGTAGTTTTTTCTGCGTTATTGCAGTTTTTTTTGGGTTATGGAATTTGAATATTCCTGTCAGCTGTACGTTCACGTCTTGTTCATCAGACAAGCCCACGTTGTTTTCTTAGAATTAAAGATACATATATATGAAGAGGAAGAGCTCTGTTTACATGTTTCTACGATTGTAAATAGTAGTATTGAAGACAATACAAATCTACATCAGTTCGGTTTTTTCAAAAAATAAATAATACTCTGTCTATCTGGCAATCACTGTAGAATCAAATGTTTGCATCTTTCGTTTTACCTACAGAACAGGTTTTACCCCATATCATAGGAGGCTTATTTCCATAACTCTAAGATAACTAAATCTAAGACAAACTACCCCTTCTACCCCCCTTTATCCACGTCCCTCACTAAACATGGTCACCCCACATACACCCTCAGGTGAGTCACAATCGCTATCTGTATGCATGTGTGCGTACTACGTCTGTGTGTGTGCGAGACTCGCTGGCGTCTGTCATTGTAGGACGAGCGAACTGAATTGGCGTACGAAGGTGGTTATTAGAGAGAATTTTAATTGAGTTGCACGTAAATGTTGGTTTTATTGATCGAGATCATTATTGGTAGTGTTATGTGAAGTTATTTCATTCTGTTGGATAGGATAGACAGTTTTGTATGGCATACAATGTTTCATATATCTAATATCCTACTTAGTAATGCGTATCTACAATGCTTCTTGACATACCTTTGCAGTGTCTAAAGCGGTATGGTTAGTTATAAGTGATATGGCTTAATCTCTGTGATCATTATCTATCTAGCCTTTTCCCAACTACGATCGTCTTCCAGTTTCGCCGGATGCAGCCGAGTACTAGTGTTTTACATGGAGCGACTGCCTATCTGACCTCTTCAAAGCAAAGGTAAACTTGATACCTCTCTTAATATTTTATTAGGTATCTTAAACATGAAACATATGGAAAATACATATACATACTGTCTCTAAAAGTAATAAAACAAAATTTTCAGAAAAAAACATTGTTATTTTTTACCAGTTTTTCTACCAATGCTCTCCAATCCGACTATACATCGGCAGTTAGGTGTTGTTTTTAATATTTCACTGCGCTGACTAGAGACACGCGCGTCTCGGGGGAGCATACACAATCATACACTAACATACATAACATACACAGCATACACAACACGACTAACAAGATAAACTTTGCATATGTGTAGACACACCTTTATTTAGCCGTTGGGGTGCATTTTAGGGTTATAGCCACGAGATATTACTATCTTTTGTTTTATCTGTTGGTAAATAGGATCAATACGCGCCTGCGCTTTTTGGTACTGAAATAATATTTTAAATGACTTTTCATAAGGATGTGTTTTTCAATTCGGATGTTTCTAAGTACTATTTTTTATAGTCAGTGTAGAGATGCACTCTCTTCTATTGATTTAGTTAAAAACGCTTGATGCGTAACTTGATAAATGGTGGAGGATAGGATAGGGTCAACTTTTTGACTGCATAAGCCAATCCTCTTTCTTACTGTTTCCTTGTAAAAAGCAATAGTTATAAAGTTGGTTATAGAGTCAAAATGTTTTTTTTATTATTTTCATCCCCATATCTATGTCTTATAAGCATGTTCCTTTTTATCCAAAAAAATACATATAGAGAACGAAGCTATGTTTAAAAAGTAATGAATGATACGGATATTCCGAATAATATCGTGTTAATTTGGACAGTTTCTCAATATGTAGTTTTACTTCATTAAACCTCAACAAAAAAACGGTTTACCCAAAGAAAATGCTACTGATCAAATCAAAGTGAAACCGTTTTCTCAAAGCAGCGGGTAAACATTTCCTTAAGAGTTGGTCTATTACAACGATTTCCACGTACAATATGAAGTAAAAACCGCAGACACTCGCATATCAATGGCGACGTAACTTCATCTCGACACATTCCCATGCAAAACTGAACTGAATCATATTGTGACACGGAGAAGTCAGTAATGGAGTACTAAATAATAATCAAAAAAATCTGTCAATGAAAAGTGTCAGTTTAAGTGTCTTCAGTTGACAATCAGTTTTCAAGAGTCGAATTCAGTGACGCATGCTGTCTTACCTCATCACAAAATTTTTATTCTTTACACTTAAGTCGACCGGGTAAAAAGTACCCTTAGTCCTTCCTCAAGTTCCAATCTGTCTGTGTGCCAAATTCCATTTAAGTCGGTTTAGTTCGTTATTTGTCGTGAAAGCTCGATATCGCATTTCTAACATTAATAAATCGCATTTTTAATACGAAAACTACTCCTTTAGTACATACTACTTTTTATCCGATACACCCAAGTAGCCTCTTCAGTTCGCGAATGAAACCGAGGAAAACAAGCAGTACCCACCTGTCTTGCATATTACTGACTTCATACAATAGACATGATACATTACAGTTTGCATTACTAAAATTACACAAAGCGTCGCACTCCATTTACTCTCTAATCCGAGCAAAAAACTGCTTTACGTAACTTTTGCATAATTCACGTTTCTACGCGTACTACTGTTGCGTTGCTGAGAAATGCACAAACTATATGGATCTTTAATCAATTGGGTAGCTGGTTTAACCATCTTAAAATAATTATAAAATGTGCGAATTGGACACACAAAGGGTTCCGTACTATTCTAACAAAATTTTTTTCTACTTTTCAGTATTTGTAGTTATAGCGGCAACAAAAATACATCGTCTATGAAAATTTCAACTGTCTAGCTGTCACAGTTCATAAGATACAGCTAGTTGACAGATGAGACGGACAGCGCAGTTTTAGTGATAGGGTCCCGTATTTCCTTTTGGGTTTGGAACCCTAAAATGATACCAGTATCTGTGCTATATAAAGATAAGATTTATTTCATAAAAATGACCTTACTTTCAGCCAAAAATAATTCCATCTTATTCAGCCAATGAAGAATTCAAACTATTGTATTTACTTCATATATAGTTGCACTTCACAGTTACAAAATTACTTAATTCTAGTAAAAATGTAAGCTTATCAAAATAGATATGAATTAAAATATTCTGAGTATGTTTATTGAAGTAATATTTTAATGAGACACAAATGAGAAGTGGAGCGAAAAGGTGACGTCACAACAGTTTTAAAAAATACTAGCGTTGCCATGGTTACCAATGCGTTTAGTCGCGTAAACTTATCATCTGCCTAGCCTTTTCCCAACTATGTTGGGGTCGGCTTCCAGTCTAACTGAAGGCTCAGCTGCCTTCCAGTGTTTTACAAGGCGCGACTGCTTGTCTGATCTCTTCAACCCAGTTATCCGAGCAACACGATACCAACTGGTAAGAATGGTTGTCAGACTTACTGGTTTCTGGTACCTGTAACGACTGCCAAAGATGTTCAAGTGCCAGCCAGGACCCTAAAAAATTACCTCTCAAACCACACAGAAACTGTTAAATACATAGATGGTCACCCATCCACGTTGCTTAAAATAGATTGTAATTGGTCGACCCTGGTATATCTATCTGGGTGGTGTATGTATCCACAAAGAGAGACTCAAATTATTGTGACTATCTAAAGCCTTTTATGTTATTCAGTATTTATGGCAATAATTGGTAAAAAAGGCAATTAATATTACAAGCTAGGTGCGGTTCAGCTGAAACACAGCCACGCCTCAGCAATGAAAAACATCTATTCACCCCCATCTCAGGGGAAATATATAGAAAATGTCGCTTTTGCTAAACGCTCAACTTTTTGTTCGTCATTAATTCGGTTTAAAAACGTTTCATGTAATGTGCGTCATACAAACATATGTTATTTTGCACATTAATATAAGTTTGGGGCTCCCATCCTAGACCAATCTTTTTCTACATTTATTTCGGAAAAAATTGATAATTTCAACGATATTTCGGAACGCCTACAGAAAATATCAATGCATTCGGCCATCACAATTATTCGACACTGCTGTTTTGGTCCTAAATTTACACATTACCTCCGTTCTTCTCATCTCTTTAAACAGAGCCACCTTTTAGACCCAATTGATAAAATTATCCGCCATACCCTCAGCTCCATTCTCAATGTGGCCCTGGACGACCGAGCCTGGCAACAAGCCACATTGCCCATCCGGATGGGAGGTCTCGGCGTCCGCAAAATTACCAGTATTAGTTTACCGGCATTCATATCCTCGGTTCACGGCACCGAGAAATTAACCAGGAATATTCTTACTCCAACACTGGCTGATTTCGAGGTGGTGCCGAGGCTATGGATGCATGGAAAATACTTGCCCGAACGAAAATTTACCCAGCAACCCGTCTTCCCAAAGACAGTGGGATGAGCCGCTCTGCAGAGTAACCCGGAATAGTTTGATAGAAACGGCAATTACTCCTGCTGAGCGAGCGCGCCTACTGGCTGTGGGTAGATGGGAGTCGGGGCTTTGGCTTCAGGCACTACCGTCGTCAAACATTGGCACCATGTTTGACGATACAACTTTCCGCCTCGCTACTTGTTTACGTATAGGAGCACCGTGCTGCTCCCTCATCGCTGCCACTGTGGTGAGGCTGTCACCAGCCTCGGACACCACGGCCTGTCGTGCAGCCGCAGTGCGGGCCGTATTGCGCGGCATGCAAACATAAATGACATTATCCGTCGAGCTCTTGTTGCCGTCGGGGTACCAGCTGTATTAGAACCAAACGGCCTGGCACGCGACGACGGTAAGAGACCAGACGGCATGTCGTTATTCCCTTGGAAGATGGGTAGGCCTTTAGTATGGGACGCAACCTGTGTCGATACTCTTGCGCCATCACACCTTCCAAGTTCTGCGTGCTGTGCTGCTGCTGCCGCTGCGGCTGCGGAGAACCTCAAGCGGCGGAAATATAGTGGCCTTGTCGGAAACTATATTTTCGAACCGTTTGGGGTTGAAACCCTCGGGTCGTGGGGTCCGAATGCCCACATTCTATTTAAAGATCTTTCTAGGCGGCTGGTTGACGCTTCTCGTGACCAGAAGGCTGGCTATTACCTCGGACAAAGAATTAGCATGGCGATCCAACGAGGTAATGCTGCCAGCCTCTTGGGCACGCTCCCAGTTGACAGCGATGGGGACGAATTTTTTGACGCTTTTTAGTTGTTTGTTTTACTAGGATAGTTTTTGATTTTTATTGTAAATATGTATTGTAAATATTAAATGATAAATAAAAAAGCGCCTATATAAGTTTACATATTTTGTTTGTAAGTAGTCGATCATAAGGTTAAGCAACGCTTGGCGCATTCGGTCCGTAGATGGGCGACCATCTTGTTTTGTCATGACGAGCTCCTCCGTTTTTCGGAAGGTACATTAACTTGGACTCTAACGATAGTTACAAATTGTTTATCAATCTGTTGTTTTATTACTAGAGATCGGAATTTAATATAACTTGTATGGGGCTGATAAAAGTCAAAATTCTAAGCAAAACAATATTTAGATGGAATATTGGGAACGGCTGTTAATAAGTAAATGTCAACATGTAGTGACGTCAAATCTGTAATATAGGCCACTCAACTATAAATAGGTACTCTCACTGTATGTAAAATAATCTTTTATGAATCATCGCTGCCAAAACTAGAGCCTATTATCTAGAATCTATTTATAGGAACTTTCCTGGAATGTTGATAATGTCAATCACACCAATCTTTCATTGTATTGTAACCCTAGAAAATGGCGGATTTAATAAAACACAACGATTATTATTAACTGTTTTATTTAACAAAGCAAACTACGAAGCAAACTGAACAAGGCACTGGAATAAACACTGGAGCTGAAATATTTGCAGATTATTTGGTTTTCATAATTGTTAAACAAAATATCTTATGCCTTTTGCGATTTATCTCTAATGGACACATTCAGGGACATTTAATGGTTACTTAAGCCATTCCTTAGTTAAGGATTTCTTTGACAATTCGTCGTAAGTATAGGGGTAACTCTGCAAAATTTTGGCATCAACTCAGTTCAGTCAACATAAAGTATATAACTTAAAAACAAACTTACATTATCACTAGTTACACTACCTATAAGTGATTTACAAACGTATATGAAAATACTCTGTAACTAATTACTAACAAATTCGTAATAAATACTTTAGTTTATGTATTCTGAAAGCAAGCCTAACCAGACTCACCAACCAGATTATTACGCCTTCGCTTTTTTCACCTCCTCCGTCATGTTTTTGTTAGATAACTTCGGTTTCTTTTTCTTTTGAGGCATTCTAAGCGGTACCTTAAATTTCGGTGGAAGATACTCCATTAGTTTTATAACTAGTTTGCTCAAGAAATACATAGGGTCCTTCTCAGAAGAATCATCAAGTGCCTTCATTTTCACTTCACTCTTGTTCAAATTCGTGCCGCGCAAATTGAACTTGGCCTCACTAGCTCTGTTTGTAATCTTCTTAAATCTGGTTTGTCCTTGAGTTTCGAACGAAGGTTTTAAGAACCCATTACCCTTTTCTACTTCAGCATTCGCTTCTTCAGGGTCTGGTTCAGCATTAAATTTTACTATACCTTTGAATCCCTCTTTTTGAAACACGTCATCATGTTCGGGAAATATGTTAGCCAGAATTTGGTCTATGAGTTTGTTGTCGACTTTCACTTGTTTCATGGAATACTCGTTGATGACTAAATTAGCCGGTTCTACTGTTGGCAGTAGTAACAGCATGTGTATGAACATGTTCAGTTCATTTGTGTGACATCGGCGTATTGGTAAGTAATTGCTGCTGGTGTTTCGAATGCGGCGTGGAATGCAATCAGGGTTTATAGCTTGCTAGTTTTTTAGCGTCGTTTCACTTGTGGTTTTAATGTGGGCTATAATCTGTATTGCACTGTTGTAAAGAGGTAGGGCTTGTAAAGTTGTATGTACCTACATTACATCAATATTTGAATAGATTTATTTGCGATATGGACCGAATGTATAGAAAAAATACAATGATTATTTGACACACTGAACTTAAAAATTAGGCTTCATCCATGTTATCTACAACCACGACCCGAAAAGTTTTTCCAATACCCAGCCTTAATTCATCATACAAAAAAAATATGGACTTCTATTTTTTGTATATTTTTTTCTAAAACAGTATCTAATATAAAGAAGAATTTCCTCAGTAATAATGCGTAATTAATAGTGTATTTGTGCCACCCACTTTGATCTAGAGCACAACCGTGAAATGGACGCGCGTGCGCAATCGCTTACACAAGCTAGGCTCAGCTGTAACTTGTTTCAATATTAGAAATATTTTCATTTTTTTATTGGAATTTTAGTAATATATGCCTATAATAATTAAGTAAATGATTAACTGAAATATATGCTCATAATAATTAACTAAATGATTTTGTGACCTCTTTCAAATATGGCAGATTGTAGAGTAAGAGATAGATTTTAAGAAGAATTACGAAGCTATTGTGATTAATTCGTTGATACTTATTTTTTTATATTTATACTTTATACTTAAATATGAATTTGTAGAGAATATTAGGTACCTCCTAGGTAAATAGGTTATTAAAACCAGAACTTTATTTTATAAATACAGTTGTAATTGTTGCAACAGATATTTTATTCCTAATTAAGTTAATAAAAAATAATAAAACAAAAATATTATTCCATTCCAGTCTTTAATACCGAGACACACACTAGCTAATAATATCTTCTCACCTTTTCATTGAATAGTTCATTGTCAGTACAAAAAGACGTAGGTAACCCTATTCACCATCATCCGTTACACCTCTAATCCCAACCCTTTATTCCTTTACCCTAAGGGTCAACTCACGATAATTTCAAGGGTCACTCCATTGTCAGTTTTGACCAATCCAATTTTTTTACAAACTAACGCCTTTGTCCCAAATTGGTCCAGATGACCCCTGGTCTCATTGCAGTGTTATTTGAGAAGGGTCAATAGGGTTTGAATGAGTGGTCAGCAAGGCAGGGTTGACCCTGCGTGAGATTTGTTATGCTAAGATTTATTATTAACTGGTATTGGTGAATATGTAAGATGGTGTGGAAATAAAATAAAAAATAAATTGAAACTCAATTTTATTTTAATTTTATTTTTACTAAAGAAAGCGATACTTATCTAGGTGTATGTCGAGTTTTAACTTTTAGAAAACAATTTACCTAATACAGAGAAACATTGAACATTTATATAAAGTCTGCAAGCAGGAGTTGGATGACATAATGTTCTATAACATATAACAGTACTGCAGAAAACTTACTGATATTGAAAATCATTTATTACCATACATTGAAGGCATATCTACTTCACTTAATATTACATACTTTCACAACTAATTCTTCAAATCATAATAAAACGCACCTTCTAGTTAACGCCAAGATTAAAAAACATCGGTGCGTACTCCAGTAACTTTGTAAAAAGTCTGATCAACAGTATCCAAGGTTGAGTCTGATTGCCACCGCCATCCCTCATGCCCAGTTTAAACTTAACAGGCCTATGGCCATGACGAATCTTGCGAAACCTTGTTTGCTTGTCATTTTCAAATGTAGGTACCATGAACCCCGTACCTAGTAATTTGAGCATACCTTCTTGATCCTTCTTCCTTAAATGACTTTGCTCATCGTCAATTGGTTTCGTTAAAACTTGAACCAATGCGTTTCCTCCAACTTTCACTTCTGATATAGAATATTCCTTTACAACTATATTTGCTGTTTCTATATTTGGTAACAGTAGGAGCAAATAAACGAACATTGTGTTCCTTCGTGTATTGTCCACACATTGATTCTTAATTGTTTCGCGGGTATCTAATTCGGCGTGAAAAGCAATTAGATTTTATAGCTTTACTCCTTTATCTAGTTTTACTTCATTAATATTACGCTTATTAACTCAATCTGTTATTTTCAGTACATTGTCATTAATTCGTTTTCCGTTAGATACATTTATCGTATTTATCTTTGGTTAAAGATATAAATAAAAAATGCATCGTCAGTTCTTATTAATTTCTAATAGTCATCATAGATAAATACATACTCAAGTCGTTACATCTTTTTTTCATTCACAAAAGTACAATACATAGAACTACTACGTTATATGTGTCCAAGCTCAAATGATTTACATAAAAATTTATTCGTCATCAATAGCCATTTCATTGTCCCTCTTCAAGACATAAGCGTCTTCATATCTTCCGAAACGTGGAAGAACTCCCTATGACAGGATTTACGGACTTAGAACTTCAAGCGTGGCTTAACCTTACTATGGATTGACCAGTGCGGCTGTTACTTATCCACTAACTCCATTATACAGATTTCGAATAACATCTCAACGTCTTGATACTTGCATAAATTCCACAAGGATGCAAACGAAACTACATGCAAAAACTAGTGAATTTTATAATTAATACCTACATCAAACAAATTAAAGCTATGAAATAAATGTACAAACGCAGTCTGTTGAAATATTAATATATGTACGTAAAGCAATTTAATGGATCGTTAATAGGCTCAGTAATTGCAGCCTTTGCTGATTAAATTACTTCGTCATTCTGATATTTACCTAATCTATTATACGATACTGTACCGTTCTATGCAAAATTGACAGTCTCAAATGAAATTTCACGTCTTTCAAATCTTTCCTCTTTTTCCCATCGGGCTATGAGAGTGAAGGAATAGTGAGTGCATCTGTGTCTGCGCAAATGTGCACTATAATAACTTGTGCACTATAATATTATGTCCTGCGCAGTTGGCTGATCTCCTTACCCTCCTGATAATCAGCTAGGAGGACATCATCATCATATTTAGGACGCCTTGGGACCAGACATACAGACATATAAGTAGTTTCATTTAGGTATGATTTGTAGATGGGCTCTCATTATTCTTCACTTGTTAGAACAAGGTCAATAAATTGAAGTGACATAAAAGTTACGGCCAAAAATTCTTTTGCCTACAAGTTATTTCTGAAGAAAACTGTCTTTCAAAACAACCGATTGACAACGTATATTGTGGATATGTATGATATTACAAAATCCATTCAACTTTGAATCTGAATCATTTGATATCAAAATCATGTGATTCAATTCCTAAATGACATCATATGACTTAATTGGTCATGCATTTTTTCAGTAGTTTTATCTCAGCTGACTTGAAGATTAAAGTATTTTAAAAACACGACGCGATTTATCAACTAGAGATTAGACTTCCTCAATGATTAGAAGATATATTTAAAGTATAGCAACATACATATTTTAACACCAACCTTTTTCCCGCCTTTTTATCCACATCCCATAGGAACTATTGCCCGTACCAGAATAAAATATAGTAGCTTATGTGACTCGGGAAGAGTGTAGCTTGCCAACAGTGAAAGAATCTTTATAATCGGTCTAGTAGTTTATCCATTACAAACAAACAAAAATATTTTCTATCGTCATAATATTCGTATAGAATTATAGATAACATCAAAATCTTAACTCCTATATCTCTCAGCGTTTCTCGAACATCCAAAACTTATTCCCAGCTTCAGTCAAAACAAACAAATAGCCAGCATTTATCTCTTATGTTATTTTTATCTAAACTCCAACTGTCAGCTGCCGATAGCAACAAAAGACGCGTAGACCGTTATACGTGCAAAGTTTTAATTGCCAAAAATTTGCATAAACACCGTCGTAGGGACTTGCAAAAAAACATAAAGGACATAAAAGACAGGACAATGGGGACGCAAGATGATTGATTATAAGTGGTCATACTGCTGCAAGGGAAAGCAAGGATTCTTAATCTTCCGTTTGTTTAAGTTGCAAAAAAGTGTGAACGAATTGTTTTTGAGTTTTTGTTCTAAAATGTTTTGTTGTTTTGGAGTTCCTTTTTTCTTTGGTATCCTTATCACCTTGATTTGGTAAGACATTCTGTAGAATCAAACTTGTAAGTTCCTGATCACCTGCTAGAACTCTTGTGATTTGGCGTCGAAGCTTTCATGAAACTGCAGCTATTGTTGCTGTCAATGGTCCTCATCATTTCATATTCTACGAAAATGCATCTAAGATCCATATTCTGCGATGATGGTAAAGTAACTTAAACAAAAAAAATACATTGAACAATGATTCTTCTTTATCTAAAGCGTTTAAATCCTTTATTGTAAACACCTAAATAACACGACCACTAATCCCATTTGCAACAAGCCAGCTTCCGAGTCCCACGTCCAAAAAAAAACAAAGATATTCAACAATAAACAGCCAAATTACCATAAACAACGCATGAGACGGTTGGGACCAGTCGAAACCGGTTTTATCCGGAAATTGCCGGATCCTGTAGTTCCGTGACACCGCTGAACAATTGTCTCTTTTGTTTTCTTTTACCTGCTGACTGCGGATTTGACCGTAGCAGCGAAGGGTTAGGCGATTAACAGTGAGAAGAGCAAATAGGGTCATTTTTGGTGCGGATGGACGCTGCAAGGGTTAGAATGTTGGATGTTATGATCTTAATAGCCGGGTGTTAGCAAAATGGGTGTTTTGTTCAGGATATTAATTGTCTTTTGAGGAATCTTCTCATGGGATAGTGCGAAGTTTTAAGATAAAATTATCTGGCTCTCTAATTACATAGTTTTCACGTCTTGAATATGTTATTTTAAAAATAGTTTTGGAATATGGAAGATATAAAAAGCTTTAGACAATTTGATTTACGAATTTTTGAAAGAAGCATTCGTCTTTATTGGTGAACAACTAGGTACTTGTCTGGCGAGAACCGATTTGAAAATTCTTTCAGTATTGGATGGCCCATTTATAGAGGAAGGCTAAGTGCTTCTACGAGTGTGTGTCGAAGTTTCCTCGGAATGTTTATTTTATTTATTTATTTATTTACACAACCTTACATCTACCCTTACAGGCTTGCCTAATGCGGCAGATGGGTTCTTATTAATTTATTCTAAACTAAACTAAAAAACACATACATAACAAAACAATACAAACACATACATCACAAATCAACATATACAAACTTAACTAGATTCGTAGCACACCACCCTATAAGCGACTACAGTGAAGTCATTCAGCGAGCACGTAAATAAATCCAGCCGGTTGGCTATGGCATTAAGCGTGCGAACGGCGCGCGTCAGCGGCGCTCGTTGCAGCAGGTTGGTGCGCGCGCGCGGCACCTCCAGCATCGGCGGCCTTCGCCGTCGCCCCACGTATTCATCCGGTACACACAAACGAATTTCACCCAAGATATCAGGATTACATATTTTACCACGTAACACCTTAAATAGATATGAGGCCAGCGCCACTTCTCGCCTCGTCTCCAGTTTACAATATCCTACCATGCCTAACACAAAAAGTGTCGGGTATAGTAACGGATAACCTGGATACACCCGATAAAGCTTTAAGTAGAGAAATCTTGCGAACTTATTTTGGATTCTCTCTAACATGAATTTGTACTTAGCCTCACTAGGTCCCCAAACGGCTGCACAGTATTCTAAGTGACTTCTAACCAGAGCATCATAAAGAACTTTTAAAGCCTTCATGTTATTGAAATCATGCGCTTGTCGTAAAATAAAACCTAAATTTCTATATGCCCTGCTACATATGGTCACTACATGCTTCCTAAAATTTAGATCAGTTGAAAAACAAACTCCCAAGTCTCTAACTTCCTCGACTCTTTTTAACGGCTCCCCCTCCATTTCATACCGATGATGTCGTGGGTTTCGGGCACGAGTGAATGACATCACTGAACACTTGGAGATATTGAAGTAAAGTTTATTTTCCTTGCTCCATTTGGTTACTTTATCTATATTCTCCTGGAGCACTTCATGATCAGTGACGTCCCTCACCACGCGGGACAGTTTCAGATCATCAGCAAAAAGCAGACAACATGAATCCTGCACCGCCGCCGGCAAATCATCGATCATCACTATGAAGAGTAGGGGCCCTAAATTACTGCCCTGACTTACGCCCGACCTAGTATAATACGGCTCAGAAAGCTGTCCGCCACAGTCGACAAACTGACGTCTGTCCCTCAAGTAACTGGCAAAGAACTTAAGGGTATGTAGTGTACAACCCTTACCAGCTAACTTCAAGAGCAGAACATCGTTGTCGACTGTGTCGAAAGCCTTCCGAAAGTCGAAATAGGCAACGTCCACCTGTAGTCCTGCATCTACCGCCGGAACTAAATTAGACATAAGATGTAGAAGATTACCTGATGTTCCACGACCTGGCCTGAAACCGTGTTGAGCGTCTGTTAGGTGAGCCTTTAGTTGTTCGTACAAGGTGTTATGTACCGCAGCCTCGAATACTTTTGCTGGCGAAGATAGGACAGCAACAGGTCTGTAGTCACTAGCCTCCGTTCCACCACCACCTTTAGGTACGGGTACCACCCGAGTAAGTTTCCACGGTTCTGGGAATGTTGCCGTTTCAATGCATTTATTAAATATATGTACCAGTGGCTCACACAAAATGAATCGGCAATCTCTCAAAACGAACGGGGGTATGCCATCTGGTCCCACCGAGCACTTCGGCGGCAGGCGAGCGAGCGCCCGACGCACCGCGCCCCCCTCTAGCAGGCCGAGGTGCGCGCACGCTGCGCTCGGCGCCGCCGCAGCACTCGCCGTCTCTGCATCTAACGCGGCGGCCTCTGAGCTATACACAGAATGAAAATAACGCGCAAATTCATTGGCACACTCTTGGTCTGAAAGTGCCGTACCGTTTTTGACAATTCTGTAATTATTAGAGTTACCTCTTTTTGATCTAAAATAACTCCAAAACGCTTTAGGGTCGGTCGCTAAATGGTCTTGTACGCGGTCCCGGTAACGATCATGAGCCACCATGGTATCTGATTTAACCTTTGCCCGACATAAAGAAAACGCTTGGTAGTCGCTAGCAGATTTACTTAACTTATATTTTTTATGCAGAGCATATTTCAATTTAATATTGCTAATAATATCTGGAGTGTACCATACTGGATACGTATATCTAAATTTTTTGCATTTTTTCTTTTTGATGGGTACGCAATCATAAAAAACGTCATTAATTTTACTGTAAAAAAACTCTAAAGCTAAGTTAGGGTCGTTCAGAACATATAAATCACTCCAGTCAATATTACCTAACAAGTAGTACATCTGCATAAAATTAGCTTTGTTAAAGTTCCACTGCTTAAAAATCTGATTGTGTTCGTCGTCATATAGTGGCGGTGAGGCGGGGGGCAACCGCGACGACGACGGCTCGCTAGACACCTGCACCGATATGTCGAGCGGCGGATGGTACTCGTCCACGGGCTGCAAGCCCTCGTCCCCCGCGCGCACCGACACGCCCGCGCGCCCGCTCAACACCAAATCCAACTGTCTACCACTACAATTTGGTACCGAGTTATACTGAATGACCTCACTGAAAGCCACGAAATAATCAAAATAATTACGAATATTTACATTGCATGAAAACAAATTAAAATCACCTACTATTATAACGTTATTTTTATATTTAACACATATTTTTTCAAGTAATTTAAATAACAACATATATTCATTCTCATCAGTTTTTGGTGGTATGTACACAACACTACAAACAAATAAGAACCTATTTTGTCTATAAACCGAAACACACAAAATTTCAAATGTGTGTTTGTTTACATCTACGTCATCAAGCGTCGATACTCGCCTGAACTCAAAGCGCGGTGTGGCCACTAAAAGCACGCCGCCCTGCTTCCGTCCATCCGCCCGATCGCATCTAATGATCGGATACCCTGGCAGCGCGATTTCTGCGTCCAGAATCGACTCGTTGCAGCCGGTTTCCGTTACAGCAAATATATCTGAACCCGAGGACTCCAGAAGAGACAGAAACTTTGAGGTTTTCGTCCTCAATCCTCTCACATTTTGATATAAAATGCTGATGTCATTATTGGCTTTGTGGTTCTGATAACTTCGTCGAGCGGCGAAACCAAATCCATTCGCTATATTCAACGTTTAGCGGCCACATGTCAGGATTACAGATTTTTTCAAAGCTCCCTTCATTTACTCCGACTCTGAAAGAAGCATAGTCTCTTTCTGTTTTTTGTTTCACTTTCTCAACTGTTATTTCCGCATCTTCACCTAACACGCCTTTTACGTGCTCCTTTAAACTTTCTTCACTTGTACTTTTCTCTAATCTCCACACATGCAGATATTTTTTGCGTTCCACTACTTTCAGTGCTTTAATCTCCGTATTCCCACCCCGGTTTATCGGGTGATCTACTCTCCTGCGTCTTCTTACTTCCGTCCATTCAGAGCTTTGTTGAACATCAGGTAAATCCGCTGTGTTTCTGGCCACCGCTGCAGCGTATTCAACATTCGGTCGCGGGGTCAGCGGCGCGGGGGCAGAGGTCGCGGGCGCGACTCGCGATGGCGCGGGCGCGCGCGAAATAATGGACTTGCCCACTACATCTGCATACCGTGAAGTCTTCGATGAAGATGGAACTGATGATTGGGAATCAACTTGATGGTTATTAATTTCAGCTATTGGCCTCTCACTTTTCAATCGTTCAATTTCGATCTCATAAGTATTGCACTTAATAGTAGCTTCCTTCAATTCTTGTCTTAATTTACTATTTTCAAGCGCCAGTACAGCAACTGTTTCTTTTATTTCTTGTATGTGGGTAAATCCGCAGGCGGAAGCTAGTAACTATGTAAATCAGCTTATTTACAAAAGGTATTTAACGGTTATTACATCTTTCACGACACAAAAAGGCCAAACAGTTGTTTTTCTCCCCATTTTCTTATGCCGACTGATAACGAAATGAGCTTCAAAGGTGCGAATCGTTGACCTCAATAGCTACCTTATTTACCTTTCCCAAACAAATGCTATACAATTTTGAACCTTACGACTTAGACAATAAGGATTATGGTACATAAATGTGTGTGTAAGTTTAAGTTTGGCATGAGCTCACAGCGTAATATGTAATTGTATACCCGTACGTTATCTTCGCAGGGTTAGCTTTGCTGTTGCGGTGGACCTTATGTCTTATGCTGTAGGGTGTATTTTCGTTAAATTTAAGGGTGTATCAAGTGTGTAGTGTATGTTTAAAACATGCAGTTATCGTGAAACATGTATCTTTATCAGTGCGCTTCAGTGAGCACAGCAGATGTGAGACAAATGTCTCACTATTGATTTTTACGTTTGTTCTTTTAACGTTTTAACTTGAAATTTGTGCTGGCCGTTAACGCCCGTCCCGAGGGAACTAATCCTTTTACCTGGATAAAAACACACCTTAATGATTTCTCAGGCTATGTGTGCACTTTCATTAAGATCAGTTACATAGTCTTAGCTTCAAAGCTACTTTCGCATTTCTAACATGAGTATGAATGATGGGTCTGTCTTGCATCTCAATAACCAATGGCGTAGGCTCACGAACTGTACCTAGGTACTGTAGTGGTAGAAGTTTTATATCAGTATGTTTTTTGCAAGAATATAACACTTAATTCCGCGATCGATCTACATTAATAAATTCAGGTTAAAAAGATCATCAAGAGTTTCCATTAAGTAGCGAGAACATCGCCACAGCAAACTATGGTGTCCAAAAGAATGCCATGAAAATTCCATATTTAAGTACAGTAACCTTGATTCACGCTTCATTAAGAAGCCGTTTCGCTCGTTGACTGGCGACTTACCGTTTGCCAGTCATGCGGGCTGATAACCACGGTATGTGAGAATGGAGATCTTAACTAAACTGTATAAGTAGTACTTACCTCTAAGGTATTTTTCAATGTATTTTCTAAGTGATAATATAGTAGAGAACAAAGAGGAAGAGAAATAAAGACTTCATTTAAATTATATTTGAAAAGAAAATACTAACATCCGAATTGAGAACCTCCTCTTTTTTGGGAAGTCGGTTAACAAAGCACACACACGCAGTAGCAGAGTACACGATTTCGTCTTACAAAAATGGTACGTAGCGCCATCTAACGGTTTTGTTTACATATATAGTTACCTATATTATAATGCGAATCACATCGTCTTTTTTAATTTTATAAAGAAAGGATTTCAAAAAGAGGAATGGGATACGGTAATACATAAAGAAGAAATTGGACTTACACTTTACTTACTCTAAGACAAATATCCTCTCGATTAATGATGAGAATTGCAATGATCCATATATAATTTCAATAAGCAGACCTACCTACTATTACCGTAGTAAGTATTAAGTAATCTGAGCTATTACTGCCTATATTTAAAATGGAAAAAATATAAAACCAAGTAAACCGACACAGTAATGACAATACATATACAAATAAAATTCATTCATCTACTAAGAAACCGTGAGTCAACAAGATGCTGGCTTGACCTCTGATCGTTCATACGTGTCGGTTACATTGTGGACATTTTATAACTAACATTAAGCTATATTTAGAACTAGCTTCTGTATATGCACTATGCAGCTTAAGTTAAAATCATCATCTGCCTAGCCTTTTCGCAACTGTGTTGATAACTGGATGCAGCTGAGTAGGTACCAGTAATTTATATGGAGCGATTGCCTATCTGACTTTCTCGATTCAGTTATTTGGGCTACCTGATACCTCGTGGTAAGACTGTTTCTCAGATCTTTTTCGGATTCTGAATACTCGTAACGACTGCAAAAGATGTTCAAATGACAGCCGGGGGTTTACTTATTGTATGCTCGAAATTGGATTTAACATAACATTCCAACTAGATTTTTATAAGAATCTAATCTGATTGCGCCTATTTGAAAACACCTATAATACAGGTATTGCATAATACGCATTGCTAAAAATATCCAAATTTTATATAGGTCTATATAAAATTTGGATATTTTTAGCAATGCGTAATCAGAAAATAATTTTAACCAATGATTGATGAATCTTCAATTCTAAATAATATAGAACAAATATTGTTACAGATTTCCACTTAACTCATTCTCGAACGCAAAAATCATATAGACTTGCAGTTAAAGTTTTCCGGATTCACCTCTTAAATACCCAGGACAACTATCGCCTTCTGAATTACATTATATAGAAAAAATCTTTCCTAAACAGATCAGCAGCTATCATTTTACGAGTACGTGTCGTCACATAATCTCAATAATTCCAAACATCAAACAACACAAAGATCCGATATATCTCAAAAAGCAGCGGCCGTCTTCCCATCTCACAAAGATGGCGCTCCATTGTTCATGACCAACCAATTTGCATAACCCTGCGATGCGACGGAACAATACACCACTATCCTTAGTACCTGCTGGTCTAACTGACCCATTTCTAACTGTAGCCTATTCAGTCCACGCAAAATTTCTCACTGTCCATAACAAAGACTGTTTGTATGACCAAACCCTTTTCGCGCTACAATTTTTATGGGAAATAGTTTTCTATGCTCTATTTTTTGCATTGTCCATCAACGCCCTACGGATTCGCCGTTGGCAAATGTTTATGTGATTTTAATATAATGCGAACATAATAGAATGGTCGGTATTGCTTATTATTGTGAAGTTATGACCGTTATACGTCAGTCTAGTGTGGCTGTTATGTATCGCAATTTAAACAAGCTCTATTGAAAGGGTTGGACTTCTAGGAATTATTGGAACGGAAATTAAAACTAAGTACCTATCACTTACAAAGAAGTAGTCTTAACTATAAACACAGACATTGACATGTTTCAGAAGTAGGTTAAGCAAAAATAAAGGTTGCGGTTGATTGATATAATCGACTAGATACAGAAATGAAAGCAATTGAATAAAGTACACATAATTCGATTGATCCGTTGAAAACCTTCAGAACTGAACCATAGAATTTAAGAGCACCATAAAATTGTGAACCGCCATTTCTTGCAGTCGTTACTCGAACTGGTATTCCGTATAAAACGATACAAATGGCTTCACAAACCTATCAACTAAATACTTTATAAAAGAGAAAGGTTATCGCGATTTTCCAAATTACCGTTGGTGCATCGTTCTCGTTTTAATTGTCCATTCTTGGGCAGGGTCAGCCCGCCCGGCCGGTCCAGGTAGCCAACCCGTGCTGACCCGCACACACAATACAAAAGGTCTTAGAGGTCACGACAACCCTTTACGCCAGTTTAAACACCCCGAAATCGCTGCACCGTGAGTTATAGGGTCAGCCCTACGCCTCGAGTGACCTCACTGACCCTTCTTTAGAAAACCACCCCTTTCTTACAAGGCATTATTTGTAATCCCTTTCGCGAATCTATTTTATTGTTCGTCATCTATTCAGTTCCTATTTTCGGACGTTTGTCTATCGGCGAAATTTTTGCGTTGCGTGAGAACGGTCTAGTTTCTTTGCAAAACTGTATCGGAGGACAAAGGAGTGGATCCTTTTTGGTTGGATATGGGAAAGTTGGTTCGTTGTCTGCGAGACAATGGAGTGGTCTCTTTTTAATGATTCGCTTTGTGTTTTGCAAGGTGGTTGATATAGTTTTTTTGTTGGGTCATTTTGACCGTTGAGCAACGGATTTGCCGATAGTATTTAAGGCAGTGGTGTAACGGTTGAGAGCATTGGGCGGCTCATCGGTGTCCGATGCGCGGCTCGCGATGAAGACTACTAACGATGTAATTAAATGTTTGAAGCGTTTATTCTTAGTTTTATTTCTAGATGGTGGTGGATAAAGATTTTATTATTCATTTATTGCCTTAGTTATAGATGACGACGTTGATGGTACGATGTATTTATGATGAGCAGCTATGACGATTAGCTCAAGCAGTTTCCAGAAAAGAAAAAAAACTATGTAGCAATATTTTGAATATGTTCTCGAATAATCGAAGCTACCCAAGCCGAATGCGCTTCCAGCCAATTTTAGATCACCGATCACCACATAAAATGTTTAAATAGCTTTCAAGCCTTTAACATTGGTTCCTTCGTATGGAACTTAGACGTAAACTACAAAATTAGCAATAGGTACCAACAAAATATCTAACAACAAAAACAATGGCAGTTGATTTAGTCTGAAAGTACGTACCTAATATACTTTGTTATTTACCCGATTATCAAGAAGGCTTATGTTATTGTGAAGAGTGTTTTGACTTAACCGTCCGTATTTACGTAGAAAAACATAGACGATCCAATAAGAATTAAGTTATTATTTTTTAAAATAGAAAATCAGAAGATACGTAAGATTATTGAATAACTTCAGATTTCAGACCCCAGCAAGAGAACTCAAGAAATCATGGTTTTTAATTTCATTAATACCTATATAAAAAGTACCATATTCACAAACTGAATCACCTCAAACCATTTTAATCGAACTCAAAAAAGTTCCAATACCAACCAATAAAAAGAAAATAAAAAGTATTTCATGTCGGAGGCTCTCGCCGGATGCAGCGGAAGCAGCGAGGGGTGCGCGGCGCGGGCGGGAGGGGGGGGGGGCGACACGGGACAGTTGGCACGTGCCCACGCGCAGGTGCCTACACCCTCGCCAGGGGTGCACAATCTTGTAGTCGTTTGGTTTGTGTAGGTGATAAAGGTAAAAATATTTTTAAAGGATTAAAACTCAGTGAAAGTTTTTAAATGACATAGGTACACATATGGTAGGTTAAAAATTATGTTTGTAATTAGATAACTCAAGCAATTTTTTTTTTCTTAAAAATATTTAGAAAATACCTATAACCCACATAGATATATTGAAGCTATTATTAAGTATTTGCTATACTGGCTTGACTTGACTGAATAAAATATAGGTAGGTACCTACATATCATAAAAACCTTATTTTATATATTTTTTTGCAAAATCACGATACACTTTTCTATGAAAAGTTGGATTTTCTATTTACCTACACGTGAGCTTATTTACTAAGAAAATTATCTTACCAGAACATTTCCTTCTACCTTTATTCCAAAATTCACTCAAAATGTTGTTTCCCCCATCGATTTCCTCTCAGTCTCAACGGACCCGCGCATGTGTTGATCCGTTATTTATTTTTTACTCGTTTTATATCAAGATCCAAGTCCAATGCTTGACTCTTGGCCTCAATTATATTGAGTATCGTTATTTTTATTACTGGCAAGAAAGGCTTTTGTGTTGTTGCCATGTAAAATAGGAATTACGTCATATTGGGGATGTATGTGGTACTTAGCCGAATTGAAAGATAATTAACCTTAGAATATTTGATTTAAAGCAATTTAAAGAAGAACGAACAATGAAAAGAGGTAGGTACAGCTACATAAATATGAGCATTTTAACTGTCCCACTACTGGGCACAGCCTACAAGCCTCTTCTCATACAGAGAAGGAATAAGCTTGTATCATTTGCTCAAGACAGATTACTGAACTAAACAATACATCAGTTTTTTTTTCTATTTAAAAAAAAAAAAACATAATAAGGTAAAGGAAGCAATAACCAGTCACAAACATAATAAAGGTAAATAAACTGATATTTCCCTATTTCGGTGACATAAAAAAATCCATTAACATTATTGAATTAAATAAAAAAAACATTGCCATTACTGAATAAAATTATTTAAATACCTATAAATTGTAGCAAAAATCCTACATATCATAGACACTAAAGCAACAAAAACAGGTGTGACCGCCCGTTGCGAAGCCGCTACTACTCGCCTTTGTCTGCACATGACTCGCATTTATTGCTATACCTTTGTAGATGACTAGCTAATCCATGCGGTTCCACCCGCGTTGAGAAGGAACTACTTCCTGTCATCATCATCATCATCATCTCAGCCATAGGACGTCCACTGTTGAACATAGGCCTCCCCCTTAGATCTCCACAGATACCTGTTGGAGGCGACCTGCATCCAGCATCTTCCGGCGACCTTTACACTTCCTGTACCTGGATAGAAAGTAAAAAGCTTCCCTCGATAAATGGGCTATCCAACATTGAAAGATTTTTTAAAAGCACTGGTACTCAGCTGAATCCGGTGAACATAGTTGGGAAAAGTCTCGGGAGATGATGACTATTGAAAGATTTTTTTTATTTCAGACCCGGGTCCGAGCTCAGCAGTAATCTTGGTTCTGATTTGAAATAGCGTTTAAGCAACAACCAAACACACAAGCTCACTTTTCAGCTTTGTAATATTGAAATACCTAGATAATAAAAAGTGTAAGTTACAGGGTAGACAGGAATATCTTCGAACAATGTTCCTTTGCGATTACGAGTGCAGACAATTAAAAGAATTTCAGTCTTTTCTGTGCACAACATTAATGTCTTCATTGTGGAATTTATTTTTTTCGCGAATACATATAGCTGAACCAAAGACCTGTTGTGCATGGAAGTAGATGCTACTTACCCTAAAATCGGATATAAGTCTAATATACTATTTTTTCATGCGGGTTTTTGAAGACTATACACACAGTAGTTCCTCAGAGCTTAAATTCTCCTTTCGGATATATGCTGTTTTTCATCATGGTCTTAAAATACATTCGTGTTCCCCCGAGATATTTGACTATCAGGCTTTAATTTCTCAATAACCGTTAGAAAAAAACTGTTACATATTCCATTCATGGCTTACCTTTGAGGGCGCGCCAATTATCACGTCATATGCAAGACGTTAGCGTAACGTCACCGCCATGCCTCAAGTACGTTACAGCGGTTAAGACTACCATAAGTAAGTACTCTCTTTTAAATGTCTTCATCTTCATGTCATGCAGTTTCTATGGAATAATTACTAGATATATAAATTAATTACTTTGTGCGAAAAACGTTTTATTTACGAAGATAGCTAAAGTGACTGAATGTTGAGTTTGAGAGTTAGAAAGATATATGCTGTTTTTCATCAGGGTGTTAAAGTAGGTACATTCATGATACCTAGAACCATTTGTCTTTCAGACTTTAATTTCTTAATAACCGTTAGAAAAAAAAACTGTTACATATTCCATTCATGGCTCACCATAGAGGCGTTTTGAGGGCGCGCCAATTATCACGTCATATGCAAGACGTTAGTGTAACGTCACCGCCATGCCTCAAGTACGTTACAGCGGTTAAGACTGCTATAAGTAGCTTAGTAAGGGGTATGGATGAGACCATGTATCGTCGTCAAATGCTAAAAACTTCCGCTAAATTATAGGTATTTATTTTGCAAATTGATTGTAAACAATAATTTTACACGTCTTTTCATTAAAAGCGATATATTGAGGCCGGTTTATAGTCTAACCAGATGTAACTGTGTTCCTGTGTTTTACATAGAGCGATTGCCTATCTGTCCTCCTCAACCTAGTTCCTCGGGCATTAGATATCTCTTGGTAAGCCTTGAGGTTAAAGCTTGATAACATATGGCAAGTACTTACTGGAGAAGTTAAGCTTACCTACCTATGTACTTAGATGTTTTGTTTACATGTTTCGAAGGTCTTGTGGCAACTGATATCCTAGTGATTGTGAAATGGAAACTTATTTGTTAATCTTGTCGGTTGAAGCATTATTATTTCTGCCAATAAGTTTATGTTTTCTTTAGAACTCGGGTAAATTCTTATAGCTCGTCATATTAATACCCCACAACTATCAAGCCATTTTGAAACAAACGCCTCACATTATAAAAGGGACATTTAGTGAGATCGTTCAGAAGGCGTCTTTATATAATTATGTGTTTTAATTAAATAGCTGTAATTATGTCTTCATCTTTATGTCGATGTAAACTGTATGTTTGTTTGTAACTCCTTTTATAAATGATAGCATTTATTATATTGTTAGTACCTTGGCTGTTAGTAGAAAGATAATTATTTGGTTTAGTTACAATAACAACCTTTTGTGGTAGTTTTGTCTTTATGATATGCTCTATAAAAATCATTGGGATTATTTAACTGTTTTAGTAAAATAACTGTCTTATTAAGCTTATTGCTTTCTTATTGGGATTTCAGAAGGTCTAATATAGGTACTTAAATTACTGTCTCTGCGGGCTGCGAGAGACAGAATAGAGAGTGCACTTATGTTTGTGCAAATACTTGTGCACTATATTACATATATCCTGTGCAACTGGCTGATCTCCTTAGAGAGGAAAGCCGAAAGACTTAAATAAGTCTGGACATAATCAGGTACCTATTTAACTAGAATATCAGTACTAACTTCCTCATCCTAACATTATAATAACAATAACAAATAATTAATCAACATTCTTAACCTCAAAACAAAATGAACACAAACTGATAGATTGCATAGGGTGAGAGCACGTGTTGTCGGCAGGTGGAGGCCCAGGTGCGATCGATCACAACTTACGTAATGTAACCCAATGTAACCTCGAGTAACCGCAATTGGGGGTTACACCTTGTTTTTTGGTAATTCAATGTTCTTTGGTACTTAGTGAGTATTGTAATTATTTCTCGTATGTTAATCGGGAAGTCGTTAAATTTTAAAAAATGGCTTAAAATGCAGGTTGAAAGTCAAGATGTTTTTTTTTTAATTAATTGTTTGGTTATTAATTTTTGGGCTGTTGGTAAATATACGACTTGACCTTGTACAAAAAAGAAATAAAAAAAATAAATTGAGCAAGTATGAGAAAACTTGCATGTATAAATTTGAAAGTTAAAACACTAGACAAGTTTCTTCTGACCTTCAAAAATGTTAATACCTATATAATGCTTATGATTATACGTAAAGAAAGCATTTTACTAGACTAACCTATAGGTTAGGCTATTGATAGTCCAGTTGCGTCTAGTAGCCACCTTTAGATAAACTGTGACACATTAACTGCAATAGGTTATGAAAACGTAAAAAAAAACTTTTTAAAGATCCATCGAAGAAAAGGCAAAACATGTTATTATCGTCTAACTAGCCAATAAAGTTAATGGGATCAAATTAAATAAAATAACACGGCAAATAAATGTGTAATACACAAAGATAATAATGAAAAAAAATATAATCCAAACAACAAGAAAATAAAATGAACATATAAATATTTTGCACAAAAGTAACCATTTTTATCTTTATCTTAATCTGAAAGTTAACCTTAAAGCCTGCTCTATACGTTATCATTAAATACCAGTTTCACTCTTCCCAGTATTTAAGAAAGTCATTTAATTCCGTCTAGTAGAACGACCAGATGCATGCAACAACATTACTCGCTAAATTAAAATAAACGATAAAATAAAAAATGGCGGAACTGAACTTAACAGCCGTATAAAAGCTCAATTTAAAAGGCATTTAAGTACAATGTGATTTTGCCTATAGACTACAAAAAGCTTTTAAAATAAAAAGGGAAGAATAAAATAAAAATGCGCATTCAATAATTCTACAACGACAGTTGCAATAGTGTATATCGATTCCAAACAATGCAAAAAAAACATTCGATTATGTTTTTTCAATTGCAAATATTTTTGAATGCTACAGGTATTTTGTATTACAAAAAAAAAGTTTATTTCTCTATCTATACTAAAATAAAGAGGAAACTTTGTTTGTTTGTTCCCTAAAAAGCCCCGAAACTTTTAAAGCGATTTGAAAAATCACTGTTGGAAAGCTACACTCTTCCCGAGTAACAGAGGCATAAGTATGTTACCGCGGTACAGGCAATAGTTACACGTTTAAAACCCAATATAACCTGAGGGAAAATGGCTAGTTTGTAACACGCTTATATTAGCTTCACTTGTAACTATGACGTAAGAAAATCTTGGAATCTTAATTTGACCCACTTCCGGGTCTTCGACCAAAATGAAATTTTGCACACGCTCTGAGTTCTGATGACAAAACATGACTAGCTAAGAAACGAAGCGTGTTTTTTAGATTTTAAACTATATTTTTGTGATAAAAATCGTAGTGAAAAAGAAAGCATTTTACTGGGCGCTAGGTCACTGACAGACCAGATGTGAGCACATCTGCCGTGCATCGGCCCTCACACCCTACGTGCCTACGAGGGGACTGCACTTGGCGAGTTCACGACAGTTGTCTTGCTAGAAAAATGGGAATTACTTGATAATACGGTCATAATATTGGCTTTTGACATTTTGTCTTTTTTGTGGGGATTTTGTAAGCTAAATGAGTTGTTATTGGTTTTTTAATTTCTTATTTTGGTGGTCAATTTTTATTAGTTTTTTTTTAAATCATGAAATGAAGGCCACGGATGGTGGGGTAAGACTTTTAAGAGTAAAGAGTCTCAAAAAGGCTATGAATTTCTTGTGCCCTAATTAATTTTGTAATTATTTAGGTAAATCAAAGCTAAATACAAAATATAAAATTAATCTAATTTGATTTTTTTTTAAGGAATCACCAGTTATAAAGATTTTATTTATTTTCAATCAAATATACATCACACACTACACTATACATACTACCTTAAACTACTTATATATTCTTAAAATGATAAACTTATACAAAAATATAAACATATATTTTAATTAAAATTTTAAAATTGAAATCCGAGCGAAATTAACATTTCATTTCCTATGCTTCTGCCATAGAATCCTGTAACAAACGATTGAACCAATTCCCCCCAAAACCGCAGAAATCCCACCAAGTTCCCTATGGAAGCGATCCATACTAACATAACAAGTAAAACAGTTTGTTTGTTTGTATATTTCAATACTTCGTTCTTATTGGATTTATTTGGATATCCCGATTTTTTGTTTTTTTTGCCATATAAGGTACCTACCTTATCATCTGCCAAAGTAATTTATTAATTTAGAGGTCCAACGAACCGTATTTATTTCTGTCTGTTGTCAGAAGCAGTATACAGTTTAGTAATCTACTTCCGAAAAAGGAAAAGGCATCGAATGTGGCTTTTTTTTTAGAGCGTGGAACATCATCATGTCCCTGGGATTTTCAACTATGTTGGGTTGATTCCAGTCTAGCCGGCAGCTGATTACCAGTGTTTTAAATGGATCGACGGCCTATTTGACCTCCTTAATCTAGTTACCCAATATATCTTAGTAGGACTGGTTGTCTAACTAATCTACCATGAACCCAGGTAAACCCGCGTGCCACATCTAGCACTCCACTACAACAAAAGGAGCACATATAGGATGTAGCGCATGTCCGTCGGAAGGTAACTCGATCGGAAGCCGTACATCGCTTCCAGGGGCGCGCGTCTGTGTGTGTAGCGTCACGACGGACGATCTTAGGCATTGAGCTTACAGTTATAAACTGTGAAGCATTTTTTTAATGGTATGATGATATGATATGTAATTTGTAATCTATCCTAAATATGTTGAAGCATTCTGGATAGATGTGTCTAGTGAGCGGTTTTGTCGAATCAAATTGTAACATTGGTAGGTGGTAACATTTTGGGATGATAAATGATTTAACTAGCATATTACAAGCCTGCTTTATGGAATACATAAATGCTGAACTAGTTAATTTTTTTTTATTTCTTCTTCAGTTTGTGTATACTTAGTGGTCGCCGTGGGCCCTTCTCCACGTTTATTACCTACATGGGTGGTAGCAGTTTCCCAACTCGGAGCGAGCATCTTAATCTACAGACCACGTAATGAGAAGATTGTAATCAAGAGTGCAGGATAGCAAGATGCACGAAAGTAAGTAACAAACGTTAAAAAATTAAGGGATAGCTCGGTTTCTATCCTTTCCCACAGTGTAGATACGATTCGGGAAGCTGCGGTGTACCAAGTTCCTTCCGAGTGTTATAAACCGCATTTGTGCCTGTAGATATAAATTTACAAACGTGCTTAAACAGAAAATTTCACTTTTGCTTTAATTTACTAATCAGTAAAATTATTTTTAGATTAAAAAATCTTACTAGAATTATTTAGTTAATGGATTGCAGTTTATTTATACTTTATTTCATTGTAATAGATGGATTTATATGCACACTTCTTTTGTTTCGTTTTGTAATTAACACAAATTAGAATAAAACTGATTAGAAAAACATCGATTCACAGTATCCCTTAACGAATATCCTGTTCTTAATTCGAAAATTCAAATTAACGACCATATTATACAGATGCACGCTAACTATTGACATCTACCGGAAGTTGAAGGAATCATTCCGAGAAATTAACGCAAAATGTCACAGATTAAAAAAAACTTATCGAGTAAATTAGGGTTCGATAATTCGACTAAGTTAAGTTGACCCTCACTTCCTAAAGCAATCTAGAAGGGTAGGGGTCTTCTTAATTTGGTCAATACTGTGATTTGTTTTTTTTTTTTTAAATCACAGTTCGGAGTTCCGTTACTAAATAGTCTTATTAGGACGTTTTAATATTGTGTCAATTTACATAATTCCTCTTTTTTGTTGTAGGTAAAAAAGTAGTCGTGTTTATGGTAAACTAATTACCTATACTGAGTTGCATGTTTTCGACGTTTTGATTAGATCTACATGTATGTAGCTTACTGAAATGCTGAAAATGGTTTGGTTTGGCTCTGAAATTAATAAAACAGTATTTTTTAAGTACGTACTCTCATGTTGGGTCATAGGGATATCTCTGTTATATATCAGCTTCATATAGCAGCTACTTCCTACATCAGGATAAAAAGTCCAAAAAATTATTTTAATTTGTATATGTTTGAATAGGTTTTGTCACTGCCAAGCTTCATCAAAATCCGTTTAGGAGTTTTTGTGTGAAATCGTAATGTACCTACACTTATCTGTACTACATCGTTATAAAATTTCGCATTTATTATATTAGTGTGATTAGACGAATTATTCATAAGTATAACTTTTGTGACGTTCTAGCTACCGTTTAAGGGCAGGTACATGTGTATCCATAAAGATTCTAATAGATATGATTCTAATAACAGAAAAAAAAAACTAATCCCAAACTAAAATTCTAACAGTAGTCAAACCGTTTGAATATTCATTCAGGAATAACATAAACCAAAATCTTTTGTTAAAATCTTAATTTCCTTAAAACAGGTAGAAAGGAGCAAAGTTTGTTTGTCCGCCATTTGCATTGTATTTCCATTTAACGCATCAAAATGGCGCCATTAACAAAACACCGGAAAACGCGATTTCAATCGTCTGAACTTTCAATCAAAACTATTTGTAATGGCTGACGAGTTAGCGGTTATTTTTTGGCTTATCTTGTTTATAATTTTTGAGTTTTTTTTAATGAAATTAACGCTACCGTACCAACGGTTTTTTTACGATAAGTTACTGTAAGTATCTTTTGTTGCTACACTAATATTATTATTGCAAATGCAACAGTTTGATAGAATGTAGGTATGGATTTATGCGATTATGTGCGTTACCTATATTTGTTACTTTTAAGCGCTAAAACCTGACTATAGTTTTTATTTTAAAATAATGCATAGACCACTTTTTATCCATTAACGCTAAGTAGGTACTCCCTTGGGACGCGGTTGAAACCGCGATAGGACGGAAGAAAGTAAATAATTAAGTAAGCACAAACTAAAAAGTTCACCATAGGTACTCTGAAACGTCAAATGTCTTCTTTCATACTTCATAAGTTATTTTATCTAGCCGTATTACCTTTCACACAATTGCACTCTCCCAATACCAATTCTCGTCAATCACAAAGACATCGAAAGCTGTGTTCACGGTTGTATTCCCACAGACCGCACGCGCTAACTAAGATATACAGTCTACCCACCAAGTTGCGCTCTCTGGACAGTTAGCAAGGGTAGTAATTTCTCGCTAGAGAAGTACCAATCTGTCTCGCATCACAGATTGTCTGAACACCTATATATGGCTAGCATACTGTGACATCTTGTTTGAGTATTTCTGAAGCAATCATATGGATGAAAGTGGCGGTTTAGGCTGCAAATTGTGTGGCTGTTAGTGATGCAAATTGCTTGGAGAATTGACTGGTTTTGTGTCTATGTTTGTAGGTGTTTTTGGTATTATGAAGGAGTATATGAATTGGCCTATTATAAAAGGCATTAAGAAGTGACAGACATGATTAAAATCCTGCGTAATAGCTTCCTCATCACAGATATGATATTACAATCGGTTTCACCCTCGTCCTGAGGGAACTACTTCGCTCATCAGAGCACAAGGTGCCGGCAAGATAACCCAATATCCCATCTATCTCCATGCCAAATCTCACCTAAATCAGTTCAGCAATTCAACCATAAAAGCGTAACAAACAAACTTACATGACATAACAATGTCAAGCCCTAAAACAATATGACTCAATTCACCATTACGTACACTAACAGTCGTTTACGTAACACGTGCCTATTATTAAGAAAACAAAACAAAAAAGGTTCAATGAAAATAATCCTTATACATATGAATCTGTCGGTGCAACGAGGTGCAAGAGGTGCAAGAAGGTGCAATGACACTCGCAGGTGCAGCACGCGCCGTGCACCTTGCGCGTGCGCTCATGAGATTCTAATGAGATTGTATTGTCTCGATTCTCGAGTCTCGGCGGTTTTTATTAAATGTTTTACTGCGTAATCGATAAAATAATCGATTGTGTTTAGTCGATTTTTTTTGCTTTTTTATTCGATTATAACATAACGTAACGATATAGGTCGATAATGCTCGGTTGATTCGATGTCATAATTTTTTTTTTTTCATTTTAAAAAAATTTACAAAAAAAAAATTACATGATTTTTGTCATCTTTTAAACGACAGCTCTAGAAAAGTAAATCGACTATTTAAATAAATCAAACAAACAATAGTTATTTCAACTGTACGTACAGACGCAAGCAGATCAACCTACCCAAATCTGTCAAATTTTACCAATCGAACATTAACCTTACACTATAGTGATAAGGTTGAAAATCTATTGAAGAAAGTTGACAGATTGAGGTAGGTTGATGTGCTAGGCACATCGCAAGCAATATATTAGCAAGTTAATACCTATTCATATTAGTTCATATTAAGTATTGATATATTCAATATTGTTTTTCTTACTTAATCGATAAAATTCTATCAATAAGAATCTACTTTAATAAGGCAATCACCATTGTCTCACGTTTTTTCGTACTAAACCTGTAGTTTTATTGAAATTGATATGCGATTGTAATAAAGCTAGACTTTTTATTGAGAGCCGATCGGAATTCACAATCATGCATCGATTAGGCAAAAGATCTTAGTCGATTCATCGAATAAGTAGATATAACATTTTCTATAAATATTTTTATTGCTATAATAACAATTATTAAGTTACGTTACTTACAGTTATCCTGATCATATACTTTTGTTGCAAATTAGTTTGATGATTTTCACTGTTTTTTTTTTTAATATTCCTAACGACTACTCGATATTTCTCGAGATAAGAAGTAAAGGAAGAAGAATTTTCAATTCAGTTTCTCATTCAGCATGGACAAGTTAATGTAGGTTAGTTAATAATTTTCAACTGTATTTAGTTCATGTTACATAATATACCTAATGACCTACTTTCGTTTATCTAAACAAAACCGCATTTCCATAGCATCATCATACGATGAACTGCAACCACAAACAATTAATTACTAAATGCATCTATACTAACTAATAATAAATATGTTTGTTTGTTTGTAGGTACCCTAAATACTCCGAAATTACCGAACCGATTTGAAAAATCCTTTCACTGTTGGAAAGCTACACTCTTCTCGAGTAACATAGGCTATATTTTATGCCTGTATGGGTATTAGTTTCCAAGCTACGCTGGTGAAACCGCGGGCAAACGGCTGGTCTATAAAATATAATAAATATGTTTGTTTTTACCCCAAATGCTGCGAAATTACAGAACCGATTTGAAAAATTCTTTCACGATTAGAAAGCTACACTCTTCCCGAATAACATAAGCTATATTTTATCCCAGTACGGGCAGTAGTTTCCAAGCTACACGGGCAAAACCGCGGGAAAACAGCGTGTGTAAAATAAAAGTGCGTGCGCGCATGACTCACTCTACATGAGGAGATTAAAACAAAATAATTCAAAACATTCTTGACACTGACAGACAGACTTGTGACTCACGCTCGTTGAATCATTTTATTGTCTGCAAAGCTGTTTAATTACAATATAGTTTTTTTTTGTAATAATAATGTACTTACTTGACAAATTGCATGGAGTTTCTTCACCTTTGTAAATGTTGTTTTGGTCTATAAATAGGTTTCGTCTCGATGATCGGTACTTATGGTTCGCTTATTATTTATTGGGAGGTGTCAGTATAAAATATATTGACATAATTACATACCTACCCAGGCTGGTGTCACAGTGAAATTACATAATTTGTAATAGTGAATTTACATAATTGGGACCCAATTTTTTAATTTTGTCCATCTTGGTGGAAGTAAATATTTCATGGATAGAATATAGATGTGTCCCTAAATGTTCGGTAAGTCTCTTATTTGCAATACATTTACTTACAATCATTCATAATTTTGTAATGTTGCGTTGTAAGCCTCCTTATAGGGCTGGACCTACTAAACATTGTAAAATTATGTCACTTATGAGAGGCTACGTTCTTTGCTAAGGTCACGGGCTGTATTTTGTTCACTTACTGAAAAGAATAAACTATGTGACCACGGGATTATAATGAGACAAAAATTCAATGAGATTTTTTTCCGTTATGATTCTACCTATGCGACGCTGAAATCCCGTGGTTTGGTATGACAGTGGGATTTTGGTATGATTCACAAATATGAGAATTAACATATTTTCATACGTGATACAATATGTTATTAGCTCCAAAGAATGCATTGCGTCAGAATCAGCTTGCGGAGAACTTTGCTCTCAGATAGTTAAAGTAGACACTTACCTACTCTGCATAATAAACAGATGTTTTCTTATTAATTAATAATTTTGCTGCTTATTTATTCTCATTGAATAGGTATTGTTTTCATTTGTGAATTTTTTTGTTTGTATTGCTTTTAATTGAAAACTTAACCTAACACTTCTTAATTTGCTAGTAGGTACCTACTTACCTCAGTCAGTAGTTCGGGTATGCTTCCTACCACTACCAGGGGGTTTAGAAAATAATTGTAAAAGATTTACATGTTTCAATTTAAAAAAAAAATCTATCAACAAAACATCGCAACATAAGTAGATGGTAAAACATTTTGCAACTTTTTGAAAATAAGTGAAAATAAACTCCTAACATAAAAACCAACCTCTTGAACATCAGGACAAAGCTACAAAAATCATACTTAATACCACAGATTACTTAATAGTTATTACGACCCTACAAACCTACCACTACCACCTATTAGTTTACACAAGATGTCCTGTAACTAGGGCTGCCATTTCGAATTTCGCCAAACCCGGACAAATATTAAAAAAAACCCGGACATTTGGCGTAAATTGCATTTTTTCCCCGGACGAGTCCGATTTTTTTTGTTTAACAAAACAAGACCTAATTTTTAATATTACCATATTACTTAAATTCAATGAGGTTCTTCCTTACATGAAAAGTCAGTGCCTTCTCTAGCTCATGTATTACCTAGTATTGAAAGATTGTGACTTAATGTATTTCGAAGGTCATAATTAAGAAAGCTCATTTGGAAACTAGGAGTTATCTTCTTGATAGGTTAGACAAAAAAATGTTGAAAAATACAAACAACTGTAAAGTGAAGTCGCCGCGAGCGCAGCGAGCGCGAAAATTTTTGAGTTATGGGTCACTAAAGCACCTAAACTTGTATAATAAAAATATCCGCAAAGTAAAGAAGCCGCAAGCGAAGCGAGCGCTAAATTGTTTGAATATTGGGTTATTAAAGTAGCTAAACGTAAAAAAAATTGTGCCAAGAAAAGAAGCCGCGAGCGAAGCGAGCGCGAAAATTTTTGAGATTTGGGACACTTCGACTTCTGCATTATTAGGCGCCCGGGTTATTCGCATACCCAGGCACCATAGGTTAAGATGGCCCTATGAAAAATGTCCGGGTTTTCCCCGGACACTTCTTGAAACCCCGCCCGGACGGCCCCCGGACGGCCTCCAAACGAGGACAAATCCGGGGAAACCCGGACGGATGGCAGCCCTACCTGTAACCGTCACTCCTGCCATCCCCCATTCGGCTAGATACTAGATAGTGATGGGCAGTTAAATCCCGCAGCTGTGTCCCTCCCACCTGCCGCACATACGGATTTCCCGGACGATGACCCATCACTAGAAATAGGGACGTTAGAGAACGAAGGGGTTCTAACTGATATCTATTCTTATTGGATTACACATCGTCCAATTTAAATCTATACTTTTATACTATATATTATATAATATATAATAATATTATAAAGAGGAAAACTTTGTTTGTTTGGTTGTAATGAATAGGCTCAAAAACTACTGGACCGTTTTTAAAAATTCTTTTACCATTCGAAAGCTATATTATCCACGAGTAACATAGGCTATATTTTATCCCGGTACGGGCAGTAACTACCACGGGACGCGGGTAAAACTGCGGGAAAACGGCTAGTGTAAAATAATGTGAATTAGTACCTATATATAACATTATCAATTTTAAGATTTACATATAACTGCGGATTTCTATAACCTATCTGTTGTTTTAGAGGTTGAAAGATGTACTTAATTCATATGGAGCTAATGTCAAAATTGAATCTCTAGTTTAAAAAACAACTAATAGAGAAGTAGGCTATAAATAGAAAACCATCGTACATAAGTATGCTCTTAATTGGGCCATTGCCATAAGGCGAAGTGCTTTTGATCCCTAAAAACGTTCGATCCTCAAGCAATTGTATTCGGGAATCTTAGGCATTTTTGACCTTCTCCAATTTTGGTCAGTAATACGTGATAGCCTACATTTTATGGCTCTCCAAACACGGCACCGACAGCTTACTAGTAATTATTTATTTCTTCACAAAGAAACATTTCGCCGAACAAAAATATATCGAAAATGATACCATTATTGAAAAGGACCTCATTAGTCGCATTTCCGTTCATTCGCCAATAAAACATTATCAAAAATAAATAAAATAAACATTAAAGTTTAAATTCGAATCGCGATAAAAAAACTTATTAAAAAAATATGAAGGACATTGTTGTAACACATTTAAGTCACTATGGTCAAATTAAGGTCTTTGGGTCAAATACGGTAGTTTTTGGCAAACAGGTGCAATTGAGTCCAGCTGTAAGTTTTAAAAACATTGACATATTATGTAAATTTTTAACCACTGATTATAAACGTCATGGTTTTGCATAATGTTAAAGGTGTGTTATTATATAAACTATTTATTCAGAATGATGCAATAATCGGGTAAATGAAGATATTTTGTTTCGCTGTCTTGGTACAATCCAAAAATTATTTTTACGAACAAGGTCTTTGACAATTCCGATTCTATTCTTCTTTTATAAGCAATCTACAAATAAACTCCTAGTAGTGGGTAACAGACTAACAGAAGAATTGGAAAAAAAATATTGATAAACCAGACGACCAACCGTTTCACCACCTGTTATGTTAGATTTAGATACTTCCAAACACATTTTATTCCAATCAGAAATTATTCCGAGCCAAACTAGCTATCCATAAGTACTGAAACCTATCCCAAACACGCTAAATTTAAACTACATAAACCTCTTTAGAGCGTAAATTATTAACTGACCACGCATTTAAAAATAGAACCCTTAAAACAGCCAGTCCGTATTTTCCTATAAGAAATTAAAAAGCCATTCATTGTCTATACCCTATTTGGAGCAACAAATCCTTCTTCGAATAAAAACTATAAAAACGCCGCCAGGTAGCGATCAGCTGTGCGGCAGGTTGTTACGTGTGTGTGCGTGAGACGAGATGAGCGCTGTGTGGTTGTGTGCGTGCGGACAGATGCTGCGAACATCTGCCGTGGCGCGTGCGCAAGTTGGCGGTGGTAAGTCTTGGTACTTGGAATGTTGGATGAAGAAGAATTTCATGATATGGGATAAAGTATTATAGGTTACGATTGGTATGTAAATGTAAGTGAGTGTAATCTTTTAACTTATACAAAAGACCGGTGTCCGGAAATAGGCTTTGTTACATCCCCGTGCCAGACCGATTAGGTAAAACCACTGGCATTCCCGACTGTTCTTCCTTCAGTAACAATGATTTTTACAAGCTTTAGAGTCGGTTGGCCTACACAGTCCACATCAGAGTAATTTGCAGCTTTGAGAATACCCTGACACTAAGGCTTGAAACCCGCAGCTCACTCGATAACAAAGAAGACCGACAAGGTACTAAACTGTTTTGGGAAGATGGAAAGAAACAGTAACTATAGCATTCTTGCGTCATAGTGACACCGTCTTTCGGGTTCATTATTTTTTTTCAAGGTTATGTTTTGTTTTGTTTGCCACATAATTTTTTAAATGCTCAAGTATCAAGATGACTAAGTCACAGTATCTCATGGGTCAGCTGCATCTCGCGTCTGTCTGTCTGCGTGGCGGTGAGGCTGCGACTGCACACGGTGTAAGAATATAGCGAGCGATGATAAATAAATAAATGAAATCCGATGGCTATTTATAAGTTCGTTTTAAACAGTAAAATTACGTACGAGTACCTACTTACTTTTTAAGTACAATTTTGTAACGACGTCCAAAATCATCAAATGACCCCTCCCGCTGTGGGTTAGCAGCGGTGAGGGAGTGTCAGACTCTTACTGACTAAAAACCGTCGTGTTCCGTCATAGGCCTTTTATGTACCAGGGCCGCGGTATCTCTTTCGAACAACCCGCAGCCCCGGCAGACCTTGGCACTGCTGGGCCCCGCTGGGGTCGCATCTCGGGTCGCTCGCGCACCTTTGCTTTCCGCGGTTGTCTAATACATTAACTGCTTATTTATTTAAGAATACTATTTGACATTACTTGCAAGGGGCTCATATCAAAATTCAACAGATCCTTAGATACAATATTGGGAGCACTCATCTATCTATCCACAACAAAGGATAAGTTACCCGCTGCCGCTCACAACTTGCGCCGGCGCTGAGTCACGGCGACATTGACCGCGCTCGTAATTACGACATCAGCGCATCTCGCGTCGCGCGCGCACCTTTGCTTGCCGCGGCTATGTCTAATTCATTAACTGCTTATGTTTTGATCAGGATATTTATTTAAATAAAACTACTTTTACGGATTTTATCTCCAGTATTAATATTATTTAATCAGGATAAAAATCCGTAAAATTAGTTTGATTTAAGTGTCACAAATCAACAAGGATATTTATGTCCGTATAATGATAAGGAAGTTAGGAGCAAAATTATTTATTATCTTTCTTTGTACATATTATGAAGTTGAAGACTTTGTTTGAATGCGCTAATAGATGAGACTACTGGACTACTTTGAAGAAGTATTTCAGTGTCAGGTAGTCCATTTATCGAAGAAAGTTTTTTATCTGGGTGTGTGCTATAATTTCTTCGAGATCCGGGTGGAACCGCTGACAGTAGCTTGTTAATATATAAAAGGAGCTCGGTTGATTGTTCAAAAGTGAAGATACCTACTATCCTTATATGGATGACCATCTTCATAGGTATGTGACGAGTACAGACAGCATAAGCTGCTGCATCTTTATAAGTCGTACCTCAAAACTAGAGACAAACAAAATTTTTCTACGTTTAAGGATACACAATTTTACTTCGTCACGATTCAACGAACAAACGAACTAGATCCTGTTCCTAAATAAAAGAACATTTGGAATTAATTGTAGGAAGTAACAAAAACTATCTCAAATAGTCGATATCCTGTTGGCCCGTGCCATCGACAAAAAATACTTAATGGCCTGTTGCATCTTCTTGTCTATGGTGCTATTCATTATTTGTTTCTTTTTTTATTTCAATTACGAGTTTAAGGAGGATCTAGTTGGTTATGGCATTATGGCACTCTGATTGAAATCGCTGTGCATTTGTTTTCAGAGGTGATTAGAACACACAATACATTCAAAATTGATCATCATTTACCTATCTAATTTGCCCTAGAATTTTGATGAAGATGAACTTAACGATAGAATAATATAAATAGATATCGCTTTTTCTAAATTAGCAGCATATTTACATAGAATAAGTAGTGTGATGTTGGGCTTGCCAACCTTCCGACTGGCCGGGTCTTTAGGTGGTAATGAGGGGTAGACGTATCAAATAAAATACAGAACTACATGTCTAGGTGATAAAAGATCACACCACAACAGATACTTACACAAATATAAAAACTTTAAAAATGTCTACAGCTCGACAAAGGCATCCCCCAAGGTTCGACAATTTTCGGTCATCAGTAATAATATTAATTTTCTTTCAAATATGTCCCATTGTTCTACTACAAATCATACTACCTAAATACTTCATGATTAATACAGCAAAACACGCCCTCAAATACAATCCGTCTGGATAAAAATATTAGCGTCTAGACTGCTAATGAGTCACCATCTTATTTCCTTAACCTTTTCGAGACAGGTCGTCGACTGACCGCGTCTAACGTTAAGAGAACAATGCGTTGAACAAAAAACTGGAGAAATTAACGGCAGCCGACAAAAACTCTGACGACAGATGCTGACAAAGGGTGTACAGGTGGGGTCACAAGTTTCTGATTTTGAGAATCGGGGTGTTTTGTGATGATGTATTTTGCAGAATTTATTTTATTAAGTTACTATAAATATTATAAACGATTTTTACAATAACACAAAAAAATAAATAAGAACTAAAAAGTGTAAAAAAAATCCTTCTCGTTGCCGTCAACTGAGGTCGTACCCAAAAGGCTGGCCACATTGATATCGACGGTAAAAAGGCAAAAGGGGTTAAGCGCCACATTTTGCGATTTTTACTTTTTTATTGACCCCAACTCCACTATTTTTTCTCTTTCGAATGGTCGTAGTATCGTTTTCCTAGCATGAAAAAAAGTCGCTTGTACCAAAGAATTATTTGTACTGAAGTGCCAAATCGATACTTACCAAAAGTGCTCAAGCGACACCAACTTTACGTTTTTGTATCGCCTTGTCATTTGGCATAATTTTAAAAACAATATTAGAAGTAAATATGTCGTTTGTATCCATTTTTCTTTTATTTGTTTAATAACTATAACGTCGCTTACACCAATAGTAAAAATTGACAACTAAACATAAATTGGCGCTTGGCCCCTTTCTTAAATAATTTTATTTTCATTACGTTGCATTTGATCCACTCCGCACGCACGACAGCGCCCTTGCAAATGGGTATATGTCTCGTGTAGGTACGTGAAAGCGAGTTCACGCGTGTTTGAAACGCGATCGCAGTTTTTAACAAAGATTAAAATTTTATATAAAACATGTCTGCAACTCCCGAAAACGTGAAATTGCGAAGTGTTTTAGGCCGAAAAAGACTTGCTAGTACCAAGAAGGTTAGGTATTTGATTATAATGATAGCAATAGAGGAGTCGAAGAAATTTAAGATGCCGTGATTCCCCTACTATCATCGGTAAATTCATCCTCATTTTATTTATTTTATAAAAATAAATTTAACGTTTCTTAGGATAGTTTTTAGGGTTCTGTACCCAAAGGGTAAAACGGGACCCTAATGTTTTCGCTCCTCTGTCCGTCCGTCCGTCCGTCTGTATCTCATGAGCCGTGATAGTTAGAGAGTTGAAATTTTCACAGATGATGTATTTCTGTTGCCGCTATAACAACAAATACTGAAAACTAGAATCAAATAAATATTCTGGGGGGCTCATATACAAAAACCGTGATTTTTTTAAGAACTGGTAATAGGTAGTAGGTACGCGTTTCATAGGTACATGTTGGATAATTTTATTACGAGAGCAACTTGAAAATGTGTTTATTGAGATATCTTAACGATATTGGTGTCAAATAAAAGGCTAGACCTTTTTTTTGACACCAATTTTTGTATAGAACCATTTTATCCGTTTAGGAAATCATTAAAAATTAGCAAAAATGTAAACAATCATAATTTTTACCAAGTTATTGTGGTTTATTTACTCAAATAATGTGATAACATGCTGTTGTATGTACTATCAGTTAGGTAACTGCTGTTTTTTGTATCTCAGTTTTGTTAGTTGTATTGTTTTAATTTAATACATAATCCATAGTTCTATTACCTACCTGCTGTGCCAAATATAAAATAATACTGTTAATTAAGATATTTTAACTTAAGCCAAAATCTGACTTAGTTCTATGATCTGTTGTGCCAAATAAAATAAAATACTTTACTACTTTATATGTATACATGGAGCTTAGGCCAAAATCTAAAAATTCCAACATTCAATATTGGTGCTTGACCCCCGCGCAAATGCGATAAACCTGGTAAAAACCTGGGGTCAAGCGACATCTATCTTTGAAACTATTGATCTCAGGCTTATTTTGATATAAAATTATTAAAGAACATTGTATTTAAGTAAACTTTTCTGAAGATTGTGATGTGATTCAATAAAGCAATAAAGAGATATTATTTTTTAAAACTTTCTTTTTACTCTCCTGAACAATTCGATCTGTGGTGCTTGACCCCTTTTGCCTTTTACCCGTCGATATGCTGGATGGTAATGATTAGGTATCCTCTGTCCAAGGTGCTAGATAGCCTTTTGGTTACGAGAAGCGCTTGTTCTCAGTTGCTTAGAAAGCTCTCTATTCTTTGCATCAAAATGTTTTTTAGTTTTGGCTCCTTTCTTCTCTGTACAAGAAGAGCTGTGCCCTGCAGTGGGACTTTAATAAGGTTGACTATGAATGTTAATGAGGGAGGTACTTAAATTCTCTTTATGTAAGTGAAGTTGAATCATGCAGCTTTTTCAGAGCCTTCAAAGTCTATCTCATCATCAAATCAAAATTCCATTTAATTAAATAATTACCACCTTTAAGAACTCTGTAACCGCCATTACCGGAAGCGTGCCGGTGCCGGCACGGGCCACAGACCGGTAAAAACTGAGCGATTGTTACATCGATCGAGTATCGGCACCTCGGCACCTTGGCACCTAGTCTCACACTCATTGTTGCATCTAAAGCGTTACTAAATGCTCTGTAATTAGTGAGTGGTTGGAGAGAAAAAAAGTAGGATGTCCTCTTGAGAAGGAGGATATTTACTTATTTATCTTTAGAATTAGAACGAATTCCATTTTTTTAATCCTTATCCTTATAAATGCATTTGTCATCATTATGAGTGGTGAACTTTTTTATCTTTAAATAACTAGGTAGGTACGAAAGTTCGAAAGGACGTGTGTGCATCTTTGTTATCTACTCTTTTACGCAAAAACTAGGAGTAATTTTGATGGTTCGATGAATTTCATACTAATATGTAGTAGATACTTATAATATTAATATATATTAGCTGATTATATGAGTGTGAAGTATATATTAGCTTATTCGCAGATGAAACCGCAGGAGGAAGCTAGTTAGTAGCTTAAAATGAAAAGACGACGAAACCAACCACACTCCAAAAATATATACAACAATAGCAAAAAACCTTAAAACATAGTTTACCTCCTACAATTATATTGCCAAAATTAACGAGGCGAATTAATGGCGGCCGGCCACAAAATAATTGGGAGAGAGTTGCGCAGCTGTCGCGCCACTTTCCCTTGTTAAGACGTGGCACGTGTCATATTGAAGAGCTTCCCAACTTATTATAAGGCTGCCTTCCGGGGTAGAAAAATAACTAGGTTTTTGTGAAATTTTTGAGCTAAGTGGGTACCATGTACGGTATTTAAGGTTAGATTTAAAAGCCAATTATTTTTGTAAATAAAATACCTATTGGTAATGTGACCTACACATACTTAATTAATAATTATATTGGTATATGTGACACACCTACACATAATTTTTTCCCAGGTTATTTTTCTTCATTCGTGATTATCTAAAATTATACTTTACGGATTTTCCAAGAAACTAGACGATTAATTACTTAGCGGCCAGTTTCTTCATCAAAAGTTAAAGTAAGGTCTAAAGTTAAAGTAACGGCCAAATTCGTTTTTTCAAGGCTAAAGTGACAGCGAAATTCATAGAAAAATTGAATTTAACCGTTACTTTTACTTTAGACATTACTTTGACTTTTACTTTGGCTTTAACTTTTAATGAAGAAACTGGCTGTACCTACTTAAGTTGACCAATAGATTTTTTTAAATCAGCTAGGTACTTGGTATTAAATGCATCGATAGGTACTATGTCAAATGGTTTTTGGTGACTTAAACAGAACCTTAAAAGCTGTGGGTCAATTCAATTTTAACTTTGACTTTTATATTTCACTTAAGGCAGCTTCCAACTTTGTACCTACAGGAATCTTGTATTAAGTATTTTTTGACTCTAAGCATACCTAAGACTTTCTGTCTATCTAAATAAAGGTAAATACTGTAATAAATCTTTACAATACCGACAAAATCCTTTGGTTTTATTTACCCAACATTAATGAGATACTAATTTTATCAATTAGGTGATTTCCTTCTCGGCAATTCCAATCTCTAAAAAAAATATCGTGTAGGTACCTACGTAGACACAAGATAATATATTTTAATGATACCCACAATAAGATAAGTCTGAAATCTCAACAGACTATACCTACTTATAAATATAGGTACTCTCAACGGGGAGTGGGGATTGGATGCTGCGATCTCGAACCACGCCCCTCCGGAGATCGGCCAATCAGAGCCCAGCATCTCTGTAAACGATATACGTATGTAGTTTGTCAATAGAATCTGTGTGTTGATAATATAAGGGGGAAAAGTTGTAGGTTTGTTGTGATATGGGGAGAGAAAGTTGGGGTGAATTGAGAATAGGTACCTACTGAGATGGGGAAAATGGGAAATAGCTTTCAGAGTAGGTATACATAGATATAGGGTGGGTGGGATTATTTCCTTTCGAAGTTAATAAGTATTAATTAAGAAAGTGAAAAGCTTTGCTAATTCCGGTAGATATCCGTAAATTTGGTAAATAATGCCTACTAACGGTTTTCCGACTAACCTAAACCTACCTAAATTCGTTTTTTGTAGGTCTGATTAAGCTCTGATCTTCTCCAATGGCAAACGTGTCTGTTGTTTTTTTTTGTAAAGTGTATAGTTTATTCTATTCATTATTCTCGGGTTGATAAAAAATAATTCAGTCACTAACCCGCCACATTAACGATCATTGTTCTGGAATCTCATCCAATAGGTACCTACTTGAATACAATCAATATGGTATGTATCGGTATCTATGTATCTTCTTGTGCCTTAATTACACTATGATCTAGACAGAACATACTTATTTGTATAATCATCATCAGTTTTTCTAATTATCTTTAAAAAATCAATTTCTCTTCTTAATATTCCTACAGATTTAGAATTGAGACGTGTAGCATACTTCCATCTATCTTGTTTTAAACAAACTATTTTTCTCTGTTTCACAAAAACATACAACAGATGGCACTACCACCAGAGAAGTACTGCTACTCAACACTAGATGGCAGTGTTACAAAACGCAGTAAAAAATAAAATAAGTAAATTACTTTTAATATTATAAGGATTTACATAGGCTAAGTAATCTAATATATAATTTTAGAAATTAAATAATAATAAATTATACATTCCTTATATATTACATGGATTAGAAATACTCTATATTCTATAACTTGTACGCGCGGATATTTGAACGAATGATCAACCAGTGAAGATGAAGAGAGAGTGAATTTTCGGTTTTATTTATGCCTATAAAGTGAATTAGGTAATTATGTTTTAATTTTAGTAAAATAATTATATAATAATTATATTTTTAAGTTAGATTCATTTATTCTTTCCACAATGACGACGGGGAAAACAGGGATTTATCATTGGAAGCTGGGCGACATTTCCCGGGCGAGAATTTGTAAGAAAGTTTACGCAAACGTGCAAGTAGTGAAAAACGATGATGGATTGTTTTATGACGACAAAGGTATCAAAACATTCTATTGTTTCGTTTTAGATAAATTATAGGACACAGAGCAGAGGCTCAAATGTTTATATTTTAAGTAGGCGTCAGTAATCTTGGGATTTCCCGGCATTATAATCTCTTGGCAGGTGTAATTATGAAAACTCGTCCATTTCTTGGAAGAACTCGAATTGAATAGACTCTCAAGTACCTAAATACTTAAATATTGATTTTCTTGTAGTGGGATGACATTCTTCTAGTTACCGTTTATACAAATACAAAAACATAGAACACATACCTAATTAGGCACCTAAGTACCTACTTTTACTTATAGACTGGTGATCGATCATCATGAGTCGTGATATAATCTAAAGACAATGTAGGTAACTGTGTTTTTTGGAACTGTACTTTTAGTTGGTAAAAACAACTTCATCATTTACAGATAAAAAGTAAATACAGATATTGTTCTTGTAGGTAGATATCTCTATGGTATTCCATCATCATCATCTCAGCCATAGGACGTCCACTGCTGAACATAGGCCTCCACCTTTGATCTCCACAGATACCTGTTGGAAGCGACCTAGGTTGGAAGGTATTCCAGCTATTCCATACCCTCGTACAACTTAGTTAAGTTCTAAGTTCTATGCCTATCTACTTACCTATTTCACCTAACTTAGTTCTAGGCATATCAGCCAATGAAGATGGGTCCATAACAGTGACAGAAGAACTATGCTACTATGTGGAGACTTGCAAAACCAAGAACAGGTTCTGGCTACCATACACCTGCATGTTCTTGGCAGAAAGATCTAGACCTTTCTATGGGCCTGCATACAAGAGTCCTAAAATAATCACTCCAGTGCCTAAAACACCTTCGGTTCCTAGGAAGGTAAATAAAACAAGAAGTTTTGTACATTAGACATATTTATTTGTATAAAAAAAAAATACTATCAGCTAGTTACCTGCTCTGTTTCAAAGAAGGATTTAATGTTTTAATGATAAAGGATTTAATGACAAACAATCACTGTAGAATGGCTACAGATTCAAACAACATTTTCATAAAGTAATTCCTTAGCACATATTTTGTGAAACCACTACATAAATTCTAGTGTTTCATATTATACCTACCTTCCAATACTAAAAACTCTGTTCCTTGTAATTTCATCTTTTAAGTTAAATTTTATTCATTTTGTGTGTGTAGCTATTGTGTAATAACTGTGGATGCCGCTATCGTATTGGTTAAGTTGTAATGATAGTGGGTATGTTTAAATTAAAAAAATCAACTTTCAAATACCACCTAATCATATCTATATCTAAAACTATTAATTTTACAGAGAAAAATAAAAGAAGATTTAACAGTACCTCTAAACGTTAAACTAAACCCATACAGAGAACCAGACCTGAACACCACGTATGACGCAATCCATACTCCTTTAAAACAAGGCAGATACGAGAACGCATTCAAAGAATTCATCCGTCGAGGGAAAGAATCTCTCTTCGATGAGTACTATGAATACTTACAACGTGACATAGACACGAACAGAGATTGTCTGGATTTCTTGATGAACGTGGACGCAAGTACAGAAGACAAGTTTGAAATGGTGATAAAAAATATAATGTCGGAGAAAGAAATAGAGAATTATTTGCATCAGTGCTGGCGATACAATTTTGTTCATAAGCATGTTGACAGTAATAAGGATAACTCTGATAGTTCTGTAAGTATAGCTTTAGAAAAGTTTTTAATTTAATGTTGGTTTTCTATAGTATTTGAATTCTCATACAGGCAGTAGCCTTTTGTTTTTGTTCGTATATTTTGATATGTGAAGTCAGTAGTAACTCACAGAGTTACAATATTATGATTCCAAAACATGAATTGGGGTTTAGTCAAACAAATTAACAAAAATACTTACTTTCACACTTATTAACATTAGTAAGAATATCTGAGCTCATAAATGCTTTTAATTAGTAGTAATTTGGGAAATACATAATACTATGTATTTATTAGTTAGTTTACTGACTACTACTGACTGTAATAAAGATATATTTTTTTGATAAAAAGCTCAACTTTGTTACTAATAATTACAGAATGCAACATCACCAGTAAAGCCAGTCATCACACTGCATACACCATGGTGCCTTGTGTGTGGCAAGGGGGAGCGACTCCGAGAGTGCCCCAACTGTCCCTCTGCGTTCCACCTTGCTTGTAGAAGAGAATGGCTGGTCACTGTTATACGTAAGTATACTTCACAAAAGTATCATCATGGGGTTAAGCAACGCTTGGTGCGGTCGGTCCCTGGATGGGTGACTTTCTTTTCATGACGTGTTCTTCCGTCTTTCGGAAGGCACAATAAATTGTTAGGCTGTTATTTGAACATTTTGGCGCTTGTAACGGATAGTAAGAAGCCAGTAAATCTGACATCCAGTCCTATCAAGGTTTATATAATGTATGTTTAGTTTTCATGAACTCCTGCGCAGGAAAGAATAGCAATAAAACACACTTCTTCAATAATAATTGTAAATACTTAGGCTAGACACGTCTTAATTTGATGCAAACATTATCGACACTAACATTATAAAGAGATTTTTATGTACTACATGTTTGTTTGAAATGAATAGGCTCTGAAACTACTTGACTGATTTGAATAGACTTTTTACTGTTGGGAAGCTACATTATCCCTGGAGAACATAGGCTGTATCTCATTCCTATCTCTAGTAGGCAAGCACAAGTTCAGATAGATTATTACGGGCAGGAGCTGGATGCGAGAAGTCGAAAATAGATCTCAGTGGCGTGCACTTGGAGAGGCCTATGTCCAGCAGTGGACTGCAATAAGCTGATGATGATGATGATGATTACAGTTTTACTATATTATTTCTAGATCGTAAGAACCCACCAAAGAAAGCCAACAAGCCAGTGACGCTGGTGGAGAAGATATTGTCCAGCACCCGCACTATATGTTCTGTGCGCAGAGAGAAGGAGAACATTGAGCTATGTCCTAGCTGCATGTGGGGACCGAGAGTTGGGTAAGATAATTTTTTATGAATAAACACTCGTGTGTATGGTTGTACTGCAGAGTTTATTAAGTTTGCCGAAAATCTTAAGCCTACATAAACTTCGCACAAGACAATAGCGGTCTGTAAGTAAATAGATTCTGAGTAAAGACACACGCATATGGCCATTACCTTCCCGCACTTCCTCCACCAGTTAATACCAAAGAAATATTTTATTGCGAGCCACTCGCACTATGTTGCATGACAACGAGTTTGGCGAGTACAATAGCCAACTGCTAAAAATAATTATGTTTTAACTGCCATCTTTAAAAGTTTGCGGAATTATTCAAAAGAGTTACCACAGCCCTTATACAATCTAAGCTCGAGAAGAAACGTAAGGGTCTGACTCTCCCTCACGCACGCTGCATCCACAGCGGGAGGGGTCACGGTACGTTACAGCCTTTTTATCGTCCTTCTGCTGTATAGTCCAGGTTTCATCTGGATGTTTTCCTTCATCTTTTTAACAGCCATTGGCGTCTACTAAGATATACTTATATAGAAAGCAAGAATATAAACTTTTAAAGACCCTCTCGATTAATGTTATAACTCGTTTATTCCAGTTACGACGACGTAGTCTGGCACAAGCTGGGCCCGTGCCCGTGGTGGCCGGCGCGGGTGCTGACTCCGGGATCCACGCCCTCCTGTCTGCTCGCCAGGAACCACTCGCCGCATCACTGGCCGCTCAAGTATTATGGTAGGATGGTGGAACATTTTCTTAAAAATAAATGATTACATATATAGCTTAGGTATTAACACATCACACTGGAGGCCTTAAATTCTAAGCATCCAGCCAGGGAATGCCCGATTATGGTGACTCCTAGGCTAAACTTCGAGATTTCATGTAAAAAAAAACGGGTATTGAGACCTAATATAACCAGGTTTTTCGCAACAACCCAACCTTGCATGATGTAGTTTAACTGTTGTGTTAGTTAGCACTCATAACACAAGGTACTTAATAGCTTACCACGTGGCTATCCAACCGAGCGTGAAAAGGTTGAAATGAAATATCTATACTAATATTATAAAGAGTTGAGATGTTTGTTTGGTTGTAATGAATTGGCTCAAAAACTACTGGACAGTTTTTAATAATTCTTTCACCATTCGAAAGCTACATTATCCACGAGTAATAAAGTATTTTTGTATATCAAACTTGCAGGCACACTAAACCACGCATGGGGCGAGTTGTCCCGCATGAGCCTGTTCCTGCCCGCGCACTCGCACCAAGCGCCAAGAGACGAGATGCTGGCTAAGGCCATACTCGACGCCTGCGACGATTATATTGCTGTATACCTTACTTAGGTAAGGTAATAACTAAATGTTAAAAAAACATAGAACTAAAACAAAAAACATATTTTTAGGTACTCCATAGTACATAGTACTCCATACTTCATAGGTAGACTGGAAGCCGACCCCAACATAGTTGGGAAAAAGGCTCAGATACTATTTTAGTAGATACTTTATCAAGGTAAACAGTCTTCATAGAACTTTTTACATAAATACACAACAATATTAAACAAATAAAGTAGATACTTACTGCATTCAATCTAAAACCCATGAAAGAAATACGACTGCTTAAAATAATGATTCTATTGCTTAATTAATGTTTCAGTTTCATTATTATATTGACAGAGATTTTTAGCCACATTTTATTTTCAAACTGAGTTTTTATATAAAATGTCGTATTACATTGTTTACTTTAAGTTAAGTGCCTACTTTATTGTAGTAACTAATATATTTTAGATACTACCTACCCAGGTATTTAAGGGTAAAAAACACTACCTACTTATTTATAATCATCGGCAGGGATATTGAGCCCTGACCTTCACCTGCGCAAAAGTGATTTATTGGTTTATAGCCTTATGTGTACAGTGCGCAAAGCGATCCCCACTCTTCCGCCGAGAGCTCACTATCCGTGCCGATAACTATACCTATTTTTTTTACAATTTGACAAATTTATGAGCGTAATTAATTTATCCGACTTCAAGTCACGTAATTTGATTTGCATGTTATCATAATCTGACATGTGCGTTAAGGTTTAACACTATCATTTTATAATATCACTTAATTGATATTTAATGGATGCATCATCATTCATATTTTTTTTATCGAAGCGGATTCTTGCGAAAAGTACCTAGTAGTAGGTACCTATTTTTTATACCTATGTTTTATACTCTAGCAAAAATAATTGTTTTTTTTTTGTTTGAAATTTTAATTTAAAATTAGTTTTTGTAAGGTTTACCAAAGATTACCATAAAATCTTACCTAAGATTAGAATAAGTTTGAAATAATTTTGAAGCTTTAATTATTTCCTAGTTTTTTAGTCTAAAAGACTGAATATATGTTTAAGTGAATAACACACTTAAATTTTATTACTTTAATTCACTGAATAAAATTCAGAATATGACGAATTTTTTGACGAACTCTATAATAATCATGTATCTTTAATTTTAAGACTATTTGAAATTGATGTTTCGTCGACAATTTTGAATGAGCATGCATAAGATTATTTTTTGTTGTTGTTGCACCATTTGACTATAATGATAACCGAACCATTTTCATTTGGCAAATCGCTGATTTGACCAATAGGCGGCAAGTAAACATCTAGTTATGGTTTGGTTATTGTCATAGTTAAAAGATGTAACTGATCCTTAGTACTAAATTCTCGACATGTAAACTTTATCATGGTGACTTTTAGCTAAGTATACCGATTAAGGTATCATAACATTTTATCTTCCATAAATTAAATTCCAAGATAATACTGTCACGACAAAGATAATTTAAATCGAAAAACGTTTAAAAATCGTTCAATCATAATTTGGCAGCTGCTGATAATTTCGTTTTATTTATAACTGATTGTAAAGTCACAAATAAAATCAATAATCATTTAATTTAGATTAAGATGAAAGTGTTATTTTATTTAATCAATAAATTACTGATTAGTGACGTCTGTATTTTCCTGGTAAATTACGTACCTATAATCATTAGGAAAACGATGATTCATCGCTTTGAAAATACCTACTTTGTTATAATAAATTACAAAACTAAAACGCTTTCTCTCCGCCACCCAAAGGTAGACTGGTAGAGAACGCCTAAGGCTTTAAGTCCGCCATTGTACTATTTGTGCAAGAAGTATTTTAAATAAATAAATAAACATCTTATTAATACAATTTCACAAATGGGAATGAAAAAAAAGTCTTATTTTTTGTAGTATTAAGACTATTTCCCTTCCACTGTTGAATCTAAGGTTCTTTACCTTGAAAATGTATAATTCTAGGATTCAATTAAAACAAAAAAAAATATACATTATTTACACATTTTATTTATCGTTTTTACAAAATAATACTTTTTTTAATCAACAATTTCCAAGCAACATCTATGTGATTTCCAGTTGACATTTTTGTACTTATAAAATTATATCTTCAACATTATATTACATTACTTTTAACCCACTCAGAGTTGTTTAAATGCATATTTATTAAGCAAATCTGAATGTGGTTAGGTTTAATTTTAACAGGTTTTTTAACATGTTAAAATTAGGTCATAGTAAAAATAGTTTTTAATTCATGAATAGTGCTGATACCATAAAGTATTTATTTAACGCTTCATACCTAACGTTGTTACTTTGTATTTAGCAATAACAAAACGCAATACTTCAGGGCATCAGTACTTACACAGTGATTGTTCTTGTTTGCCTAGTTATCTATTTATTGCATCTAGAATAATCTAGATCATTCCTAAATATTTTTGCGCAGTAACTTCACGTTGGAATATATTCATCGTCGTGTCATACAAAATTCGATAAAAAACACACAACACCTGACTTTGCAAAGATTAAACTCCTTACAGTCTAGTTTCAACAAGTAAAGCCATATCACGGGTATTAGTTATCTGTACTATATTCGAACTACATAGCCCAGATTTTTATTGGTCTTTAAAAGTGCTGGGTTTAAACCACTATCCTGAACAAAAGTTAATAGTCTAAACCTAGCACTAAAGCTGGTATTTTTAAACCATGATAAAATGACAGTCACTTCCCGTAAAGATTATGAACGCTAGAAATTCGAATATAATACGTACACAACCCGCTTAATCTACGCGTTAACATGTTTTTTTATTATTCCACTAAGTTAATTTAAATCTATTGTTTTATTTCCTATTTCGAATCCATGTAAAATTGACACAATGTCCGACATTTCGTTTCGTATCAGTATATTTTATTTTAGCATTCGTAACAAAATTAACACATTAATATTCTATTTAACGTCATTACCGCATTTCATTTTGATTTACACCACATGATCATATTATTACATTACATCATTGAATTATTTATAAATTACATAAGGCAAAATGGCTGACACAAACAAAGATCAATATTATTTTCTACAATAGCAACACTTATGACATGTGTTATTTAGCTTATAAAATACAAACTCAGATGACAACTAAAAGTATTTTTAATTTCTACTCTAAATGCGTAGGATAGCACAACTTCTCTAATTTTGAATTAACCGCCAAAACAAAATGGAGGGAAACGGAAAGAATGTTCAAATTACTTTTTGATACATAAATAAAGCTTTTTAAATGCAAACTATTTTAATTTTAATCGTTTTACATTGTACTGTGTAGTTAATAGTTAAAAATAATTCACCATACATACAAGATCACAGACAAGAAGTATAAAAATATAAGTCAAATGATTATATTTTGACGCACCTGGCGTTATTTAGAAGCGTTTATAATAATATCATAATATATATTTATGTTAAGCTAGGTAATTTATATAATTTCATCTAGAACAATCATACTAGGATACAACAAAAAAAGTTTGGCAATTTTTTTATTTTTCGTAATGTAGGCAGGTTCGTCCGCGTCATGAGCGCCTTAATTTTTTTGTTCTTCTAAAATTGTTAACAATTGTTAATTGTTTGTAAATTGTTAAAATTAACTACTTGGAACGAACCGAACTTATTTGTTTATTAGTACATCTTGTCTCTTCAAATTCAGATTCCTATCCATACACAAATAAAACTTAACGAGTTATATCCAACCTGATTTTACTTATATTTTCTTCAAATCCTTCTCAAAAATACGATAGCCTATAGATGGAAGCACTCTATGCCGATTCATTTAAAACCTTTTTTCGGTTACCTATACTTAATTTTCCTGTTAATTATAATAACGTTTGCAGGCCGATAAATCTCATTTCGAAATTCGATTATTAAATTCCTCACCTAACGCATAATTCTCTTCACAATTCAAAATTTACACAAAATATACAAGACAGTTTAAAAAAAAACATCGCATTTGTCTACATTGCTCATTTCTGAGTAATTCGTTGAAACAAAGAGTTTCAAACAAAGCAATGTATCACATATTACGTTGTTTATATGAAAAGTATGATTGTATTCAATTTCTTTGTGGAATATTGTATGTCATCTCCAAAAGTACGTACATACCTTTACTAATATAATAAGAAGGAAAATGTTTGTTTTTGTACCGTAAGGCTCCGAAACTACTGAACGGATTTGAAAAATTCTTCCACTGTTGGAAAGCTACACTCTTTCCGAGTAACATAGGCTATATTTTATCCCGGTACGGGCAGTAGATCCCACGGGAAGCGAGTGAAACCGCGGCAAAACGTCTATTTGAACGATAATGCTAGCTCGTGTTGTGAATTAAACCTGATGTACACTCAAATAGATTATGTTTATGATAGTGACATTGATAAGTGCATTACTATGTAAGTAAAGGGAAGGTTAAGAATTACGACCACTTCATAATATGACATGCTTCGTCAAGAATTTCATAAGAATCAAACAATAGAAAAGTGAGTAATAATTATTAATCTGTTGACATTTCTAGTCACAGTCAAAGAAAATTACGAGTGTCGTCAAGGAAAATATAGCATGGTCCCGAAAATATCTGTATAATTCAGTGTATGTATTTTTTTTTGTCAAAAATATTTTGTTTGGCCAAGAGTAGGTACAAGACGAGAAGCTTTCATTACACTATTATAGGTATTCAGCACAATTGGAGACGACATAACAATATCGATTAAAATCCGCAGAACAACACTATCTTAACAGCCTATCGATACCACACTCGGTTTATCTTCGAACGTTTTCACACGTACGAATTATCTTTATGTCGACTTTGTTTTTGGAAAGCATAAATACCTACTGTCATATATCAAGTACCAGTCAATATAATGTACTGACGACAGCACATCAACTTGCGTGAATCTGTCAAATTTCTTCTATAGATTTTCAGCCTTATCACAATAGGGGAAGGTTAATGTTCGATTGGTAAAATTTGACAGATTCGGGTTGGTCCTGCTGCCGTCTGTACAAAGATTTTTATGATAAAAGTAAACTCTTGGAAGGGCACTTTATAGTCAGATTATTTTCTAATGACCCCTAAGCCCAGCCTTTACCAAAATGGAGGAGGTACAATGGAAAACTTTTTCAAACAATTGATAGAATTTAATTTCGTCTTGTCTTCGCCCACTCACTGGTAATTCTAAGCAGCGAAATGCTATTGGTAGTTTAAAATCGTTGTATCTCCGTTTTGGTAGAGTTTGAGCCTTGCAAAAAAAATACATTTTTATTTCACATGCGTCTCGGTTACTCGGATAACATTCAAGCTAGTATTGTTCCAACAAATTATCCAACTGTTTATCTACAATCAAACATATAATATACATATATATAAACAAGTGAGATTGTCTCAGCTAAAATAACAATGTACAGTACATATTGTCACTTACACATAGGTATAAAACTAGAGATCTAATCACCGGGCCCGATGACGAGCGCGCTTACTGCGAAAAACAGGAACACAATCCCACCGATTATGGTAACTGTAGAACAAAGAAAAAGACATATTAATGAATATAATCAACATATTATAAAACAGTCTGTCTGTAGGTACGCGGTAAACTCAAAAACTACTGCACCAATTTTCAAGCACTTTAAGCCACTCGGTAGCGCGATTTTGGAGGAGAGTTTCAGTATTTGATTTGTTAAAAGTTACGGGCGACCGCTGGTAATAAATAATATTAGAATAAAAATTGAAAAGAAGCCACTAAACCAGACTAATAAATCTGCAAAACCAAACAAAAATCTGCATAAATTATGTCTTTCGGCAAACCCCAAAATAAATTCATGACGGTCAGCCATTTGCCAAATATATGATGTGCGTCATAGCTGTTTATTTATTTAAAGAATGATTCCCGAATTATGGAACCCTGATTAATAGCGTCTGGAGTTTTCATCTTCTACGTTAGTTTCATATCAGGCAACAGTCAAAGGCCTCCAAATATTTTTTTCTACCAATACAACAAAGCTCTGAGATTATTACTTCCACAAGCTTACTTCAAGGTACCAATGCGATCAAGTTTATTTTGAAAATCAAACAATCTATACCACTTGATATCCTGAGAATTCCCGCAAAGATTCCCTTTCCCACTCTAAAGGGTAGATGTCGCCATCCAAACACAATACAAATAATCAAAACAAAAAAACTCACCAGTCCTAACAGAAATCTTGGCAGCGACCATCCTACCGCCTATCACAGCCAGCCCCGTACAAAGGGCATGTCCTAGCGACCCGCCGACGACCACGCCGAACGCGTTTTCCCTGGTCGCGAGTACCACGGTCGCTAACTGCGACCGATCCCCCCATTCTGCGAGGAAGGTTAGCGTCGCCGCTTGGAGAAGAACTTTGAGGACGGCGTTTCTTTTCCGTCTTCTGTTTTCCACTTGTCCTTGTTCTAACATGTCTAACGTTTCTTCTTTTTCTTCCTGCAATTTAAGGGAATGGTTAAGTGTTTATACTTGTGTTTCATCTTTAAGTCCCGAGGGATCTAATTTATTTTTTGTAGCATTTCCGAATACATGAGAGTAATTAGTCTGTCAAGTTTAATGTTTCCCCCATTCAAAACTGTTCTAGTAGCTTTAACAACATAAGAGTGGGACCCTCTCATGTATTAACTAGCTTCTACCAGCGGTTTCAACCGCGTCCCTTGGGAACTACACCGCAGATCCTACTAAAAAGTAGCTTATAGCCTTCCTCTATAAATGGGCTTTACTAACCGATTTTTTTTGTCCAGTAGTTCCTGGCATCAAATATGTCATTCTCTTTAGCTTTATAATATAAGTTTAGAAAGTATAAATACAAGACAAAATGTAATATTCCAGGTTTTATCATCAACAGTTACAAACTAATATTTTTACAGTGAGTTACTATTCTAATAATAAAATGAGTCGTCACTCAGGTGAAGACTGACTAGATTAAAACATGTAAATACAGATAAGTACATGCTAAGCGAGAAAGGCTGAAACAACAATATTTTTATGATCGGATTTGTAATATAAAACAAAGGGTATCTTGCAAATAAAATCTTGGCGTGCTATGGTGAGTGAGCAATATTTGTTCTGAAATTATGACGATATGTTCAAATTATTTTTAATAAGACGTTTGATTTTTTGGCAAACAAAAATAGGCTCTTTCAGCCCTCAAACATGATTTTACATAATGACTAGATTATGAGGCGAAAGTAAAATACAAAATGCGTGAAAATTTTATACATTCCAGGCTTCAAATATGCAATAGGTAAAGCTATGCAATAGTGTGGGCATTTTGTTTTATCCAAATAGTATTTTTTTGGCAGAACTATATATGTGTTCTTTTTTTTTGTCTACAGATCCTATAGAGTAATATTTGAAGCCTAACGCTAAAAAAAGCTTGCCCAGGATAATGGTTTCCATAAAAACCATTACATTGCAGAATTGAAAACTAACTTTTTTCTGGCCAATTGAATGAACAAGTGCATAACTAAATTTCATCGTACTAGAGCCAGCCGGTATTACACAATCAAAGGTTAACCAATACAACAATTTACTATTTGATGGTGTAACGCCTGCCTACACAACATTCTAATCAAATGCTGAATTCCTTTGCATAATTGATTCAATTCATCTATTTCGAACGAAGCCTCTCAAACGATATAATGATATGGTCTGTGCGGAACAGAACGTAAAAAAAGCAAACGCTAAAAGAAAAAAATAACTAAGGTGTCATTCGTACTGCCAGGCATAATGACGTAATATCACCCTCAGCGGTTCTGATTGTGCCGAGTTCCCCGCTTGGGGGGACTCTGGGGTCCCCGGGGCGCTCTTCGCTCCTGCGGGTACCGAAGGCCCCGGGCTTTGGGAGCCAGCAGTCGCGACCGACGTCGCGTCAGCCGATCGATCGATCGACGTCGAACGATCTTTTGGCGGTTCCTGCGCAGTGTCATACTATTGAATCTTGAACTGGCAACTAAGATCGTAATTATCCTCGATTTTCAAATATTAAACGGTTTTCGATTTTGCGGATTTCACGTGAAACTAAATCATTTTTGAAAATCAATGAGTACTGGCAGCATCTTAATTCGCTTTTCAAAAATCCCCTTCCCCGTTTGTGAAACAAAATGGCGTCGCTTGTGCCAGTTGTAACTAGGTCAACAAAATAATATAAAGAAAGGAATTCAACATTTGCTGTTAGGTATTAAGGCTGAAAAGAATCTACAAATACTAAAATATCTCAAGAACACTATCTTATCTAATAAGCATGGTCTTGTTTAAAGTGAGCAGTAAGATTCAGTGATAAATTGCTAATTCGACCTTCATTACAAGTCATTATTAGTCGTTTATTATTCAACCACCTTGGACACCGCCATTATATTGTTTTTTTAGGACCCCTTTTGTTTCATTGTTATTGTCACAGAAAATAATTTCTAACTATAATTCATATTGATCGTTGAACAAACGTCTTCGGTATACACAAATTTTACTTCAAAACTAAAATTGTAGGTATGCCATAACTATTACGCTGGTAAACGACATAATTTATTTTGATACAGATCATGTACGATATTAAGGAAATTAAGTTTGATTAAAGGATTTAATTTTACAGAGTGTCATTTGATAAAACTGTCCGAAAAAATGACGTATCAGAGATTTTAGTGCGCCGATAAAGAACAGTAGGTAGAAAAACAATTAGGAACATATAAAACATTATCTAGGCTAAAGCGTTTCATTGTGGTTTCATTTCTATGTATTTTTTCACACTTTGTACCTACTCCTAAATTTCTGAATCATGGACCATTATGTTAGATAATTCAGGCAAAAAATTGTTTGCGGTCCAAAAATTGAAACTACGAAATTGAGCAAATTTTATAACCATGACTACACTTGCACTATTAAGGCATAATAAGAAGCTATTACAAGTCCATGGTAGCTGTTGCCAATTTCTATAATCGATTTGGTTCGCAAATAGTTATAGTTCAATCTTACGCATCAAAGGTAAAATAAATGGTGTCAACTGCCATTTGCTTTTTGGAGCATAGAGAAACTTAGATCACATCTATCTATTGAATAATGAAAATTGATGAATTTAGAATAATTAAAAAATAATTTATTTTGATATCGATTAAAATTATTATCGGTTTGTATGATAGGAGTAGATTAAATAAACGTCCCGCAAAATGCTGTTGATAAGCGTGTGAATCGATTTCAATTACCATCACTACTTGGACTTCTAGTTCGAGTAGAATATACAATAGAGGTTTATTTTTATACAAATAAATACACAAACCTGATTTTACATAATTCATAGACATACATAGTAAGTTACTTTTCTTCTTTTTACTTGTTGTTCCTTCTTTTGTCTTTGAAAGCCATCTCGACATAAAATAATTGTTTGCAAAATCATCTTTGAGAAAATACAATCATCCTTGGTGGTTTTATTACTAACTTTAAACGTTTAACAAAAGGGGAAGGAGATTTTAATGAAGTTTGAATTAATCATAAAAAGACTACCATTACTGTTCCAGTCATGTACATTACAGAAAAGGCCGATGCTACTATAAATAGACCTATTTGCAGTCTTTGTTTTTCCTATGCCACTCAATAATTTGATATTCTAACGAAGTATATGTGCTACCCGTCCCAAAACTACATTGAAATACTCAACATACCTGATCTTCTCTTCTTTTCAATTCACTCTGTACTTCTTCTAATTCCTCTTGACCTTCATTAGGGTTCATCTTCCACCCGTCCCTTAACATTTTAATACCAAATATAGCAAAAAGCACCGCACTGGCGTAGTGTGTGTAAACTCGAGGTATAACGGTTGCTATCCATCCGAAAGCTGCTGATAATATGGTCATGAAGACCAGTGCTGATATGGCACCAGCGAAGACTATGATTCTAGGGTGTTTCATCGCCATGATTGCTGCTATGAAGAATGTTTTGTCGCCCAACTCCGAAACTATGACCACGGAGAGAGACGCGAGGAACCCTTGTAGGAAACTGCCCTGGATTGCAGCCCGCTGAAAGCAAAGAAAAAGGTATGTTAACAACATTTTCTATAAATAAGTATTCTAGAGAAATTATAGTATTATGTAAACCACGACGTTAACAAATTAATAAGTTCCGTTTCCACTATAATATGTTAATTAGCTACGTAATAGGTTGCGGCCAAAAGATACAGTTTGTTATACAAGACCTATTTAGGGTCAACTTAAAAACTAATAAGCCTTTAGTTTATTTTTTGACGTCTCAAATAGTAAATGTGTTTTTAATACTAACTCTTAGAAATCTAGAAATACAACACACATAATGAAGTCAGCGTAAAAGGGTTTAAGAGCCCCGTTAGGTGACTTCGGCAAAGAATTTGCTATGCATTAGAAAGTTAATTCACTGCTCTCCTAGACTTCCAGATGAAGACCGGTTATAACCACATTCTAATTTTAGTCATTTTATACCAAACTAGCTGAGGCGACTGTCATTATCATACTAAGACCAAAGTCTGCTAAAAATATATGACCGTACTTGACATTTCGGTAATTTCATCGCGCAACTTTGGCCCTAATTAGTAAGAATATGGGATGGCGAAATAAACATTGGGTTATTTTTGGATGCTGACACGTGAAAGTATCTATAGTATGGTGTTAGAATTATAGCTGAAGAAACATGGTGATGGCGATCTGTAAATAAGCCCATCAAAGAAATTATTGCCTTAAGTAATGCACTATTTGCACTATTTGGACAAGAACCAAAATTTGGCTATTCATCTTGACATACCAAAAAATGTATAACTATGTGCATCGTATTATAATTGTGGATACCATATCGTTTTACTAGCTGTTTCCTGCAGTTTCCCACTTCCCGGGTGTTCTACTGGGTGAAAAGTATCCTATGTCCTATCTGAGGCTGTACCTAGACTATCTGTTTTCATTTAAATCGGTTCAATTTTGTTAAAGGCCGAGAGACACAGTTTAACTTTCGCATTTATAACATTAAGTAAGTATGAACAAATCTGCAAACAAACACTAAGTTCACCAGATCACGTGCCGCGCACAAGTTTACATAACACATCATTAAGGTCGGGGAACTCCTAAGGCTTTGTATAGAGTACAAATTAATTCGTGTGACGCATATTTATTGGCTCACGCCAATCATCTGCCTTGCCTTTTAACAACTATATTGGGATCGGCTTCCAGTCTAACTGGATACAGCTGAGCACCTATCTGTATTTTACAAGGAGCGACTGCCTATCTGACCTCCTCATCCAAGTTACCCGGGCAACTCGATACCCCTTGGTTAGACTGGTGTCAGACTTACTGGCTTCTGACTACCCGTAACGACTGCCTAAGATTTAAAAATAATGCCTCCTCTAAGGCTTTGTGTAGAGTACAAATTAATTCGTGTGACGCATATTTATCGGTTCGTGCCAATGCACTGACACAAGTACACATAGGTATCGATGGAAGACTTGGTGACACAATTGAATTTATAGGTCTCATTCGCAACGCAATGGGACCCGCGGGTGTCGTAGACCATGCGAAATGGACAGCGATGGGAAGCTTGCATTAATAAGCTTCAATTTTTTTAATTACTGTGTTGAATTTGGAGCAATTATTGTAGCTTTTTTGGAAGATCAGACGAATGTTTCACTACGAACTATGTTATCGGCCACATTTCAAAACCAAAACAGGTAGATGTTAAAAAAACCTAAAGTTCAATACTCTGAGAAATAATAATCATCATGATTTGGACTAAGCGGTTACAAAAAAATACTCGCTACATTCACCCAATTAGTCTGGACGGTACTCATAACCAAAAACGGTGAGTTAACAATTCACCAAAGGCCTAATGTGCCGCAACTGAATTGTTCCCAGTTAACGACACGAGCCAACAATCGGCTCGCGTAACATAAACAAACTGTAATATTGACTCACACAACATATACAGTATAAACGTAATTGTTTCACCGACTATGTAAAATAATTTCAACCTTTGTTACATAATTACGCTATAATTATAAACTGCATATTGTTTGACAATTACACATTATAATCTCTCGTTTGTGTGCTTTCTTTAACAACTTCCACGTTTACTCATTTGTTAGTGATGCTTCCAGTAATAATTCATTAAATTCCTTATTTACTACCTTATTTCCATGTTTACAGAATAATATCTTTCGGTTAAAGGTAATCCAGTCTTCTAAGAAACCAGACTTATAAAAATGACGATTGATTCAGGCTTGCTAATTTTCTTTAGAAAGTAAAAAATACTACAATTAGCATTGTTCCCAGATGGACAATAAATGTCAATGATAAAACCGTCAAACCGTAAATAAACGGTTTTCAAGCAGGTTAGTAAACTACCATCCGGACGGAAATCTAGTTATGCATGAGAGCCGAAATTAGTTTCAGCATTTTTTAAACCTAGCGTCAATTTAGTCGGGAGCAAACTACCGGATCTAAATACTTCATATCCCTCACAAAAACAAGGTTACACAAATTCTGAAATAATCTCTTATTTAAACGTACTGCTTCTAAGTTTATTACGCCTGATAACAATTAAATTGCCCTGCACTAAAAAGATAGCATGAAAAATATTGTAATTACGACCGGAATTTACGTGTCTGCAAATGAAAGGAAGCCCGGTAACTGATTAAAAATATTGACAATATAATCAGGAGTAAACAATAATCATGCCAGATCACGTACTCTTCTACTGCCATAACTACAGACATTTTCCAAATAGTAGTAAGACCTCTTCGGAGGCCCCTCCCAGCACCGCTCATTTGGAACTTTAGAGAATCGTGAAAAAAAAGTAGTGGCAGTTTTTGAGCAATTTTCGTGTAGCAGTAGTCTTTACATTATAAAGGCTCTAGGAGAAAATCTTTTTAGGAGTCTCATGTTGACATGTACCGAAATTGCTGAAAAATTCTTGAACTTGACTGCTCGTATATTTATAAACTACATATTTTTCACACGTGATGTTAGCACGTGTGACTACGTAATGGTATGGTGGCCTATTTTTATCATTTGGCAGTAGCATTTGGATGTTACGAAATATGGGAACTTCTCAACACTCTGTTGCCTTAACGATACATAAGAATTTTCTATCTATACTATTTTAATAAAGAGGAAACATGGTTTTGTGTTGTTTGTATCCTGAAAGCTCCTCAACAACTGAACCGACTTGACAAATTCTTTCACTGTTGGGAATCTACACTATCCCTGAGTGACATGTACGTTCATTGACTATATTTGATCGGGGCACGAGAAGAAGTTCCCTCGACACGCAGGTGGAACCGCAGGAAACATCTAGTAGGTACATCATATTTACACGGGACATAACCAAGACTAGCAGACGTGACGTCACACTTTCGTGCGACATGCAAAGCGAACTACATATTTTATCATGTACAGTACAGTCTAGGGCGGTACAAGCTTTTACCCTTTGTAGTCAGGGTGATATGTACTTCAGTGAAAACTGAAAACCAAATAAGCAAAAACTAGGAACTGAGTTAAGATATTTCCAGTGTTTGCAAAAAAACTATTAAAACACAAGGTCTGACTAACTTATCCAAAATCAAATGAAAATCGTCAATTTTTGATGTTTGCAGTATATCGTTTGGAGCACAAGCACAATTACTTTCTAAATACGTATATCAAGTACACAGTGTAGGTAATGTGTACTTTTAAGGCACACACAAACACTGAAATTGTTTCAGTATAAATAAAGTTGTTTGTATTTCCACAGCGTGTCATAAACTCGTGTTAGTAAAGTACATTGTTATTATTCATTTACAGCATGGCTTGTGGTGGTTTCTTGCTGGCTTTTAATTAAGCCATATCTGTTTTACTTTTGCGTGATATTGAAAACAGGAAATGTCGAAAAAGCTTTCTTCAAAGCTAGGTCGTCACTAAGAAAAGTATTTTAGAGACTAGATAATAAGTATTCGTAATAGTTCCAAGTTATACACTAGACTTCAGACATCTTAGAAAAGCGAATAACGACCCAAAAACCAATGCACTGACATCCATTTCAAAGTAAAATTCCAAGTACATATGTACCATAGAAAAGTCGATTAAAACTACTGCTATCTAAGAGAAGTCTATTCATAGATAAAAGACAAAATACTTATCATAGCCTATTTGATAAGAAATGCGGTGGACAAATAAAATAAAGATGGGCCGACATTTATTTGCTTTACCTAACGTAACATTTAACACACACAAGGTATCTGATTCAATCCAGTAGCCAGCTAAAATAGTATAAACATTTCCTGTTTTAGGAGACAGTAAATCTTCAAAAATGGAAAATCGTGTAACTAGGGATTTTATATCTAGGGCTGCGGTAACTTTAACTAACTTTAACTAAGAAGAAGAAATGACTGTGTATGATCAAATAGCCAAGTCCTCAGTATTTAAAAAGACAAAAAAGAACATCCGAATTGAGAACTTTGTCCTTTTTGAGAAGTCGATTAAAATTAAAAGATGCCCAATCGAGGACAGGAGACGAAGTAAATTTATAGGAGATTCATGAATGATTCTTACAAGTTGATAAATATGTCGTTTCGAAATCATAGTTAGCAACCAGATAAGCTGTCGCTTGTAGGGTACATATGTGATATGCGATCCATTGTCTAGTGAAATCGTGCGTCACTGTACGATTGAAATTTTGATACTGTCGTTAAGAATATCTTATCTATTAAAACGGTTTCTTTTTCAGGTGGAGGTACTTTTAATGACGTTAGTATATTTGTATCCAAAAGTTCATGGATATCTTATCAAAACGTGATCTTTTTATAAGATCAAGAGTGTACCAATACTTTCCTACTACTTCAACAAGGTGACTTCTAAATTCTATGACTGACAGGTAAACCAAAAACATTTACATATTATAAATCTATATATTGTGTTATTCAATATTACAAGGAAGTGAACGTTATTTCAGCCTACCGGCTTAAAGCCTGATACTCCTGATAGGTAATATAAAATATTTACTAACACGAAACATCATCCACTAATAACAAAAAAACACGTGAGCCTACTGTTTGCCATCCAATTCCAATCCAATTACCTAATGATGGGGTTCCATCAACTCAATGTCATGACCGAATAACATGAAAGTAGTAAGTATAGAAGAACGCGACAAATTGACGTCAATCCTATGACGTTGAGACGAACGTCTCGTTGAAAGATAGCCATCATTGTAGAGAATTAGCCCATTGACGCAGAGCGGTGGACACAAACATTAAAACAACTGAGAAATCCACGTCATCACTTGAGCATTCCCCGAAAATATGCTGAACAGCAAACCTTGGTATACTTTCACTGTGGAAAATAATCTTAATTACAAAAATAACCCTTCAATGTCCTTTGAGCGAGGTCAAAATAGCGAGATTTGTCCGATTAAGATGATGACATGAAAAACACCCCTAAAAATAAGTTTGATTACCCTCAGACATTTTTATTGGAATGACTGCGATTCGGTGAAAATATAAACTGAATTAATTTTAAGGTATGTAAATACTCATTTTAGTATTCGGTCTCGTTATTTTTGGAACTTTATGGAAAGGCAAGTCATTGATCCCAGATTTCTCGTAACGTTTTTAGATTATGGATTTTTATTATAAAATGCTAAGTATTTCACTATAACATGGAATTTAAAAATAACTTGGTAAAGTGGCCTTTGGCACTAAAAATCAAAACCCAAATTTAGAATGCATGCAAGGGCCGAAAAGAACTTGTTATGAAGCAATCTTCAAAGGACCAGTTCTGCATTATGGTTCACCTTTAGGTGGTAATTTATCGATATGTATAATTTCAATGCAAGAGATTGCAACACTTAATTACTTGCCTACTGCCGTTTAATTACTACGGCTTCGCACGTGTATATTTTAAACATAGATAAGTGCTTCTGCCAGGCTGCGATGAAAATACTTCGTAAAAATATAGTTGGCATTTAGTTATTTTTAGCAATCACCCTTCGAAAGGACAACTTATATCTAATTCAGACTTGCTTAACCACGATTTCATCTGCGTCCCGAAGGAGTTGTTCTCTAAGCCAGATATGACTGGCAAGTGAAAGCGTGAAAATGAAATGCAATTATTATTTTCAATAAATTGAAATTAGGCAAAATAAATTAGCACTTTTTCACGTTAAATTACATAGGTCAGCACCCCCAAAAATGCGTTTACCGCTTTCTAGTGTTTTGACAAGCGCACAATCATCATTATAATTGCAACAAATCAGGAGTATTGTTTCCACTGGTTAACTATGAAACTATGGAAATCAAGAATTACGTCTAGCAACCCGCAAGTTTGTCAATCTACAAAATTATTCATTCTTCATTGTCTATTGCACCATTATTTTTCATTACCAGACTTATCGATTCAAGAGAAAATATTGCAAAGGCTATATTGTAACGTGATTAGATACTGTCAGCATTTGCTTCGTTCACATGAAGACCTATTTTTTATGTTTAACTTACTTGTAACAATAAGGCTTATGTGTTTTTATATATGGTCATGGGAAGTTACATACATACGAATTTCCGTTTCATCTAATTTCATCATCAATATCAATAAAATGTAGGTAATATTTTCTTGCTGAACGCTCTAATCCCTCAAAGTTTTAGTCCGATTCCATAAAATACATATTTCAATGTTAGATAGTCCATTTACATTACAGAGGTAGGCTACATAAGGCTGCAGAAAGCCAGTTGTTAATATAGATAAGTTCATGTAAAAAAGTGCCAAATTACACCCTAGAAACCTGTTATCACCCTCTGTGGGCGAGATCGTAGGCAGCAGCTCTATGCCACAAAATACATAGGTACAGAAGTCAATCTACATATAAAGCGCGTTCGAGTCACGCAGACATAGGTGTCTATGTGTGCGTGTTCACAGACGCGCTGTCTCAAAACAACTCAAAACAGTGCGAGCGGGGCTGCCGTTTTCTTGAGATACGCGCGTCACACACAAGGTAGATAAATGTGCACGCGTTTTGATACCTACCTAACTGTAATTTGACTGTAATATTTTTAATTTTAATAACAAAAGAAAAAGTAATAATGGAGTAACAAAAAAAGTCGTATTATATGTAATTGTTCAGTGGACGGTTGTTTTAATACAACAATAAACAGTGAACTGTCGTTTTTTAGCCTGCCGTATTACCTATAGTATGGACCTACTTATTTTCTCATATTTCGATGGTTCTTTTAATAAACGCAGTAGGTAGGTACAGTTAGGTGGGTAGGTAAGCGCCCTGGCGGCCTCTGGCCCAATGCCGTAATAAGTTTTGCTAGTGTCGGCCCAGGCGAACCGCCCAACCTACCCTCAATGATTATTACTAAGTAGTAGGAGTTGATAATTCATGGCGAGAGTATGTTGTAAGGTAGACGAAATAAAACTCGCAAATCAAGGTTTCTGTAGGTAGAAGCAAGCTTAGATCAGGGACTGTACCAACCCATTACATACAAAAATATTTTTTTCGCAAGTAAAGAGTAATAAGTAAGTACCTATAAGTATATGTATGAATAACAAAATTATAAATTGCGGTTTCTGAAAAAGTTCGGTATCTCGTTCAAACGAATTTCCGTTGAAAGTGTTTATTAACCTCATGTATGCCACATTAAATTTTTTATTATTATTGGTTTATATTTCATTTTTCCTGTTTTATTCTCAACAATAAATCAAATAATTAGATACGAGTACCACTACCACGCTAGTTTTATGCGCATAAAAAGTTGACGACCCTAGCGCGACCGCCGAGTTTAGGCATGAAAAGTGAAGTACATACATGAGATTGACTTCTGTACCTATGTATTTTGTGTCTATGCTATCTAGAAAACAAAGTGCAAACGCATCACAAATATTAGCTATATCTCGTTCAGTCATAGTAACCAGGCTACCTGACGTGGGCGTGCAAACAAATCAGCTGAGATCGATACGATAACAGCCAAGTTCACGGCCCAATATATCAGAGGTAGGCGCATAAGTTTACAACGCACTGTACTTTAGTGTAATTTTTATTTGTCTGTACATTTTTATCGTGTCCGTGAGCCATTTGTTGGGACGTTTGTGTATTTTTTGGGATAAATATTTGTTCCGGTATAAAATACCAGACCAAACTGCCTACGGTAATGCACTGAACTTTGACAACCAGGTAATTGTAATAATGAAAATAGAGAGTAGATTTCACCACACGCAAATAAGAAGTGATAAAAAAGATTAATCATAATATCATCCACATAGAAAAAAAAACAACTAACACGTCTGACACTCTGACAGTTCCCCCATTTACAAAATAAACTACTGTAAACATCTATAAAAAGATACTTTTTCCTAAAGTCAAACACTATTGGCAAGACCATAGAGAACATATTCAATTTCCTCTTCCACAGACAGCCAGCTCTCCAGACAGCTTCTCAAGGTTTGTTGTTTTTTATATTTCAAAACCAGCAGTGAAAATAGCATGCAATTCGTTGCTGTAATATCAAAAAATTATGTTTCAACAGAGTATGTTGGCAAGGCCAGAGTGTGCGTTTAAATAAGCTTTCTGCTACGTCAATGGCGGGTACTTTGAGATTACATTATCGTTTTCTGTTCCACTCATAGTTGGTACATATTGGTTTCGTGATACACAAAGAAAAGTACATATCTAATTAAATAAGGATATATTTACCTGGTATGCATTGGGCATCATGGAATTGACAGTACTTACAAACTAGAACTTTAAGAAGTCTAAACAAAAATAAGGACTATATCTGCCAAAAAAAAATACAAACATCCGAAACCGGTTTAAAATTTTCAGTTTTTACGTTCAACAGTTCCTGATAATGTTATTTATAACACATGACTCTTCTAACCTTCCTCAACTATTTTTATGTAATAAAAAAACGCAAGATGTTTTATGGTATCTCATATTTTATCTAAATACCTGTACCCAGACTACTGCAGTGGGTTGCACAAACATAGACAATCCTTCTGGCTTAACTGTCGCCATTTTACACTTCCATGTGTAATAATTTATTCAGATTTTGATAAAGAAAATATAAATAAGATAAGTCACAAGTCTGTTATTATTTGCAGTTTTCTTTAATAGCAATAGAGACGCCTTCATAACCTAAAAAACTGTATGGCTTTGTGTGAGTTTTCGGAAGTAATTACCAACCTACTTATTTGTGGATGGTGGATAATTTTCGAGCAATTTAGAAAAATATGTCTAAATGACCTGTGTCTAAAGCGAAATGAAAATTAAACCAAAGGACAACCGCATGAAGTAAATCACCGGACTTAGGTCAAAATGGAATCTACATATAGCTCAGATGTTCGAGAAAGATACTTTGTTTATTGTTAAAAAAAGAAACTTTTATATAATGTTCACCAAACCATTGTGAATTATAGTCTTAATACGATTTTTAAAGGCACTAACACTCATTTACTTATGTTTCGTCCCATTGTATAATTAAAATATTTTAACACTGTTGATAATTTAATTAGTAATACTCTAACACGTAAACATAGGTGAGTACTTCTCAATGAGTTGAGAATGCTGTAAAATATGACAATGTAAGTACATAACTTAATACAATAGGATAATGAAGGTTTTTGTCTGACTGATTGTTTTGAAGTATGTGAGGTATAGTGTTGTGAAAGGAAACACGTCAGGTCACGACAAGCGTTTATTGTAGACTACTAGGGCTACATGTTGCTTATTACTAAGTTGCTTATAACTACATTTTACCTCTTCACCTCCGGGGGTGAAAGAAAAAAAAAAAAAGAATACATATTTTTTTTTTTTGACAATTAATTATAATTAAGCAAAGGTACCTTTTCTTAAATTTTACTTACATACTAAATTTTTTTGTCCTATCCTTATGTATGACATCTAATTTACCATTTTTAATTATCTTTACATTAACGCCTAAATCTTCCAACACTTCAAATGGTCCATCAAAAACGCAGTCTAATTTACGAGCACATTCATTCTTAACTAAAATAAGATCATTTTTCTTATAAAATACAGGATTACATGTTTTATCATATTTGTTTTTTCTTTTTTCCTTACAAGTTACCAAATTTTGTCTTGCATCTCTTAAAGCTACTTGCATTTTATATCTTAAATCTAAACAATAATCATCAGTATTATAAAGTGGTTCTACATCATGTTCTAAACTGTTTGGCAAACGACATAGTCTTCCAAATACAAGTTCGTAAGGGGTATACTTTGTTTGCGTGTTTACACTAGTATTAAAACTAAAACACCAAAAAGGTAACCAATCCGACCACGAATGGTACACGTTATTACAATAAGTTCTTAAAAATGCTCCTAAGTGTTTATGAGCTATCTCTAGGGAACCGATTGATTGATGGTGGTATGCAGTGGATGTTAACTTTTCTATTTTTAATAATTTACACACGTTTTCCATAACTTGAGAAACGAATTCTGTTCCCCTATCCGTAGCTATAGATTTAGGGATACCAAATCGTAAAATAAAATTATTTACAAAAGCCTTGGCTACAGTTATCGTTTCCTTATTTTGTAAAGGGTATGCTTCTATGTATTTTGTCAACTCGCATTGTAGGGTTAAAATATAACAATTTCCTGACTCATCCCTATCCATAGGTCCAACTAAATCGAGGAAAACTTTATCAAAAGCAGCAAACGCTGTGGTAGTTATAGTCATGGGTTGCCTTGTATATTTACTTTGTTTCATTTTCTGACACGCCTCACATTTACCTATAAATTTTTGAATATCTGCATTTAATCCTGGCCAGTAATATTTGCGCTTAATATTATTGGCCATTCTATTTATACCCGCATGGCCACTAGTGGGTAATAAATGATAATTATTCAAAATAAAATCTTTTTCTTTCTCGTCATATATTCTTTTAATTCCTCTCAAAATACATATTCGGGGTCCTGCCCATTCTTTCATGGATTTAATTTCACTACATAATCTCTTAATAAATTCCTTATTGCCATCGTCTTTTACTATGCATAGCTCTTTTACTTTTATTCCTTCACAAAACTCTTTTAACTTAGTCGCAAATTCGGCTCGCGAGAAATGCAAACTAAAGCCAAGATTAATACACAATAACATTTTACTCGGTATATAAACAAAACAATCCTTTTCTTTATCTATCCTGTTTTCTCTTTTAAACTTTTTTATAGTTAAATCTTCTACTAATTTCATTTCAATAGAATCACACGGCTGTCTTAGTAATTCCACAACTCTTGGTTGATCAGGCCAATCGTCGGTGGTATTACTAGGCTCAGCTTGATCTTTCACACGACTCTCTTCTTCTCTTCTCTTTTGTCTCCTTGTTGTAACGGCTAAAACTGTCTCTTTCATATCCTTTAATTCACTCAATGTCATGCTCACCCTAGACAATGCATCTGCGATAACATTGTCTTTACCTTTCACATATACTATCTTAAAATCATATTCTTCAAGTATTAATCGGAATTTTATTAGTCTACTAGATGGATCTTTCATGCCAAATAAATAAATTAAGGGTTTGTGGTCTGTCATAATAGTAAAAGTTCTGCCAAATAAATATGGTCTGAAATACTTCACTGCCCATACTATTGCTGTTAATTCTTTCTGTATTACTGGGTAATTTTTCTCTGCCTTATTTAATGGTCTGCTAGCATAAGCAACTGGTCTCATGTCCTTATTACATAATACTGCTCCTACAGCTAAATCAGATGCGTCTGTTTGTAATATAAATTCATTGGTTTCAGAAAAATCTGGATACTGTAATATAGGTGGTTTTGTTAATGAGGTTTTTAGAAAATTAAATGCATTTTGACATTCTGAGCTCCAAACAAAAGGTTCATCTTTCTTTAGTAAACGGTTTAAGGGCATAGTAATTGTTGCAAAGGACGGCACAAACTTCCTGTAGTAGTTGCAGAAGGCAACGAATCGTCTCACTTCATCTACATTTTTAGGTATAGGAAAATTTTCTAAAACCTTAGTTTTGTCAGGGTCAGGTGAAACACCGTCAGCAGATACTAAATGACCTAGATATAAAATTTCTTTCTTTAAGAATTGACACTTTGCGGGATTCAACTTTAAATTGACCTTTCTGAGCCTTTCTAAAACAGCAATGAGGTTTTGGTTATGAGCAGCTAAAGATCTTCCAAATACAATTAAATCGTCTAAATAAACAAAACACTTTTCAAAAGCTAATCCTGACATTGCAATTGACATGACTCTACTGAAAGCGCTACATGAAGTCTTAAGTCCCATCGGTAAACGTTTTAATTGGTAATGTCCAGTACTAGTCGAAAATGCAGTATATTTTCGGCTTTCAGGTGCCAGTTTTACTTGGTAATAGCCTTGTTGAAGGTCTAAATGTGTAAAATATATTGAGCCGGACAATGAATCTAAGATATCAGTAATGTTGGGCAGTGGAAATTTGTCATTTACAATATTTTCATTTAATTTTCTGAAATCAATTACTAAACGCCATTTCTGAGAACCCTCTGATTTTTTTGGGACTAGCAGTATTGGACTAGACCATTCACTAGATGATTCTTCTATGATATCATCTTTAAGCATATCTCTTATTTGTTTATTTACTTCTGGTTTTAGGGCTTGTGGCAACCTATACGGTTTGGTATAAATGGGATTAATGTTACTCTTTATTGTTATGGATTGCTCGCAAATGTTTGTTGTTTGTAACTTATCACCGGGTAAAAAGAAAGTATCAGAATATTTAGTACAAATCTTCTCAATAGAATTCCTTTCTTCTTTGTTTAAATGTTCTAACTCCAACAAAGGTAATAATGTATTGGCTCTTTCTAAACTACTTTCATGCTTGCAAAATTCAAAAATATGATAGTCCTCTAAAGGTTCTATATCTAATTTAAAATCTTTTAAACTTACTTCTTCATCTCGAGTATTTAAAATTTTTATAGGGACTCTTTTATTTTTAGGCCTAACTATAGTGCCTGCTAAGAAAACATCCTTTTCTAGCTCTCTAGCACTAATAAAACAATCAGCTTCCACTTCTGAGTTTAAATAGACATAGTGAATGGTTTCACTCCGAGGCGGGATCAGTAATGATCTACTGTAATCCGGTTTGTCATAAAGGGGTAGATTGCAATACTTATGTCCTATCTGTAACGTTAACACATTTTATCTAAATTAATATTAGCCTTATACCTAGTCATGAAATCTAATCCTAATATTCCATCAACGAGGATGGGTAATCTTTTAAAAACATGAAACTTATTTTGAAACGATTCAGTTTCTGAAACATCTAAATCTAGTATTACGTAACCAGAGGAGTAAACTTTTCCTCCAATTCCATTGACCACCAAAGTATTTTGAAATACTTGTGTTATTGGAAGTGCTTCTTCCTTAATAATCGAAATGGATGCACCTGTATCTAATAATAGTATAAGTTTTGTACCGTTAGTATAATAATTAATATACTTAAATCTACCGCTATTAGTATTATAAACAAAATTGTTAATCACGAAAAAACTGATTCCCTGTCTCATCAGGTTTCTGTTTCAGACTATTCGCACTATCACTTTGTGCTGAGGTCTCTACTTGGTAAAATCCTTGTGTTCCACGCCTGTTATAATGATAACCTCGTTTGTTGTACTGTCCCCTGCCGCGGGGGGCGTACCTAAAAGGTCTGGAATAGCCTTGATATCTACTCGAATAATTATCAGAATTATTAAATTTATTTTGAAAACTACCTCTGTTATTATTGTGGAAATAAGGACGACCGCGTCCCCTGTTTTGTCCTCGAAATCTTGGAAAACGATAATTTGGCTTACCTCGAAGGGTTGAGGTCATTTCCATTACCTCTGCTGGCCTGGATGAAGACGATGATGGTATTGATTCGTCCTTGGCTGCCTGGATTGCATCCTTCAACAATGTGTAGTTGCGTGCGGCAATAATCGTCCCCAATTTTTCACTCCTAAGACCATCTGTAAATTTTTTTAAAACCATTTTTTCATTAATTGGCTTCAGGATCGCGCATTTGGCAGCGTCACCCTCGGCCTGAGAAATATTCAAATCTGTCAATAACCTTTCAAGTTCCGAGCCGTATTCCTCTATAGACCTATGACCTTGGTTCAATGCTTGAATTTGATTCTGAACTGCTGTGAATGATTTTTTTATTAACAGTTTAATTTTAAAATCCTTAATCATGTCACTAACTGTGGAGTAAGTTCCTGCTACTCGTAACTTTGCATTTTCAGATAACCTTCCTTTCAGCACAAATTTAATTAATAACTGTCGACCTACATCATTAAGCATATCTGCATACATTTCCACCGCATCAATCAATCGTTTCGTTGTATTTTCCTTATCGTCTAAAACAGGTATTAACATACACGCAGTTTTCATATCAAATTCCATTGTTTCGGATTTTATATCTACGCTAGGCAAGGCACACAATTTTGATATCTCTGCAAATAATGCAGTAATCTTTTTGTATGTCGTATTAATTAACTCTAGTTCCGATTCCTTTGCTGTTTTATTTATATTAGAAAATAATGCGTTACATTTATTAAACAATAACTCGGCCTCTTGCAATTTATCTGACGAAACTGAACCTTTATATCTACTCTGGCCTTTTTTTATAAGATATTTTCGAATCTCTAGTAGATCTTCACATAATTCTATTAAATCGTCTGCCATAATACAAGTAGGAAAACATTATAAAAACAAAAATAATTGCAAAGCTGCTACGATCTTATTTCATTTATAACAACTTTATTTATTCTAACTCGAGACACTTTTATTCAATCCGCTGATAACAAAATGTTGAACCAGCATTTTATACTGTGCAATTCTACGTACTGGGGTACCAGCGATTTGCAATCTATTTTTAGATCGTAAAATTAATGAACTTACATACCTCTATTTTCTTTAGCTTAAAATTCCTTAATTACATACCGTATACTAAGATAATGTCAATGTTCTTTACGCATAGAAACACGCACAAACGCACCCATTTTTTTTTTTTTTCACTCACTTTTCAACACTTTATGCACACACAAATCTTCTCTGGAATTGACTTTCTTTACTGCCCTCAAACTTCTTCTTCATCATGGGGTTGGTCTCTCCTTCCAGATAAACGTTGCCGCATCCTTCTAATAAATGCTGAATCCACCTGCTGGTTTATCCATTTCTTATGTTTCTTTATCAATTTCTGGTAAATGACTGCAAGTATGACAATAGCCACCAGCACCAGGAACGTAGTTATTAGAATGTTGTTAAATTTTATATGGTACTCTTGTTCGGTATCACTCGCGCCATTATTGCCTTTCGAAGCGTTTTGGGCAATGATGATGTCCTTTTCCTCTGTTTTAGAGTAACTTTTTCCCATTTTTCTCGCTTTTTGCGTATTGTTGAACACAAATGCAGTCAATCACAGTCGCAGCTCTAATATTCAGTTCGTTAAACATTATAACTTTGTGCACCGAGGCACACAGGAATCCGCCTAGTCCGCACTTTGCGCCCGCTATCGGATAGCTCGCAAGCCGTGTTCCCGGAACGTGTGTGGCAGGGTCGCCATGAAGTATGTGAGGTATAGTGTTGTGAAAGGAAACACGTCAGGTCACGACAAGCGTTTATTGTAGACTACTAGGGCTACATGTTGCTTATTACTAAGTTGCTTATAACTACATTTTACCTCTTAGATGTTTGCGCTAAACGCAAAAAAACTTGACGAATATATTGTATCGTATTTCGCACGTTTTAACGTGTTTTTTGCTGGATGTTGCTAATCCTCACGCTATAAGTAAGAATATGTTTAAGATATTTTGTATTAAAACGTTGCACACTTATTGATAATGAAAACAGTTTCAACAATTGTTAATTTTCAACCAAACAATAAGTCACTACAAAATTATGAATCACTTGATACAAAAGTGAGTGAAATCGCACTTTACAATGAGTGTAAGTACATTTGTACAATAATAGTTTCAGACTTAATTCAAACATCCTTTTGACCGAATTCCAAAATTGTGATGAATTGTTAAACAATGTAATATTGTCAGCCTTCTTGAATGCTAACAAAAAGCAAAAGTTCGTCATGTATTCGACCACTATATGCCGTTTGAACATCTTTGGCAGTCGTCACGGGTAGTCAGAAGGCAGTAAGTCTGACAACTGACCAAGGTACAACTCAGAGGTATTGGGTTGCTCGGATAACTTGGTTGAGGAGGTCAGATAGGTAGTCGCTCCTTTTAAAACACTGGTACTCAGCAGCGTCCGGTTAGACTGGAAGGCTAGGTAGATGATGATGATATGCGACAACTGTCTATGTAGTTCGAGAGTTTCAGTAATGCTTCTAGAATAAAAACTATTGGAGATAGTTGCATATTTTGTTTTTTTAATAATTAAATATTCGAACATCGGCTAGTTAAATGACAACCCTATAAGCCCTACAATCTAGGACGGCCGTATTTATCTGATAGCGAAAGTATTATCAATCGAAGTGATTTAACGGATAACAAACTAGATTTTATGTCAATTAATTATGAAGAATACAACCAGTTTTCCTTCTCATAACAACTATGTTAAAGAATTCATTTAAAATTAAGATTTTCTACGAGCTGCGCCCGCGCCGTTGCATGGCAAATGCTAATGATTTTTATTGAGTACACAACATCCCAGGCATGTGATTATTACGGCCTTGAGGTTATACTTAAATGCACAAGAAATCAAATAAACAAAACTTAGAAACAAATATTACGAATTGCAGTTGAAAATCTGTAAATAGTAATAATATTAACAGGCATCGCAAAAGACTATAGGAATGGAAAGTGATTTGAACATTATAATTTTTATAGCTTCAGATCTTGGAAAAAAATATTCAATATAAATACGCTTAAATGCATCTTTTTCTTCCTGTCCTATTCCGAAGTTATTTGGGGTCTGAGCAATCTATTTTTTGTTTTAATTTCTCTCTGTCAAACGTCATACTAATATCCACCCCTTCTTATTCATGTCCTCTTTCAGGCAGGCGATCCATCTTTTCCTCGGTTTACCTCTTCTTCTCCATCTATCCACATTCATACTTCACATACACTCTTTGTAGCATGCGTTTCACACCTAATCACATGCCCATACCACGACAAACTCTGACCTGTCTTTTGTTCTGTCCCTGTAGCTACTTTCAGGCTGCTCATATACTCGTTCCTGACTCTGTCCCTGGTTACACCACACAACATTCTCATCTCTGCTACATGCACTCTTTTCTCATATACCCTGATAAAGCATGTTATGATTATTTCCAATTTGTTTGTGATTGGTTACCGTATCTAACTATTACAGCAAGACTAGGCAAACACTATATGTAAATGTAAAATAAAATCAAGAGTTTTCCTTTGACACAAACAAGAAAAGCAAACAAATAAGTATAAGATTTATTTATGTAATACTACTTCATTCATAATGTAGGCATTGGCCTAATGTATTATTTTATTTACAACTTGCTAGGCCGTCGACCTATCGACCTAGTTTTCTGATTCATTGACAAGTTTGTAAACAGTAAACAATTTATAAGGGAGCCAAAACTACCAAAGTATATGAACTTTCATGAGCCTTGTTGAAGGAAATTATGTATCTTACTTCGAAAATTCTTTTCTGAAATCTTACTTAAAGTTACGAATTGCCTTGGGTGAGAGGGAGTGTCAGACTATTCCTGAATAGGCTGTGTATGTATGGATGGTAACTCTAACTCTTGAGAAAAGATTTAGGGCAAGCTTAAGCCAGATAGAGCACCGACTTTAGAAACACGAGAACCTTATCAAATGTAGATTTTTATAATACTATTACGAATGATAGAACGAACAGTTTTTCCCCTGCCTGGTTACAAATATTATCTACATGTAATTTAGGTTTTAAAATGATTCACTATTAAAAAAATCATAATGCATGTCAAAACGGCGTATAAAACGTGCATTAGGAAAACATTACAGTTCATAACCTTGCCTAAGCATTGATAAATGAAAATGCAACATTTAAAACTTCATTAATTTCTAGTTGCGAGTACGATAGTGACACCTTGCAATAGTTCAACAATATTAACTGATATTACTATCATTAGACATTACGACAATAACACAGTCAATGAACCATTACACAATTTTGTTTTTAGAGCACTGTATATCGTGGTGTTTACTCTACAATTATACTACAATATTAGTAAACAAACCTGCAATATTAAATTGGTAAGCCATGTCCTAACATCAGGGGCCTCGGTTGACACCTCAGGCATCATTGTCGTTGAAAAATCCATCACATCGGTAAAATTCATTTTTTTAAATTAAATTAAATAGGCTGTATGCCTAACTTTTTTTGCACAAATAAAACACTGTACGCTTCCCGCCAAAAGTACGCACTGTCACATCGCGCGCCGACGAAGGAGTGTTAATAAAAACTGATAAAATTATCATTTAGACATCTTGATAATATAATAAAATATTTCATAAAGACATTCGATGTGGACGGAGCCAGTTGTTCGAGCGATGTGGCACGATAGCACGCGACCGCGCGCCTTGTGGTTCGCGCGACGACTACCTTACAGCATAAACTTACTACCAGAAAACTAAAGGAAAAACAAGTAAGTACATAACATAGACACACTCTATAACTAAAAAAAAAATATGCACATGAGGTAAAACAAACTATTTTAGATCATTTTAAACTTAGGCCATGCGATTAATTTGTCAATGTTTTGATAAAAAAATTGGCAGTGGCTAATATTATTTTTGTCCACAATATTTTCGCGTATTGACGTCAATCTGTCTGCGAAGGTGGGAAGGAAATTATGAAAATTGAAATAACGACATATCAGACAGCGTCCTGTCTGGCTGCCGATTTTGGTGAAGAGATTTGTTCAGCGAAAAATTATGTAATATAGAGAGCAATGCGCTACAAATTACGGATGGTGATAAAACCAATTCACCGTATAGTATTTTTCCGTCAGCAGTACAAACTATTAATTTATAAACAAACATATTTTCCACTATTCGTTTTACCGGCGTCCTGTGGGAACTACTGCCCGTACCCGGATAAAATATAGCCTATATCACTCGGGAAGAGTGTAACTTTCCAACAGTGAAAATTTTAAAATCGGTTCGGTAGTTTTGGAGCTTTCATGATACAAAGATATAAGCAAAAAAATGCCTCTTCATCATGTTAGAGTACAGATAAATTATTACTTATTTTCCATATAAACGAGATACCTTAACTAATGCACTAGCAGGTTTTTCTTCAGGGTTTCGCGGCCTGTATCCACAAATAGACATCAGGTATCGACCGGTCATACGTGATGTCATTCCTAATTTCCCTACTCTATGACTACGTAACTTTTCTTTTGCAACTTTGTCTCACACGTTGGATAAGTAATGGATGGGAGAATTGTAGTTTCTGCCATTTTTTACAACGTGTACGGTGTTAAAGGGATGATTTATATGTTTTATTAAGCCATACATATGTTTTTTCACGGTATACCTCAAGTTATTAATTTTGACAGATCATTTCTCTTGTGTAATACCTATTAACCTTTCAGTGGTCAAGCTTTCGCAGTCACTCGTCAACAGCTTTTTACTTTGATTTTTTGAGATTGTCTTATAATGTAAAAAAAGTCTTAAATCATACTTATAAATGTGATATTTGATATCTAAAAGTATTAGGTTTGTTAAACTTCTTTATCAAAAGCTCTAAAGTCCGAATGGCTTCATCAAATAGGTAAATATTGTCCGATTTACTGTCATAACGTTTTAATTTTTTTTAGGTACTTTTCATTCATCCTTGATTGATTTTAGCAAAAAACTTATTAAAAACGTATCTAATGAAATATTGATAGATATCCGGTTCTAGGACCAATATTTTTGTAGTTATTGTTGATGTCGGGCGAAAAGAAAGTGGTTTATCAATAGATATCTAAAAAACATAACACATGCATTCTGAGTGTTTACAACAACAAAATAGGGTCAAGAAACTTTATCAGTTGTTTTCTTTGATAGGTTAGATATAATTGTCGGCCAAATGCTACATATCAGGCAATTTTTTTTTGTATAGGTACGATTTTATAAAGAAAAAATACGAAAATCTACCTTTAGTACCAACATAACATTTTATACTTTTTTAAAGTATATTTCAAAACATATGCTTCAAATCCGATATAATTGTAATTCATGGGTTTTTACGTATCATCACTCATTGCAGTACCTAAGTAGGTACTAATGATTACTCAATTCCATCATTTTTATCTAGTGATAAGCCAGCCAGCTGACAATTACGAAGCAACACAAACACAGTTAAAGTTCATTACATGCGACCAAATACGACATACCAAACTACGGAAAGTAATAAATGATACCTACCTAAACCAAACAAAATCCATTACTATTTAAACCCAATCATAGCTCGACATCGACAACCATCCTTCATACAGAAAGCTTCAGAAATTAATATTTCGTCTTCCTTTGAGGAAGAAGTTCTTATAAAGAACTACGAAATTTGAATGATACTTAAAAGCATCAAATCTATCGGTATTGCAATCAACTTATCTTTAAGGTTTGAAATCTTATTGATTTTCTACATAGACCCTACTTAAACCTTCTAAACTGCTTTGAAAACTTCCACCATCGTTTAAATGAAAAACCAAAGTAAATAAGTACATAGTTCCTTAGGAGCTCCACAAAAGATGACACCCCAGTGACGCACGTTGTATCTGTATCATGCATATCATGTCGTGACTAAACAGTATTATAACTCATAATGTCCCCGGAAACAGCCCCACACAGTTTACTTATGTAATTTTAGGAGGTAGGTCGTTAATTTTGCGAAAGCTAACTTGGGATGGGCTGCTTGTTTCCTTTGGTATAGTTAAAGCTAGAAGAATTAGCAAATGGAAAATGGCATGCTATACAAACGATTAATCATAAACATAGAATTTGCTGGCCTGTAGATACTGAATTTAACCTTTTTCTGTACAGCATAAAGTATTCTTATATTGAAGTGACTAAAACTATATCAACAAAAGCCGAAAAGATGAATGCCTTTTCCAGAAAAAGCTCGAATTGACGTCCCGTTTCTAACATTGCACCTAATAAGGTTAATTTTTATTATTACATACTATCCGAATATTCACGCATTTATGACAATTCATTAAATAACATTTATTAAAGGATGGGTGTTTATTCATCAAGGGTGGTCCTTTAATTTTAAATTAATATCGCACACAAAGAACCTATTCTGAGGTCATGCTTAGGGCAAACTATTACTTCGCCCTTCCAAGGTTATTTCCATGGTGATACCATGATACTCATGGTACACAGGGCTTCCAGTTCAAGGACTGCTTGTTATAGCATTGCTGTGCAATTTTCGTTATTTCTTTATCGAGCCTAACCACTTTGCATATCAGATATTCTACATAAATGAAAGGCTATGTAGTACTTTTTTTAGCAATCCTTTTCACAGAAGTTAGGGATTGAGAACCAATTCTCGGCATTTTTGCAGAAAATTCACCTGTACATATGTAGAACCGCTTATGAAAAAACTGTCATTTTATAACTATATCTTATTACATAGTATTTAGTAACTTCAGAGTGACATAACCTTAAACACACGCGTGGCGTGTTACAAGTATAAAAGTTCCTCATCTCTTTATTTTCGCACGTACGATACCAAGGCGATAAGACTGGCTACCTTCGAAATACGCAGACGGTATCGCGTGCTACAAATCTAAATTGCTTTAACTACTTCTTAGTATAAGAATCGAAGAACGAAAATAGGTCCCTTCTTTAGAAATACATATTCAATGTGGATTATTAAATCTTATCTTTGTAAAGTGTGCCGTAATTCATAATAAAAAAAATGCACTAAACCAGCAGGTTTCAGTTTCCGCTCATACAGTTAATCCATTAAAAACGAATGCAAGGCGATATTCTTTTCAGATTTTTTTTTTCTTAGAAAATATTTTCAATTTTTCACATTTCCCATAATGGCAACAGCACAATATACTTGGAACACACCTCGCAGTAAAAAAATGGCGCAATATAAAAATACCATCCAATACTTTTTTACCTATCTTGATGCTATAATTCACATCGGTCAGTCCAAGGTTACCAAAGCTTTTCAGCCATAAAGCTAAACTACTGCTTAATTTTATTCGTGTTTGAATTTATCAGTAGTACCTATCTGAATACTGAAAATTATATTCAGAAATACGGTAGATTCAGTAAAATTCATAATCTAGAAAAGCTTTCAAAGATCTAAAATAAATAGGTTGGGAGAAAATAAGCACTAAAGGTCTGAGAATGGCCAGAAAACAAAACTTCTAGACACGAAGTCACTCCTACCCATATCTTAATTTTATTTAGGTTCTCCGCAGTATGTTTTCTCCTTCCATACTATCTGCCGAATTCGAAATATATGAAATTAGCTGATGTAGTAAAAAATATACTTCTTAAAATACCTTAAAATTCCTGCAGTCTGCAGTTTCGAAATGCACAGTGGCTGCATAATGAAAACAAATTGAGAGGTAAAGAGACACGTAAAGCGGTCATCCAGTGGCGGTCGGTGGCCGTCCTACTATTAGGACCAGATGCCCTGCGGAGTCTAGTCAGCTGATTATAAACTAGTTATGTATATGCAAACTTGTGACTGGCGATTTTATTTTTAACTTTCAAAATGCATTTTTGTGTTATTTTGTCATAAAACGTTTTTTTAGGACTTATTCCAAAAGACCAGTGTTTATAGCCAGATTGCTGTGCAGATTTTGCAAATAATTGATACAGGTCTTTTGTCGCAATTATGTCCATATATTTCACACAAATAACTTGCCTGCTTAAAAATAAAAAGTGCAAACATTTCATTTTGAAAACTAATAACCTGATATAGTTAGGTACATACATGTGTAGATAGTATCTGAACACATTAGCGTTAAGCGTCTGTATGAAAACTTTTCCTTATAAATTATAAATCACTTGTCATCCATACATTCAAAATTATTTGGACATTTACAGGACATTATCTCTCTTCAAGAATACGTTGCATTCGCTTTTGGCACTGTTTACCTCAATTATATTTAGCAAGTAGGCCATGTAAATGCAGTTTGAAGTAAACCCTTTACCGATGCAAGACCTTGCTCTCAATTTGTGAAAAAAAAAATATGAACGTCGCTGATTATCTCGTGCAAGGTAGCAATAATTACCTTTTTTTGTGCGAATAATCGTGGATATTATTAATGCATATTTTTAAAATGTCAACGATTTAATGTAAAATCTATAAATTCTAAGCAAATATCAGGCAACTATGATATCAAGAATGCATTGACCAAAATAACTTTATGATTTCAGGACCACCTTACAAGTTCTCTAAAACTTTTCTGTTACATTATATAACTGATAAGTACAAGTACTTAATTCCTATTCAAAAGTAACCCCAACCCTAAATCACTAGATATTGCCACACGAATAAACCATTTAAGTCGATTACAACATTTGACCGCAACGAATATAAAAAAGTTATCATACATCAAAAAGTTCACCTTCCATATAAAAAGTTAACCTTGACTTTGACCACAGGTCGGCATTAATAAGGTGCCATTCTCAGTTTTTATGGGAACCTCAGTATTTTTCTAATTACATACCGTGTAACCAGACTTCTTGTCATAGCATCGTCTATCTAAATTATTTAAAGCTGATATTAAAAGTTAACTAAATAAGTTTGCCTATGGGACCAATTTGTTGAAAAAGAATTCAACATAACGGCTAATTATAATTTAATCTACCAGCTTGTTTTGGAAATCTTAGGCGAAATAGAATCTACTATTTTATTCCTCGCATTCTGTCATCCATAGACAGCTTCTTCACCTATCAAGGCTTTTTGCAACACTTGGCAATCGCAATCATACAAATCAAATAACATAAGCGGCAAAAAATACTTATTACATGGATATGGAAATCCAAATCACGTGATGTTTTTTTTAATGTTTTTATCATTAATAAATTTTACATCTTCAAACTATTAAGTGTTAGAACCAATGTTATTCTTTGGTCCTTCAGTACGAAAGTCCACAACCACAACTTTTTTGTTGATTAGATAATCAATTCTATTTTCGTACATTTTCAACTTTATTATTTCAAGCATATGATTATTTGATAAAGAGTGTAATGCCTGCCAGTCATGAATCCATGGGGGTCTTTCGAGTATTTTTTTGTGTTTAGTTAGGCGACTGCTGCTAAGTTTCATCAACAAAATAGTTTTTTTTAACACGATTTAATAGTAAAACCCTTTTTAAAAACACTTCACACATGAGTGTGTTTACGATTATCTAACCTCGACTAAGAAGTTTTAAGAGTTGAGATAAAGTATATTCATAGTAATGAAGGATCATTCATTGAAGTACTTACGCACATACTCTGCGTTGTAAAACTTATTTTTTTCATAACATCCAGATAGACAAATTTACAAACTACCACCTATCTCTATCTACAACGAAAACACACCATCATGAAGTCTCATCTATACTTATATGATAAAGACACGTTTTTGTTGACTGTTTAGTACGGTAAATGCCCCGAAATACATTGAACCAATAAATTGGCAAATAAATGACTCGTATTCTTAACCAATTTGAAAAATTCTTAAACCACTGTTGGAAAGCTACACTGTTTCCTAGTAACATAGGCTATATTTCATCCTGGTACGGGTAGTAGTTCCAATGGCGTCCCAACTGAAACCGAGGGAAAACAGCTAGTGTGCAAGTACAATCTTTGTCAAAGAAACGAAATAAAGCCAAGCCTGCATTTTCCTGCAGTTTTCCTTGATACGGTAAAGAACCTATAAAACAGATGACAATGAACAGCTTATATACTGCATAAATACAAACCCACATAAGTGACGGATATATCAAACAATAATATAAATGTGCCATAAAAATCCTATGTCTAAGTGCTAGAAATGACATCATGTAGGTATTTTTATTTACCTACTTTTATGTATGTATGTCCCATTTGACCGATCTTAGTGAACTGTAGAAATATTCTCACGTAGTAAGCGTCAAGAAACTATAGAGGTTTCTAAGGAGTCTGGATTTAAGTGACACGACCATAAAAACTGCAGTTTTCAATTTGATATATTTTATCTTTCAGAGAAACAGGAGGAAGGAATGACTCGAAGAAACTTTCATGCTGTGCGGAATCAAAATTGCAAACAAAGGGTATGCTGATGGAAAAATGACAAAATAATGCGACAGAACTTAGAAGTTTCATACAATAATCTACTCATTTAAAATCCCGTAAGTACATTTTGAATGCAGGAATTTAAAAAATCTGGTGGTAAATCTAAATACTTTCAGGCGAACGTCTCTGTCTTCAGTTTCATGTCATTACAGAAATATTAAAGTGCTAACGACTTTAATGAGTTTGACAAGGTAAACATTTTTTTTTTCTGTTACGAGGTAAACTATCGGTTTTATGCTTTGGAAGATTGTGATCTGAGGAAAAGAATATGGGTCAATGGCTGTACCAGTAACACCATAAAATATGACAGTAATCTTGAAAATCAGTGCAATCTTTGCAAATGCGATTTCTGGACGGAATATAAAGAGGTATTTACAGACTGTATTTGGGCTTATCCACGAGACATTTTGTAATCTCGACTGTAATTTAGATTTTGCAATTAACCAGTTAAACTAGTAGGTGACTCCAGTCAGAATTATTACCCCTATGATCAGAGGCACACACCTCTGCAAAATGTAAAGTTATTAAAGTCGACCCTACCTAAACCAAATATGAAGTGATTCATACCATAAATTAAATATTAGGGTCATACCAGAATATGAATTAAGTACATCAACATAAGCAAATTATTTTATTGAAACGAATTAACTAACCAGCAAAAATCAATCAAAATATCGAGTTCATAAATCTATCTTATAATACAAGTAGCGCCATCTCTCAGGCATAGCTTGAACATTTATCGCGTTGTCGAAGGTCGTAACCATGTCGAACGCACCGTAGCCAAGTGCCAGCCTTTTTAGTTCCGATAATTACCGCTTCGTTAAACTAACAATGGCGCCACTGTATATCACGTCACAACTTATTGTAATATTATATTAGAAAGGAAACTTAGAAGGCAATGGCATTCACTTTGACCGAGGAGTTGGGTTGAATATGAATTTGTGGTAAAGATATGGTTGTACTTATGAGAAGTTATAACTATTCTTGCTTTTATATTCTCAAATATTTGTTAGTTAGAACCGACCATTTTTAGAAATGCCTTCTCCTCTCTATAATCTCACATTTCTCTTCTTTAAATGTAGTTGTTAGTTACCTGTAAGTTACATTTCATAGCTACAACGTTTATCTGAACCTACAGCTACAGGCTACTGTTTAACAAATTATGTTGCCAACCAAAACAGTGATAATAGTCCTGACATTAATGACCTTTTCAATCTAAAATGTGCGTTAATTAATGAATTCATGGTTAGTTTTGTACTATAATTTACGTTCTGCTACGTTGACAATCGTTGTGTTATCTAAAATTGTTAATGAATAATTTGGTTTCGTTTTAATTTACACATATTCTGTTACATAGAGTCGGCTTCTATACATTGCAGATCAAAACCGAATCATTATGTGTTAAGGTGTCTACACACCAAAGCCGCTGATGCCGGCGGCACAGCCCGGCGGCCCAACCCGCCGGCCGTATTTTGTACAATCATGCCGCCGGCTTTCATAGAGTATTTGACAATTACTAGAACACCACATGCCGCGGCAGTCGTGCCGCCGGGCTGTGCCGCCGGGTCAGCGGCTTTGGTGTGTAGACCCCTTTTCTGTTTCTAGTTCATTTGTTTTTTTTTTACCCTACACAAAGGCCCCAAAACTACTGAACCAATTTGAAAAATACTTTCACTCTTGGGAAGCTAAACTATCCCCGAATGATATAGGCATAGGTGAAACCGCGGCAAAATATTTAGTTATGTACTATTTTTCTGTTGTTAGTTTATTTTACCAACAATATAATTTTTTGATCTTTTTGTAATAAAAATAGAATTGAACTTCAAGTATAAAAATAATACTTTCACTGACAAAAACTAAATATAAAACGCCAGTACTAGGTCAGTGGCAATTTAATGAGTTTCTTAACACAACCTTGATGTAAAATAATCTTTATTTACAAAAACTTTATCGTTACTATTAACGTAGTCTAAATAATAACAGGCGTGAGACGAAATCTACGCTATTTATAATTTTAAATTCACCAACTTATCTGAGTTGGTTCAACTTTTAATATTATTATTCGGTCAGTGATGTCTGATAAAAGTCTAAAATATCAATTCATAAATTTTAAGATCAAAATAAATTCGCATTGAATAGGTGCAACTTGATCAAATAAAGGCGACAGAGAAACTTGAATAGTAAAGTTCCCAATATTCAGTTTAGTAATAAATCATTAACTTTCCTTACTTTCTAAACCATAAATAAAAATCTACGTGAAGATATCTGACGTGGTTCTAAAATTAACCACAACTGAGTGCACGTAAGTTAATATAAATAAAACCAGCTAATTAAATAATGACAGTCTACATCACACGGAACATAATTAAGTGCGAACTCTCTGCTCTCAGCTACATTAAAATTTACGTGGTGAGAAAACTCTCAGTCGCCTTTTCATCTGACAATCACTATTACCGCTGATATAAAACAGAAGCACACCAGTTTCTTTTTGTATCTCCGTCACATTTAAGGCAATGTGTAGGTACATGTAATGAGTAATATTATAATCTCTGTATGTAAAATGAATTTAAAAGACTTAATTATTGGTATGCACTGAAAATATTGAATTTACGATATTTGGCTGTTTATAAAATTTAAATAATCGTGCCTTTTAATCGATACGTATACCAGACAAGAAGTTGCAAAAGATACTAAAAACTTCGGGTTTTCAATGGGCCGCTTTTGAGTGGGTAGGGATACTCAATCCATTCCGAAATATAGTTAGATGAGACTGAATAGGACGAATAATAACGACGCTTTTCAGTCCAACAAGGATGATACCTACATCTAGTTTAGGCGCGAAAATTGGCCACACACCAAACCCAAACAGATTTTTTCTTCTGGTGCATATTTTACAACCTGCCAGTATCATTCTAAAAGTATTAAAACCTCTTTCATCAATTCCTCAATTAAAAAAAAGACATACCGGTGTAGTAGAAGGCGTGGAAGGGTCTGGAGATGGCGGCACGGGGACATGGCCTTGTGCCACGGAGACAGCCACCGTCCCCAGGAACACTGCCACCGCCAGGCAGACAGTGCGCTTCTTCAGCATCTTGTATCTGGAATAGTTTTTAGGAATGTGTTAGTTTTTGATTTTGATGAGGTTGAAAAAAAGATGATTCTATGATACTCAGAGATATTAAAGAATTGAAGATAGTGTTATCTTCCTCAGATTTTTTATAGATTCAGCTTAAAAAATCCCAGTAGGGTGAGTACTCATAACGTGAATTATCATGAGTATAATTGAAGCATTTAAAATATCTTTTTATTACTATTATTTTATGAAAACTGTGCATCCAGCAAGTTTTGTAGCGAGTTAATATTAGCAATATTTATGTATTTATTTGCCTAAAATTGTTACACACTTAGCTAAAGTTACGAGTAGAATTTGATCATCTGTTGTGTCTCAATTCAGTTTTTCTTGCCTTGGCTACGGTAAACTAAGTTTTAAAAACATATTAGGTACTTCAAATGCTATCTTAGAAATGTAGTTTCTAGTGTGTTGTTATTTCCAGTTAAACATGTTTTAATATAGGTATTTACAATAATGTTATTTCTTATCAGTGCAAGCATTCTGCAGCGTTTATTTGGATGACTAACAATGTATAGTTCAGAATATATATTTTTTATAATGCCTACAATTGCTGAACAGCTGTTTCCTCCGGTTTTACCCATGTCCCGAGAAAAATATATTTTCATACCTAGATAAAATAAAGCCTATGTTGCTTTGGAATAGTGTAGCTTTCCAACAGAGAGAGAATCTTTCAAATCAATTCAGTGGTTCTGGAGCCTTTAGGGTACGAACAAAATATAGATTCCTCTTTATTATATTAATTAAAGTAAAGAACAACTTAATATGAGGAAAATAAAATATAAACATTATAAGAAACTGGTTTATAAGTAAAGATTTAAGTGACTGGTTCTGTATTACCTAAGGTTCTGTCAAGGGTATTTGAAAAGCAATCAATCTTTTGTGATAGTCTTATTTTATTAGTGGTCTAATTAGCATTGAATTTTTGTTTTGGTCTAATGAAATCTTAGCACCAACATGTACACCCACAAAACCCACAAAAAATGTAATTACCCACAAAATTAACTAAAGTTTGGGGTTGTTTTAATCTTTCACACAATAACAAACAAATGGATTTTGATGAAACCCGATGGCAATATAGTAGTATAAGTATCTCCCTATGGATGGAAATTAAAGTGCGGGAAACAATTAGTAGTAGTTTTTAAGGGATGTGGGTGAGATTGCGGGAAAACAGCTAGTGTGTAATAAAACCCAATTATTAACCATGTTAGCCAGCAAACACATTACCTATCCTAATAAGTTAAGTTATAGTGTTATTACTCAAGCAGATATGAATGAGATCGGAAACAAATAAACTTTTAAAAGTACTTGAGTCGGCATAGCCAATTAACACAATTTGATAAAGATATGCATTTAATTGATTTAAACCGGTTACTTGGTCATTACGTGATATTTGGTCAATTACATTATAACGGGTCAGATAAAATCTTTGAGTTATCAAAGAAATTGTTTTAAGATGTCTGATATGATGTATTTATTGAAATTACAGTAATTTAATAATTTTCCCAGAATTATGGAGTGATAAGTGGCAATATAAAAAACAACTGATATAACAAAAAATACTCAATTTTTATAAATTTGAGTGTGTATAGAAATACAAGTGTTTTTGTAATTAAATTAAAAAGGCTAAGATCGTACCATAGCCAAATAAACTGTTTAAATGTCTGTGAGTCAAATGACTCCTTATTTAATTGGATGCAGCTGAGCACCAGTGTTATTTATATGAGTAGTTTGATAAATTCTAACTTGTTTATCTACACTGTAAATGGCAAAAACAATAGGGAAATACCTTGCGTGACTAAAGCATGTAGGTACTTATGCTCACAGTTCAGAACAATATTATTGTAAAGTTAACATAAACTCAAGAAGATCAGCTAGTATTCCTAACAATAGATAACACGATAACACTGCTTTATAAAATATAGCGATATACTCACGTCTCAAAATATGACCGGACTTGACTGGCACGTTAATAACTGAATAATCTCTTATGTTTATTGCTGTCCAGCGTAACGACTACAGTCAACAAGCATAACAATTTGCTATGGAATAGCTAAATAACCTTTTAATCGATTTGAATTCTTCCACACAATATTAGATTTTGTGTAACACGCTATGAAACGTCACCTATAACTTCGATGTGAATGTCAGTAAAATATACTTACATTTTATTCTTTCTTACGCGAAGGGAACACGCAAATTCGACAATAAAAATATCAAGCTTTTATCTTTATTTCATAGCGGTCCCAATAGATAGTATTTCAATACAAGTTTTCTATATTAGATTCAACATTTTCGTGAACTAAAATCGAAATAACCCTGACCAAACTGACAGACATTTCACTTGACTGACATTGACTGTTATCAAAGACAATATTCATCTGTTTGTCAATAGTGCCCCACGAGAACGACCGTTTTAGCGTATTTCCTTTGTGATAATATTATGGATAATTTCGTCAAGTTATCACATAAAATTACTGGTTTAATTACGCTAACTGTTAATTTATCTCTCGCAAAACTTGTTTAGTGTTTACAGATCAGCAAGCAGCAGTCTATTGTCTTGAGTCCTGTCATCAATGTCATGCGTCAAGTGGTTGACTGAACTTTGTTGATTCTGTGGCTGTTGTCTGGTTTTGAGGTTATGTGAAGTCGAGGTTTATGTATTCATAACAAAAACGAAAATATAATCAAAATGCCTCTGGATTACCGAAGATTTAATGGACCCGAAGACAGTGTGTCATACAAACGTTTTACTAAGGACCATTCAAAGACTTATGATGAACTTTACAAAGAGTTGCTAGATGATAACGGAGTTCGGAAAGACGGCCGCGCTTTGGCCGAGGCTCGTAGCATGTGTATGTTTTGTATGTACTGGTTCAATTTCTGTGGCCTTTTATAAATGAGACTTGTGTTTATAATATGCCATTTATGTTTCAGTTGCTAGAACCGATATGGTTTCTCAAGCAAAGGGATCAGCGTACGTAGAATTGAGAAAAACAAAAGTGGTTTGTTCCGTGTTTGACCCGCGAGAAATCCCCCACCAAAATGAGTTCAGGTATTTTAATCAATATTATCAATGTTAGAATACCTTCACCATGTATTATTAAAACTAAAACAGTATGAAAAGGCAAAAGTTTAATAGTACTTCAAAAGTTTACATTTTCGCCTTTTTGTTGACTCTGTCTAGTTTTATCTCAAAAAGTTTTTTATTTGATTACCCACATAAGTTGTATATTTGTTTTCAGTCAACTTGGCCAAATATTCTGTGAGGTGAAATTCGCGCCATTTTCTTGCCCCCGCAAACGGCGCCAACACCAGCCTGATGCTGAAGAAAAAGCTTTGTCTGTGGCACTCAGGAAAGCCCTGGAGCCCACAGTCTGTAGACACATGTTCCCTAACTATCAGGTAATTATATCATTTCTATTTTAAATGATTTTTACCGTTATGTCAATAAATAGATTGTAATCGAGTTACTTTACAATGGAATTAAACAGACAATAATATACTGTAACCTCCTCGTAAGTCTGACAAATACTATACTGAACACCGCATTATAACCAATTTAGCAAAACATGAGATAATTGCGCATAAACATGCATAGATAATACTAATTACACTGAGATGCTTTTTTAAAATCTGATAAAAACATTGCTTATCTATCTCCTATCCTTTCTTTTCTATCTCACTATCAGTTTAATTTATCATAATTAATTTGTAAAATCATCTCTTTCCACAGGTTGACGTGTTCATATACATTCTGGAGCATGACGGGGCGTGCTTGCCCGCAGCAATTAACGCTGCTGGCCTTGCATTAGCCGATGCAGCGGTCCCAATGTATGATGTAATAACATCTTGTTCCATTGCAGTTATAGGCGACAAGATGTTCGTGGACCCAACAGAAAATGAAGAACATCTAGTCTTATTAAGCCCACAGACTGCTACCAATCATGGTATTGTCACATTGTCTATGCTGTCTGAATTAAAGCAGATATCAGACTTCACGGTAGTAGGCTCTATGGATGTGGAATGTATTTCAAAAGCTATGACTGTTCTAGAAAAAGAATGTGGTAAGCTTGTACCTCTGATACAGAAGGTGCTTGTAGCTAATGTTTTAAAGTGTATCGAACAACGAAAGAGGTTGGAAGAGGAAGCTAACGAGAGGGAACAGGCTTTAAACGCAAAGATGGAGGAGTGGAAAAGATTATTAAATGCTGGATGAGATTTAATATTTGTTTCATTTTTAAACCCCTTTTATAATTAGTGATATTATGTAGGTTATTGACAAAAACAAAAGTTCTCACCACTAACACATAACGAGTGCACAAAACTATGCATTAATAATGTTTATTTTATACACATTGTAGAATGCTATTGCTACAAAATACTATCAAAGTATCTCACACCCTACACTCTGACCAAAGTATGCAAGTGCCAAATCTGAAAAAGTGTAAATTTCAATAAATATAAAGATTAGACAAATAAAATACCAATTAAGACTATTTCTTTATCTTTATTGAGAACTTCTGGAATCAAATTTGTATCACACAAAAGTAATTATTTACCACTTACAAGAGAAAACTTACAAATAAATACGTAAATACTCTTAATCCTCAGGCTTTTCTGGGGGAGGACCGCACGGTTGAAGCATCCTCTCCATTAAATTGAACTTAACTCTAGCTTTTGACTCGTTTTCGACGATAGCAAAGTAACTCAACAAATCCGGGTGGCCCATGTAACTGCAGCATGAATCTCTGTGCTGGTTCGTTAACCACTCGTATTTCGTAGTGTCTGCGTGTCCTGTACCGATGTATTTGCTTTGAAGATGCTCAAGCTGACTATGAATATTGTATCGCTCACCCATTGTACTGCAACACAAGTTTTGAGGTTAAGTCTTTGTAATGAATGAAAGTATTAGGTAGACAGATAACAGTGATTTCATGAAAGTTACCTGGTTTTGAGAAACTTGTAAGTTAGAGATAGATTTCAGTTTATTTCTGTTTTTGTTTATTGTTTAGTGCCACTTTATAGAACACCAAAGCTTGCTAACTTGACATTGACATGAATGAATGAATGAAAACAAAACCAACCGAGCACAACACAACACTAGTGTCAAGTGTTTGTATGTAAGGAATTATTTTATAGAGCCAGTCAATCTTTTTATGTTATTATTTATTAAATCAATCATTTGTGTAACTATAGTTTAAAAATTTGCAGGTGTCTTCAAATTTAAAAATATTCTTACTGAACATTACTGAAAATTAAATACTGAAGTATCCAAACGAATTTGTAAAGGACGCAGTAAAAAAATGTATCTTGGTCAGATGACAGGCGCCATTTTCAAATTTGTTTAATCGATCATTCTGGTATTACGAGAAGATTTTACTTTAAACATATGAATTAATTAATAGATTAAACCATGAATAAAACACCGAAATTATCTGAATTAAAACAAAGCGAAGAGAGAATGAGAACGCAAGCAAAAAAAATACTACGACAGAAGTCCTCGGATATCTTGAAAAAACAAACGCATTTGTTCATGCATGACAAATGCCTTACGAAGATAGTGAGTATCCAATATTTGTTGTAGTCAGTCTATTTCATATATCATTGAACCTCGGCAAAATATGAATCATTTTTATATAATTTGTCTCTTGCAGCCCGTACCCAAGAATCCAAATCACGTAGTTTACGCATACTACCATAACAACCAAATATCGAAAATCGAAAACTTCGAAAATTTATACAATATAACCCATTTACACTTGCAATGGAATAAAATAACCAAACTGGAAGGTTTGGAAGCCATGCACTGTTTAAAAAAGTTGTATCTGGGCAATAACAAGATCAGCGTAGTAGAGAATTTAGAGGGATTGAGGTATTTAGAAGAATTGCATATAGAAAAACAGAATTTGGACGGTTCAGATGCCTTATGCTTCGACCCGAGATCCATCATTTATATTGGTGTAAGTACTCCAAAAACTGTTCAACCATTATTATTCTGCCCTTATCCCAATTACATTAGGGATAAGAACAGTATTCTACATTCATCTTCTTCTACCATAAGTACATGTCTGTCTGGCGTCATCTCACATCTAAAAGTCTCGACTTTTGTTCCACTATCTAACAAACAACGAAACTTATTGTTGCATGCGATTTTATCGTGCTTTCAGGCCTCGCTAAAAATACTAAATGTATCCGAGAACAAATTGACTGACATGGCTTGGGCGAAGCCTCTGAGGCGACTCGAAGTCCTCATAGCAAAGAAGAATATGCTGCATGATTACCAAGTAAGTTTTTTGGATGTTTTTTTTTATGTATAGTACCTACGTTGCTTCATGACTGGGTTGAGGAGGTCAGGTAGTCGCTCCTCGTAAAATACTGGCACTCTCTCTCTTTCAGTCTAACAGGACGCACAGCTGCATCCTGTTAGACTGAAAGTCAACTCTTAAGATAGCTGGGAAAAAGCTGGGCAGATGAGTAAGGGCCAGGCCACAACAGTGCGTTGCGGCGTCGCATCGCAAAAATCAACGACGCATATCATATTAATCGCATAGCTGTGCAATGTTGTTTTTGCGATGCGACGCCGCAACGCACTGTTGTGGCCTGGCCCTAAGTTAAAGTCGGTTCGGCCGAACGTGGCACAATCGTCTTTTCAACGTATTATTTTGCTAATGCATGACAAATCTTTTATTTAAAAAGGTTTAGTTATATTAAATGCTTTAATCGTTTTAATGCACTGCAGTCTACTGCTGACGAGCTTTGCACGCTGTTGGGGCTAGTGGACATCAATTTCCTGGGCAATCCCATGACGAGGAAACACCGGTATAAGGAGACCATCATCGCGAGGTGTTCGCAACTGCGTATGTATTGTTCTTGCTGGTAAAAGTACCTTCCATTGTAAGTCTTAGCAAGTCAAGCTGGATAAACTATCTGATGAGGCTTATAAAACACGACCACGACCGTTTCATTCATATGTGTAGAAAAGGTAGAGTACACTTGTGACAAATGCGCTGTTAGGGTTAAAATGCTCAAGTTGTTGATTCACTTTTTGTAACGTGAAAGTTTTGCTCTGGGCCGATATATAAGGCCAAACTACGGTAACAGTAATAGCCTTTTAGCCACAAGAAGAATTTACACTATATATTTCTTTTGCTCAATATTGCAGGGGTTTTGGACACGGTATCCATCCACAATACTTCAAAAACGTTCATGCGCAACTTCGACAAAATAGTCCGTTTGCGTCAGCTACATGAGAAGAATAAAATCGAGACAACCCGGAAAGGGGTGGACGAATTCTTCGATCTCAACATGTTGCCTGGACCGAGAGCTCAAAGTGCTCTTTCTATTTCTGAGATATCTAATGTGAAACCTAAACGTACGTCCTAAATCTTATCTTACTATCCTAGGATTCTCAATTGATTATATTGCTGTATTAAAAGACATCTAATCTTTTGAATATTTTGTTATGCAGCAGTGACAGCCTTCGATTCCACATACGCGTTTATGCCACGAGCGTTTTGGCGAACGCGAAAGAGCCCATCTCCACGCGAGGGCATTGCACCCCCAATGGAGCCCCCGCCGCCGCCGAAACAGCCCTTATCTGAAAACGAAGGCTTTCCTATAAAGGGCATACTGAAGAAACCTATGCCTATGAAATATATTTAAATATTTGTACTTAATATAATTATTTTGTAACTAGTATTTATATAAAAAATCACGTGTGCCTTATTATATTGTTCTGATACCAAAACACGTTTTATTTTTTATGCTCCCGGGATCATCAATCCGTTATCGTTCCATTTACTTTTGAGACTGTGGGCATGCCAACAGCCCTAATTTACTGTTGGTATCACACTTCCTTATTACATTATGAAGGTCGATAAGTAAACGCTCGTGGACTCACTTATGTAGTCACCTGTCGACAGGTCCTATCTCCGACATTACATTACACTTATGTTTTCGTCTCCCCTTACTATCGCACTTTCGCGTGAAAAACTATGGTGAAAACACACTCGGCGATAATTAAATTACATAAATGTGAACGCAACATTGATTTATTTGTCATTGTCATCCACTGTCAAAAACAAAAAGGTTATGTTTACAAAAATGATTTAAAATTTTAAACAATAATAGACACTAAATATAATTAAAACAAGCAAAAAATCATGGATAACGTATTAACCGCAGCTTACCAAGTTTTAAATGACGAATCTACAGGTAAATATTAACAGAAAGTCGTCTCGAATTTGTGATTTTGTTATGAGTAAGGAGGTTAACAAGTTTTTATTATTTTAGCGTTATATTTAGGCAGTGCAATAGCAGAGACGGTTGTTTTAGAGCCTCTGCAGTTCCATAGAGATTTTGTGTCGAAGAATATTCCTGTGATAATACGAGGTGGTTGTTCTAGCTGGCCAGCGGTCTCTAAGTGGAATGCCGCCTATTTCAGGTAGGAAATGGCTTTTTGGCGGAATTCCGATCATTGTGACCTTTTAAAACCTCTACCGTGACCTTATAAACGCTCAAGAACACCCATGCCCAGCGCTGGGAGTGAGAATGGACCAATCTCCACAGCTTGGGGGAGAGATTGTTGTCCAGCAGTGGACGTTTTTAAACTGTAAATACTGTAATGACGACCTTATAGAAGAGACGACTAAAACCTATTTAATGATTTTACTCATTGGAAGTAAAAAAAAAAAGTTTTAAAGTTAGAAGCGCAATTTCTACAAATGGGTCCCTTATCCTTGAATTATCCCTTAAAATTAGGTACTTTAATTTACACATTACATTAAATAAACTACATAACCTATTAATTCATGGACTTAATATATATTTTTTTAAAATTTCAGGAAAATCATGCCAGATAAGAAGGTAACGGTAGCAATTACTCCAAATGGTTTAGCCGACGGTATAACTAAGAATGACAAAGGAGAAGAGGTCTTTGTAACTCCTTGTGAAGTTCAAATGACTATGTTGGAGTTTTTGGATGGCTTGAAGCAAAAGAAGTAAGTTACCATAGAATAGAATAGAATAATAGAATAATCTTCTTCTTTTGCGTCGATGACATGTCTTATAGTAAGACTACACTTTGTCAGCCCAATATGCTGCCACAGCGAGAGTTACCATAATAATTTATTATGTCTTGCCATGTCACAATATTGGTGCACAATTCTAGATCAATAAAAGAATGTGGTGTTATGATGGAAAACAAGAACTTGAATATTTATCTTATGCTTTACATGTGAAAATGGTTCAAATAAATCTTTTTTAGTATACCTTTATTTCGGGCAACTAGGGTTCATAGAAAATATAATTACACATACTATGTTATACTTAAACACTACAACATAAAATTTTAATTATGATATTAGTATATAACATTGTGTAACCCCCGTATACCAGAGCGGGTGAATCTACACGAGACACAATTGTTTTTCTATTGTTCTCAAATGCTATATTTTTTTAATGATGATTAAATTAGATACTTATATACTTCCAGAAAGGAGTACATCCAGTACATACAAACACAGAACTCCAACTTGACTACAGACTTCCCGGAGCTGCTACCGGACGTGTTCACAGAGATACCGTTTGCCAGTGAAGCGTTTGACAAGATGCCCGATGCTGTCAACTTCTGGATGGGTGATGAGAGAGCTGTTACTTCTAGTAAGTAGAGCGTATTTGTTCATTGCACTTCCACGCAAAAAATACTGAACCGATTTCAATAAAGTTTGGTACACAATATCATGTAAATAGGTCACTTTTTATCCAGGGGCGGGAAATAGGTCCCTCTCCAGATGTTTAATCAAGGGAACAGCTAGTTACAGATATTGATTGTTAAAAGTAGTTACAAAGAGTACTAACTAATTCTCTCAGTGTTCATTTTTATTTATGTTTAGGGACCCATATTCCTTATTTGGTGTTGTCACAAGCTTGTCTTTTTCCATATTTCTTGACACCTAAAATTTCTTATAAATATTTCAGTGCACAAAGACCCTTACGAGAACATATACTGCGTGATAGACGGCTACAAGGATTTCATTCTCATCCCCCCCACCGACCTACCATTTGTGCCATACAAAAGGTACCCTCAAGCCGAGTTCACGTACAAAGATGGCAAGTGGGATATAGTGCCAACAGAATCTATGGAAGTGGGCAAGCAGACAGATACGGGGCAGGAAGTTGGGTTAAATGAGGATGTTGATCATGCTGAAGGATTGCCTTGGATTAGTATAGGTGAGATTTTGGATTTTAAGTCTGATTCTGCCCTATTACACTCTTTTGAAAATTAAAAATAATAAAAATACAGATATATCAAAACTATGACCTAGTAAATTATGGGAGCTTAAAATGTCGATTTCTTTTTTTTATAAGGCATAATGACGCACATTCTCAATGCAATTGATAAGACGCTATAATGCAATTCTAAAGAAAATTTGAGCTCTTTCATGTTTACAAAATGAGACAATTATTGTCCATGTTTGTCCTATATCACTTAAGTCATATCCATAGAACAAAAGAGAAATTATTCATTTTAACCGACTTCCCAAAAAGGAGTAAAATGTTTATATGAGGATATTCATATGCTTTTTTTCTTCCAGATCCCCTAGCCCCCAATTTAACAAAGTACCCAGAGTACAAGAAAGCTCACGCGTATAAAGTTCGGGTGAAAAAAGGCGACTGTCTGTACCTGCCTAGTCTATGGTTTCACCACGTGCGACAAAGTCACGGCTGCATTGCTGTCAACTATTGGTATGATATGGATTTCGACGTTAAATACTGTTACTTTAAAATGCTGGAGAAATTATGTGGCAAATATTGAAGAAACTTGAAAGAAATATTTGAAAAAATTTTGTGTGGACAACATCTTACAAATCATTGTGATAGTATAGACGTTGACGTAACGGAAAAATATAGTCATAATTTTAAGCTACGAAAAATTGTTACCTATTTATACAAATACAAAATTGTTAATAAAAACCATTAAAACATATTGTTCATTATTTTATTAAACAAAACAAAAGCAAACTAGAAATGAATATTAACGAGGCTGGCTTCACGAGTCTTGACGCGTCCTTGCCGTGCATGCGAATGTTCTGAAATCAACGAATTATTCTTAAGTATAATAAATTATAGTAAATAAATTATAGTAATAACAAATTATAGAGAAACTTGCTGAAGAGTTTGTTTTTTTTGCTGGAACTACTGGTCCGATTTGAAAATTCATTTCAGTGTTAGATAGCCCATTTTTCGAGGAAGGCTTTAGGCTACTTTTTATCCGGGTTCGTTCGTTTTATCCCCATGTTCGGGTTCCCATGGGATGCGGGTGAAACCGCTGGCGCAAGAAAAAGAACATGACCTGGGTCTCCCCACATTTATCACCGTACAAGTGCGTATCAACACACTACTCGACATCGCCGCTACACAAACGGCTCGTTTCACCGTCAGCCACGCCGCGCGACGCGTCGTCCGAGCCGATGCGAATGGAATTTAGTAAAACCCTTTACGAAAAAAAAGTCTTTTTTGACCGGTGTTAGGCAATTTCGCGTTGATAAATGTAAGTAGAGACCTTTACCATGATATCCGGATAGACGTTGGACCGTGGCATAATGAAGTCAAGCTTGCATTGTCCGCGCGGCGAACACACGCCGACCACGTTCTGAGTGACGCACGCGCTGCCGGTCCGCCATGCGCGCAGCACCGTCTCGTTGCACGAGTAGTCCTCGCATAGACGGATTGTTATGTTCGCTGGGAGATAAAGATAATGTTGGTTTTATAATATCATGGTGTCGCCAATCCGTGTAAGTTTAGTGGGATCGCCTTTTAAAGGTACAACCTGAACTACTATGTATGTTTCAAAAGTCAAGTTAACAATCATTATTTATTTTATTTTATTTGGGTAAACAAACGATACCACATCACATAGTTCTGTATATAAAAAGTAACAAGAGGTTGTTTTAAACAAAATCAATGCAGTAACACACATATTAACAAACAAATAAACCTATGCTATGAGAAAACATTATTGCTAACTTAGTAATAATAAATAATCTAACATCTTTGCAGTTTCAGACCACTTGACCAATCAGGCACTACATAAAACATCCATATCGTTCAGTACCTACATTAATAATAAATTATAGTTATTGTTTTCGTGCATATCATGTCTCCGATGGTGTACTCCGGTCTTCTACCTGCCCAGTTACCAAGTTATTTAGGTGCAATATGTTATTAGTTCCATTACTCTATCAGCCGTCACACTAACATCAGTGTCCACCATACTCTTCTCAAACCCGGTCCCACCATCATCTTCCTTCATCATTATACTTCAGACATAGGTCTACCTCCTTACCTACTTACCAAAATTACAAAACCTGCAAAAATCTACAAAGTACTTCATCATCATCTACCAAATACACTTACGTCCCCTATAATCCTCGTCAGGCCAATTATCAGGTATTGGCTTGTCGCTGGCGAGTCTCTCGCGCACCACCTCCTCGGCGCCCACGCATTGGAAGCGGCCGCCGACCACGGGTACTTCACAGCAGATACCGCACAAGTCCATATCGCCCAGCAATGATGACTGTTGACGAAAATCTAGATATATTTTTCTTTGTTAGGATCTCCAACAATAGATGTAGGTACATATAACATGACACAGGTATGATAAAATAGGAATATTGTCGGTGTATTCCTTCACTTATAGGAGACCACAGCTAATATATTTGTAGGCTAAGCGATAAAATTGGGGAAGGCTCAAGGCTCTAAATGTAGGTAGGTAGATATTCGAAAGATTCAAGACATACTTGGGTACCTACGTACCTATATTTTTTTATAGAGGTGTTATAGGCTACGTTTGAAGTAGAAGTATGTAGTAGGCAAGTAGAAGTGCATAAGAATATGTATAATGTTGTATCTACCCAAAAGCATTTGAAGAAAATTTTACACAGGCCTACCATAACTTTACAAGAATCGTAAGGTAAAAACAGGGGCTTGAATCTGCTAATTTTACTTAAGCGACATACGATTGAGATCCAATTACCTACGACGCAATTACGATTGAGTCGTAGGTATGAGGCATTCCGCAATTTTTATCCTTTTCTGTGACTTAATAATAAATCATCATCTGTGACTTAATTGTCTGATTTACGATTACAATATGATTGCAGAGCAGACTACCCTATAGATCAGACTTATAAAATGTCATTGGAATACCTACGATTGGTCTTATATAGTAGGTAGCAGAATGCCCGCTTAGGTTAAAACTGCTATTGAGATTCCTAATTGTCACATTATTAACTTACCAGAATCAAGCCCCAGGCATATTTCCAAGCAGATATACTTACCTAGGTACCTACTCCTTAATAAACACAAATAAATGATGTAAACGACCATAGAATAAACACAAGAAATAAAAAGGACTAAGGGACCACTATTTTGTGTCACTAATGTTGTGATTTGTAAATATCTAAGATAAAAGTGTATTTTAGAATAAGAAATATAATTACAAAGGCATTTTATTTTACTAATTTATTATACTGGCAACCCACAATCATTATTGTATTTTATTTTTACCGGAAGTTGTGGTTGTGATTTGTAAATTTTTAACAAATAAAATATTATTTAGAATAAGAAATATATTTTATATAATTATAATCGCATATTAATTTTTAAATGATGTTCACATTAATTGTTGTATTTAATCTTCACCGGAAGTTGAAATGCATTTAAAATGTCAATTTATACAGGAAGTGTGTCTTCTTTATATTGGCGGGAAAGGTATTACAATATTTTCAACCAGAATAGTCTTTTAAATTAAATTGTACATAAGTGGAAAGGGTTGAAAATATTTATACTTTAATAGTTTGTATGTTGTTATGTATTTCGAATATTTTTAAGGAAGTTGTGTAAAAATAAAACAATAAGTGTATTGATTACTGCTGCTTTCTTGTTCAGTAGATTGTAAGTTCAGGCAGTTGAGATTGTGAATTCGAAGCGTCGACATCAAGAAGTAATAATCTTGTAGTCTTATTTCGATTGTAGAAGAATAGTAATTAAAGTATTTATTTTCAACTCTGATTTTATTACACTAAGTTCGAACTTAGAACCCAAAACCTTGCCATAATCCTTGACAGTACCTACCTGTATAAATCCCCTTCTGGGTTGTTGCTCGTGTTTCTTCAAACACTCGCATTCCCGGAGCCCTAGACGGGCGCACTCAGCCGCGTGGCAGGACCCATCCGGTAGACATCTGCCGTTCAGCCCACAGCGACAATCGGATGACAGGACTGGGCACGTACACTCTTGATCCTGAGTCCGGCAGTCCTGGAAGAGATGCAGTGTTTTATTTACGTAGGTACAATAGGAAAATTTGGGTTTAGTTGCATGCATATAGGTAGGTTTATGTAGACTTCGCTCGTTCAGACATTGTATTCTTAAAACATGGACTTGGATTATTTTGATAATTTAAGCAGATATGGTAGAAATTAGGTATGCAGTCAAAACAGAAGCCATTTAATAAAATTCATTCGAAATTTTCGTCATTCAGTATAATTTTCCAAAGGGATCAGGTAGGATATCCGAAGCCTAAATGAAAAGTGAGGCAGGAACTGAGTAAACCTATCAACAACAAATGCTTCCCTTTCACATTAAAGTCACAACCAATCCACCACGAAATCACAAAGTCAACACCAAAAAACGAAGGCCAAGGTCCAATTTAGATTTCCAATACTTATAGCAAAATGGGTCGCTACGCCAAGCGGCTCCGTTTTAACAATGTTGATTCAAAATGGCCGAATCTTTGCTTAAACAAAGAAGCTAGAGGCACGTTCCTCTGATTTAAAGGATGAATAATATTTAGAACACATTAAATCTGGAGTAAATAACTGTTCCAAGTTACGACACCAATTTCTCTATCTTTGAGATGGTCACGAAGTCTAGATTATGTATGAAGGTCTTAAGACTCTATTTATTTTTGGGAAAATACCTACTTCTTGTTCTTGGTATAACAACCGATTGTTTTCTGCAAATATTATTGTTCGTGAACTACGTCGTAACTACCCCAATACTATACTCGTGTCTTCAGTGTTTTAGGTGTAGGTAGGTACTAATTGTGTTACAAGGTCTTACCCCAATGGGATCACAGCTTAAAATTTTAATGTGCTTAAAAAAAGCTTAGATAATGTTCAATAACCTCCTAATGAGCTGTCATTTCAAATTTAACATTGTTCATTCGTATGACCGCTTTTAACCAGATAGAAGCTTGTTGAAAAGTTCGAGTTCACAGAAATTAAGTACCTAGTGCTTTTTTATACGGCCCGAGAATTAAAAAAAGATACGCATATATTCTTTACTTGGTTTTCCTCTTTGGACATATACTTAATCAACAACCATAAACGATCTATGTACTCTTTCACACCATATTTATTTAAATAACGCATACTTAATTGTATTGAGTTTGTTGTAATGAGTTACCTCGTTATTTAATCGAGACTCGTTACCTAATCGAGATTGTCGCACTTGCTAGGCTTATCGTTTCCTAAAAATAGTGTCATATAAACTTCCTAAAGGACAGGTCTTGATAGGTATTAATTTTAAGCACAGGGCACTGGAGCACTTGTTAGGTATTTTAAATAATTTCCAAAATCTACAAACCTTAACTAGGTACCTACAATAAGATTCTAAAGCTACAATAAAACTACAAAATTAATGAACGAATTTATTACACGAAAATACAGTGAACATTTTCTACAAAATATTATAAAAAATATAAAAAGTAAATCAAATAAAAATATAAAAAAATACAATAAATATAAAAAATACAATGAATAAAAAAGGAAAATACAATGGCGTTCAAAAAAAACATTTTACATAGATAACAATGAGTATAGATATTAGGATTATACTACTAACAATACCACTCTTTATGAGGTCGGCTAGCTGGCATTTCGCGGTGCAGCATAACCCTTGTGACGGATGGCACATCGCTGAAGGTGCTACGGAACATCCTTCTTTGTGCAACGTTCTGGAAGAAAAACCAGACAAAGTAAGCTAAGGACAATAAGATTGATAAGTCATTCCATTTCATACAGTATTTTTCATCAAGTTAATTTATTTATGGTTGGTAGCTCATGGCTAAATAACAGTCTTAAGGGTCGATGGATTAAGTAACGGATTGAAGAGGTCAGTAAAACAATGGTGCTTCGCTGCTTTGGCTGCAACCGGCTAGACTGGAATCCAAGAACATAGGTACCCGGGAAGTGTAAGGCAGGTGGATTATGAATTTATGAACAAAATAATGAATACCCTTCTTCGAAGACCACAGCACCACCACCTCGAGGCGTGCAGCACGGGTCCTTGTGGATGCAGCGGGATGGAAGTCCACAGTCACACGCCTCGCCTTTTTCTACTATACCTGTTTGTAACATTTTAATATGATGCTTTACTTAACATACTTATGATATGTGGGGACCTACGATCTGTTTTCCAATATGAATGAAGGTCACAGTATTCTAGAGATTACAGCATTTTTTTTTGTTGTAGACTAACTCGAATGGCCTTTAGTAGTATTCAGGTTAGTTTAGTACCTTAGTTAAAGTAATCACCTAGCAGCAGTCAAAGGAAAGTGAACTTTACCATTCCCGCAATAAGGTTGATCTTCCTCCAACAGACAATAGCTCATGCTGCTGAGCGTGGCTGCGATCAGACGCTTGCTGCACAGCGAGAACTCGAAGTTCATCCCGTTGATGGCCGTGGAAGACTGGGAGCCCATCAGGTAGCCGCGACACTCCGGGTCCGGGAAGTTGTCGTCGTGGTGCGCGCCAAAACTGTGGCCTGAGGAAATGACGAACTGAGGAATTAGGACTCAATCTCCTTTTCAAGTGTGATGCAGATGCAGAGGAAAATACCTGTTGACCAACAAATCCCTCTGACATCATCTAATTGAGCCAGGGGACAAAGAATTAAAATAGTACGTTTCAGTTTGCTTAGTGGAATTTACCATAGTAGGTATATATCAGTTACAGATACAGTTCAACTAGGTATTCCAAGATTTCATGCAGGCCAAAAGGTTTGAAGGGAATTGTTTCAGTTGAGTCAGAAGCCAGTAAGTATAACACCAGTCTAAACAGAGTCAGATAAGGCAGTCGCTTCTTGTAAAACACTGGTACCCAGCTGCATCCGGTTATACTGGAAGCTGACCCCATGATTGGGGAAAAAACCTCGGGAGATGATGTATATACTCTTACCCATTTCATGAGCTAGTGTGAGGGCAGCGATCCTCTCAGGCACCCTGGCCTTCTCATCGGTGGTAGCATGTGCGATGGCCAGGGTGTTGAAGGAGCGACCATACGCGCGCCGGTCACACAGTCCGCCCGCTGCGCCGCCCACGCCGCCGCCCAGAGACGTGAAACTGACGAAACAAAAACAAGAAGTAAAATTAGGTTCAGTTCCTTATGAATTTTATACTGTATGTGGAGAAGAGCCTGAAATCGCCAATCCGCCTTTATTCAAAATGAAAAGAGATTTAATAGTGACATCACACTTAAACGTTGAATTAGGAGCAGGTAGGTACCTAGGTGTAAAGGTATTTTCCAATCGGGGCTTCATCAAAATAATATCAATTAATTGTAAAAAGAGGAACAATGCAGTACAATCGTATAAAAAGAGAACCCTGTACTTCATAAATAAAAATCTTTGTCTCACCTCAATCCCAAAGTCCTATTATGGAAGGCGTGGCCAGAGAAGGCAACTCCTAAACACACTTCTGACAGGCGTCGCAATCTGGCGAACCGCATCAGGTAACTTCTGCCGTCTATCGCCTTGTCTGTCAGAAGGTCCCCGAACACCCGCGTGTTTGTCTCGTCTGACGTCAGCACCAGGATATACTTCACTGAGAAACCTAGACAATTGAGAAGATTTAAAAGAAGAATAAACTCCCTAATTGTCTTTTTACACGCTTTTTATTAGCTTCACCTGTATGTTTGTAGGTTTGTATGTTTGTATGTTTGTTTGTAACCGACTTCTTTGGGCGCGATTTTGACCCACTTTAAACGGCCAGATTTCGTTCAAACTTTGTAGATTTATTGAGGACCGATGACAATACACTAATTTGATAAAATTATTCCATTTTAACCGACTTCCCAAAAAGGAGGAGGTTACACATACACATCGATTACTCCGAGGTTTATAGACCGATTTACGTGATTCTTTTTTTGTTCGACTTGGAATAGCTGCCAGTTGGTCCCATATTCATCAGGTCAGGATCTGATGTTGGAAACCCTGAGAAATCGAGGGCAACCTTCAAAACTTGTAGGCATACATAGGGTAAAAACTTGACACTCAGGTGTACGCCTAAAAGCACTATTCAACTGTGAAGATTTGGAGCTGACCTGATGATGGAGACCAGAGAGGGTCGAGGGAACTCGACAACTGAATATGTAAACTACCTCGTGTTTTAGCTTAAATTATTTGTATTGACAAGACCTTTGCAACAGTGAAGGATTGGAGCTGACCTGATGATGGAGACCAGAGAAAATGGAGGGAACTCGACAACTGAATATGTAAACTACCTCGTGTTTGGGCTTAAATTATTCGTATTGACAAGACCTATGCAACAGTGAAGGTGTGGAGCTGACCTGATGATGGAGACCAGAGAAAGTCAAGGGAACTCGACAACTGAATATGTAAAATACCTCGTTTGGACTTATATTCTTTGTATTGATGAGAACTTCCCACTTGTATGGATAGTGACAACTATTCGTATCACTGAAAAGCTTTAAATAAATAACCTTTTTACAAAAAATTAAACCGAGTTCCCAAAACACTAAAAAGCAAAAAACTAATTTTAGGTGCATCGGCCTAGAAGTCGGTGGCAAAATTAACTTAGTAACATCCATTAGACACCGACTTCTAGGCTTTTCAATTTGCAAAATATGATCTTTGTTAATTTATATAATTTTCATCTATAGTCGATAAGGTAAGAAAATTAATTAAAATTTTCTAGAATTTTTCTCTACAGTCGATAAGGCAGGACTCGATGTTAATTTTTATTTCCAATAATTATCTTTACCCGTTTTCTCTAATATTGACAAATTTTTGTATACTAAAGAGAATTTTAATTCTACAAAACAAATAATAGTTTGAAAACAAACTAAAAGTAGAAAATAAATAATAGTTTAAAAACTAAAAACACGCTTTTATAGAAAAACGAACTAAAAATAGGAAATAAATTTTAATGAATTTAAATTAAGAAAACAGTGTTAAAAATTTCAATGAATATAAATTAATAATAGTGTGAATACAAAAAAAATATATTTAAAAAAAGCGTGGGGTGCTTTTTAAGATATTATCGAAATGAAAATCACTGTACTCATATCTGTCAATAAAATATTTATAACTATTGACACCATGCACCCCACGCTTTTTTTTAATATTTTTTTTGTATTCACACTATTATTAATTTATATTCATTGAAATTTTTAACACTGTTTTCTTAATTTAAATTCATTAAAATTTATTTCCTATTTTTTAGTTCGTTTTTCTATAAAAAGCGTGTTTTTTAGTTTTTTTAAACTATTATTTATTTTTATTTAGGCAGATGTCCACTTTTTCGACCAGTATAATTATTTTTCATTGCGTATGGGACCTCCTTTCTGGTCAAGGCATTAATGTTTCTTCAGTAAGAAGACTAGGATATTGTGTATGTTATCTGTGTCTCTATGTATCTTACCAATGTTATCTGGCACACCATCTTCATTGAAGTCAGCATTCCTAAATATGATATCAGCTTGAGCGACCGCATGCATCATTCGTCTCACAACATGCTTCAAACTGGAGTTGGCATCTTTCTCAAAGAACTCTTTATCAGCCAGGAGTAGAAGGTCACAGATCCTCGCGCGAGCCACGCCGGGAACCCTCTGTCGGTCTTCTATTCGGAAGGGGAAGAAAGGAACGCGATCTAACATTTTGAACTGAAAAAGAACATGAACGCTTAGATATTTTGGACCCTAGAAATGTATTAAAACCATGGTCCAATAGCCAGAAATTAAAATGTGTAAGTAAGTAACAAATATTAACGATTCTGCATTCTAGCATGAATAAGCTCTCATAGATGTTGGGATAGTAGAAAAATATTGACTACTAGGAAACTATTTATCCTATCGATGGTTTATGATTTGGATCGACCTACTGACTGGGGAATTTCCTGAGAGAATTTGTGACGTCAATAAGTCCTGTCTTAAGGCAAACATATCCCAGAATCTACTTAACCATAGACACCAATGCTGCAAGGAGGTCACTATAATAAGCCATCATCTTCACCTGATCACCTGTGCATATTCGCGTCGGGACCGTGGCGCCGCCATATTGTCGTCTTCGAAAGCCCCAAAGAATTTCTTCGGGTCATCATAGCCGTAGGGGTCTGCGTGAAGAGTTCTGTTTCCTGGGAAATATGTACAATTGAATATTTTCTTTATTTGACGACTACCGATTTCAAGAAAGTATCCTTCGGCTTGTTAAACTCAAAAACTAATGCTACTGTTTGTTTTTGATGAAAGAGTAAATTGTATGTAGGCAAAAATAACAAAGTATAAGAATATTAATGAGTTTGTTAAGATAATAAAGAGAATACCGTAGGTACATAACTTTCAAAATTACGATCAAAAGTTAGAAATTACAAACCTCAAAAGTTTGTGATATTTTGCAGTTTATATTTCAAGGTCTGGAAAGTTTTATTGATATGAAAATCGCTTTACCATTAAATGAAAGTAAGTAGTCGGCTTCAACATACAATAGGCAACAAATCAATGATTAAATCTTTCAATTACTCTTAGAGTACGCGGTTAAAACCAGTTTTCGTTGGATCGCGTAATTGACAAATCTCATATCCTGTGCCAAAGTTAAAGAATGATAAAATACTAGCTACAATAATATGCTCACCCAAATGCAATACTCCATAGAACTGCAGGTCTTCCCCGATGTAGCCCTCAGCAGTGCCAGAAGACGGGTCTTCCACGGGAAAGCCGTATGCCATGGTGATGTCAGATAATGGGAAGCCGCCTTTGTCCTGGATCTCATCTTCGGGTTCCAAATATAAAGTTGTGTGATGGGATGCTAGGGTTGATGCGCCTGAGACAAAATATAATCATATAATCTTAAATTACTAACCCTTAATTAATGTTGTAAATGCGAAAATAGTTCTGTAGTTTTTGTCGCAATTTCATTCCAAAAAAGCTGACCAACTTAAATAAAATTTGCTGCAGATGGTCTATTAGGTAGTGAGCCTGAGAAAGGACGTAGGCTAGTCTTTGCTAGGGTGCAGGATTTCCTTTGGGGCGTTGGTGGAATTCAGAGAACAGAGTAGTGGTAGTAGTTTATACTTTAGGACTTATGTTTTAGAAGACGAAATTTTTGATAGTAGATTCTATCAATTATTGGCAATAAAATTCAGCGTTTAAAAGACTGTATTTAAGTTTACCAAGAGGCTGCAACTTCAAGCACAGTAAATGCACTTCTTTTCCGAACTTAGCTTCTAAGACCTGGTACCCATAAGCACTGCAGACAGTATGATGCTGATTCGTGATGTCCACGCCAGTCACACTGATCAGTAGACACGCACATACCACCAGAATTGAGGACATGGCACAATTTGGAATTTCATTTCATCAGGCCATATTTTCTAAAATGTGTTTGCTGTGTTACTTGTCAGAATGACAGAGTTTTTAAGTTTTCTGCATGGCATGGAAACTTTTTGATCGAAAAGTTTTAGGTTGCATGTAAAGAGTTTTCATTCTGATTCTGTTTACATTATTATCGTCATATTTTATTTCACACACAAAGGGTTCAGTTCAAATAATAGGGGAGTTATTGATAAAGAAATTATTTTAGGTTCGACCCATATGGAAGCCCTGCTTAACATGACATCAAGCAGAATACATGACTCTGGTAAGATTCTGCAGGATTCCTACCAAGCCGTAGGTACGCCGGCGGGCGTCCGTACACAAATATATTTTTGGCCCCGAAATTCCCATCGAATGGGTCTTCTTATAGTTCCTAGGGCCCTAACTATAGGTCTCAGAGCTGAGATCTTTCTAAAACCGACCATTAGTGCCTAATGACCTAAATGAGTCGCCACATTGCATTCAAATGCTATTTTCATGGCGGCAGTCGTATAATTTGAATAATAATTAAATTCTGTTTAAATAAACGTGTGTTCCTAGTGTATGGTGCATCTGTGAGTTTGTTTGTCGCAAATAAAATTTTGAAAAATAAATTTTACTTAAGGTAAATAGGTTTTTTTTTATTGAAAATCCAATGCTGCATTCAAAATATTAAGCGCATACTTAAACACTCGGGGCGAAACTTGGTTAGTTAAGCTATGTAAGTTAGTAGCAGGAGATAACCCAGTAAAAAAAACTAAATAAATGAATCAGTTACGCCATTGAGCAATTGTTTTATTATTAAGTGTTGATACAATAACTTACTAATAATGACACACTGACACACATTTAAAAAGTAATTGAAACGAAGATGCTTGTCATACTTATTGCGAGTTTATTATAAAAGCTTGCAAATTTTATTTACACAGGTTAATTATGTAAGAAAAATATAATTTTATGTAATTTAAAGTTGGTTACTGTTGATAATGTTGTTAAGGCTTGAATTTATTAGCTATTTTAACCGACTTCCCAAAAAGGAGGAGGTTCTCAATTCGTCGTGATCTTTTTTTATTATGTTCAACGATTACTCGAAGACGCCTGGACCGATTTGCTTTTTTTTATTTTTTTTTTTATGGTTAAACAGACGATAAAATCTAAGCAATGGCCGCGTCAAAAGCCTAGTAGTCCGGTTCTCAAGTGTGAGCAAACTATATATAAATTAATTAGCTCACGTGAAGCTTGCTAACAGCTTACTCCGAAGCTATGTCGTGTCTAACATCAGACGGGTAGCTAATGACAAGGAGCTTCGCAGACCTCGGATATAGGTAATGTGTAGATGTAGGAAATATGGATGTGACTACGTACAGCTGGATATTACTTAGTCTTAATTTGTGGAAGGAAACATTAAAATAGAACTTGAGAGATTTACTTAAATCCCGTGTGAATTTCTTTGCGCACCCGGATAAAATGTAGCTAAGTACATACGTAGTCTTTGTCGATATATGGGTTAGTTAAACTTTGAAATAATTTTGATAAATAGGAAAAGTGGTTCTTGAGATTAGCGTGTTCAAGCGAAGGAACTATTCAACTTTATAATAAGTATTAGTCACAACGAATACATTTTAATGTTAATGCCTTCTTCCCAATATCCAATCACCAAACACCTGTCCTATTCGTTCTCTTAGTCGCATTCGCTCTTATTATCGCTCTTATCAATAATACAATTTACGCACATCCAGATTAAACTCTACATCCGTGTCTATCCTAGCTAAGCAATCAACATAAGCTAATACACTAACTTAGCGGATTCCAGGAACGGAAATACAGGATCTTTTTTTAGAATTGTGACTAAGTTGTAACACCTCGCACTCTTTGTAACGGACTCATTAGAGCTTGTAACTTGGTCTAAGCGTGAGCTTTTAAGCGCCTTCATCACTTTTAAATTACATTAAATAGTTACAGGTTTAAGTTAGCGATTTTTGTAGGAACTGTACTTACTTAATTGGCCCTATTCGGTATATAGGTCTTCGAAGTAGACGATATGAGCTAGGTCATTTAAAAACATTTTGAAAAGAATGTCAGTAATTTGTATGATTGAAAAATTATGACGAATTTTAGTTTTGGTTTTCAATCATGTCACATACTTAGTGTTTAATGAAAAGATCATAAAAAAGTTTCAAGGGTATTGTTTTTTTATCCGCCTTTTCTTTTCGTAACAACTCGTTATTATTTTATCACCCTATTTTCGTACTTTTGCTAAAATAGTCATTGTAAATCATTGCACGAATATTTCCGATTAGGTAGGTATTATCCGGAATGGTTAAAAATTGCATGTAATTTATTATGTGCGTTTAATCATCAAAGTTATCGAGTGAACTCCCATTTATCATTTTGTTATAAATTATTATATTAACAAACTTAAGTTAAGGTGAAAGTTTAACAAGGTTTATGTAGGTAACGATTACGGTATAATTTTATTAAAAGAATGCTTTTACTTTCTATGATAAATATTTTATAGACATCGACCTATATAAAAAGTAAGTATATTTGTAGGTAAGGTATCGTATAAAAGGCAGCACGTACAAACTATAATATTATTTTAAAACAATCTTGTTATTTCTCCTCTGATTGTCAATCAACTTCTTTGTAAAAAGTAAAAGTAATCGTTTCTTCGTATGTAGATTCTAAAGTGATTAATAACATGCAGGTCAGGGGTTAAAGAAAGACACACAACACAGATAACACGAAATAAATTCCTAATCTCTCAGATTAGGTACACTCGTGGGCGTTCTCACAAAAACTAGTACCACATTTTCATTTATCAGCCACCAATAAATCTATGATAAAAGTACCGTAAAGTACCGTTGGCACTTTGGTACCGCTACAAGGTGCCATCTGTTGTAAGTTATGTGAAATCTGTACTATAATTTATCGGCGCCAAGCATGAATACCGCGGCGCCTGCGATGCGTTTTTGCACGCGATCCAGTCTATTTTTAACTGGCAACACTTAGGAGTATTATTAGAAGGAGGTTGTAGTTGTTGTTTGTCTATTTTTATTACGCTGTATGGGGATGTGTGACCCGCGGCGAATGAATTCCATGAGCACTTTGATTTGTGCTACCTCCCTTTGCATTGAAAATATAGAGGCGCCCATAACGCTTGAGGGGATAGTAAAGACTAGTAAGTTGTTCGCATTGAAAATAAACTGACGGAAAGCATCAGCTTTGAACTTTTTCTATGAAGCCTTTTGAACTTTTTGCTAAATGCAACTGGAAATGGCCAAGCATGTCTAACAATCAAGTATTTAGTAACTACGCATGCGCATGCGTCTTTTTGTCGTTGTGTGTTGCGTCGTCTATGTCGCACCTAAAATATGTGCCATTTAGTACTCAGTAGGTGCGTTCATATCTGCAACAATTTACCCTCAGAAGCCTTGATATCATTGTTATTGTATCAAAGAATGACAAATTATTATGTATTATGATTACATTTAAAAAGTAAGTTATGAGTATGACTCTCTACGCACGAAGTATTGAAGGTGTGAAACCATCAGATGTTTTGTTTAAAATGTCATAATATTTGTACCATTGTTAATAGGTTTGTAGCTCAATGTAGTAAAAAGTCATATTGTTCATATTGTTGATCATGTGACAGCTACTCTTACCTTTATTTTATAAAGAAGAAAGATTTGTAGGTAAACTCAAAAACTATCGGTATGGTACATGGATCGATTTGGATTTTTGTTCACTGTTGGGAAGCTACACTAACCCTGAGTGACACGGGCTATATTAAATAAGGGTCTGGGAAGATTTTGTATTTGTATGTACTTTCTAAGTAAGTATGTATATTTTGGTCACCAATGACTGATTAAAGGTGAAGGAAAGCTTTAAAGCTTTAGAGCGTGGTGATTACCATTCATTACTTTTCGGAGTGAGAGGAGGCCTGTGCCCAGCAGTGGGACAATAAAAAGGCTGATGACGATGAGGGAAAGAATCCCCTGGGACGCGGGCTAAACCGCGGATAAGTGCTATTAAATACACATGGTGTATGTAGATATTTGGAGCGTGGCTGTGCCACGAATTAAGTCCAATGTGTCAAATGTCCAAAACTCCGAAAATCTAAAACAAATTCGGTACCACATATTTATTCGGAGTTGAACCTAGGACAAATATGCACGGTACGGCCACTCGATTAACCCCTAAGCGGTAGACTAATTGTTGGGCTAAAGGTTGAAATGAATATTGAGTAAGTATGAAATTTTTATATCTATAGAAACAAAAATGTTTCATGAAAGCTCACTCATAATAAAACAGTAGTTACCTAAAAGTGCAGTTTACCTACGTCTTGTTCTAGCTTTGACTAGTAACTTTTACCTAATCAGTTAATTTTTCAAGTCTTTAGTTATTATAAGCAATCGTGGTGTGTTGACTGCCCGACTGTGCTCTTGACTGTGATCTTCCAAAAATTAAAAAACGAAACGTACAAATGGTACAAACCTCTGTAGATGGATGAGCGTAAAGAAAAAAAAAAGAAAACTTAGCGCCAAAAAAGAAAATTCCATTTTCAATTTTCTTTTATTCTCCGGCCGTAACTTATTTTTTTGCGTCGATTTTCCATCGGTGTTCGCGTATCACCTTAAATTTTATAGGCTTGGAATAGCGTCTACTTGAGATTACGGTTTTAAACAAATACTTGCGTCGCTATGGCGGGAAGGCTGTGGCCGGCATTCCACTTCAGTGGCGGGTCGCGAGCGGTAGCCCGCGCTTTTTTTTATCTGTGCATTTTCGTAAGACATAGTGCCGAGTTGAGAAAAAAGTAAAAATGTTAAAATATACGATGAAAAAATATTGTGCGGAAGGGAGTAAATTCAACCAAATTATTGTCGCTAGTTTGAGTGAGTACTTTTCTGTTTTTAATAATACCTATACTTAGTTTTAGGAAAATTGTATTAGTTCCATTTTCCGTACACTATTTTTATTGCCACATATACAATAAAGTATAGGTATACCTAGCGAAAGGGAAATTACTTATTTATTACAAGTACACAATCAGATTACTAAAAAATGATTAGGAATTATATTATTCAGTTTTAAAACTTTGGCGATCATACCGGTCATCTGAAAATCTCGTATTACGTATAGGGAAATCTCCTATTACATTAGCTCTTATAAAACACAAAAGATTATGCTACACAAACGGACAAACGGGCATTGCGTATAATGTTTGGTAAATACGAAACCAATTGGAAAGGTTTTTCGATAACTCTCGATTAATTGTTGATATTTTCACGACCACCTGTGATCGGTGGAAAACTACTGAAATATGTGTAAAATTATCAGAAGATCTTTGAAATTGTAAACTATGTTCGCTCATTCATACGAATAGTTAAAGCGATAAGCTACAAGTTCGTCTCTATTTCAATATCTAGATGGCACACACAGTTATTGTTGATTTAAAATAGTAGCGCTGCGTTTTGCAGGTTCGATCCTGGACTAAATTCCAGAGATATTTTTGTGATGAACGTACCTATAACATAAAATAAATAAAGCGTTCATTACTTAATTTGAACTTAATTTCCACCTACACTTCGACCTAGATGGCGCAATGGTCACCATGCCGGACTGCCGAACCTGAGGTCCCGGGTTCGATTCCCGGTTCGGACGACATGTGTCTGATGAGCATGTTTGTTGGCCGTGGTCTGGGTGTTACAATATGTATTTATCAATATGTATATATGTAGCTATATGTAGTTTATCAGTTGTGTTAGCACCCATAACACAAGTTAATTAATAACTTACCATGGGGCTAACCGACCGTGTGTGAAAATGTGTCCAGACATTATTGTCCAGACATTATATAAGTGGTGATTTACACATTAATGGCATTAATAAAACTTATTAAAGAGAACTTATTATTAAAAAAAACTTTGTAGGCGAAATAAAAAGGATGCGCTTTGCGAAGTTTCTTCTTAGGAATTGTATATATATGGGTTATATGGTTTTAATTGAAACTCGGTACTTACCTCCACGCATTGTCGAAATAGGATTGTGTCGACCACAGACGACCGGTCACATGGACAGGCATCCTTTCGGAGTAGCTACGGATCGCTTAGAAGAAACTATTTTCAATTATTTCGGCTGCCTAAGAAAAACTCGTAAATCCGTTAATCGGATTCAGTTAATCAGCACCATAAACTACTGCTAGCTATTAAAGTAGTTAACCACGTAATCGGTATTAATGAAAATGTTATTACATAACCATTCATTTGATTTAAGACGGAAAATTAGGCGAGGATTTTTTGAAAATCTATGCTCAACACTATCATAGGAAATAAGAGAGAAGTTAGTACTTGGGTGTACCTATCTCTGAATTCAGTTCACGTTACAAACGGCTGAATAATTAATGTAAATAGGCTCGTCTCTGAGCCTTTTCCCAACTATGTTGGGGTCGACTTCCAGTGTTACCGGAGTCAGCTGAGTACCAGTGTTTTACAAGGAGCGACTGCCTATCTGACCTCTCCAACCCAGTTACCCGGGCAACCCGATACCCGTTTGTTAGACTGGCTTCTGACTACCCGTAACGACTACCAAGGATGTTCAGTGAAAGCATCCTCTTTCATATAGGGAAATAATTTTCTAACGACTATTTCCATTTATTCATCTATTTGTGGATTTGTTTATGTATGGGGCTAATGTCATAATGTCATATTCTCTGTTTAACAGTTAAGTAATCCAACTAGACATATCGGGTGTGTCGTTCACAATCACATTAAATGAAATGCGTTAAAATACTGTTTAATATCCTATGTCGTTTAGCACAAAGAGAAAAAAAAAATACGTAAAAATAAAAAAATGCATTTTTCAAACAAAGTAAATAGAATAAAAATGTGCGAAAATTAGAACACCATATAACAGTCAGTCATTACAAACAACCGAAATTCTCCCTTGAAAACTGACATCTGTCAACTGTTCAAAATATTCGATACTCCTAACTTTATCTCTGCTTTACACATGATGTTGTAAATTATAAAAACGAAAAATGACTCCTGTGGCTAAACCTCTGAATGGATAAGTTTTTTTTTTACAATTCGCTATAGAATATTAAGTATATGCGATAGGATTTAATGTGATTGTGAACGACACACCCTGTATATGGGTTGTCATATGGTCACATGACAATGGGATCATTTTAAAAATCTCCATTCACTCAACTGTCCATTTCTACTCCTACACTGATAACTTACGAAAATGAATGAAACAATTGATAAACAGTAACTGCCAACCTATTGAAGCTGTTAAGGTTGCTGCGGTTTTGTCATATAGATTATATTTGTAGTAAATTAAGAATTTGCTTTGTAAGTTTTATCATTTACATAAGTTATAAAGTTCCTATAAATATTTTAAGATGTCTATATTTAGGTTCTTTAAAATTAAGTTAAAAAATATATATCTACGTAATGACTGAGTAGTTATACTGTCAGTGGTAGTTTATAATTTATGTACCTATGTAAATCAATGAGACTCACCACACCACCCCCACATTCAAACCGCTAAAAGCTTTAATTGTTTATACACGTGTAAAATAATAAATCCTCCGAGCCTTTTCCCAATCATGTTGTGATCGGCTTCCAGTCTAACCGGATTCAGCTGAGTACCAGTGCTTTACAAGAAGCGACTGCCTATCTGACCTCCACAACCCAGTTACCCGGGCAACCCGATACCCCTTGGTTAGACTGGTTTCTGACTACCCGTAACGACTGCCAAGGATGTTCAATGACAGCCGGGACCTACAGTTTAACGTGCCATCCGAAACACCGTCAATGGTGTCTAAGATATACCTACTTAGAAAGTACATACAAACTTAGAAAAGTTGCATTAGTACTTGCCTGACCTGGGATCGAACCCGCGCCCTCGTACTTGAGAGGTTGGTCCTTTACCCACTAGGCCACCACTAGGACTTTTCAAAAAAATTACTGAAATATAGAATATTGTGATTCTCCAAAAATCTTCGAAAAAACCAGTATGAAAGACAAAAAAATATATCCGAATTGAGAACCTCCTCCTTTTTGGGAAATAGGTTGAAAAGTAGGCATGCTGCTATTCTTTTTTATCCATACTTCAAGGGAAATCCATACTACAGGATTGTAGAATATATTTATAATTTATAAAATAACATTTAAAACATTGTTATCATGAATATGTGATATTTTGAAATCAATTGACTTGCTACAAAACGTTACAATACGAATAAACTTATATCATTGAATGTGCGTTTATGTAAATTATCATTGAACATTTTAAACTTTAACACATTGTGTTTTGTTCGTGAATCAATTCTTCACTTACCTCGAAGAAATGTAGTTTTTCGATTAATCATGATCGATATATTATCCTTATAAAGGTCGCCGTCGACGCTGGATGCAGGTCGCCTCCAACAGGTAAGTATCTGTGGAGATCTAAGGGGGAGGCCTATGTTCAGCAGTGGACGTCCTATGGCTAAGATGATGATGTGATATACTATTTAATACCTAGAGCTTTTGACCAGCGATTATACCCACTTCCTAAGGGAACTACTTTCCCCAAACGGGTAAAATATAGTCTATGTTCCTTTTCTCTGACTCTGAGCTAGGTTATCTGTGTACCAAATTTCATTAAAATCAATCAGTTTTGGGCTGAAAGCGCGACGAAAAACCGGAGAGTTACTTTCGCGTATTCAATAATATTGGTAAAGATTTTATCAGTACTCATGTAAGTTGGTATGTTGGCAATGCTATCCTTCATCTACCTACAATAACAGGGATGTCAGATGTCTGTAAAAAAACAATTTGTTTATTTTACTGGATTATCTTTGTTTAATTTATATTACAAAGCTGAAGAGTTTGCTTGAACGCGCTAATTTTAGAAACCGATTTGGAAATTCTTTCAGTCCTACAAAGCCATGGGAAGGCTATAGGCTATCTTTTATCCAGGTTCGTGCCGAGGTCCCCACTGGATGCGGGTGAAACCGCTGGCAAAAGCTAGTAAATAAATATACCTACAGATAGGAAACTTTCTTATTTTCCTGGAACAGTTGTAGATAGCAGGAAGCCGCTTAGATTGCAGTTTACATGCAACTGCATAGTTATTATAAACGCATTATGTCACACCTGATAATTAGTGGCAGATATTTTTAGCACTACGGTAAATCCTTTTTTTTACATCTACAACAAACCTTTGCATAGGCATGGTTCTATGAAGAAAAGTTATGTTTTTCAGAGTTTTTTAGAGATGATAGAGATTTGATTTTTAGATGCTTTCAGTTCGAGTCCTAATTAGGCCTACCTATAAGAGAAAATAATTAGACCTAAAAAAGAAGAAAAGCACGTGTAATTTGATGACACCTTCATAATAAGAAAAAATAGAATTTTACAGAATAGGTTACTTATAGGTTTAGGTTTATTTATTGTTTGAACAAATGTTTCAAAGCTGTTGTATAACTTAAAGAGTAAGAACAATGCGGATTAAAGAGTAGGTATATAAATAAAAATTAATTATCATTAATCTGAAGTTATTTCTTATTTGTTCATTACAAGTAGGTCTAGGTACCTACATTAATTTCTTGCAAAACGAGAATTACGAAAATATAAAATTGATTGCAAAGTTTATGGGTATTTCTAAAACTTTTTGGTAGGCGCTCAAACGCCAATTTTTTTCCTTATCTATGAGGAAAACCACATATTTTTCGCTTTTCAAAGATTCTATAATTTCGATATATAAATCAAACTTTACTAATAATGCTTAGGTAAGTATTTATTCATTTAGATTATGTAGTAACGTAAAGTTTACGTTTATATTCGTGCCAGGTTCCCCGTTAAGATAAAACTTACTAGCCCATATATATGTATATTTTGAAAACAATAGGCTCATTTCCAATGAGTTTGTAGGGCACAATAATAAATAACTGGGACATGTCATTATACAATATGAACCCAATTATTAGCAATGTTTGCACAAGTGTTTGTCGGTGTAACTGAGAATATATCTAAGTAAACGCTTCTTAGGCCAAACGGGAAAGCAGATGATATGATAAGGATTCCGCATGCGTACTTTTTGTATATTGCATGCGATCGTCAAATGTTTTGGCAATACAGAATCATTAATTTCTAAGTAATAGAGCGAGTTAATAAGTAATCAATGACCTACATAAAGAAAATGCTCTACATATATTATAAGCCCTCTTTGCAACGCCTGAAAAAGGTCCTTAAGCTTACCTACCTTAACATTACACCTGTAAATACCTTAACGAATATTTTGAGTTTGAACATCATTATATCACCAAAGATATTAATTAACTCTTTTGTAATCGGGGAAAAAATACTCAAGCGTAGGAGAAGCGTTACTTCTCATTAGTAGAGGTAGAAATTGTAACTATGGTGAAGAAATGTTCTCAGAAGTTTCTTACTGATTCTATTTTGTGACAAGCGGTAAAGTTGTAATATCTATAATGCATTAGGCACTTATTCTATTATTATGTATAAGTCAGAACATATAGGTACTCGTGGGCTGCGGGATTGTTCGGAAGACTTACCGTGGCCCTGGTACATAAAGGGCTTAAGAAGGAACATGATGGGTTTTAGTCAGTAGATAAGAGTCTGACACTCCCTCGCGCTGCTAACCCGCAGCGGGATCCATAAAAAAAGAACATATACCTAGGTTCGTAAACTGGATGCAAATCATGTATCCAAGGAGTATGCACGAAATGAGTTCACCTTTAAAGAGAATTGGATAGTTTACGTTATCATTGTACGCACTGGTACGCGTTCTAAGAACGAAACAATACATTCAATGAGGTCTCTTCCGCCTGTAATTGTCGCCTTGCCGTATCTCATATCATAAGATTAAAAGATGTTACCATTCATACTTAGTTACCTTTCATAACGATCCCCTTCAATGAATCAAAAGCAACGAACCGATCGTATTTTTGGACTTAAGAGAAGAAGAAATTGCCTAAAAATGTATAAAATCTATGTATGTATATGCAAGGAGAGAATTTCCAAATCATTGTTATATGGTCATGGTGGCCTAGTGGATAAAGCACCAATCTCTCATATGGGTGTGTGGGTTCGATTCCATATCAGGCAGGTACCAATGCAACACTTCTAAGTTTGTATGTACTTTCTAAATATATCTTAGACACCAATAGCTGGTAAAAAGGTGAAGGAAAACATCTCGAGGAAACCTGGACTATATAGTCTGAAATCACAAAACCGCATTGAGCAAGCGTGGTGACAAACGCTCAATCCTTCTCAGTGTGAGAGGAGGCCTGTGCCCAGCAGTGGGACGATAAAAGGCTGTAATCGTAGTTAAACCTTTCTTTAACTATCGCTTGGGAAAAGGGATGAGTTAACTTATTATGTCATAGTTATTATTAACGACATATTGAATGCGGTAATTAGTAGTTAATAGCAAAAGCTATGAGTTATCAGAGCTTTGCCTCGTGGCTACAGCATTTGTTAATGAATTGTGTAGATATGTTAATTTTAGGGCCTATGTCAACATGTAGGAGGTATATACGAATATTTCATAAGCTTGTCTATATTGTTTCTTTTCCATGTTGCAGTCTTGCTCCAGTTAGTAAGGAGATAAAACTAGACAATAAAAAACCGGCCAAGTGCGAGTCGGACTCGTGCACGAAGGGTTCCGTAAATTACAGTTAAATCAACCTATCTCAAAAACTATAAGAGATACTTTGATCAAACCAAAAATCGTTGAAAGAGTTAATTAGCATGCATCACCTCTATTTTTTTTAGAATTTTATACCCCGTAGTTATAAAAATAGAGGGGGGGGGACATACTTTTTACGACTTTGAGAGCTGATATCTCAAAAACCGTTCACTTTAAGAAAAATGTTTTTTAGAAAACTTTATATCATTTTAAAATACCTTTCCATTGATACCCCACACGGGTATGTACATCGAAAAAAAAAATTTCATCCCTCAGTTACATGTATGGGGGGCCCCACCCCCAATTCTTTTTTTTACTATTTAGTGTCATATTTTTGTAGCGGTTCATACAACACATATTCCCATCAAATTTCATCACTGTAGTACTTATAGTTTCCGAGTAAATCGGCTGTGACAGACGGACAGACGGACAGACGGACAGACGGACAGACGGACATGACGAAACTATAAGGGTTCCGTTTTTGCCATTTTGGCTACGGAACCCTAAAAACTATCATCATGTAACTCTATATACATATAGATATATATATACTACATATAGAATACCTTCATATTAAATGTAAATACGTAATAAAAATAGTATGTCACATAATAAATCACATGAAATGATAAATTGAAAAATATGTATGTTGAATGTTCAAATTAAATCATTTCAGCTGATAAGAAATAAATAATTATGTAGTTATCTACATAATCTATCTTATGTAGATATCTTAATTATGTAGATGTCACTAGATAATAAATCATTTCATAAATATGATCTACATAATTTTCCACGTGGCACCACTTGACTTCCGGTCCCCTATTGTGGTGCGCACATTTCGTGTCATCAAGACACTATCCAAACAGTAGCCAGCGGCATTATATGATATGAGCAATTTTTGCTATTAAAATTGGTAAATCCAAATAAGAAAGCCAGATATTTAAATAGCACCTACGAATCCTACTATGAATAGGATGGAATCAATTGCATTATAATTTTCAATTTTCGTTTATTCATTGTATAAAACATGTATTTACATTTTTAAACATTAAATATAAAAAATAGGTAGCCACCGATATCGCGCAGTCATTATTCAATCATTGTTTTAGCGTTAAAATCCTTTATGGACTACTTAAACAAACATCATCAAAAAGTTATGAATACTTACTAAAATCACAGTTAAGTCAATAAGTAGGTATGGCAAAACAATGTGTTCGTTAGTCCCAGACTCATTGATTTATCGATACATATGTTACTATACAAATATTTAGCTTCAATCAAAAAGTAAAAATCGGGTAAAATTATACTTACTTTATTGGTATGGTTACTTTATTTTTAACATCTTGAAGATTTTCTTTTCGCTTACTCTATCTGTTTTCCTGCGGTTTCACCCGCGTCCCGAGGGGATTACTCCCCGTACGCTGATAACATATCCAATAAGTAGCCTATGTTACTCGGGAATAGTGTAGCTATCCAACAGCGAAAGGTTTTTAAAGCGGTTCAGTAGTTGAGGGTAGTTGATTTTGCTAGAGAGAGAATTTAGCCCCATAAAGTAATTTCAAATTCCTATCTCAAGTAAGCATATCCACAGGTAAAAAAAGAAAGGTTTAGATATTTGTCGCTGAAAACCAGCGCTGGGACTCTGTCTCGTTTCAGGTCGCAGCATTATGCTGAGCGAGGGCCGTATGGAGCGCTTTAAGACGCATATTTTCCCCTTCTATCATTATTTCTGTATAATGTGCCTAATTTTAAGTGTGTGTATGCGTCTTTTGTTGCGCAGTAAAAATTATTTTCTTTCTTCTTTTCTTTCTTTAAGTACATAGATAATTGGGAACGGGCGTTAAAGTACGTAGGTAGGCGACTAGTAACAATGTGCTCTATAATTAAAGCTACGATAAATTATAAATAGTTACCTACTACTTACGTGCGTGTATGATCTCATAAGTATGATATAGCAAATGAATAGCAATCTAGAATTGTCGAGACTGCTGGGCGACTGAAGCGAGTCAACAAGCCAATGTATTGGCGACCCTACCCAATTGATCCGGGACAATTAATGACCCTGCGTGAACTTGTGTCCCTCAATCGTACCTACGGCTGAGGAATTCCTTGAAGCTTTTTGTAAACAACTATGTTAATTGTGGACTAGATAGATTTATTTTAAGGTAACCGTCCGTTACTCTAGTTTTCAAAGCTTTGAGCGTTTATTTCAAGAGCCATGTGACCTTTCTGACTTTCTGAAACTGTATTTCAAAACAGACTAAAGCATGATTACTTAAAAATGCTCTACAATCGGTACAAAAAAACGCACCGCGATAATGATAAAAAGCTCGCTCTACCAGATATTTAGTTTATGTCAGAAAAGTAACTCAATAATTGACGCGATGCGTAAAATACTGAAGGATGTTTTCGTGGAAAACTCTCGATAGGTAAGGGACGTAACTATACAAACTAAACACTTCTTATGGTCGTTTGATGTTGTTTACGGGAACAACATCAAACGACCATAAGTTATATGTTTCTCGCCACGATAAACTCTCTACAGAGTTTTCTTGCTGCAGTCGTCGAGAGATTGAATACTTGCAAAATACCAATTTCACAGGGTACCTACACCCAGATCTAGGGTACCCAAGAAATTGGCCCCTGTTCAACACACCTTCCTCTTCCGCCAGTCTAACAGGGTCAGGCAGCTACTTAACATACATAACCCCATGATGATCTGGCAGCGAGTCAATTGCACGTGCGCTCATCACCCATCCATTTGATAGGTCACACATGTACGCTAACTAATTAGACACTGATTAGTACGACAAAGATTGTTTTGTTTGTAATCTGAGCAATTGAGAATGTACGGAAAAATTATGAGTTATGATCGGCGAGGTTTATTAAACTGTTTTTTGTTTGTCATGTTTTCGTAATGCAGACGAAACTGATTTTAATTGACCTCATATTTGAGGTACTTTTGGACTCGTTTAAATTGTTTATGCGTGAGGGTACAACGCAGTTTGTTTTGGTCTCCATTTGTAATGATAAATGATTAACGTCTTCTTTTATTTTGAGCGCAAAGACGCAGTTGTTTTGAAATTCCTCTTGAAAACCAATGTGCCAAACCAATTTGATATTTTATAGCTAGATTTTTGTACAAAATATAATATGCTAAACATCACATAACACTTTCTTCTTGCAGTGGTCCTCCCAGTATTTTCATACGGCACGGCGATTGGCTGGATATCCCCCATGGGTCCCCGACTGATGTCTGAAGAGACCCCGGCCGCGGCTCCCGTGCATCCAGACACCATATCCTGGATGGCGTCAGTAGTGTACTTGGTGGGAACTCCCACTGTGTTCTTGTTTGGGTACATCGTGGATAACTTTGGGAGAAAAAAGGCTTTGATGGTCACGTCGTTTTCTATGGCTGTAAGTTGTGAATTTTATTATGTTTTAGTACAATAAATGATTAATTGTATTTGCCTGAAGTACAACTTACCTCTATAGCTATCTTTTTTGCAGGGCCGCGCCGCCCCTGTGTGCGAAGTGTGCGGCGCACACAGGCGCCAAGACAATAGGGGCGCCGCGCCGCCACTGCCACCTAAATTATTTTGTTACCTATATGATTGTTTTTTGTAGTGGAGTATCGACAAGTAGGTACAATACGCGCAACATAGGCCTTGTAAACTACAAAACATCTATAACGCTTATTGAACAAGTCTCTCAATATTTAATGTTTATTATTATTCACGTTTATGGTTTCATTTTACGTTTAGGGTTTTAGTTTACATTCCTTACGAGCTCAACGTTAAAACGGCGGCAGTTCTTTGAACCAGAATAATACTACGAACCAGAATAATTCTATATAAATAATACTACGATCCGTTGCGTGCGATACGTCCGTTGCGTACGATACCGACAAGTGGACGCTTAGCTTTAACAAACAATTTTAAAAAATTCGCGCTCGCTACGCTCGCGGCTGTTCACTTGTCAGTGCCTACCGTTCATTCTAAAACCCAAAGTCCCAAAACTCAAAAATTTTCGCGCTCGCTACGCTCGCGGCTGTTCGCTTGTCAGTATAGTTCTTTCTAACATGATTAGAGTACTTTTATGTCCCAAACAAAAGTCAAACATTTTCGCGCTCGCTGCGCTCGCGGCTGTTCGCTTGTCGGTACCGTTCCTTCTAACATGATTAGAGTACTTTTATGTCCCAAAACTCAAAAATTTTCGCGCTCGCTGCGCTCGCGACTGCACCTTGCACCGTTCTTTATTATACAAGTTTAGGTGCTTTAGTGACCCAAAGCTCAAAAATTTTTGCGCTCGCTACGCTCTGCTTTATTTTCCACTTCTTTTATTTTTTCAATCCTTTTTTAGCCGAACCTAGAAGGTAGCGCCGCTTGTAAGTCCTTTTATTAACAAGAAAATAACTCCTAGCTCACAACAGACTTTTCACGTAGAACAAAGGGCCTCGCATAGACCTGCCGCACGTAGCCTCGCAATGGCTAGGGCCGCCGCTGACTGGAGAACATTTATTTCAGTCAAATTTAACAATTAAAAATATTCATTCAAAAATTAAATTCGTTTTATGATTCGTTAAAAAAGAGGCGCTTCATAGGTTTCGCACACAGGCGCTGCCGGGGGTCGGCGCGGCCCTGCTTTTTTGTATAAACCACCTAACGATTCCTACGTTAGTTATAAAAATACAAAATCCAAATTTGGATCCAGTATCAAGTTTCTAATAGCTCTAGTTTGGACTTAGTGATAATAACATGGTTTATAGGTACCTTCGCACTGTAGGATAAAAATACATGAAAAATACGCACCCTCTGGCTTTACAGACTATCAGATTTTAGATGACCGATCTCTAGGAAACATGTTTCAAAATCTAAGCCCACATTCTCCTTTCAGGCATGTTGGGGCTTAAAGCTGTACTCAACAGAAACATGGGCCCTCATAACAGCCCGAGCAATAGTTGGCCTCGGCGTCAGTGGCTCCTACGTCGTCACGCCTCTTTACATCAAGGAGATCAGCGAAGACTCCATTAGAGGAACTCTTGGGAGCTTGGTGGTACTGTCGCAGAACTTGGGCAATCTATTTGCGTATGTCATGGGGGAGTATTTGAGCTACCATGCGATGCTATGGGTCTGTCTCATCGTGCCGTTGTTGCATCTGGTCCTGTTTACTGCGATGCCGGAGACGCCGTCGTATTTGCTGAAGTGTGGGAAGGTTGAGGTGAGATTTCTTTTAATTTAATTTATCTACAAGTATTTTTTAAGGTGAAATAAAGTTAATAAATAGGTAAATACAGTCAATTAATGTTACAAAAGCCAATAATTTATCTACATAATTTTGCAGAATACCTTAATACAATTTTTTGTTTGGCGTTTTACATTAGTCCACCATAAGGTGGAAGTGGACAAAGTCTAGTAACCAGGAGGATAGGAATGATCTTCAGTCCTACAGGATCTAAAAAAAACCAGTATGTCGGTATCACAGTTTAAATACCTACAACTAGATAATAGGACTTAGGTACCTATCTTTTAAGATTTGTAGGATTCGTTGTTTAAAGAATTAAAATACAATAGTTAGGAACTATTACCCGTCATTAACGACATCTAGGCATTCTTTTACCCAGTAATAACAAGTCCCCCCCACCGTTTGTCCAGGAAGCCCGTGACGCACTAGCCTGGCTGCGGTGCCGCGAGTCCTCGGAGCCGGCCGTGGACACCGAACTGCAGAACTTATTGCTCGAGCTAGAGCAGAGCAAGTCGGGCAAGCTCATCGATGCGCTCAAGACGCTTGGTAAGAAACTACAAACCTCGTAATTATTTGCGAATGAGACTTATTTTATTTATTAGGGACAAAAAACAAAATCCTTAAACTAAATAAGAAACATGTAACCCACATCTTTGTCCTTAGTATACCTAATTAAAAGTTTGTTTAGTAGGAATTTTCAGTGCGGAAGGAAGCTACGGCAAAATCTATAGGAACTTGATTGATAAGCATTTTTATTCATGAAGAGTTTACTAAATTAATTCAAAACTTATCTCGATTCAAACATATTTTTTTGTCCCGACTTGTGTCGTAACGTCATAGATGATTTTTGTGGTGATTATCATAACTAAGCTTAATAATGCTTGTGTTTGGAATAGGTACATGTCATCACTGCAACGGGTACCTAAGGATCGCATTCATTCTCGATCGCAACGCGAACCACTGAGCCATTGGTTTGTTAAGTGCTATTAACAATTTAAGTACAGTAGCCGCAACAGCTAACTAGCCATCTCTTCCCGTTAAACCTATAGGGCCAAGAATCTCCGCTACTCAATGACCCAGCAACAGCCAGCTAGAGCCATTAATTGTGTGTTCAGACGAGCGTCTAACAATAAGCAAACGTCTGGTCACCGGTAACGGGACGAGGACAAACAGACAAACATTGTTTGTGCACGCTAATGCTCTCGACGTGTTTGACTAACTTATAATATAGGTTTTTGGGTTAGAACCGACCTTTTTTGAGTTATATGGGTAATGGAACCTGTTTGGTTTTAACACTTGCACTGTAAGTTTAGAAAGTGTCAGGACCAAAATACTATCCCTTAAGTTCGTAATTTTTTTGACGGTCAAATAATAATACTTATTGAAATCTCAAATAGTTTAAAATTCTTCACTTTATTGTCCTGTGGTTAATACATAATTAATTAGCATTATTTAACATACTTAACGGATCACTGCCGATAAAAACCGATAACGAGTCATTAAACCTGTTTGGACATTTGCATAAAGTTTGGTTTTAACTTTAACAGATGTCTTTATACCAGCCTACTAAAAATACAAGCAGAGCCTCGTCACAGAGCTAGTATATAGCGACTCGCATTATGTACATTCCCAGGGCTTTTAACACGCAGCCGTTAGACGAAGCTTCCGGACTGAACGTTTGTTCAATGTTGGCTTTGGTAGCGGTCACAATGTTTGTGTGCTCATATTTGTGTATGTAGGTAGCTACATTTTTTCATAACCTACCCGGTTTGAAAAGATGTGATGTGTGTCCAAATGAGAGATAAGTAAAAAAATAAAATAATAAATAGGCACTGAAACAAATTAGGTAACAACAATTAAAATAATTTATGTATCTACAACAGATTTTTAAACCGCTTTAAAAAAAATGGTACGCGTTCGAAGTCGCGGGCGACCGCTAGTAACAAATAAACAGAATATTGTAAACAGACGAAAAGCTGTTTGTGACTTACCAAACCAAACTTATATTTTCAAGGTAACTTATTAATCCTACGGAGTTTCTTGCCGGTGGTTCTCCGCTTTAATGGAGATGGACTCATGGTGGGTCTTAACCCAGTTTTTGGAACCGCGCAACTAGCTTGACCTTTCTTAAGCACCTAATAGGTCTATATTTAATAAAAAACCTTTGACTTTATTTCTCCCACAGTTACCGACCGCAGCACATTCCGTGCTTTCCGCATCGTGCTCATCATCACCGTCGCACGCGAACTCTGCGGCTGCCTCGCCGTGCTACACTTCGCGTCACTCATCTTCAGCAAGGCCAGTGCTGGCGACTGTCTGCTCACTGCCAACCAGCAGGCTGCAGTCCTGGGGCTGGTCCAGTTTGTGGGGTCCTGCACTGCTTCTAGCTTAGTGGAGAGGACTGGGAGAAAGGTGAGTGTTTTGTTGTGCTTTCCGCATAGTCCTCATCTTCAGCAAGGCCAGTGCTGGCGACTGTCTGCTCACTGCCAACCAGCAGGCTGCAGTCTTGGGGCTGGTCCAGTTTGTGGGATCCTGCACTGCTTCGAGTTTAGTGGAGAGGACTGGGAGAAAGGTGAGCGGTTAAGTTTTGTTGTGCTTTCCGCGTAGTCCTCATCTTCAGCAAGGCCAGTGCTGGCGACTGTCTGCTCACTGCCAACCAGCAGGCTGCAGTATTAGGGCTGGTCCAGTTTGTGGGGTCCTGCACTGCTTCGAGTTTGGTGGAGAGGACTGGGAGAAAGGTGAGCGATTAAGTTTTGTTGTGCTTTCCGCACAGTCCTCATCTTCAGCAAGGCCAGTGCTGGCGACTGTCTACTGACTGCCAACCAGCAGGATGTCGTGTTGGGGCTGGTGCAGTTTGTGGGGTCCTGCACTGCTTCCAACTTAGTGGAGAGGACTGGGAGAAAGGTGAGCGGTTAAGATTTGTTGTGCTTTCCGCATAGTCCTCATCTTCAGCAAGGCCAGTGCTGGAGACTGTCTGCTCACTGCCAACCAGCAGGCTGCAGTCCTGGGGCTGGTCCAGTTTGTGGGGTCCTGCACTGCTTCTAGCTTAGTGGAGAGGACTGGGAGAAAGGTGAGCGGTTAAGTTTTGTTGTGCTTTCCGCATAGTCCTCATTTTCAGCAAGGCCAGTGCTGGCGACTGTCTCCTGACTGCCAACCAGCAGGATGTCGTGTTGGGGCTGGTGCAGTTTGTGGGGTCCTGCACTGCTTCCAGCTTAGTGGAGAGGACTGGGAGGAAGGTGAGCGTTAAGTTTTGTTGGTGCAATGTGGTGAATGGTAAACGGTGAAGGATTTTAATTAGGATTGTGTCTGCTGTCTACAATGTACTGTATGTTTTGTCAATTGATGGTGATAACAAGACTATATTTGGCCACTTATAAAAATAAGAGCAGTTTAAAATGAGGATCGTTTTACTTCTTGAAATATTAAGACAAGTTTTCTCTAAAATATGAAGTATATGAAAGATGATGATGGACGCACCAGCTATAATCACTCTTGTTCAATGCGAATTCTTATTTTTTAAGTTTTACTTCATATTCTGAATTTCCCACTAATCTATTATTTCCCTCCCCAGCCACTCCTCGGCACCACCTGCCTAGTATCAGGCATAGCCATGTGTGCTCTCGGCGCGTGGTTCTACGCGCACGTGGGTGCCACCACGGAGACGGCGGGGTGGCTGCCCATCGTGGCGCTGTGTCTGTGCATCTACTGCGACGCCGCTGGGCTGCAACCTGTGCCCTTCGTTATTATGACTGAGATGTTCTCTTTCCAGGTAAGAAGTCTTTTTTTTTGGTTTTATGGCTCTTTAAGGTCTGCCTAAGACCGGGATGGTTGGTGTTCATTGAGAAAGGTCTATGTTTAGCAGGTGGAAATAGGCTCCATTTATAAGTGAATTTTGGAATATGTATTTTATAATGGTCGAAGACCAATAGCAGTTCTTTAAATGTCAGCCATGGATTGAGGATTAACTTTTGTTTGGTGGTGATGATACCCCAATATGGTATCGTGTACCTATAGACCGAGGGGTATCGTGTTTCGCATATAGGTAACTAAATTGAAGTGGTCATATAGAGGTAGATACTCGCTTCATGTAAAATTCAGGAAATCAACCCAAACATAGTCTAGAAGACGTTGATGACACATGTAGATGACTAATAACTTCTCATTTTCCAGCTCCGCGGCACAGTGACAGCGATAGTTATCGCCTTCGCATGCGGTCTCATGTCAGTGGAACTGCGAGTGTTCCAACCAATAGCGGCCTCAGTGGGCCTCTACCTCATCTTCTGGCTTTTCGCCGGCGTCTGTCTCGTCAGCACCATTTATATCGCCTGCGTCGTCCCAGAAACTAAAATGAGGTCCCTTGACGAAATCTACGCGGAAATCGGAGGCAAGAACACCAAAAAGAGCAAAGAAAAGGACTGCGAAGCCGACGTCACAAAACTGTAGGCTATGACGTCACCTGTCATGGCGGATACATTTTGAGGTTAGGAATGTCAAAGTATTGATTGCTCGTTCGTTAGAATGGCTTAACAGTGATATTTTGCACTTAATTGTGTAGCTAGTTGTAGTTTTAGTGTTAGGCGTTTGAATACAAGCTCACTCGGGGTTTTTGTATGTCGAGAGCCGATCTCTTTGGTCGCTGGGTTTTTCCTATACTTGGGCTCAATAATCCGGCGGCCAGGCTCACTATCTCAGGATATATCTATTAACCTACTAACGTCTAGTTCGTAAAGACTTGTACTGTAGTTTAGGAAGTAGAATAGTGTAATACAATAATTTATTTGAAGATATGAGTGAGCTTGTACAAATACTCAGCTACGCGAAGTAGGTACCTATAGTCTATAGTTTAGCGTTTCTTGGTGTCTTTCCAATTGTCTCTGTTTTTGAGGCCATAGGCTTTAATGTATAATTATTATTATTGGCCTAGTTATTTTAATTAAGTCGCCATGTTTAATAGGTATAAGCTTGTTTCTATGAATTCTTTCAACGGATATAAAGAAAAATAATTTGTAGGTAGTATTTAATTTATAACAGTAAATTAAGTTCCAATTGAGGCATATTGAGGCCTCAGTTTTGTAGGCTTTATTTGACAACAATATTACCTATTTCTATACTGTGTTGTTGTAAGTATAGGTGTACCTAATTTATCTGAGAAATTAAAGATGTCCAAGATATAAAGAAGTGGAGAAATCACAATTTTATGTATTCGGTTATTTTATTATAATTTGTGCCATTTCTTACAAGTAGATACAGGATGTTCATTATATGAAAATCTTTTATTTGGAATTCCTTTAAATGTACATGCCTATGTGTATATATGTAGTACCTAAATTCCTATTTGTTTGTATAAAAAATCGCCATTTCGTATCTGTGACAATGGAATCTCGAGTTATGTATAATATTTTTGTTACTTACAAATAAATTAGTATTTTATGTAAATAATGTCGTTTCTTTTTGCGGTTAATTGCCCTACCTGTTTATTTTAGTAACTTTCTTCTGGGATTTTAAGTTATCTAGGCCATTTGCGTCATAGTAGCTTTCATTATAACTGTTCTATAATGTTAAGGTATTTTAATTTATTTTAAATACCTTTTTATTAATATAGTGATCGAATAGAGGTTTTTTTGCATCAATGACCTAATTTTTGTTATAGGTATTATAAAATATCTTACATTAAAATGTTTTTTTGCTAAATTACTTACTAATGACGTATTTCAGGGTAGTCAGTAAATAAATAAAACAACAAATTCACAAGCAATGGAATGTTTACAATTGCAATGATAAAGTTCTTACAATATCATGTCTAAGTACATATAAGCCTCGCCTGAAAGACAGTCTTACTTTGCCTATTACATACAATCCAATCAACTTTTATATAAATATTATGTACTGCGGATAAACTCTCAAAATTCAAGCTATTGCATTCGTTGAATTCACAACCTTTTTCGTCCTTCATAGGAATAATCATTCAATGTCTTTGCCTGCACTAGGCCTTATGTCATTCTTATGTCAATGTCAAATATAGTTCTAGAAAGATCGAAGATTTAACAACAGCGCTTTAATATAAAAACTTTTTGCTTTAAAGTTCAATAAAGTTGAAGATTTGAAACATAATTTCAGTTATATTTTTAAAGAAAGTACAAAGCAAGACTACCTTTCTTCAACAGTCCGAAGATAGTTTATACAAGACACTCGATTATTTTGGTTATATATTACATACATAGTACATAATGATTCTGTTCTAACGTATACGACATTGATAAAAAATGGAAGTTATTTCTTTATATATAAAACGACGATCACGATAAGTATAGTTATTATAGAAAATGAGTGTCATTTATATCTGAAATTTGTGCTTTCCCCTATAAATAGATAATACATATATAAATAGATGATACTTTACTGAATCTTTGCTCAATGACATCCTTAGTTACAGAGGTATAATTTAAAATGATTTTGCTATAATATTAAAAAAAAAACAGATTGTTCATTTTTTATTTTCATAATATGGTAGGTTTTTTATTTTGTAGTTATCAGGAAAAATTCCATTAAAAAAAAATTGGGTTATTGTAGTACCTCTTTTTTACGTATTGGGCAAAGATCCCAGCATTATTTAGTACACATTATTCAATAACATATCTTAAGACTTTAACATACAGCTACGGGCCTACGCTATTACAAAATGTATAATACGTATAGTATAAAAGATTATCATGTACTTATGTAACTTTAGTTTCAATGTTCCATTTACATTTGTGACAACTATGCTTTATGTCACCTGTCATTGAATTGAACTTAAACGTTTAAAAAACTAAAAAAAGACTAAAATAACTAATATTATGCATTTAATTGACTAAATAGAAGTTATGTAAAGTTTTCACAAATCGTTTTTAAGAAAAATACGATAGTTACTCATATTTGCATTTTTGTCAGCCCTAAAAATTAGGAAGATTCTTGCATTTTCTAAAGTTCTTTGTCTTATTTCAATTCAAAACAGGTGACAATAAGCATAATCCTATTATAAAACTGTCATTATATTTATTATTCCTGATCACTTTACAATTATCACGTCTTCAAGTTTGGGAGGGAAGGGGAGGACTTAGCTTACTAAAACAGAATATTATGAACAATAAAACGTACTTAATGTTTCTAAATATTATCACCTTATTTCACCAATATTTAGTACAAAGTTTACTAAATCTTGGGGAAATAAGGTCGAAAATTGCATCAAATCAATATGTCCGAAATTCAAAAAATATATGCAGTAATACTATAGTCGAATTTGTTCACTTACATAGTATTAAACGAATTTCGCCCTAAAAATACAATAAGTATGGATATTCTCTATTTGTTTGACTTTTATAAGTACTCACTTATAAACTACACCTATATCTAATAATATGCTTTGGATTGACGATTAAAAATTAAAAAAATAGTTGCCGCATAATTTTCTCGAAGTAACAGATCTTAAAAAAACTTAATATTATAATAAAAAGTAAAACAAATCGATCACAATCCGGCAAGATTCCATTCTCGGACCGCATAACAATATATTGCACTTATATAACGTATTTATATATAAAAAAGTAAAATGATATGCAGATGCTTAGCCTAAGTTATAAATATACCCGAAAATCCAATTTAAATAAAAGTTTTTTATACAATTTCGCTGTCTTTTGTGATATTCGGGTTTGCAGAATGTGTGAAATGAGCAATGAGTGGGTAGGTACACAAAAATAACACTATTATATAAATTATAAAAATTAACCTTAAAGCGTGGAAACGCAAAAAAAAACATTGATATTTAAGACTTTTTATGACGAACTTCACTTGTTTCATAAGTACATTTTACGAGCTTGTTTCAATTCCAAAAAAAACGTCTCTAATAAAATAATAAAAAATATTTGTATAAGTACTAAAATTATTAAGTAACAGGATTTTTTGTCAATAAAATCCTAAACATCAATGTTACAAGACTTAAAATTAAAATATAAAAGCTGCCACGTAAAAAAAACAACCTAGATATGAAACATTTTGGTTCGTAACAATTTTGGCATAGATATTCGGTGAGACATATTCAATGTTCGCGTCAGTCTTCAATGAGTGATGTATGAGCAAATTATATATAAACTAAGTACTCGTTAATGTTAATATTTAAGCAAGTTACAACTCAATTTCTAACGTGATAAGGATTAAAATAGCTTTTTAGTTAATAAGAAAACGAGGAGCTTAGAAAAGGTACAGACGGCAGCAGGTAAACCTAACCAAATATGTCAAAATTTACCAATCGAATATTAACCTTCCATTATTGTGATAAGGTTGAAAATCTATTGAAGAAATTTGACAGATTGGGGTAGGTCGATGTGCCTTGTATGTACCTAACATATAAAAAGAAACCTTATGATATTAAAATTGCTGTGAATTAATAAAATAATAGCAAAAGCTTAAAATGCGAAAGATAGCTGCCATATGTCGACAATATTCTTTTAAATGCAAAGGAATGTTACTGATTTTATAAAAGGCTTAATTTAAAGCATGCAATAGAAAATAATCATAAGAGTTTAGTTCAGAATAGACTGAGAAACGTCCCAGTGGTGAATTATAAATTAAGGGCTATATATTTTTGGAACACATAAGAACTTCACTAGTAAAGTTAAAACACTTCCGTTGGTAACAAGTATAAATATGTTATTATGTAAGTATGAATCAGTGTTTCGGCATTTTTATGGAAATATATGCTAATCATTTAGGCTTTTGACCTTTATGATGTTTTATTTTACTACTAGCTTCCGCCCGAGGCTTCCTCCGCGTCGAGTTCGGTCATATCGCGTTTCCAAGAGAACTCTTCAAAAGTCCGGGAATCAAACTATCCTATGTTCTTTCTCAAGGTCAACTCTATCTCTGTACCAACATTTATTAAAATCAGTTCAGTGGTTTAGACGTGAAAGCGTAACAAACAAACAGACAGACAGTTATTATCGCATTTATAATATTAGTAGGGATTGCTAGAGATTTTTAGAAGTAAGAGCCGATTTACTAAATAATTTTCTGAAGAAAATATGATGTAACATTTCATCGTGATTAAATGAAGATTTTTGTATGTATTGCACATTCATACTTGTAACCAAACGAATATAAAAGACTAAACATAAAAAGAAGGAGTTCAAAGGGAAGTATCAATTGACATGTTTGTACATAATATTGGAAGGAATTGACGCATGGAAGACAGGAAAGGAAATATTTTTATATGTATATATATATATATAAAGTTATATATATCTCAAATTATATAAGTTACAGTCGTAGTATTCGTGTCAGCACTTCTGGCATACATAGGTATATGTTGAAGATAGTATATTTTCAACGAAGTGGGAATTGTTATATATCATTTAAGACTAGTTAAAACATAACTATCTTTTCCGAGTATAAGCAAAGTAATATTTTTGCTTTGTCAAAACACAAGGAATTTCAATATTGATAGACCCACTCGTAAAAAAATACACTAATCAAAAGTATAACATACAAGAGTAATTGAAAAGTTAGTAAAATTCTGCGCTTACGATAAAATTTTAAAAACGAATTTCATAGCTTTTGGACTAGACAACAAGCGGAACACATACATACAACTTAAAAACGAATCTATGTACAGAAATAATACAATTTCCAAAGTTCTCATATTCATAGACAGCTCTTCGGTACAACATATGTATAATATTATGTTAATACATTTAGGTATTTTAATGGTTTAACGGTTCAATGTCTGCTCTATGTTTAAAATTAATATTTATCTAATAAATTAAATATTAATTTCCCATTAAGAGGCTGTGTTTTACTAATAAGCCAACAGCCTAGTCAAACAACTTTGTCAATGTTTCTATAGCTCGCTCAGAAATCATGATCCTTTATGCCATTGAAAAAAGTTCAATTTTTAGCCGTATTTGAATAGATTTTACTTATTTTTGTGAATCACAGATATTCAATATTAGCTTAGATTGGGATCCCATGTATTTGTGTTGACTCATACAAAACACAGACATTGTTTGTAAAACCAAAAAATTGAACTGTTTGTTCTGGAAAATTCTAAATCATCTCTCATGCATTCGTTTGAACATCTCGCCTAAAACAATATTTTTTTATCAATGGTACTTAATATAGGTAAGCGGTACATATAGTCCATTTCTGCATTGACTTTGTTGACTACAAAATAATCAAAAGTAGGTACTTTTTAACCCATCAATACATCTTTTTTTTTTCAACTACCTAATTGGTAGGTGAAACCCGCGTTAAGAAATTGCAACACGCTCAATAATAGACTGAAACCTAATAATAAGAATCTATAGTCATCGATCATTCTTTCTTCCATTTTCCGTTGAAAACTGACAGCTGTCAACTGCACAAAATAATCGGTACCAGTTTAGGTACATCCTAAAATTCGGTCTACTATTGATCGTGTATAATTTACTAAATATTTTTGACATTACCAAATTGTCATGGAAACTCAGAAAACATAAATTATATAGCATTTTTAAAGTAGGAAAAGTAAAAACGATAGTGAACAGAGGTTGTCGTATATAGTAGGATTATGTCTATGTAAGTTATATTGTATATAATATAGTACATAGGTTAGTTATGTAGCTATGTGCGAGGATAGTAGTGGCCGGTACGCGCTGGCAGCGGCGGCGGCGTGTCCTGCAATATTAATATTATTTAAATAATATTGTGGTTAGTAACTTTAATCTAAGCTAATATTATAAAGTTGAAGAGTATGTATAAATGTGTAAATCTCAGATTTACAGTTTTAAAGTGCCAGTATTGATATTGATGAAATTTTGCAGATAAAAACGGGCCCTTGAAGATACCAGGATATGTATCTATACGTAATTGTGAAAATGAAAATGCAAAGAAAAAAAGTTAAAAAAGAACTAAAGGCGTAACATAAAATAAAGCAAATAAAACAAACCTCAAGCTAGCTTACGATCTCATTTCAACACTGGGTGTGACATTCTGAAATAAAATAAAAATCCACTAACTTACGGCAAAGAAATAAAACTTAAGCAAAATAATGTGACAAAATCATAACTGTAAGGGTTCTTTCAAATTGGACGTTTTACGCTTTCAGCAAGAAAACAAGAGAATGCTTTTGCGACGGTTAACAAACGCACAATTGCCGCAGCAGCACCGAAACAATACGTCCAATTTGAAGTAGTTTTTCTAAATAAAATAATGACATTAAAAAAAAAACTGACACACTACATGAAAATAAATATTTGCAGTCAATAAAAATTGAGGTAAAAAAATCTTTAAAAACAAGCTTTTATTTAAATGCGCTAAAAAGAAAAAAATAAACTTTTACTGTATTATTATTTGTTATTATTATTTACTTTACTGTCAACTTATAACGACATTTCAAATTTAGTATACCTATTTGACACAATTTATGCGTTTTAAAAGCTTGTCGCGAGATTTAAGTACTCGTATTTACTTTCTTAGTAAAATCGCGTTTTTAGATAGCGGTATAAAATTATTGATTTTATAGGAAAATAATATATATATTGTTTATATATAATGTTACCTGTACGTTGTTATCGTGCAAGTAGTGTCGCGGAGGCTGCGGCCGCGGCATCGGCTCGTCACTGTCATCGTCTTCTTCGAAATCTGACAACATTCAACCATCATCAGTCTGAGAGTCTGAAGCCCAAAGCCCAATAAATCGGAGAGGAGATATTTTTAAACAAACAATTTTGATGTTCAAACCACTTGTGCCCACGTTAGCCCATTTTCACTGAGGATAAACCTCAGATTTTTTAAAACAATTGTTTATGTCGAAACTTGATCTTAGATCTGAAGTTGTTATAAGAAAAATGGCGCTTATGCTTTCGGTAAACTTAGGCGTACAATGTTTTTAAAACAATCAGTTGTTCATTTTCCGTCAACTCGGCGGCATGGACAAAGACGGCAGGCGTTACTTAGGGATTGGTATTTTTTTTTAAGTCAATTTAGTTGTTTAATCAACAGTTGCAGTTATCATGGTAGAATCTTGAGGGATGTTCGTAAAATAATATACTTTATTTGTATTTATTAATTAATTGTTATCACAGGTCACATTTGAGTAGGTATACAAACAACATTAAAACACACAAAAAGTATGTTGCATGCGAGAATTAAATTAAACATAATAAATTACACAAATATTGTATTATATTTTAGGAAGAAATAGGAAACATCTGGAAATATTCGAACTAAAATATATAATAAGTAGGTACCTAAAGAGCAAGAGTGCAAAAGCCAGTAATAGCAAAAGTTTAGTCGCTGCGCTTGTAGAACCAACTATTTAAGTATTTGCATTTTTTTTAAAGTGAAAGTAAAGAAATAAAAAGTGCAAGTGTCAATAGCAGAGAAAAAAAAGTATTCATTATTATATTTAACAGAGAAGTTCCCGGTCAAGTACAACTTCATCTGAAACAAGGTTTACTTTTAGTAAAATCCTTTGAACTTCGATGCCGTTTCGCACTTACCTTGTGACCTAGACAAAAAAAAATACATACAAATACCTACTCGTCCGAATAATATGCCTTCGTTCCAATTAACGTTCTTAATCTATTGACCGACTACAACAAAAAAAAAATACCAATGAAACACTCTTCCCTAAGCTATGAATAGTTACAATCAACCTCTACAACCATGCAATGTTGCCATCATCACCTGCCTAGCAGTGTTACCACATCACAAAAAAAAATACAAAAACTGTGTTAAAATCACGAAAAAAAAGAACACACTACACACAACACTAAAAAAGGGAGCCGAGCAGTGTAAATAAGAAAAAAAAAAACAAAAAACAACTCCAAAAAGGTGCGAGATTCTCTATGGTGATTGTCTATGACGGAGATATCTTACCTCTTTGCTTTCTGCTGTCTCCTTTTACGGTATCCTCCGTATCGGAGCCTTCTGCAAAACATGTATAGTTGTAATCTACTAGGAAACGGTGCAGAGAATGTAAGTTTATGTATCTGCTAGTTTTATTTGACGGGGTTAAGCAGTTACGATTGACTTGAAATCATGTATTTCGAGCAATAAAGTTCAAAGGACTAGTAAAAATATTGTTTTATGTACATTTTGTTGTCTATTTCTTTAATTGGAACTTAGCGACAACATTTTCTAAGTGCAAATCAGACTACATTTATTGAGCATGTACTTAAAAAGTTTTTAGACCGAATATGTACAATAATTTTAAAAGAGAAAATTGAATGTCATTATAACCAGCCATGCGTCATCCTTTTTTCTAATTTAAAGCATATTTTTTCTTATTTACTTTGTGTGTATTATATTTTGGCATCTTAACAACTCTCTGGAATAGAAACAATGATTTTAAAAGAACATAATATACGCCTATATGCTTTTTACACTTTTCCAAAACTGTCAATCGCAACCGTCAAGCCCGGTCGTTGTTAAAACTTGAAGAAACATACAAGCATGCCCAATGCTTCAAAACAGACCGATATTCAAAGTCAACTATTTATTCATAGATATATCAAATGACAAGGAGTATTTTGACTGAAACAAAAGAAAAAAACTTGGAATTTTCACTATGTCAACACCATAGCCTTTTTTAATATTTGAAATAATATTGATCGCCAATTATATCGGGTCCCTACTAGGTTAAGGATGTTCACAGTAGGTCATCTTCACGCCAAAACACTAAATGGATTTTGATGAAACTTGTCATTAGATTGACTAATTTTTATCCTTCTTCGGGAAGAAGTTAAAGAGTAGGTGCAAATAATGGGCGTTTTGGGGGTTGTTTCATATAATTTTGAAGTTCTAAATGCGCTGTTTTTCAGCCAACTTTGAATAAACGCCTTTTGAACTTAGTTCCCGCACACATGCAAATTCTTGCCACGTGGCAGATAGATATTGGACAATTTTTACTCACAAAAGAATTAGCAAAATTTTTTTAGATATTTTCAGGCTATGGTACAAACATGGTGAAAATGCAACAAATCGTGTGACCCACTGACCCGAGTTGAGTTCCCGCACGAGGGTCGACATCGCGTTGGTGACCGAATCCGCCGCATACAGCAGGTCGCTGCGCAGGCTACGGTTGTCTATGCCCACTTCGCATCAACAGGAACAATGTTATATTAAGATAATGTACAAGGTTTTTTTCATCGAAGACAATAGTTGTTGCATTTAAGAGCAGAATTTTCAATAAATAACTTTTATTTGTAAAATACATACTTATTAGTTTAGGCCCATGTTTAAAAACATGTTTAGTTTTGAGGATTAAAGTTATCTAAATATTTGAAAATCGACTCTTAAAAAATGCGCTATCGGTACATAAGATTCAACGAAGTACACCATAATAACCAATAAAGTCAATATTCCTAACAATAATTTTTTCAGTTAATAAAAAGGTTCAATTTAGAAATGAATAATGCTCAGCTCCCTTAAACTTTATAATATATTTTTTAAGCCTTACATAGTTTTAGCAAGAAGTTCTGGATAAGGTACAACGGATAAGCAAAGCCTAATCAAAATATCGAAGCTTACTTAAAGCAAGCTTAAGCGAATACGCTTTATATACTTCATAATCATAATAAGCATACATGGATAAATTCACTATCTCGGTAACAGTGATTTTTGCCGAATTTATTTTGTCCAAATTATTATTAGAATGAGGTTTTACCTACCAATAATTCTACTTCTGAATTTATCAGACCTGACTTAACCTCAACCATCATTTAAAGTTGTCAAAAGTATATTATATTTTTTGGGTATTTTTGTAACAACTGTATAACCTGTGTGACCCAAATACAATGGCATGGTATCCAGTAAATGAGGAAGCATTTTGGAAGACATTTAAAATCATCGGAAATAGAGAGATAAGAAAATAATACATAATGAGGTATAGATAGGTTTATAGAAGAAGAACCCCTCATAAATTGGTACATAAAAGTTAAGCAAAAAAATGTACTTACTGGTAGTGGGTCGTTGATTTTGATGGAAGTTTCTAGCATCACCTCCCATGCTCTCCATACCTAGAAAACCAAAGAGATTTAATTACTTATCTATGATCAGAAACATAATGTCTACCTAAACAGCCAACAATTAACACCCCCTTTTTAAGTCGGGTGTTGAACGTAACATTAAATCTTTAGATAAAGTGAAATCTTGTAGATAATTCCAGAATTTTGAATTTTATTTTTATGAAGCATTTACAGGATTCAATTCTGGATATAATTAATACAGTGATTTGCCATGCTTACCAAGACTATGCGACATATCAATCCGTTCTCTTTCGCCGAGTGATGGCGTCTGAGGGGCGCTGCGTACCGTACCTCGTGGTGGCGGCTCCCTTCAACACACATTTTGATTATAAAACCATAATAAAAATATTTTATGTCTCCAACTCAAAACCATTTATTCAAACTTGGCTGCAAAAGAGCACTTTTTGTCAGCCCCCAAAACGCCCACCCTTCACCACTTCCTATGTGTTTTAAGTCAAAAACAAAACTCAGGCTCCATGACACCCACCATTCACCATGTTTTATGTAGTCTCCTTCATAGCTGGTTTATCGTTAATAAACTGTTACTTCTTCTTCATCAAAATACATGTAAATAATCTTAACCGGGGCTGTGGGACTTTTCCCGCGGCCCTGGTACACAAAGGGCTCAAGAAGGAACATGGTGTGTTTGAGTCAGTAAGAGTCTGACACTCCCCCACGCTGCACCCACAGCGGAATATTTGATGATTTCTCACCTAAAAAAACATTGTGAAACGCGAAACTAGCTGCCTTTACATAAAAGCACATTGCTTATGTGTGCTAGCGTAGAAATTGTGTTTAAAATATAATACAAAGGCGTGCTTCGAAGGCCTGTGAAAGAGCTTAGTGAGAAATACATACAAAAATAAATATATAAGTGTATTTGTTAGAGCGGTATACCTCTCTGGAGCACTTGGCTGAGGCCCGGCTCCCGGCAGAGGCGGGCTTTTGGTCGAACGAGGAGACGAGTTCGGCGTAGATCGTGGAGATGATTGCTGTGTCTGCGAGAGAAAATAACTTGAAATGTAATTGAGTTTTGGACATTTGAAATGGGATCACGTAATAGCGCTTTCGGCTGTAGCGGATTTTCGGAGCGGAACGTACGGGCGTCATCATCTGTCGAGCTCTTTCCCAACTATTTTGGAGTCGGCTTCCAGTCTAATGAGAGTACCAGTGTTTTGCAAGGAGCGAGGAGGATGCCTATCTGACCATCTCAACCCAGTTACCCGGGCAATCCAATATCCCTTGGTACCCCTTGTGGTTTGGTAGTTTTGGCTTCGGACTACCCTACGTAACTGCCAAATATGTTCAAATGACAGCCGGTACCTACAGTTTATCGTGCCTTCCGAGACACTTTCTTTGGTATCCAAGACATAATATTGTGTGGGCGTACAACAAACAATTGACAAATATCGGCTCGAACAGCAATAGCTGAAATATCAACAGGTTTTTTGGATGTTTCGCGCGTAGAAACACTGAGAGGAAAATCCTTAAGTGCAACTGCGCTGTTAATCGAATGCAAGTTTGAAGTTGGAGTTTGTGTCTACGTAAAGTTCCCCTATAGTATAAAAATGATGGGTCCTATACCCGCACACTTTAGGTGAAATGTCCACTTTTTTAGATATTATGGCTTTGCCGTGAAACGATTTAAGATTACATTTGGTGTGGTACATTGAAACAGAAGCCTTATTCTAATGTCATTATTTATCGTTTGACATGCTCCTAAATGAATAGACTATAAAAATTCCATTAATTATAATACAATTACCTTAAAATTTCAATTCTACGGTCATTTTGCAAAATTACATTGTTATTATTATCTTGATTTGTTTGCGAAGATTTTTGTATATAAGGCGGGTTTATTTTCTCATTTTACTGTACTGTGGTAGTAAGTAACGCAACAATGAAGGTTATAATAGTGTTGTCTATACTCTGTGGTTTGGGGATGTCGGTAATGGCGGATGTACCATGCGGACAAAATGTGACTGAAGCGATAACAACCTGCACCTCGGCGGGATCCGAAGGTATGGTTGAATCTTTTATTATTTCCATAAATATTGCGAAGTTAATATTACTTTCATACACAATAGCACAATGTAATATTAAAGTAGATTTTTTTTCTGGAATTGTATATGTAACATTTTTACATTATTTTGGATATCCAAATTGCACTATTTAACTATAACGATAACCAAACCATAAGCAGCCTTAGGTATGTACCTAATTGCCGCCCATTGGGCAAATTCGTTAAATTATCCTGCTCACCGTAAACCACTACTACGGTTTTGTGCTTAGTGCAATTTAATTTATGCTAAGTATATCTTGGACACCAATGGCTGATAAAAAGGTGAGGGAAACCTGGACTATTTAGTCTGAAATCACCAACCCGCATTGAGCAAGCGAGGTGATTAACGCTCAATCCTTCTCCATGTGAGAGGAGGCCTGTGTATATGCAATGTATATATTTACTTTCTTTATATAAATAAATAAAATGAATGTTCTTTTTTCAGCTCAAAAGGAGCAAGACTGTGTAGTGGCCGCCGTAATCGATTACATTGACTGCCAACATCCTCAAGAAGCCATCCAAATTATGTCAAGTAATAATAATTATTGTAGTAGTAATATAATAACTAGCTGACTCGGCATACTTCGTATCGTTTAAACCTTCTCTGGACCTCTAAAAGCAAATTTGAACCATCATCTCATCTTCCTGCCCTGTTCCCAAGTCATTTGGGGTCGGCGCAACATGTCTTTTTCTTCCATTCCTCTCTGTCAGACGTCATACTTACATCCACTCCCTTCTGGTCCTCTTTCAGGCAATCAAGCCATCTTTTCCTCGGCCTACCTCTGCCTCTCCATCCTTCCACATTCCTACTTAGCACACTCTTTATAGCATGCGTTTCACACCGTCTCATTACATGGCCGTACCACGACAAACGCTGACCTCTCATTTTTACTGTCACTGGCGCTACTTTCAGGCTTCCTCTGAAATACTCATTCCTCACTTTGTCCATTCTGGTAACCCCACACATCCACCTCAACATTCTCATCTCTGCTACATGCACTCTTTTCTCATCCTTAAAAGCAAAATCGGTCCAGATGCATTTTCGAGCTTTAGTGAACCTAATGAAGAGCAATTCATTTTTAGAAGAAGATTATACTTCATATTGTCATTGAACATCCTTGGCAGTCGTTACGGGTAGTCAGAAGCCAGTAAGTCTGACACCAGTCAAACCAAAAGGGTATTGGGTTGCCGGGTAACTTGGTTGAGGAGGTCAGATAGGCAGTCGCTCCTCGTAAAGCACTGGTACTCAGTTGCATCCGGTTAGACTGGAAGCCGACCCGAACGTACATTGTTTTGTGTTATATCATAACATAGGTCGATGAAAAGCTTTTATATGTGAAAGTAACTTTTTTCTTCGTTTCCATAGGAGCCGGCGGGGATGGGACTGCCAAAATGACTAAAATAAAATGTATAGTGGTCACCTCGATAGATATGTTCAAGTGTTTCGTCCAGGAATTACTGAAAGCACCATTCACTTGTAAGTACTTTGTAGTATGATGATGTCAGTTGCGAATTGAAAATTATAAAAAGCAGCCAAGGTTAGGTGGGTACGGAATTAGGTCTTCTTCCTACCTTATCTAGTCCTGTAAAGGCCTGTGTCCAGACTAAACACAAATCTATACCAATATTATAAACTTGAAGAATTTGGTCCCACGTTTCATTGAACGCTAAAAAAAGTTAATGAATTGGGGATAGAACTGTACTCTCGGGACGCGATTAAAACCAAATTGTACTGCTAGAGTTGTGTAAAAAAGTTCGATCTTGCCACTTTAATTTAAATTCATTAATTTTTTGCGAATGCCTTACATAGAGATCTTATAGCTACATCACAAATATTGCAACTAGCTGATCTCGCAAACTTCGTACCGTTTAAACCTTCCCTGGATCTCTACAAACATTTTAACAAACATTTCTCAAGTTTTAGGCAGACCTTTTAACAGCAATTCATTTTTATATAAGAAGATTTAGGTTATGGATGAAACTACTGCATAATACAAAATAGTATATCCTGCAAAAAACACTGATTTTTACACGCTTTTTATTAGCTTCACCTGTATGTTTGTATGTTTGTAGGTTTGTATGTTTGTTTTTTTATAGCTGAATTTAATCTGTTTCTCTTTACAGGGGACTGGCCGGCTATTACTAAGTGCCTCACGACCTATTCACCCGCTTACCTGGGGTGTAAATAAAAAAGTGTACCTATAACTGCAATATTAATTTCAGTAAATCATGTCAACAGTTTTTTCAAGGCACGATTAAAAACAATAGCAACTTATCTTGTGGTCTTTTATTTACGTTTCGTGACCATTAGAACCACTGTCACTCCTCATAGATCGATTTTGAAGAAGGGTGTGCATTTCAAATACCATAGAGATTAATTATAAAAACCTGCATGTGAAATTTACCCTGCCATTAAGCTACTCAATAAGGCGTCAAAATATGTATCATTTGTATCAGTAGAAAGTATCAAATGTATATTAAAATTTAGAAATACATCTTATATCTTTATCTTATATCTTAATTCTATATATGTATCTAAAACAAATAAAGTAAATAATATAACTCCAAACTACACACTAGATAAAATCATTCCACAATCTTCCTCACACCGTGCTCTGAACATGAAGTAGAAAAAGCGATTACCTCTCTAAAAAACACTAGTGCAGTAGGTTATTATTGCATTTCAACAAGTATTATAAAAGCATGTAAACGCGAAATTGTTCCTATCTTATGTCACCTTGTGAATCTTTCCCTTTGGCAAGGGCTGTTTCCAGAAAAATTTAAGTACTCATTTATTAAACCGTTACACAAAAAAGATGACAAAGAAGTAATGCAAAATTACAGGCCAGTTACCTGAATTCCAATTATTTCCAAAATTTTTGAAAAACGTATGTACACACGTTTAGTAAATTTCCTAAATAAACATAACATATTATCAGAAGAACAGAATGGATTCCAGAAAAATAAGTCTACCACGCTGGCCGCATTTTCGCTTATAAAAAGTGTAACCGAATCGATCGATAAAAAGAAGCGTGTTTCAGCAATATTCTTTGATATGTCCAGCACGTTCGATTTCGTAGATCATAACATTTTAATACAAAAATGTGAATATTATGGGATTAGAGGAAATACTCTACAGTGGATTGAGAGCTACTTGAGTAACCGGAAACAATGTGTGGAGGTTACTGGCATTGATAGTAACTTAAACTGTACCTCAAATAGATCAACCTACGAATTTAACAGATTTGGAGTTCCCCAGGGGAGTGTGTTAGGGCCACTCCTTTTCTTGATCTACATAAATGATATTCCAAAAGCAACTAAACACAAATGTACGTCATTTGCAGACGACATATCAGTCATTATACCCGATCCTAACAATGACATTGATAACTATAAACGACTACTAAAAATGCAGTAGAAAACATAAAAAATGGCTTGCTGATAACCTAACCGTAAATATACATAAAACAAAATTTATACAATTCAGAAACTACAAAAGTACACATCAAAGTTTAACAATAGATCACTGTGGGCAAGATATATGTAGAAGAAGTAAATGAAACAAAATTTTTGGGTATATTATTAGACAAACATTGCAATTTGAAAGCCCAGGTTAATAATGTGAGCACACGTATAAATAGATTTGTCTATGCCCGTAGAAAAATAAGAAAATGAAATCTTTATTTGTAAGAAAATTGGCAAGTGACAAAACGGCTTTTGTTGGCGTATCATGGATATGTGGGATCCGTTTTAAATTACAGTATTTTGTTATGGGGTAATTCGACGGATATAAATAGGGTTTTGATCTCTCAGAAAAGAAATTATACGAACAGTATGTGGGGCCACTAGACTCCTGCAGGCCCTTATTCAAAAAACTAAAAGTTCAAGTTCAGACTGTTGTTGGTCTATACATTTATGAAATCGCTGTGTTTCTTAAAAAACATGGCCATCTTTTTGAGAAAGCGAGTCTCAATAAAAAATATTCTTCAAGGGATCCCACCAGATTGATTGACCAAGGTAAATCTACAACTCTGTTAAAAAAAATTGCAGTTGCATAGCAGTTCAGATTTATAATAAAATTCACAGGCATTTCCGAGACATGACACTTGCAAAATTTAAAATTAAATTTTAAAAATGGCTAATTGACAAATGTTTTTATTCAATAGCTGAATTCATGTCTTGTACTACAAGAATATGGCTAGAGACTTTGTTAATATTCAATATAATTTTTTTTATTTTTTTTATTGTAATTCCACATTATGATAATCTATACTAATATTATGTTTTTTTGGTTGTAATGGATAAACTCAAAAACTACTGGACCGATTTTAAATATTCTTTCACCATTAGAAAGCCATATTATCTGCGAGTAACATAGGCTATATTTTATCCCGGTGCGAGCAGTAGCTCCCACGGGACGCGGGTGAAACCGCGGGAAAACGTCTAGTGGTCATAATAAAATTTGCATGCCGGTTAAACGGCGAGACATGTGAAACACATACCTACTACTGTAACATCTTGTAATACCATACCATGTTTCTAGCAAAAAATAAATTTTCTAATTTCTTATTAAAAAATTTTACTTTCTTTCTGAATAAATGTATTTTCTTTCTTTCATGTTTCAAGATATCGACTTGCTTTAGTTTATCTTTCCTCTTTCCACACCCGCTGCTTTAACTATTGTTATAGGCTGTGTCCGTCCGACAGGGTCCATAATTGTGAATAAATCGTCTATATACCAACAACCTATACAGGAATGAATTTTAAGCAGTGCACAAAAAAAAACTGGTGGTCCAGAATCATTAACACAACATTTCTGCATCATCTATATTTTTTTTTCATTTTTTTATCCGCCCTATAATCAGCAAAATATGTATAGCATAATAGTCTATAATAAATAAAGATTTTTGTTCCTTCTCCTTTAGAAATATGTGATGATTATAATATTGGCTTATTTTTTTCCAATCAGTAAAGAAACTTTACTATATTGAGTAGTTCACAGTTCAGATATTATTTATTTAAAAGACGCTGGGCTGGTTCTCAACTTTTTATGATTTACTTAAAATTGGCAGACACTTCAAATCTTCAAATATACAATCGTTCACCGTTTGATATGCTCCAAACTTATTAAGATAAAAAGACAGTAAAAATCACATTAATTAGCCTTATCAATCACCTTATAATTACAATTCTGGTGACATGGTGACAAAAATTGGAGTTTGTGTCTACGTAAAGTTCCATATAGTATCAAAAATGATGGGTCCTATGCCTGCACACTTAAGGTGAACTATACACGTTTCGAGATGCCTTTACCGTGAAACGATTTTTTTGGCAGGGGGAAAATCCTCATGGACTTCCCTGCACCTGGGGTCGGTGGAGGGGGTGTGCCGGACTCTTACCGGCTAAAAACCCACCCAGTGTTGCCTTCAATTACCTATTGTCGAGGGCACGGGTATCGCCAAAGCATTCTTCCGCAGCCCCGACAGGTATTGGCCCGCCAGATGTCCAAAGGCGGGCCCCGTCACCTTCTGTGGCCGTCACCCAGCGGCCACAGCAAGCTCCATTAAGAGAGGCGCGCGCAACACAACGCCACCGTCTCGAGGCCTGTTTCTGATCGGACGACAGACGCCCCTAGTCTGTCGCCCGCATGCCGCGCCCTATGGTGGCCGGAGATCAGCCACCCTGCGACGCCCACCACGTCTGCTGCGGGCGGGGAGAGAGGAAGCAACTTCTCTCTCCCTTTCCGCCGCCTCCTTTAAAACCATCACATCTTCACAAAAAGAGGCGACGGCGTTTCACCCTTCTTCGCTGCCGACCATGCAGGTCACGACAGCCGGCAGCGAAAGACTTCCCGCAGCATCTACTGCCGCCGCTAGGTCTCGGCACTGCGTTGCCCATGCTGGGCACTCGACCAACGTGTGCAGCGCCGATTCTTCATTACAGATGCCACAGTGGTGGCATTCGGGCGTGGGCTCCCGGCCGATGCGACACAGGAACTTTCCAAAACACCCATGTCCGGTAAGAACCTGCGTCAGCCGGAAGCTGAGGGCGCCCGCCGTGGCGTCTCTCCAGCCACTCCTTCAGCATGGGCCTTACCGCCGCGATAGCGGCGTGCCCTACCGTGAAACGATTTAAGATTACATTTGGTATGGTACATTGAAACGGAAGCCTTATTCTAATGTCATTATTTATCCTTTGACATGCTCCAAGCTCAATCCGATTGTTTATTTAAATTAATAGACTATAATCTCATTAATTACGCCTTATTATAGGCTTCTATCTACTTCACCTTAAAATTAAAATTTTACGGACATTTTACAATATTACATTGTTTTTATTATCTTGATTTGTTGACTAGCTATATAAAGCGGGTTTTTTTCATTTTACTGTACTGTGGTAGTAAGTAACGCAACAATGAAGGTTATAATAGTATTGTCTATACTCTGTGGTTTGGGAATGTCGGTATCCGCGGATATATCATGCGGACAAAATGTCACTCAAGCGGTAAAAGCCTGCACTACGGCGGGATCCGAAGGTATGGTTGAATCTTTTATTATTTCTATAATTGTTGCCAAGTTAATATTATTTTCATACACAATAGCTCGATTTGATATTACTGTGGATTGTTTTTCTGGAATTTTATAAGGATGTAATCAGTCTATATTGCGAAATTAAGATCCAAATTGCTTAACTATAACGATATCCAAACCATAAGCAGTCCTAGGTATGTAATTGACGCCCATTGGTCAAATCGGCGCTTTGAAAATTGAGAATAGATCGGTTATCTTTAAATTATCCTACTCACCGTAAACCACCACTACAACGATTTTCTGGGGCTTAGTGCAATTTAATTTAGGCTAAGTATATCTTGCACACCAATGGCTGGTAAAAAGGTGAGGAAAACATCTTGAGGAAACCTGGACTATTAAGTCTGAAATCACCAACCCGCATTGAGCAAGCGTGGTGATTAACGCTCAATCCTTCTCCATGTGAGAGGAGGCCTGAGCCCAGCAGAACGATAAAAAGACTGTAACGTGTGCAATTTATATATTTACTTTCTTTATATAAATAAATAAAATAAATGTTCTTTTTTCAGCTCAAACCGAGCAAGACTGTGTAGTGGCCTCCGTAATGGATTACATTGACTGCCAACAACCCCAAGATGTCCAAATAATGTCAAGTAATAATAATTATAGTAGTATTAATATAATAACTAGCTGACTCCACAAACTTCGTGTCGTTTAAACCTTCTCTGGACCTCTAAAAGCAAATTTAAACCAAAATTAACCAAATCGGTTAAGGTCCATTTTCGAGCTTTAGTGAGCCTAATTAAGAACAATTTTTATATACTTCATCATATTGTCATTGAACATCCTTGGCAGTCGTTTCGGGTAGTCAGAAGCCAGTAAGTCTGACACCAGTCAAACCAAAAGGGTATTGGGTTGCCCGGGTAACTTGGTTGAGGAGGTCAGATAGGTAGTCGCTCCTCGTAAAGCACTGGTACTCAGTTGCATCCAGTTAGACTGGAAGCCGACCCCAACATACATTATTTTGTGTTATATCATAACATAGGTCGTTGAAAAGCTTTTAAATGTGAAAGTAACTTTTTTCTTCGATTCAATAGGAGCCGGCGGGGATGGGACTGCCAAAATGACTAAAATAAAATGTATAGTGGTCACCTCGATAGATATGTTCAAGTGTTTCGTCCAGGAATTACTGAAAACACCATTCTCTTGTAAGTACTTTGTATTAAGACGACGTCAGTTGCGAATTGAAAATTATAAAAGTACCTTATCTAGTCCTGTAAAGGCCTGTACCCATACTAAACACCAATCTATGCCAATATTATAAACCTGAAGAATTTGGACCTGTTTCATTGAACGTACTGAGGCTAAAAAAGTTCATGAATTAAGGATTGAACCGTACTTTCGGGACGCGATCAGAAGCAAACTACACTGCTATCAAAAAAGTTCGATCTTACCACGTTAATTCAAATTCATTTTTTTTGCGAATATGTAACATAGAGATCTTAGAGGTATAGCAACATAACAAGATGTGCATTGCCCATAGCCTACCATAAGGCATGTAAAAACTTATATTACAATTTCGGTTATGGCTGAAATTACTGCATTTTGTATTTGTATTATGCAGTAGTTTCAATATCCTGAAAAAACTGTGATAGTTTTACTAATTCAATTTGTTTGTGTTTACAGGGGACTGGGCGGCGCTTACTAAATGCCTCATGACCTATTCACCCGCTTACCTGGGGTGTGCATAAAACCTGAGTCTACCTGATTAAGTACTGCAACATTAATTTCAGTAAATCATGTCAACAGTTTTCTTCAAGGCATGATTAAAAATAATAGCAACTTATCTTGTGGTCTTTTATTTCATTGTAACTCCTCATAGATCGATTTTGAAGAATAAAACAATTTAAAATATTAAGTTTGTGAACATTTTAAAACATTACACTGTTATTATTATCTTGATATATTTACGAGGTTTTTTATATAGGTACAATGAAGGTTTTAAGAGTTGTCTGTGGTCTGTTTTGTGGGAGTGTCGGCAAATAGTGTTGGTACGACGGTGTCTACCAATTTAAAATACGAGCATAATGTCACTTCATCGATAACTAATTGCATTAAATCGGGATGGGATGGTATGGTGGCATCTTTTGTGTTTTTCAAAGTTGTTCTGAAGCTTTTTTGTAATTGACAGTTGCTCCATGTAAAACACTGGTACTCCGCTGTGTCCGGTTAGACAGGAAGCCTATACCCAGTTGGGCAAAGGCAACAATGAGAACATATAGTGTGCTTACTATTCAGACTTCTTGGTCATCTCCTCATTTCTCTCTTTTTTATTTTTCCTGCCATGACGGGTTTCGCTATTATTTTTTTTCGACTTCGGTCTGTCAAAATATTGGTATCGCCCGCGGTTCGTCGCGTGATCAAAACCAATTAAAAAACGATGAAAAAATCTTGCTAGAAGTGCTGACCGTTAGTGCCTGTATCACCCGGACTCGTGGAAAGATGTTACTGAAGCGAGTGCGGAGGAAGTATCCCGCTGGCCGGCCGGCATCGAGTGCCCCGTCGTTGGCAGATTCTTTCCCGTCCACTTCCCTGTTTCCCAGGTAAGTTTGTCTTTTCCAATCATATTGAGAGTCACGGGGACTTCAACGGAGATTGCAGTAACGCCAGTAACTTCTTCAGCGAGTACTGTCCACTTACCTTGAGCATCCTCATGAGTCCCTCGAGCTGGTGCATGAGGTGCTTGCGCGACTCCTGCAGCGAGGACAGGTGGCCCTCCAGCTCGTCCTTGCGCTGCCGCAGCAGGCGCAGCTCCGACACCAGGGGGGCTGATGTGGCGCCTCCAGCACTGGCTTCCGCTTCTTGTTGACGTCTGAAATGTAAGATGTCAAGGTCATGCGGGTCCTCTTAGAGCCTGCTTGCCAGGGTTGCGGGATTGTTCGAAAGTTATCGCGGCCCTGGTACATGAAGGGCTCCAGAGAGAGACGTGTTAGTCACTAAGAGTGTGACATAATAATTTTTGACATCCCACATAAAAAGGGTGAAAAGTTTTTATTCCAAACTTCTACTGGCGGTTTCACCTTCCTTAGGAAATTCTAAATATGAAATAAACAAAAATGGCATACCTACCTATATGTAACTCTGATGTATAAGTTACATTGATGCCAAATTTCAACAAAACCATTCCACCGTTCGGATGTGAAAAAGTAACTACACGGTCGCCTTTATAATATTAGTATCATAGTATAATAACCTGAGCCTAGCGATCTCTCTCATAATCTCCCTATTCTTGGCTTCGAGCTGTGAGATCAGTTCACGCTGCTGCCGCGCCGCGTCCACTTCCGAACCCTCGGACGATGAACGACCCTATAATGAAGATATTAATTTAACTGTGAAGTAAATTATTTTTATTTTGTTACTTGTGACGAGTGAAGTTCTATACTTACCAATTCCGGAGTAAGGGACGCTGATCGCCCAGCTCTTGGCTGTAAAAAATACAAAAGTACATAAATGACTGTCCAGGCAGATTGTTTTTACTGAGCAGATTAACCATTTGCATAGGACATTAGGAGGTTATATTGCACGCACATTTGCTTGGACTGCGGTGCACTCCCTATCCCTTCACTCTCAGCCCTCAGGGACGGCAATCCGACACCACCGGAGAGAGATCACAAGCAGGACCGACATTTACGCGCTCTCCGATGCACGGGTGAATCAATCACCAACTTCCAGACTACGGGCTGCATTTCTTTTCTTAAAGCTCACAAAGCGATTTCAAACTGAACCGGGAATCGACAATTTATTTTATTTTTATTTTTTGTATTTTACTCAACATGGGACAATAAACAGCTACAATGTAGGTACATGTTACAAAAATAGATAATAATAATTAAACAATTCTGCATACATTATCCAGTACATTATCTGTATTTACATGACAAATACATTATTTTTTTATTGGAAAACAAACAAACATTGGGGAACATTTAGTTTACAAAATATAGTGTAGATAAAAAAATATAGTGTAATAACTTACCATAGTTCTGTTCTCGTGTGCCAGCCGCGCCGCGTATCTCGCTATCAGACGATGTTCATCATCCACGCCACGGGATAAGTGTTCCGCTATACCTAACAATTTCACTTTTATATTTGATTTCGATTTCAATATTTTAATTTGTACTAGGCTGATATGGGGGTAATTAAAAAATTAGGTCATTTAAAAAAAAATAAAAAAAGCCTATAGATAGTTCAACTCAGATTTGCGCGCGGCCCTATGTGTGCGTCGGCTTGTAAATATACAACTTTCATTCGTGTGACAGTGACGTCGTCCGAGCATGACGTGTTCTTATCACTTTTTCTTATGGGTACAGTCGTTTACGAAAATACTAGTTATTCGTGGAGAAATTATTAAGGGGTCAGATGAAGCGTTTCAAAAAATAAAACGACATTCAAAGCTTTTTATTATTAAATATAGTTTTTCATTATTTTTTCATACGTCTTTTCAAATTGACATTGACAGTATCTAAGAATTGAATACTCCTTAAGTACATATTTTCTAGCTCGGGGTACGTGGACAATAAATAAAAGTGTGGACTAAGAATGTAAAAAGAGGTATAATCTAGTATAATAATGTAAACAAAATGTGTGGGGAATTTTAAAAAGTTGTATTGCTTCGCATAATGTCGACCAAAATAACAAAATAATGAAACTCATAAATGAACGTTTAAGTCAAATTGATGAAGGGATGTGGCGTAATACTTGTCGACATGTAGAAAAGAAAAAAGAAGAATACTATAGACATTTTGACATTGGAGTCAGAATTTATAATTCTCCTTGGAGAGTAGCGAATCCGAAAATTCATCATTTGATTTTTCAAATAGCGATTCATAATCATTATAAATAAATAAACATTAAATTACGTAATAACTGTTTTTCTTTAAACCCCCGTATACAACCCCTAAATAACTGTATTGTACCCGACTGTACCTCTTGTCACGCACACAAAGTTACAGTATATGTACAAGGGTTACCCACACATAAGGCCGCGCGCACGACTGAGTTGAACTTACTATATTACTTTATGCATAATGTAGAGATTTTAACAAGTGTTGCATAATTATATCCTAAATTACTAGGGAGTTTGTTGCACCATTTCTTCCCAGCAATAACATATAGAAAGTGGCAGGTATTCTAGCAGGCTGTCTCATGTTGTTTTGACGTTCAAAAAGTACTGTACTTCAGCCATTTATTTAATATTTTTAATATTAATACATACTGCGATGCGTGGAGCGGGAAGACCGGGAGTCGAGCGAGCCAGTGTTGACGTAGCCACCCACGTACTCCGGGAAACCATTGTGTGCCGGCACTGGGGACGGCGGCCTGTGACCAAATAAATACTTTAGTTATTAATATATGTTTTTACTGTAGATTTTACTGCGTTGTGAAGGCAGCTGGAGGAATATAAAGAACAAATATTAGAGCAAAACATATGATTCAAACTTCGAATAGGGAACCTATGTACCAAATAATATATATACCATGAACATCTTGTTAATTTTTTAACTGGGTTGTGGAGGTCAGATAGGCAGTTACTTCATGTAGGTTAATCACTGGTACTTAGGTGCATTTGGTGAGATTTGAAGTAGGCCCTTACATATTTGAGAAAAGGTTGAGCACACATTCTATTTACACTTTCTGTAACTACTATTAGGCCCGTATTTTTTCTCAGATAGTAATTGTCTGCCCTTTTTTTTAACGACGTCAAAAATCATCAAATGACACCTCCCGCTGTGGGTTAGCAGCGGTGAGGGAGTGTCAGACTCTTGCTGACTAAAAACCGTCGTGTTCCGTCGTAGGCCTTGTATGTACCAGGGCCGCGGTATCTCTTTCGAACAATCCCGCTGCGTGATTGTCCAATTCCAAACCTGAGGACCAATTTCACCTCTTAAAATCTACGTAATACTAATTACTAACACGATATGGCTAAGGTTGAGCGTCCGCTCGGGCTGGTCGGGGTAGCGCGGCAGCGGCGCCCGCGCCCGCTCCGGCACGCAGCGGAACGACTTGCGCAGTGTCGCGCCTATCTGCTTCGACGGAGATTTCTGCAACAAATATTATAGTTTTATTAATACAGAGTAATTAAAATATAAAATCACACATTAAAAAGAGGAGAGGAATTTTAACAACTACATTGTATATCTAAGTGTGTTTACATCTGGCAAATGCTTAGCTGGCGGGCCGTTCGCGAGTGTATATTTCTCGAGCCTTACACAAAACCTTTGCTGTGACTGATAAAATGATATGACCCAGGGTTCACTATTACTATTCATAGGTTCTGACAATTAAAATGTACAAGGATCGATCAAATTAATTTCTCATGCTCTTTTCTTACTTGATTTGCAGATAGATAATTGGCCATTATGCTAATGGCATATAACGATATGCCTAGGCAGATAGCTACTCACATAGGCGGCGTACTCCTTGACCTCGTGGTCGTTGGTGTGTGGGGCGGAGACTCGGCCTCGCCAGAAGCAGTCCTGGCACATGGTGTAGTTGGCGCAGCGGGTGCAGCGGTACCGGAAACCAGTGAGGGAGCCGCGGCGACAGGCGCTGCATGCTAGCGGGTGGACCACTGGGGAGAAATAATATAGTTACATATACAGCTCAATAGAAACTACATATATTTTAATAGAAACTACATAATTATGGTGATAAAAACTTTAAAAAGTTTTCAAGGCCTTGAAAGTATTTTAAGGCGTTGTTTAGAATGTGAATGTCAGTTGATACATGAGAATAAGACCTATAATGTAAATAAATTAATCATCAATTATTATGCAAGGAACTCATCAAAAAAGGAAGACAATCATTTTTTTGAGCATATTTTTCATTTCACGTCGGTTCAATAAGTGCGAAAGATTCAACAGCACTTAGTGACGACTCCTTTACTAATTTCTTTATAAACAGACCTTTATTTAACCAGTTTGTAATTATAACTTACCATTTTCGACGCTAGCGAGGCGGTGCAGTAGCGGCAGCCACACGAGGCACGGAGGCCCGGGGTCCGACATCAACGTGTCCAGGAAGTCGTTCACTGTGATCTTGCCGTTCTATAGTTAGACAATATTATACTTTATTTTTTGTTTTATGAGGAGAAAACAGGTTTAGATTTGTATGGCACTCAGCACAGTAATCATCAACTATCATCTATATAAATAAAAATGAATTGTTGTTCGTTAGTCTGATTAAAACTCCAGAACGGCTGGGCCGATTGAGCTGATTTTGGTTTTAAAATGTTTGTAGAGGTCCAGGGAAGGTTTAAACGATACGAAGTTTGCGGGATCAGCTAGTATTCCATAAATACTCCAGTATTAATTTAGGTCCTAGCTTCTCAACCATGTCAAAGAAACAGTTGCCTTGGTTCAGGGAGCGCTTTTATCCCAGGGTCAAAAAATTTAATAGGAAACAAGTAATAAAGCATATTATAAATTTGCATTAGTTCTGAAAATAATCTGCAAGTTTGGCCAATATTACGCGAGATTTTTTTCTTATCAACCATTAAAAGTTATGCATTATTTAAACTAACAACTCGTATGTATAATCCTAAAACCAAAGAGAACATTCTAGAACTTACCTGATTAAATATAGTAAGCGCAAGTGAATCCGTGTAATTGAATGAAGGCGACTCGTACACCGCCGCGGGCAGAGCTAACACCTCCCGTAGGTAGTCTGACAGTCTCTTCATGAGTAAGTGCCCATTGCCATCAGAGAGTTGAGAGAATATATCTGGACGAATACATGCGAATTATTTTATTTCACTTAGGCCTTTACAAGCACTTATAAGCGTCAAAAATATAGGTATCTCTGATTTTAGTTGCCTTTTCTAAAAGTAGGTTCCTATGGAGACGAACAGGCAAGAAACTCCATGGTTAATTATCTAATACATGATAGTTTTAGACAGTTGGGAACTGTAAAATATATTGTACATTATGTATTCAACTCTGTGTTGAAGGGATAAGGTTGATTTTTAGCCAAAGAAATAGTTCATGGTCAAATAAATATTTATAGGATAGATTGAAATGTCATTGAATGGAATTTATTGCAATGTCCTTAACACAATAATTCTAATAAATTCCCATTAAGAGTTTAACAATAGAAGCATTTGGTATAGGTATATCGCAGTTAATACATAAAGTGGTAGTTATAAACGTAATTGGTTTAATATTTTATGGTCCTACGTACAATGAATAAAATCATTCCACCATATGCAAGCTCCACAGTAACACAAGACTGTTACCTATCATAAGATTAACAAATGCATACCTACAATTATAATTCATATTCATATTATGCAGATCCAAAATGATCTCAGTAGCAAAACAAACCAATGAATCACTAGCTTCGTCACTGCTTAATGAATCATTGTTAACTTGACCTTCAAGTGAGATAAACTAGTACTTACATCTTAGCTTATCCATCAGCTTGCCGGCACACATCGTCGCTAGAGCCACTTTGATTGAAAACACTCGAATTTTACCCACATTTTCACTGAAACAATATAAACATTGTTTAATGACTGGTGTATGGGGTAATTGGGTTGAGGAGGTCAGATAGGCAGTCGCTCTATGTAACACACTGGTACTCAGCTGCATCAGGTTAGACTCGTAGCCGACACCACTATAGTTGGGAAAAGACCAGGAAGAAATTATAAACATTTTTAATACCTTGTGTAGTCTACAATGGTTCAGTAATTTAATGTAGAAAGGCAGCAGACAGACAGTTACTTAAAATTTTTTGTAATATCTTCATAATGTTAGAAACAATGATGGTATACTAAAGATTAAATAAATGTCTCGATCTATGATTAAATATGTTTACTATATCAAAATCGGTCTAATGCAAAATACCTAAGTTTTGAAAAAGGTTCCAACAATAATCTGCTCAAATTGTTTTTGAGTTATCGTAATTTACTTCTATAAAAACTCATTTATTTATTTATTGATGCATAGACACATACTTGTAATAACATATTTAACATTGTTACCTTGTTAGTGTAACAACACAATATTACCAATGAGATGATAATTAAGATAAGCTGCACACTGATAGTACCTGCACCTATGTAGCATGTAGCCCTCAAGGTCTTATGAGCATGAATACATAAATATTATGTAAACAATGTTAATGAAGATTGAATCTTCAATATATTGAACAGGATATTCCAAATGATTGGTAAATGAAAATAAAACCAAGTATAAGGTCCAAATTAATAGGCCTTTGTGCCTTCCTTTTAAGGCACAATAGAATCATCATTCATTATCACATTATTTTTAATAGGTACATTCTAATAAGATCTATTAAAATACTGTTAAAAATGAAAAGTTTTGTGTGTATGTAATAAGCAAAACTCACACTGCTTGAATGGTTAACATAGGCTAAATTTTACTCTAGCAAAGGGAGTTTTACCCTTGGACTAGTAATGTACCAGTGATGCTATGAGCATAATTTGCTCACCTCCAACAGGTATCTGTGGAGATCTAAGGGGGAGGCCTATGTTCAGCGGTGGACGTCCTATGGCTGAGATGAAGATGATTCCAGGACTAACGGACGGAAACTTCTAGTTAATATTAAAACTTACCCAGTACTATAAGCAGAGAGCAGCCAATTCAACAACAATGCAGAACACGCTTCAACAGACACCTGGTGAGCGGGCGGCAGTCTTTTGTTCAAGTTGTGATACAGTGACGATACCAACGTCTCAAGTCTGGTTACGTTCACACAAGCGGTCGGCTCCAATGTGTTCAGTGCGTTCTCACGGAACGCCTCTATTACGTTCCATATGTCTATTACGTGTACTGAAAGAAGAATTTAATTTCATAATATAAACACAGAATTAATATAATAGCTAACTTTATAATGTATGTAATGCTCTTGATGTACCAATAAACAAATAAAATATTTTTCAGGAATTCTCTAACTATTTTTCATCTATTTCAGTTTATAAAAATATACTGCTTTATTTTTAGATAAATAGTTTATTCTTAGATAAATACAAAACAAAAAACAAGAGTATATTAATGCAAATATGTAAAGCTACATCTCATATATCATTTAACCTTGATGGTCAATCAAACATAAACCATTGAGTTGTTATTCCAAGCCAGTTACACTCATGACTCAGTCTATGGTCTGCATCATAATTTTGGAGGCAATAAAAACCAATTTAGACCAATAAAAACGGCATAAAGCTGTTTGTAAATTAAGGTAATTATATCAGCAGCTATTTACATAGCCCAAAACAGAGTTCCATGTAGAGAAAGAATGAAATATGTTGGTTTATGAATAAAATTGGTATTTGATACTAGACATTACTCACAGTTACATTTCTTTTGGACATAGCGGAGCTTGCAAGCAGTCCTGTATGAGGCAAATCTGATCAGGTCAAAGTTCTGCTCTCTCATCTCCTGCAGCAGCTGCGAGCGGGGGTCGGCGCCGCTACCACCCACGCTGGGGCCTACAACCCCTCGTATATCCCCCACATTAGGCACTCCGCCCACACTCTCGCGTTCTAGCGACATTTTCACTGCTGCACACAAAATCACTATTATAAGCTATACATATACAATAAACAATTAAAATAAGGTGTGTATTTGATAATTGATTCCACTCCACAACACAAAGATAAGATAGAAAGTGATTCCAACGACATAAAAAATATAAACAAGGCTCGGAGCCGCAGTTTTTAAAAACATCTATTTTATTAAATAGCTACGAAATTGAAGACGTGAAAAACCTCTTACCTTAACCAACCGATTAGCTCATAACTTTGTTGACATAACGATAATATATTCACGGCAAACGCAAGATTATTTTCGTAGATAAATCGATTCAAAGATATTAATAGTGACAACTTGGTATTTGCTTGATGATTTAATAATAAACTGTTGTTGCATTTACAGATTAAAACTCGTTCACACTTCTTTTATATTTCTTTGTTACTTCCTTCTAATTCAATGAAAAGAATAAATTATAAAAGTCATTTCTCTACACCAATAAATTACGGAATATCGAAATCAACATGACAAGCCTGCCATTAAAAGTGCGTTCCTGAAATCAATCTTGACTCGACTCGACCTTTTCACTGTTAATTATTTTTTTTAGGGAAATACACCATTATCACCAGATTTTTTGCAAAAAAGAAAAGCTGTGTTTGCAATATATTTTTTTATAAACTTCATTTGTTCTACAATCACCTACAATTTTATTTAATCTAGACTTATTTTGTTTGAAAACTCGACCGCGTATAACGGAACACAAATGTCATCCATAGACATTTCGTATTTTTTTATCAATGATGGAAATTCGTTCAAAAACTTAGACCATAGACTGCTTGTCTATGGTCTAATGAAATTCAACTGGTGGAGGGAAATTCAAATATTAAATGTTTTTTTGAAGTTTTACCAAATCACAATCAAACCAAACCGAACCAAATTATTTATTTTAGCTAAGTTAACATACGAGGCTTGTAAGACGTCCAAAAATTAAGTTTAATGTATGGGTGCACCCATCTGTGACGCCCAGAATAGTTTTTTTTAGTTTTCTGTATTTTTTGTTATAACGGCAACAATAATGCCTCAGTTGCTCAGTTGCGAAAATTGCAACTATCACATTTATTGAGATCCAACCTGGATAGGCGGACGGACAGGCTGAGGAAGAAGTCTATTAAGAAAAAGAAGTAATAGTGCCTCGTCTCTCACTTTGGGTAGATTCGGAACTGACTGGTTTGCGAGAACCTTGGGCTCTTTATATTGAGGTTTTTCTTGTAAGTACCTGTCTTTGTATATACCTACTTACATAAGTCCTTACATGCCTATTCGACTGCCTGAATAGGTAAAAACTGCGTAAATAGGAACCTCAGATTACCATTAGACTACTACTTTTTAGGTACGTAAATAAAACCGTTTTGTAGTTTATCTAACACATTTATTTATAAATGAACACAGTTTACATTAACATTATCTGCTGCAGACAACTCAATACAATAATAAATTATTATTTACACGACTATTTAGAATCTACACATGAATTTATGAACAACACAACACTACGTTTTTACAATGTCTAATTTATTTTTACTCGCCTGGAGCTTTGCTTTCGTATGTATTACTACACATTTATTTATAAATCTAAAATAGTTATTTTCACAAATAAGAAATTATCGTAGTTACTCGTTTTGTTTTATCTACTTAGGTGTTTATTTTGTAAAGTTCAGTAGGTAATTAAAAAAACTATAATTAGGCCTTTTAAAAGTTACAGTAACAAATAGTGAGAAGAAGCATACATGCTCGTTGTAGATTTGAATGTAACAAATACTTTTTTTAATTGCTTAGAAGCGGCAATATTTAAAATCCTCAGTTACCTAACATGGTTTAAAATCACAGCACTATCAATGTATCTCATAATATTTTGTAGTCAGACGAAGATTACATAAAATACAAGAATTATTTTTTGCCCCTCGTCTATGTGTTACCAATTATTATTTGTTAAGAAACATATTCTTAACATACCTATTTAATTAATATATCAAATAAAAATAACATTCAATCAAAAATATAACAAATAGGCCACCTATCGGGCACAGGGTCCGAAAATACCGTGGTTAGGTAATGCCTTCTGAATCAAGCCCTTCTTTTGAGATGTGTATCAAACTAGGTATCTAGTTAATATTATAATAAGTACAAAATTAAATACTCCACAGTAAGCAGTAGACGCTAGTATAAGATACAAGAGTGTACAATTTGTCAGATATACTTTAGTACAAAGATAAATAGTTATATACAAAATTATTGTGCTTGTCACAGATTTGTTTGCGAGTTGGTCCAGCCAGCGTAGGACGTAGATTTAGTAATCATACAATTATTATTACATCTAGGTTTAAGCGTATCTAGGGATACATTTTTCTAATTCTTTGTAAGTAGCTCTTAAGAGTATTAAGTATAGCTAATGATCATTTTTATATATGTAGCCCAAAGGGCTCATTTTGACCCGTGAAAATGATGACTAGATAGAATTTCCTCAGTATAGACTTTGTTGCTCACCAACACACAGATAGCCTGAGCGGTGAGTATGGGTAAATTCCCCCAGATTGAGGGAGGCCTTTGTCCAGAAGTGGACATTTTTCGGCTGTGCCGATGATTTAAATATTTAGTGACATATGGTAGTGTCTAAGTAGGTTGAGTTTCGAGTCAAGGACAAGAAACTTAGCTCAAGTTTTTTTTTTATTAAATTCTCTACTTACATTTACAACACTTCTCAAAGTAGCATTTCATCTAAGTATTAAAATAAATGTGTATAAATAAATATTTATAATATTTTAACATTAATTTCGTCTACTTTTTTTTCTTAGACATTTTGATATAGTCAGAATATCATGCATTTTTCTAATAATAAATATATTATATTCCGATAAATATTTTGGCAGGACGACAGTACAACAACACTACTTTATACATATTTTTCTACTAAAAAGTAAAGTTTTATAAAATTATTTGAATATCTTACATTTTATTTACAGAACTTATAGTTCTTCCGTGCAGTGTTTTCCAACATTTTTATCGTTCGATACTTTCTCATACAATACAAATCACTGGAATATAAATTGAAGCTGAAAGGTCAGCACTCTTTGATTAAATAAAACGTTATATCCACGAGAAGTTTGATAACACACATTATTGTTATGCATAAGTACAGACAATTAGGCCATAGGTAATTTTTGTTTTTTAAATAAAATCACAACTCTTAGTTCAAACTTAAATCAATAAAGTACTACAATATTTGTTGTTTGTAACGACGACATTTTTTTAGCAATTCAAACAATCGGTCCTACTTTAGACCGAGAAGTTTCCGCAGAATGAAAACCACAGAAGTTTTAAGCAGCAACTTCCTTATTTAGTTTCTTCTCCATTCTTCTCCGCTCCCCTTCCTCAGGGTTCATGCCACGAGTGTTCAAGCAAAGCGTTTGTTCGCTTAGACGTAAAGCCAGTGTTTCCAACTGAAGCGGCTGACGGGAGCTCCGCCCCTGATCGCTTCGTGTTCAGATTCTGGTGATATGCAGCATGCTAGACGCTGGAAGAAATATAGGGCAATGTAAGTAAAAATAAAAAGAGAAAGGGAAAGTTCCATAATCTGATCTATAAAGATACTGTTTGTGACTTCTGTATCGTCATGGTATATTTGGTATATTGATGTCCAAAGTGGTTTCAAATGCAAATGAAAATTGAATTAAATTATCACTTTATATATGACAGCCCAAACTTTTTCAGAATAGTCTGCATATAGCCAGAAAAAAGACAGGCTACTTTTCATTTGGGTGCGGGACGTAAAATTTCTGGAACGTATTTGTTGTTCGTGAAGCACTGGCAATACCGTGAGCCTTTCGGATACACTCCCAGTTGACAGCCATCAGGAGTGGATGATCAGGAGTTTATTGACGCCATACTCTATTTTTACTCCATACCTGTCTGAATGTGCCGGGGGTGGACAGCAGCTTGTACACGGCGACGACAGGTATCATGAGGATGGAGGAGCAGGCGAGCCCCCAGCCGAGCACCACCGCCCAGGGCGGGTACGTGTAGTGCTGGTACTGCAGTGGCTGCTGGTATAGGAGACCGAAGACCACTACACCCTGTGGGGAAGGTGAGAAATTGTGAAGGGTTTGGTTATGTTTCAGTATCTTGTCTTTATGGGTATAATTTCTTTTCCAAACTAGGTAATAAATAAAATACTTAAAATTAATGTACATTCGGCATATACCCTTATTCGATATTGTTGTTTCGGACCAAAATTTACTTATATCCTTCGCTCTTCTCATTTGTGGAAACATCCGAACCTATTAGATAAAGTTGACAAAATTATCAGGAACACCCTTTCTCTAATATTAAACGTGGCCCTGGACGACCGAGCCTGGCAACAGGCCTCACTGCCTATTCGCTTGGGAGGCCTCGGCGTCCGCAAAATTTCCAGTCTTAGTTTACCGGCATTCCTCTCCTCGGTCCACAGCACCGCAAGTCTCACTAGGAAAATTCTATCTTCCTCACTGGTGGACTTTGGGGTGCCGTGTTTGGCTGATGCGTTGAATGCTTGGAAAATGACTTGCCCAAATACGGTTATGCCCAGTGACCCCTCCTCTCAGAGACAGTGGGATGGGCCGCTCTGCAGCATCACACGGAATGATCTTCTTAATACGTGTAATGGTGCTGCCGAGCGTGCTCGCCTGCTGGCTGTGGGAGTATGGGAATCTGGACTATGGTTGCAGGTTATTCCGTCAACCAGCATAGGCACTATGCTGGATGACAACACCTTCCGGATAGCTACATGCCTTCGATTAGAGGCGCTCCCTGTGTTGCTCCGCATCGCTGCCATTGCGGTGAAGCTGTCGACAGCCTCGGGCACCATGGTCTGTCGTGCTGCAGAAGTGCTGGTCGTATTGCACGGCATGCCAGCATTAACGACATTATCCGTCGTGCTCTTTCCACCGCCGGCGTACCAGCTGTTTTAGAGCCTAATGGACTGGTACGTGACGATGGAAAGAGGCCAGATGGTATGACGTTGTTGCCATGGAAGATGGGTAGGCCCTTGGTGTGGGACGCAACATGCGTCGACACCCTGGCGCCATCACATCTTCCTAGCACGGCAGTCTGTGCTGGGGCGGCTGCAGCTTCTGCAGAGACCACCAAGCGGCGCAAATATAATAACCTTATTGGAAATTATAGTTTTGAGCCGTTTGGGGTCGAAACGCTCGGACCGTGGGGCCCGAGTTCGCGGTTACTTTACAAGGACATCGCGAAAAGGCTTGTCGACGCTTCGCGTGACCAGAGGGCTGGCTTATTCTTTGGACAAAGAATTAGCATTGCCATTCAACGTGGCAATGCAGCCAGTCTTCTGGGCACGTTTCCGGAGGACAGTGATGCGGAGGAATACTTCGACGCCTGATCGATGCTTTTTTATATTATGTTTTATGTTTATATACATTTTGTATATAGTATTTTATTTTTAGTTTTGTATAAAGATAAGTAGCTTAAGTTTGTATATATGTATAGTGTGTACATTAATAATTCAATTATATTAAAGCTAAGATTTTATTTAAAAAAAAAAAAAAAAAAAATCATTGATACGTTTAAATAACAGCCGACTAAATGAGCCTTCCAAAACACGAAGGAACTCGTTATTAAAAGATGGTCACCCACGGACCGAGCGCGCCAAGCGTTACTTTAGCATGAGCTCCTCGCTATTTGAATTACTTTTTACGTTTAAATTGTTTGCACCAATGACATTGGAGAGCAAAGGGCTATTCTTCAAACTTACAATAATGAAGGTAGGACTGACGAACTTCCAGCATATCCTCCAGTAGAGACCAGGTCTGAAGCCCAACATCTCTTCTACATCATCAGAGAACCGCTTCAAACCTGTAATTTATGGAAGCCGAATTTTGATTATATTGACAATGATGGTGGAAATGCGCTTCTATTAGGTCCTATTATAAATGCACAAGTTTGCAGGTAGGATCATTCATTTGTTCAGATTCATTCATATATGTATTCGTAACTACGTAAATACATTGAATAAAGGAGTCTTCTGAGAGCTACGTTACCATAGAACCAGGACACAGCAACGGCTTCGAAGAGCGCCGAGCAGAGCAAGGAAATGCCGGCCGCGTACGTGTCCAGCAGGTGGAACATGTAGATGCCTCCCTGAAATTGAAGAATTTCTTCAAAACAAATAAGCAATTTACTATGAGTGCAAAAGATGACACCTGAAACTGTGCAACCACAGAGAAACACCGAACATACCATACGTCAGATAAAATTACTAGGGTGAGTCGCGTAGTGAGCATGCGATGGAGTATGTTCGCTCATTGACGACCGGAGCTGCTACTTGCAGGCGTTTTGTCAATGGCCCATTAAGCAGATGTGATTTTCATGATCACATATGTATTGGTCCCATATTAAACCAGTTAGATATAACTGTAGTATTGTCATACAGTACCGGTGTGACATTGATGCAGGCCACGCAGAAGGAGACGCAGACGACGAGCAGCGTGAAGTGTTCGCGGCGGAGCCACACGGCGCCGCACGCGCGCGCCTGGTCCAGCAGCCCCGTGATCACGCACTCCAGACCACCCATCTGCTCCATACAATATAGTAACAAACCTACCGGTGTGACATTGATGCAGGCCACGCAGAAGGAGACGCAGACGACGAGCAGTGTGAAGTGTTCGCGGCGGAGCCACACGGCGCCGCACGCGCGCGCCTGGTCCAGCAGCCCCGTGATCACGCACTCCAGACCACCCATCTGCTCCATACAATATAGTAACAAACCTACCGGTGTGACATTGATGCAGGCCACGCAGAAGGAGACGCAGACGACGAGCAGTGTGAAGTGTTCGCGGCGGAGCCACACGGCGCCGCACGCGCGCGCCTGGTCCAGCAGCCCCGTGATCACGCACTCCAGACCACCCATCTGCTCCATACAATATAGTAACAAACCTACCGGTGTGACATTGATGCAGGCCACGCAGAAGGAGACGCAGACGACGAGCAGTGTGAAGTGTTCGCGGCGGAGCCACACGGCGCCGCACGCGCGCGCCTGGTCCAGCAGCCCCGTGATCACGCACTCCAGACCACCCATCTGCTCCATACAATATAGTAACAAACCTACCGGTGTGACATTGATGCAGGCCACGCAGAAGGAGACGCAGACGACGAGCAGTGTGAAGTGTTCGCGGCGGAGCCACACGGCGCCGCACGCGCGCGCCTGGTCCAGCAGCCCCGTGATCACGCACTCCAGACCACCCATCTGCCCAGTACAGTACAACGGTCAAATAAACAAAAGAGTCAATCGTTGTTTCAGCCGAGACACGTCCGCTATTGGGTCATAAACAAACTTGGGTTTCAAAAATAAAAATAAAATCAAAGTCGTATTTTGTTTGGTTCGAATCAGCATTTATTTTGAGAAACATAAAATAATTATAATAAAAATATTCTCAGAGATCAAAGCTTTGATTTTAATTAGTTTTTCAATATTTTAATTTATAACTGTCCACAGAAAAGACTTCACAATCAACAGAAAAGACAAAAGTTGTAATTTGTCTAAATAATTCTAAACTAAATAAAAGAGTTTTATTAAAATTACAACAATCTGGCTGTATTAATCATCTTCACATAAAAAATGTCATAAAATAAACAATCCTCTCGTTTTGAAAAAATAATGAATTTATGTCCACAGAAGGGATTTATTTTCGGTTGACTTAAATCAAACATAATGTCAACCAAACTGAACGTAAAATAATATAGAAATAAACATAATGAGACATATCATATTGTTTTATTCGTCATCGCCACTATCAGTGTAGGGATCGACAAAAGGTTTTTGAGACTGCTTAGGTCGTACAATGAAGTCGCCTTCGCTGCTGCTGTCTGTGGGCAATGGATGACGATAGCGAGGTGTAAAAATAACATCAGAGTCATCAGAGTCTGAAAGGAACTTGGATCTCTCATCCTGCAGAGGTAAAGACACGTCTGAATCATCAGAGTCTGGCAGGAAACCAAATCTTTTACAGGGACGTGATGGGACATTATGAGAAGTACCTCCATCAGGTGTAATCTGATCTGACCTATAAGTTATTGTAGAAGCATTAGCCGTGTCTTCACTTCTCGGAGAAACGTTCCTTGCGTCAGCCATACTCAAGGGACTATGCGTTTGTGTATTATTGGACGGAACCTTTATCTGGCCAATTTCAAAATGCGGGCAAACAGCATTAGATGCACAAGACAGACAACTAAGCCTTCGGGCATGTAAAATATTTGGATCATTTTGATTCCAAGAAAGTTGATGTATCTTAAATGTCCCTTTATAAGCTTTCATCGCATTTTTATCTACTATTTCTTGAATGTCTTCAATATTTGGATCCCCAATTCCGTAGATCTCAATTCCTTTACAGTTCTCTTTTAGACATAACATAAGTGAGTCATAGTCAGACACATCTTTGCCCATCGCAACCGAACTGTCGCACAGCCTTTTTATGCAGCCACCTACTCCGTCTGGAGCACCTTTGCCATGCCCTTTCGCTATAGTGCCAAACAATATCGGTCACGTCATTTAATTCTCGACTAATGAATTTAACAATTAAAAGAAACATAGTTTTGTTTCGGTATTGGGTCGTTGGGCCGTCACTCAAAATATGTAGTTCTGTTAAATTTGGACTGAGTTCTTTAATTCGCTGTAGAATTGGTTTAAGGTGGGCACAGATCATAACAGGATCATGGCGTAAATTTTTTGAAATAGAACACATGGATGTAGTTTGGAAACCATTATTCGGAAATTCTGCCGCGCTATAATAAACGCAAGTATGAAGAGACAATTGAGGCTTCGAGCCACCAAAATGAGCCGACTGAACCTCAGCACTATACTTACAATTATAGTTTTCGGAAAAGTCTACATGCAACAAGCCTTTGGTAGACGTTAATTGTTGTTTAAATGTTTGTATTGATCTCATTTGATGAATCATATTAGCTACATGTTGCATGAATACTGGTAAATTTAAATGTAATAACTTCACTAGCGCACCTATCGTAGTTTTAACAGTTTCTTTAACACATTTCTTGCACTTTTTCTGTACACCTTTGATAACTACATCCACGTCTTTTGTAACCCATCTATCATAAGTTATATAATCGTTTTCGGCAAAGTTATTAAAATCAATTTTCTTATAAAGACAGCTCTGACACTCTCTCTAAACATTTAGGAGTCAGTGTATTATTACAACACAATGCCTTAGCGGCATCGGATGCAGATCCGTAAGAAACAACTTTCGATTTTGAAGTGATCGAATTATGTGATCATTATTTTCGTGTAACGTACAGAGACACGTGTTTCTTGAAGCTGCTTTTGGAAACAGAACCCAAAAAGGTCTATATCTCCTAAAAGTCTGATATGAAATATTAAATCCTGTTTTGAGTTTAAATATTATGTGTAAGTTTAAAAGTGTGTCATTTAGTAAACGAATTTGCCTTTTGCTTTTTTTCCTAGTTATTGTTTCATTTTTACCTGCAGTTAATCTACTATATTCGTCATTTATTAAAAAATCATGCACAGCTTTTCTTATATCCGTTTTCAAGACTTTATTTCTAGAACTCGACTTCGATGCTTTCTGTTTTCTTTCTTCTAGTCTTCGTATTCTCATTCTATACTTTTTAATTACCTTCCCCATCTGAAACACCTTTTTCTTTAAAGCCTCATTTTCAGCTTTTCTTGCTCTTTTATTTCGGGCAGCTACTGCACGTCCAGATTCAACTCGCGAGTGAGGAAGACGGACTTGCCGGTGGAGTATTTTCTTGTATAAGTGATTCAGTAGCTTTTCGCATCTTTAATAATTGTCGCCGTTTCTTCGATTTTCGCGCCACATTTTTCTTATTTGCCGCTGTTGCCTCGGTGTAAACTGATCAATTGTTTTAATATCTCCTCTATCCTTTTTCTTATGGTATCTTTCTCTATCTTGTTTGCGTATCTCTTCAACAGCAGCTTCAGTTAACTTAGCCCGAGCTCGACGCATACTTAATTTTTTGTTCACGCCGTCTCATCTTTTTTCTTCATCAGTAAGATTCTTTAGTGTATTTTTTCTAGGCATTTTAATTTACTGAAACAATGACAATGAACCATGTACCCACACCAAGCCAAGCATTAAAAAAGACATAACACGTAAATGCAACACAATATTGGTAAAAAAGTCCCATAATAAACATGACAATAAATATATTATACATGGCATAATATCCTATGCAAAGTAACAAAACAAATGCTCTAGCTGTTCAACACATAATTTGTTTGCAAAAGCAAGTTTTAGTCTTAATAGATGTCACTTCTGTGGACACAGTCTTTTCCGTGTCAATGTCCACAGAAAAGTCTACGTCCACAGAAGTGACTGTCTACGGAAAAGTTTGTCCACGGATGAGAAAATCAATCAAATCAAGCGTAAAACACGTCAAAATTTTAGGTTAGAATTTAAAAGCAATGCTTGTAAAAATGGCGTCCCATAACAATTGATGTTAATAGATTTCCATAATATTTGATAAAACACTTACCGTGGTATCGAAGTCACAGAAAAGTCGCAATGATCTTTTATATTATACTGAAATAATCTTTGATTTAAGCAATTTTGTTTTAATTGACGGAGCGCATGCAGACCGAAACCAAGGTATCTTAAACTGACAGCGATTGAAATGTTACCAGTTCAAATAAACAATTTAGGCTGCGTTCCAAATATTGAGAATTCAAACATTGTATATATTATGACCACGGAAAGAGTCGCGGACCTAATAACAAATTGTTCATGTATCATAATTTGAAGAAATTTTATTTAAATATTGTATAACAGTGGAAAAATGGATTTTGATTATATTAATAACGGTTAAAAGAGGTGATGTATTAGTATTTGTAAATTATTACATTTTAATTTTGATCATGAAGTTTGAAACCGCGTTTGGAAACGGTCCACGGAGGGGTACAAAAAGGATGTTTATATTTTAATATTTTTAAAACTAATAATTAAAATGTAAAAATTACCTGGTAAATTAATGGTGTACACTCATATTAAATAACTGTAAGTATAAATATGGTTGATTTACATTGTTTTAGTTAAGTTTGAGTCAACGCACACATAATTTTAATGTTCTGTTTATGACCCTATTAGACAAAGGCGGCAGGTCTTTCTCTAGCCCTATCTAGATCGCTACTTTGTTCGCCTCACAAGATAGACGGATGATCTGGCCTAGGTTGCCGGGAAACTGGTTGCGGATTGCTAAAGACCGAGCAAAGAGGCAATGGTTTTTGGAAACTTAATTATTTCCACATTTTTTAACCATAGGACCATTGGGTCTAAAATAGAGCTATGATTGCACATCTTTCAAAAATTGTATCCGTGTTGAATGAAGCATTTAAGTTAAGCGAGGCTTGTATTAGACGTGTGTCTTACCCCCGAATCCAATCCAAGCATTATGAGCATGAAGAAGAATAGCATCGCCCATAGACTCGCTCCGGGAAGAGTAGCGACTGCTTCTGGATACACTTGGAATACCAGTCCAGGACCTGAAATAATTAAAAAAAATATGGGAAAAGTTTATATAGTTTGGAAAGTCACAGTCCTACTTATATTATAAATGTGAAAGTTTGTGAGAATGTATGGATATATGTTTGTTATTCAATCAGGCAAAAACCGCCGGACCGATTTGATTGAAATTTGGTACGTAGATAGGTGATATTAACACATAGGCTTTTTATCAACACACCACGCGGGCGAAGCCGCTGGCGGAAGCTAGTAAGAAAATAAATAATTTAAAAAGTTGGGCGATTACCTTCAGTGGCAACAGAAGATATGGGAACTCCTTGCTTGTAGGACATGAAGCCGAGATATGTGAAGATCACGAACCCGGAGAAGAATGAAGTGAAACAGTTTACCAATGTAGTCACCAAGCAGTCTCTGAAAATATACATAGAAATAAATTCAGTGTTACTGGGGAGTTTATTCCACCATTTCTTCTTCTCAGCAAAACATATGGGAAATGTTATAGGCGGGAAATTTTGTGGGCTGCTTTTTTGTAAACCGTCTTAAAATGGATGCGTTCAAAGATTTAACTACATATGTTACCTGTAGCAATTGTTGTGGAAAGTGTTATAACTGGCGTAGGATAGATGCACTCCGAAGCCAGCTCCCACTGAGTAGAAGATCTGAACTGCTGCGTCTACCCACACCTGAAAAACAAATAACAAAAAGTTTGAAAAAATAAATGGCTGAAAATTCCGTATCTAATCTCCGGGCCAGCAAACGTAGATTGAGAAGAGTACATAAGGGTACATAAGGGTACATAAAAAGAAAACAAAACTTGTGAAGTCACAAATTCACAAATAAATAAGGGTACCTATGATTGACAGCATACCCTCACTGCCCACTATGCCATTTCCAAGCACACACCCCTTTAACATAGAGTAATAATAGTAGGTAATGTATACTTGTGTATCCTTCAATCGTGTGAGCTCCGGCTGCAGGTAGTAGGCGATGCCCCTGGTGGCTCCCGGCAGCAGCAGTCCTCGCGCCAGCAGGATCGACAGCACCACGTACGGCATGGTCGCAGTTAGCCATACCACCTTGCCTGAAGAAATAGATGCAATCGTAATTGTGGCAGATAGTGTTAAAACTGTTAACGTAAATCATGTCTGTCTATGGTCCAACACTCAGCTCTTTCATAGTGAAACAGTTAAAATCGATTAAGCTAAGTACTCATTTTTTTTAAGCTTCAGTAGTAATCTCTCCTTTCTTGCCTCGGTGTTCAGTTAGTTCTTTCTCAATGCAAAAGATATAAGGTTCTTCATATGATAGCCCCTGATTCACTGTGTTTTCTAATTATACAGGATTTTTTAAATGGAAAGTATATACCTCAACTTAACTTACATAAGTCGTTCCAAGTAAACTTACCAGAGCTCTTAACCCCCTTGAACAGTGATAGGTACAGGGTGACGTAGACCAGTCCCAGGCAGATGGCTAGCTGCCACTTCGGGAAGCCGAGGTCATTCAGACCTTCTGAATGTTGCATCTCGAGGACCGCTCGACTGAAATCAAAGTTAGTATTGAGTAAATGTATATAGAATTATTGTATACGTGTGTACTTTCACACTAGTGTATTTTGTAGCGCGTATTTTATAACTTCTCGGTTTTTTTGCAGATTTCATCGTTTGTATCGAAAGTTGTTTATTTAATGCCCGTATACGCGCGACACTGTCCATAAGAACTGAGCGTTGCTGGGCGGTAAAATCGAGCGGAAAATCTAGCTCATGTGAAAGCGTTTTTCACAAACTTACAATTAAGAACTCTTATAAAAGTAAAGTAAACCCTATCTTAACATAGCTATACATACATACATACGAGCATACTCAAAAA